>NC_063238.1:17820143-19020143 GCF_020740725.1 Corvus hawaiiensis | reverse complement strand
AACAGAGAGAGATGAAAGTGATGAAGACCCTTGCTCCCAGGGAAGAAGAAGACCTCTGTTCCTAGAGATGAAGATGCTCCCAGAGATAGGTGAAGAGAACCTTTGCTTCTGAAAAGCTCAACCTTAAAATGGTACCCCATTAGCTCAAGATTGAACCCTCAAAAGCAGTTGTGGGGAAAGCTGTAAGATGAGGGAAGGGACTTTCACATGCAAGCAACCAACCCGGGAGGCTGTCTTGCTGTGACATTGAAGCCATGAGAGAACTGTTTCTTGTGGAGATGTCTCCATAACATGAGCAAGAGAGACTCCTCTCCCTAAGTGAACTGAAAAAGATTAATATAGAGGTGGTAAACTGAAAATTTCAAGGGTTGTCTTTTTATGTTGTCAGTGGGAGAAGGGAAAAAGGTGGGGGAAGAGAAGTGTTCTGAAGGTATAGTCTGACTTTTTTCCTTCTTTTAGGTCTGTTAATAAACTTATTTATATTCTTTTAAGTTTTGTGCCTGCTTTGCTTTCCCCTAATTCTTATCTCACAGAAGGAAAATAAGTAATGGATATTTTGAACCAAACCACTACAACCAGTCAATGAGCTGTTCTTCCTAAATTATTTCTGTCTCCAAGTTTTTCTCATTAGCCTGTATTTTCTCATGTAGTAGCAGCATGAAATTACTATTCTATAAGGTGTTTTTAAAGCATCTTGCCTTATTTTTTCTTCCAGAGGGCAAGAAATGCTAGTATAATTATCATCTTTGCATGGTTTGGATAGATATTTGCAGCAAAGTAAGTATGTGGTAAGACTTAAGTAAATGTTCTGCCACAGGAACATGGTAAACTCTTAAAAGGACAGGAAATGTATTCTCCAAATAAAATGCATATTTATTACTTGCAGTAGTCCAAGTTATAGAGTTGTGCAACAATTATTTGATCTCTCTGCTTTTTCTCTGAGAGTTCCACCCAAAATCTGCCATCCCCCTAAGAAGAAATCATGCCCTTAGAGTCCAGAGGTCAGATGATTGGCATCTACCTATATATTCAGTGGTTCCTTGTGTCATTCCTAGGCTGAAGGTTGTTTCACACTGGGGAACTGGAATTGAGTCCCTTATTGTGGGAGAAGGGAGTCAATTCAAGAGGGATTTAATTAAATCAGGATCTACCCACTGCTCTATATAAAAGTAACAGTGATTTGGCCTTTTAACTATTATGGTTCTCAAACAAAAATAGTGAGAAAGCTGAGTGTGTTGAAGGACAGTCTGGAGTTTAATATTATTGCTCCAGGGTTGTACAGGATGTGATCAAATAGAAGGCATCCTGGTGTCCATCTCTTCTGTAGACTTCAGAGCAGTTTCTTTACTGTCTTTCAGCTTTGAGGATGTTTCACAGTTTTCTAGGATGTTGCTGTAAGAGTAGGAATTCTTCAAGTCATAGAGCAAGGGAGTGCATTAACATTTTTATGGTCATTATGGATCCACTGTTGTCAGCAAGGTATTGTATGTCTGTCTTCTGCTTAGAAACTTGAAATATAAAGATTTTTTTTTAAATAGTAATAGATTTTAGGTAGAAGGAGCTGCTAAAATTTCTGTGTCTGTATCTTATATTGATCTTCATCTTTTTTCCCCCAGTTTTGGCTTGTATTTTTCATTAGTTTCACTAGGACAATCTGGTGACAGACACAAAACAACTTTGTTCATTTCAATTTATATTTTTACAAAAGGAAATAAATTGGTTCATTAATCAATGTTAATTGTTTGTTAGACTCCCGAGGAAAATGAACCATTCAGCTGATTAATCACTCAGTGAAATTTTTAGTGGCCTTGTAATAATGCATGGCTACATAACATTATTAATTGCCATTTTGTTCTCTTGTTCTTTATTACTGATATGCAAAAAGCCATCAGTATATTTAGAAATTTCTTCATGTGTACACAGAGGAGTTGAGAAAATGCAGCCAACATTATCCTTGCTCCAGAGCTGCTAGAGGTGCTCGCCTGGCCAGATTTTGGCAGATGTTATGAATAATGCCTAGTCCACTTTTCATTTCTGTAAAATGAACTGATTCTCTTTTCTTTTTACAAAAGTGAAAAATGGACAAGGTATTGTTTCTTAGCAAAGTACTTGGCCACAGAGTGTGTCGTTTTATATCAGAAATAAATGCAATTTCACTCTGCCTTAACATGTGTTTGGCAAGTAAATACAGGGTCACAGAGAGGTCAGACACTTGAAAAAATTTGATTTGCTTTTCATGTAAGAAAAAAGAAAGTGGAAGGGGAATGAGAGCAGTATTGTTTTACACAAATAAACTGTCACTCATAAGCTGTCTTTGCTTTAATAAGTGTTGACAGGAAAATAAAATAGGAATTTTTTTAATGAGAAATAAATAACCTCATTGTTGCATATGTCATATTTAAGATGCACAGTCCAGTTATTTTTAAATGTTCAACCCTTAGCTAACCCTGTGTCTGTTCATAGATTTAAGTGTGTCACTACATAATGAATATACCCCAAATGAGTCTGGGGCATATTATACCTCCTGTTAGCTTCTCAAGAGCAGCAGAGGCACGAGTCAGACATGTGCCTCTGGGGTGACCAAGGCTAATTTTCCACTGGGCTGCCCCAGCAGGGGTGCAGTCAGCATTTTAAGGGAGGTCACTACTTACAGGGACACAGGAAAACTCAGGATGGAAGGTTAGCTGTGAGGTCAGACCAGGGTGCTCAGGGCCTTACCCAGTCAAGGCTTGCAGACCTCCTAGGATGGTGACAGGATCCCTCTGCTCATCCCTTGTGAGGACTGGAATATCCAGGATATAGTGCCCAATATTACCCACTCTCTGTAACAAAAGTGACATCACTAAACTGGAGAGAGGCCAGGGAGGGTCACTTAGGTGGCAAAGGGCCTTAAGCCTGTGTCCTGTGGGGTGGAGGAACCCAGAGTGCAGAGACTATTTCTCTGACTGTTTTGAAGGGTTCTACCCCCCTGGACAACACTGTTTTTGACCTTTGTCCTTGGAGAAAATTGCCTACCCTCTGGGAAGAATTAGAATCTACACTGGTGTGAACTAGGTGATAGAATATTATGTAAGATTGTCACAGGGTGAAAAATTTAGAGGATTTGGGTTCGTTAATATAGTAAATAGATAAAAGCAAAAAACTTCAAACTGGAGGATTGTTGTTCTCCAGACCTTCTTCTTCTACTACTCCATATTCTGCAGTAGAAGTAGTTTGGGATGACTGGATAAAGAATTCCGCAGTTCCTGTCTACGTGACTAGATGATTTATTATACATTGGTGGAAAAGTAAAAATAATGTACGCTTTTAGTGACCATTGGTTAATTTACCTTTAAAAAGGCTGTGTAATCTTGATAATTTGGCATTCTCCTGCTTTCTCTGCTCTGTGCTATGTCTGGGTCACGTTAAGTGGCTCTATTTCTCTGATAAGATTTAATAAACAACTATCTGAAAGCAGAGAAGACTGATAGTCCAGTTCGTCTCTCAGACTCATGGCAAAGACTCTAAAATTCTTCCCCATCAGGGGAGGTGTAATTAAGGCACGGTCAGTGTCAGTGGGGCAGCTGGGGCAGACTAGCCAGGAGAAGAGAGGGCTTGGAGGATGTTGAATCACAACTCACCACTACTTAGAGAAGTCCTAGGGAAGATGGACCCAGCTGCCTCTCTGAGGTGCACAGTGAAACATCAAGAGGCAAATGACACAGGTTGCCACAAGTGAAACTCCATTTAGATGCAAGTTAAAAACAAACAAACAAACAAACAAACAAATATAGAGCATAAGGTGGTGAAATTTTCATCCTAGAGGCTTTCAAACCTCAGTTGGACATGGCTCTGAGCAACCTCCTTTAGCTGAAGTTAACCTTATTTGGGGGTTGGATTAGGGACTTGCAGAGGTCCTTTCCTACCTAAATCATATTACAGTTTTATAATTCAGAGTTTTGAACAAATGAATAGGAAATTCAAGGCAAACTTGATAGTTGATTCCAAATTATTTCATCCCACAAACATTGCTTTCTTCTGAAATATATGCTTGGTAGGCAATTCCCCCCATATTTCAGAGACAGGAAAAATCCTGTTCTCTTTTCTGGATTTACTGCAAAGATTCCTTTTCCTGGGTTTAGAAAATTAAATGGTATTTAAAATAACTGGGATGTTTATGGGGTTTTTTAGTTAATATAATATTTCAATTTCTAGGAGTCCCTCATCTGGTATTTTAATAAGAACAAATCTCATCATGACCCCCTTTGGATATTGTGATTTAAGAAGACAGAATTCAAAAGCTCCTAAATCCCAAATGACACTTTAGTGAATGACAGGAATTAAAAAAAAAAAAAAAAAAAAAAAAAAAAAAAAAATCATTGTTTGATTTTTAAATAGTTTAATTAATTATTCCTTTGTGCAGCTCCTCACACAAGTCACTCACATGAATAATGAACTACTGTATATAAAGCAGTTACCCCAAACCTCAAAATGACTCATCTTAAACAGCATTTCAATAGGACAAGATATTTATTTGAGGAAAATAAGATAACAGATATCTGTAGATAACAGGTTATTGGGACAGATAAAATGAAGAAACGTGCCTTCTCATAGAACTTTTAAGCCAAGAGACACATTCTTGTTTTCTTTCTCAACCTGTTCAAAATGTAATGAAATAAATTATTCATGTATTTGTGACAATTACCACTCAGAAGACTTCCATGAAGCCTCCCAAACTACACGAGACTACAGAAACTGCTCGTATAGTATGTTCTTTCCTGGTTAAAGGAGTATATGCCCAAGGGCTTGCTCTGCTGAAGGTTACGAGGCAACTTCTGAGGGTAAGGCTGATTAAATATTTTTAATAAACTAAGTGCAGGTGTCCAAAAAAAGACAATGCTCATCATTTAGTACTGATAAACTCAGTATTCATGAGCCTGAACAGTGATGTTCTGATTGCGCTCTGCTCTGACAGTGGCCCTGTATTTTTATCTTTTCATGAGCTCCCCTTCCATGTTGCAGCCTCTCCTTGCATGAATGGGGGCAGTTGAGTTCTTGTGACCACCCTACAGTCTGAAGCGTGTCCTCACCATACAGGACCCAACAGAGGCAACAAGGGCAGACCACACCAGGGCAAGGACTGAAGACAATCACAATTCTCATACCACATGCATTCTCTTACCTGCCCTACATGCTTTTTCCTATCACTTGCAGGACTGTTTCTTGTAAAAAGATGAACTTGCAGTCTATTTAACAGTGATTCTACATTTTCTTGCTGACAAAGAAAAAGTGAGCTTGAGCATTGCTATGCTACCACCATAACATTGTTTAAAAGGACAATGGCAAGGTAAAAAAAAACTTCTGTTAGAATATGTTTCTTTTTATGTGATGCAACAGCTCCAGATGTTATAAATAAGTGGATTTTTAAAACCAAATTATCTCTCACTGTTAATAATCATTTGTTTGTCTTGTATCTTTCTCATCAAGGACAAATAAAACACATGGGTCAGTGTCACTCCTGAATAATCTGCAGGAGGTTGGCACAAGTTTCTCCAACCACAGTGTAACAACACTACAATAATTAGGCCCAAACATGGCAGGAATATATTTAAATCCTAGACCAAAATTGTTTTAATTGGAAGTAAACGTAAAAATTTTAGAAAGGCTTATTAGTGACCTCGTCCTTGAAAAGTGCATGAGTTCTTACAAAACTAAATCCAGAGCTTGACAACATTCCTCTATAATGGGGGCGAAGATATACATACATTTTGAACAAGATGGAGCTATAGGGGTCAAAAGCTACAATATAGGATTCCATTAGTCTAGATCCTACCACAGTGATTAACACTGACAGATAATTTTGCTTGTTTAGATAAGAAAGACAGTTTTATTGGCTAAATTGCCCCAGCAGCCTGGTACATTGCATCTCCTTTTGTCTCTCTGTTACTGTCATCATCTTTAACCCCTGATTCTCTGATATTTAGTGTTCAACTCTACCATGGCTGCTCTGATAATTCATGTAACTAAGTGGATCAGACAGTGTAGCTTCAGAGGTCCACTTTTTCCACTGTCAGTCAGTGATGAGTGAGATTACTGATGACTTAGAAATTATAAAATCTAGGTGTATTAAATTACCTGTCACCTTTCTGTCTATTGTCTGAAGTTATGCAATTCACGCTGATACAGACGAACATTCTCAAGCCCTTTATAATGGAAAAGTGCATTTCTCATTCTAAGCAATGTCACATACAATCTGTCAGTGTATTCTCAGAGAAATGTGCTTAGTGTTCTTCTGTTTAGGTATGTGCTGTAGTATTTATAGAATGCTTTCGCATTTTTCTTATGATATAAATATTACATACACAGAGTTCCTTCATACAAGAATCACACATATAAAATGTTTATACATGTTCATGCACCTAACAACTAGAATAAGATTTTCATGACACTTTGGGTAGGAGTCTATAACCGAAACATGAGCATCTAGCACAAATTTAGATTCCTTAAGGCGTACAGGACAGTGCATACAGTTTGTTGATATAATAAAAATTATGCACTGTCCAGTGATGGCAAAGAGAGACCTACCTTAAGGTAATTCTCTTTCTGTGCATTTTGTACATGGTTCCTTACAAGCTTTACTTCTGTAATTTTCCCTCCAAATGTTTGTAACCAAGGTTTAACTCTTCCTGTTTTAATAGAGCATAGCTTGTATTTATTGCAGGCTAAATAAATGTTCAGTGACAGGCTGTGTGAATTCCCCTTGTTTTACTAAACACAAGTATGCACAAATTCCAAACCCAAGGCCTTCTCTAACCCAGTACAGTACTAAAGATCTGAAAAGTTAAGTGCATTTTCAAAGAAGGTTTCAAGTTCCTTCAACGAGTCATATCCTTGTGTGTTGGGTAAACAAGGAGGCCTCTCCTGATGCCATTCTGGTTGAGGGCAGATATGTAGGGCAGGAATAAATCCTGCAGTGCTAGAGGGGTAACTGGCAAGTTGCATCTCTAGATTAAGTGCTAAAACTCCTCTCTCTGTGTGATTTTGGGGGTTCAGTGGGAGGAAGCCACAGAAAGATGGATAGTAAGAAGTCTGGTGAGGTCTTCCTAGTCACCTTTGATGTAGCACTATTGCAGCTGCAGTGGCTAAGAACGTATTTTAATTAGTTTCAAAACAACTTTTTTATACCGATTTACCTTCTGTTTGCTCACCTCTGCCCTTCATCAGCTTAGACCTTTCTACAGTGCTAGTTACAGCAGTTTAGATTTAGGTCCTGTAAACCTAAAGTGCAAAGAACTATCAATGCAGAGCAGCATGGGGTACTCTTCTGTATTCTGTCCTGATGCTTTTGTCTGTCTGACACCTCTGTTATTTAATTGCTCTTTGAAATAACAGAGAGAGAGATGCTCCCCAAAGATGGGTGACAAACCAACAGAGCCTCAGCATTTTCAGACTATCTCCTCAGCTTAGAAGTGCAAGAAAGGAGAGTTAGTCTTGTGCAGGGTGGTGGCCCTCAGTCTCATAAAGAATTTTAAGACCTGTCCAATGCCTCCCATCAGCTTTAAGTCAAAACTGAGGTTGTTGTTGGAGCTGACTAAAAGTGTTCAAGCAGTTCTAAAACTCCTAGCCAGCAATTTCTAGCATTATATATTCTCCTCTAGCTCTATGATGGTATTTTTTGATACACATAAATATATACACATATATACACAATATAATAATTTATACACTCTAATAAAACATAGCAGATAGAACACAATAGAGAATATAAAATATACATTATACATATTACATAGAATAGAATATAAAATGCATAACACATTGTATATAATAATATATCATTTTATAGAAAAACATTTTATTTATGTTCACCAGATTTTATTAAAAAAGCTTAATGCTTTTTACTATTTGGTGCGTTCCAAGCAGTACAGTGCTTACTCACATGAAAATGAAAAATAGACAGGATTTAGTTTGGGAACTGTTGAACTGAGAAGTGGTAAGTATTAAGAGCTTCCTTCTGCCAGCTGTTGCTAAAAGGAGTCAGTTACTTGTCAGAAAAGACTCAGAACGTGCTCTCATTGTAGTATGAACTCAGAAATTTAGAATTTCTGCAGGGAACGCATATCTTCTTGATGGTTCTGGACTACATCTCTACCAATAAATTGTGTCTCTGTCTTTTTTTCTGGGAAGTAAAAAGATACCTGATGTGAAGAGTTATTGATTGTAGGATTGTAGCTTATACTTTTTCTTCCTTTTTCTGCAGCGTGGCAACAAAGAGAAGGTCTATTCCAGACCCTGAGATCTGTACGTGCTACTAGGTTTACAACTATTTAGGCTCATGGATTGCAAAAGGAAAGTACTCATAAATTTTCATCTGATTTTTAAAAATTTAATTTAGAATAAAACATTTAAGTGAAACTGTTTTGCTTTGATTTTTTTTTTTTTAATCCTGAAGCAATATCCCTTCCACTGTTAAAAGATGCTTCTCTAATTTTATTTTCTTAATTGTCAATATTTTAAATGTGGTGATTTAGAGGAATATTTTTGGGTTTATTTGATTAGAATGATTTAAAACAGAATTAAAAGCACTCTTTTTTTCTTCTAGCCTTGACTACATCCCCAACAAAACTGTATCTTTGTTATTTTACAAGGTATACAGGAAAATATAAATTATACAGTATGCCTTTTTTATTTCATGTTATATGCAATGGTTTTGACACTAACAGAGTCACTAGCTGAGATAGGCTGCCAAATAATGTTACTAGAGAAAGATGGAAAGCTTATTGAATAAAAAGCTAAACCCAAGAAAAACAGACAGTAAAAATCAGCAGGTCAGTCGCATAAGCAACTCTAATGGTGATTGTTCTCAGGGAAGGAAATGATCACCTTTACAGCTAAGACATATGATATCAGTCAAGATTCGTGGCATTGTGCAGGAGTAAGTGAGAAACAGCCTCAGGTAGGAAGGAAAAAAACAGTTGTAAAATGATTTATGTAAAATTGGACTTGAGGAATGTTGGGAAGTCATTGAATTGTCTGCTGCATACGATTTGCAAAAATAAGATAAACAATATGCTATAAACTTGTTAATTTGCCAGTGATAGGCAGTTTCTGTCATCTTGAACTTGGGGGACTTTACCTGAAAAAATGGAAAATATACTAAGTATGTATTAAGTATATGGGAACCTTCTGTGCACTCACAGTTGCACTGATAAATGAAAGTCATTGCTAATTTTTCTAAGTATGCCCTGCATTGATTTGTAGGAAGATGATCCTGTTATGGCAGGCAGATAGACAGCATCACCAGTACCCAGTTGGCAGCTCAGCATCGTGTGCAACCACCAATGCTGGGGGCAGCAGAACAAAACAGCAAGGTGGCAGTAACTGATTATGTACCAGATTGATTATGTTCAGACTCATTTAGTCCATAAAACAGTTTGATTAAGTTATACCAAACCTCATAATGGACAAGTCCAATGTAAAACTCCATTGTGGTCATGTACAATAAGCAAGTTTAAACTCCAGATCCTCAGGTACATTCACACATTGCAAATAAGCAATCCTTTGAATTCAATTCCACCTCTTGACTGAGCCTTAGAATAATACAATGTACTTACTTTAATGTTATTTTAGAGACTCCAGGAATGATCAATAACATTAGTCAAATTGTTCAGTACTGTGACATTATATTTTTGAAAGTTTTGGCATTTTCCATAATCAGTGGGGGGAATATACAAAGAAGGATTTTCTATTTGCATCAATTTGTCTCACCACTGCTGCACTAGTTTTCATGCATATGAATTTAATATTTTAAAAATTTTCACAAGAGTCAAATATTTTAGAAGTTGAAATTAGTTTTTTTTTTTTTTTTTTTTTTTTAAGAGTAGTACTTTCCCATTCTTTCTGTAAAGGAAAACTAAGAAAAGAAAAGAAAAGGTGGAAGAGCATGTTTGTGAAATAAAACCATTTCTTTACCTACATTCTAAATGAAGCTGACCTCTGCTAGAAAACAGACGTCTGAGAAAAAAAGCATAAAGCAGAAGAGCTGACTATACTGACCTCCTTTGGAAATTAAGGCCTGAAATGTTAGCTACTCTGTAATTAGAAGGTATGATGTGCAACAGACCTTGGAGCCCACTGTTTTCAAAGCTTGGTGGTTGTCAGAGGGACTGTCACAGTGATCTATGTTTTGAAGTAAGAAATCACAACTGTCTTTGTACAAAAATGAATATCCATGTTTATTGATAATTGTATTTAAGGGTCAGAGGAAAGGTTATTATTGAATTATTTAACACATATTTTCACAAAATTTGTAGGTTTTTTTTGTAATCCAGAGACAGAATAATACTAATCTCTATGACTAAGGGAAAAGTATTTTAAACAAGGTGGAGAATATAATGTTGCTAGTAGAGGTCAGTGGCCTTTTTCTATGGTAATCTTTCTGCAGAACAGAGGTCATCTAATCTATTTAAGGTCCTTCTGCCTTTTTTGGCATGATCTATCTGATATGCATCATATTCCTTCAAAAGTAATTTCTCTAATCCAAAAATAGGGCAATGGGAATAAAATGAAACATAACAGGTTCCCTTTGAACATAAGGAAACACTTTTTCACTCTGAGGAGGACCGCATACTGGCACAGGTTGCCCAGGACGAGCTGTACAGTTTCCACTCTTGGAAAAATTTAAAAGCTGTTGGAATACAGTCCTGGACAACCAGCTATGTGGCCCTGCTTGACCAAGGAGCTTGGACCAGACAGTCTTCAGTGATCTCTTTCAAGCTCAGACATCCTGTGATTTTGTGAAGACATTTGTGCTTCCAAATTTGTGTGCAAATCTATTGTTAATCTCTCTCATCTTTTGCAAAACAACAGTGACTGTGAATTTGTTAACACTAGATATAAGGAATCTAAAATGAATCTTAGACTTCATAATATCATTTGACTCAATTTCATTTTTTATTTAGAGAACTTTAACTTTACACTAACTTCTGGAATTTATAGCTCCATTCTCTGAAACCCTGAAGTAAAAGATAAAATTGCATCAGATGAAAATTATTACATTTTAGATAATATCTGCTGAACTAATAGCTGAGTGTTATGGGGTTTTTGTCTATAAGGAAAAGAAACCAGTATTGCTGCTGTCTCACTTTTGAGGCCATTCCATTCCCAAAATATATCCCAATCATAGCAGTTTTTTAATCAATATGTTTTGGAAATTGTGGTGAAAGTGAATTCTGTTGTTTGCTCAAGTTGAAAGTTATGCACTTTTAACATGTTTATGATTGAGCTTTGTTTTAAAGACTAGCAGACCTACTCTCTTCAAACTCTCCTCATTTTTTTATGGGAGTGAAAATTATATGGTAAACTGCAGTTACTAACATTGCAGTTCTGTCAGTTTCACTGCAGCAGTATTAGCATCTGATTTGAAGTTCACTGATTTTTTTCACATAAAATGAAAAGGCTCTAGATAAATCACAATGTCAGAAAATGTTTATAGCCTGACCACTGCTATTCTGGATTTCCTTTCAATGAGAAACAATTATCTCCACTAATCTGGTAAAAGATGTATACTGGTGAGAACCATATCTTAATTTGAAGTATATGGTATAACACAGGTTTTCTAAATACTTAATGATCTGGAATCTTCCACTTAGGCAACTATTTTGACAAATGTCTTCACTGAAAATATACAACTCACTAAATAAAAAATGTGTTAACAAAGTTTCCCTTCCTTCCGCCAGAAAGGGAAAGCCATGAAGGGCAAGGAAAAGAATCAGGTCAGTCCTCCATGCATTATTTCTTTGGGACAACCCACACTGGAGATTTTGGCTTAAGTTTGATCTACCTGTTGTGGTTCCATTTTTATTTCCAGATTTCAAGGGACTAATCATACCTGATACTTGATACTCAAATGTTAAATAATTAATAGTTTTTGTTATTTGAGCACTCTTGAGTGCTGAAAAGGGAGGACATTTCATAAATGGTGTGTTAATTATAATTAAAGTGCCTTGTCTCCAGTGTTAGAAACAATGGCGAGAGTGGTGAAGGGTTGGTAAGTCAGTTATGAATTAAGGCCACAAACATGGCATGGACACATTGGACCACTGAAATGGGTCCTTGATGTTTTGTCAGTTAGATACAATAGCAGAGCTGTTGAGGAAATGGAAGGAAGGTAACCCACTGGTGCCTCTAAGTAAAAAGGTAAGTGTTCATTAAGAGATAATGGCCCAGCCTTCCTACTTGGAGAATATATTTTTCCAATAGTGACTAAATTACAAGATTGCTTTAGCTAAGGATGGAAATAAGAGAATCACTCCTGAACATGTTAAACAAAGAGGAGAAATGCATTTTTTCAACAGAGTGTTTTTGCAAAAAAACAGCTGGCAAAGAGGCTGAATCTATACTGTTTAAGAGAGCAGGTCGGGGCTGTGGCTCATGAGCTGCTAAACTGGTATCACACTGTAATCTCCACTAGTGACAGCCAGTGCCAGACCACAAGGAGGCACAACTTGAGGAGAGCACGTCACAGGTGTAACTCACCACTAGACAGTTTGGATGCAACCACACAGTCTGGAGGAAAATAAAATTCAGTCTTCTTTACAACTACATGACACTTGGACTGAGGATTGGGGAGATCTACCTGGCTGGCACAGGAACAGCCACAGAAATCCTTCTGAAGAATTTGAAGAAACTTCCACTAAAGGTAATAGAACTTTTGACTAGCTGCCTTTGCATGTAGATTGCCTGCATATTCAAACTTTTTTGAGAAGACCTGTAATAGATTAATTCTTCACCAGGACCTACATGAGAGGTCTTGTCTTAACAACTTCAATCCCCATCCCTGCTGTAGTCCTCACACTCTTGGTGTATTTTTTCCAATGTTAGCATACTCAGTTTGTTTCAGATAACACATACCTTTGAATTATGGATGAAAAGATGATGAATAATCTAAAGAAAGTTGGAAAGAAGGTCTATTCAGAAGGTTCATCAGGTAGTCTCCCAGCTCTCAGTGCTCGTACACAAAACTGTAACAAGTATTAGACTGAAAACTTGTTTCTTTTCTCTACTATTTCCCAAGGGTCACTTGTCCTGAAGAAACCATGCCGTTTATGCTCATTGCTTTTGATATTTTTCTGTGCCTTTTATACTGTGTTTTCACAGGACCTGTTATGAGATAGGTAATGAAAGAACAGTATAACAAAAATTCCTACACTTTATCAAACTCTGTAAGCTATGACAGATTGTATTTTACTCTTCTGAAATACCTGCCCTTAAAAGTCAAAGTGCATTGTTAGTCTAGAGCACCTGCATGTGAATTTGAAGTTTTTCAATCATTCAGTACCATGTATGTTAGTTGTCATGTATTCCAGAAATAAAATGTTTTTGAGTTGGAAAAGATTCACAGGAGTCTGTTCAGCAAAGTCTACTTAAGCTCAAGAAACATACACACAGACACATAAATCTGGAGGGATCTTAATGAAAAATGGAGAGATCTGAAAATAAAAATGTGTTGAAACAAAAAGTATCTTCTGGCATTAGCCAATTTTCTTCCTTTACTTTCCTTTATATGATTTATATGATACTCAGAGTTCAGTTTGGATGATGACCAATGTCAGATGGTATTCCAAGTCTAAAACATGACAGACAATGAAACACAAATATCTTGGGAAAAGATATGCCAGCACTTTAAATTAAAAGGCACCTCAGGATTATCTGTTTAAATGCAATTCATATCTACTTCTCCATTTTCTTTGTGAGGAGGAACTTTCTTCAATAAAGTTTGATGGAGTGAGAAATCAGATTTTTTCATTGGAGTAATTTCTGGGTATTGGCATAAATATTTTTTCTGAGAAAACTAAAGAGAAGAGCTTGAGGAAAGAAACCAGCTTGGCAATCTGAAACAAGAGTATAAAAAATATGTTCAAAAGCAATCAAACTTATATTACTTATTTCTTTCAGTTACTGAAATTTTTACATAAGAATAATGTACTTACTACTTATGGATACTTATGCAATGCAAATAGAAGTACATATCACACAGAATTTACTTGCTAGTTTTGATGAACTCTGCATTTCATCACTTGTGGTCTTTTATCCTACTTGGATAGCCATTATGATCCTTTTTGGGGAAATTTAATTCATTAGGGTCAGTGAAGTCAAGGTTACACAACCAACAAAAATATAAATACCATAAAACATTGCGGTGTCATACTTGAGTTTCTCTATCTTTGCACTCAGAAACTGAGTTTTAAAATGTCCACAGTACCCCAATAATTTCTGACTCAGAAGACAAATTCTGTCATTTAAACACCTCATGACTTATGTTTGTGGGGAAGTTACTCTTTTTGAAGTAAGTCAGCATGTGCATTCCAGCATGCAGAGTAACTTCCCAGTTAAATATTCAGTCTGCTATAATGCCTAGATGGGGTTAACGTGTTGTAACCATCATGCAGGAAATTTGTAACATCATGTATTGTGTGCTGTGTATGGATCTAGAAGGTAATCTATTTGAAGGTTTCAAATTAGAAATAACAAAATGAAGATCATTGAAGAACATGCTTAATAGAGTGCATACTGAAAGTGATACTGGTCATGAGGATGTTGGATGCTGTGGGGTATGCCCAGCCCCTGACCTGGAGGGATATCTGCTGAGATAAGAGATTTTGTAATCGCCCAGCAGGACTCCCTGGAAAGGCAAACACATTGGTCACGGCAAGAAAAGACAGACCCACAATCCTTTAGGAGACACTGTGCAGATCCTTCGTAACCCATTGGTCCTCACCCATCCCAGATCCTCTGTAACTCATTGGTCTTTACCCATCCCCTGTATCCCTATAAAAGCTAAGGCCTCTGCCCCTGTGACAGAGAGCGCTCTTGTCCCTGGCTTTCCCCTTCGCTGGAGTACGGACCAATAAAGCTATCTTCCGTGCGGAACCAGCCACACGAGCCTCTCATCTCTCTCTCTGGTCTGGTCTGGCCTGGAGGCTGCCCTGCAGAGCTGAGCTGGAATCACGAGCTGATGATCACTAAAGAGCTGACAGCTTCTGCACGGGCCCTCCTGCCAGCAACTGAGGGAAGACACCGGGCCTCGGGAAGGCGATTCCTTTCGGGACCATCTCTCTGGACCAGTCACCTCTTCCTGGGTCACAGCCACTGACCCCACCTCCAGCTGTAATAGGATGCCATATCATGTTTGAAATTGCAATGGAAACACATCTTGCAATGACGTCAATATCAATAAGTTCTTGGGGAACTTGCTCAGTGGTCACAAGCAACAAACACCCAGATAAAACAGTTCACTTCAACTTAGAATAGAAAATAATATCAATAAAAGAAAAGATAGTTTCCTTACCATTTGTCAAAACCACAGGGCTAATTCATGATTGAGAAATATTATTCTGAAGACTGGGAATTTCTTTAACCTGTTTATTTGAGTGATTTTTAGTTTGTTTTTTGTTAACATATACCCACAGACAAATAAAGGACAAATAAATATGTACAAAACAGTACAGATAAACATACATAGGAAGACTGATCATTCTTAGCACATCAATGATCTGATTGTTAGGAAACTAATAGGTTGTGGTAAACTCAAGTCCATGCCCATAAACCCACGGAAATGTGGTACATAATTGTTACCTTGAATAATATAGACATGAATGACATAATATGACATGAATGGTGGTCTTACACATTCAAAATAAATGCCCTGAATTGTGAAACTACAAGCTAAGATCTTTTCTATATCAGAAAAATCTCTGCTGGACTTTCTGATGGAGTCCTTAAAATTCTGGTTTTCTTTAATTACTGTTGTCACTAATTGGGAGCTAATTTCCAGTAACACTTAGAAATATACTTAGTGGTTGTCATATGGATTTTTATTATAGCTACACTGGGACGTAATTGGGGGGATGGGTAGCAACTTGTTTACATTTATTGCTGACTTTTTTACTTCAGAACTTGTGTAAATCTTAGGGACAGTTTAGAAAATATATGCACCAATACAGATGATAAAATACAGTGATAAACACACAAGATTTCTGGCACAGTTCCTACAGATAATTCTTTATTCTTTGTCTTCCAATTCCTGCAGCTTAGTATATTTTTTAATAAAAGAAAAAAAAGTCAGTGAACTGAAGTCTTTTGGCTTTCTAGCCAAAAGTATTAGTCATATACTAACATACTGTTTAAGAGAATGACTTTCTGAAGGGTGGGAAGAGATGTCCATACATACATATTCTACAGGGAAGAAGAGGCCTATATTCTTTCAACATGTTCCATGAGTCAGAGCATGAAAAAGTGATTGGCGTTGATCTATTCATATCCCCTGCTGAAATGGGTATTTCTTTCAATACATGGCTAGAAGTAATGGGACACCGATATTGCCTCATATCTGTCATGAGTGGTCTAAAAGTACAGACTTATTTTCACTATGGGCTGAAGTCAAATCCTATTAGATAATTTGCTACTGATTTAGAAAGCAAGCCAGCAGGCAAGTATCTAGATATTCTTCCTGTGACAGCTTTCTTTTCAGGTGATTATTTCCAGCTACACTGAACTTTACTGTGAACTCTGACTGTCACAAGCATAGTATGAACAAATACCAAACCCAGGAGCAGACAGTGTGAAGAAGACTTTAGGATACTTTGATCTCATTTTGCCCAAGCTTTTGAGAACATTCAGAATTTCCTTGTTTTCATCACCAATGCCTTACTGATGTTTGGTTTGTTCTTAAGCAAGTTGCCTTAGTTGCGAACTGTAGTAGCAATAAAAATCAGAAAGCCAATTCATGTCTAACTTTGGTTTAAAGACTAGGAATCTGATACAGAAATTATTTTTTGAAATAACAGAAAATTATTTCTTTTACACTTTTAATAATTTTCTCATAGAATTCTCCATAGATTTTTTTACATACATATTCTTGAAATACTGAGAAAAAAAATTTTTGTAAGGAAGGGTTCTATAAATAATTCTAAAGCTGTAGAGTGATCCTAAGAAATTTGCTATAAATCACTATTTAAAAGTAAGCAGTCTTGATTATGCTCAATGGTCTGCATGGATCATTTGCATCTCCTTTATGTTAGGTAATTGAATGACCATAAAAATCAGCAAAATTAATTTTCAGACTTGCCAGTTAAAGTTAGATTTCTGTGAATATTCCTCAAAATGTGTTTGAATTTAAAATTTTGCTAACAGTACTGCCAAGAAGCATGTTTTATAGAATACTGAAAGAAAATAGGAAATAATAATAAAAAGAAACATGACTATGTCTAAAGCAGAAATCTTATTTTGTAGGAGCAATTGATTAATTCAGTTGTATTCAGCCTCATGCATTGATTTGGGCAGTATATTAGTTTATGGGTGCTTGATGGTGTGCTTCTCATGGCTTCTTAGTAGCAAGCCATATTTTTATATCTATTTCTATAAGCTTTGCATCCATTTTAACTATGTAGAAAAACCTTCATGAAACAGTTAAAGTCCAGAGTACTTCTATTTTAGATAAAAATTCAGTATATTGAATTATAGAAAATTTAGTTTCCTTTATCATCATCTGCATGTGGCAGTCAACAATAATAGCATGCTAAAGGAATAATAAGAATGGATTTCCTGGAAAACCAACTTCTGTCAAATATGCAGTACGATTTATTTGTCTTAAATTAGTATCTAGCTTCTTGATTCAGATTAGGATCCCACTAAAACAGTAAGAGCAATAAAGTAGTCCTTCATTTTAAACTTCAGAAGAGCACCACTTCATTTCTAAATAGGACAAGATCATTTTTGGGGTTCTTTCTGTACTTTTTTTTTCCCCAGAAAATATGTGGAAGAAAATATGCTTCCTTTTATATTTTTATTATTAGAAGACTTGGGCAGAGACAATTCTTTCAGATGGGTGGAGGGATTCATATCTACAAATCCCTATTTCCCCAAAATACCATCTACGAGTGAGAACACTGCACTATTTCCTATTATTATTCCCCATTTTTGTTTTCCTTGTCAGCCTTTTTTTTTATGCAATCTCAGCATTCCTTGTTGAAGTTCTCCCAAGTCATACACCGGAAAGGGTTTGCTTTACGTACAATCTGAACTTTTCATTCTGAGTTCTGTTTTCTACGCAGAATGAAGAACTACAGCTTAATTTCTGGGGTTCAGAATAGCCTCTGATATTTCCATGAAGATTTATTGCACATTTGATACTGTGGAAACATATCCTTATTTGTACATAAAGCTCTAATGAATAAACATCTACATTTATGTGCTGCAATTGCAAATACTCATTTAACTACAGAACTGACGGCCTTTAGCTTAAAAAACTATCATTTTGAATGCTGTCAGGCCTCACTGCACTTTGTACATCCAGCTGGAGAATTGCTGACCTAATCAGCTACCACAGGACTAAGACTATGAAGGAATATGAGAAGTGGACATGAACATACAGATAAAGAGGTAAAGGAAATTAAATAAATAGTAAACAACAAAAAAAAGAAGCTAAAAGAAAAGTCTTTCTGATTATAACTCAGAAGTTACATTTATTTTAAAAAACAGCATTTTGGCCTAGAAGTAATGCAGACCTTGGTGAAATTACTGTACATTCTATATCTTGTCCTTGTGACCATTCTTTTGCAAGCAGAATATGAAGCTGTTAATTAAATAGCTAGGGACTGTACATCTTAAGTTGATTTACAACATTAGGAGGTACATGAATTCCTTACTTTGCTCAGCTCAGCCAATTTCAAAGTGGTTTCCTTTAATCTTCATTTACTGGAATTTCACTCTAGCTTTTGCTAATATTTATGGCAAGCTGCCTACTGCAGTGATGGGTTGCTGCACCTTTTGAAAGATGTATTATAGGCTTGACATTCTTGATTTCTAGAGCAGAGATGTCAGCTTAGGGAATTTAGATAATATATACGCCCATGAAATTAATAGCTGTTGGATATCAAATACAGATGCGATATTAGTTAGACATTAACTAGGGTATTAGTATTTTATTTAACAATTCAATAATATTTGACATAAACTTTAAATATTTGATTTTTAAAATGAGGTATATAAAAAGATAGGACACCCACATACATAAGAAAAACATAATACAATCTATTAGGTGTCTATTGAAAGAATTTATTAAAACTTTTCATGGCTCTCCTATTTCTACAGATTACTTAGAAGTATTCATCTCCAAATTCCATGTTTAAAGTTTTAGTGAAAAGGCATTGTTGCTTTATTTGACATATTTTGACACAACATTTCCCCCTTAAAATAATAATAATAATAATAATAATAATAATGATAATAATAAAGCTGTATCACTATTTGCAGTGATGTTGAAATAAATCTACCTACTTCTATAAAAATACTAGTATGCAGGCAAATTTAAATAATTACATCAGTTTTCATATTGAATTGCTTGAATGCCTCCACAGAAGTATTCTGAATCAGTCTATTTAGGAGAATCAGTTTTACATAATTAGGCAAGCACTTCTGTACTTGGAAGGCAAAAACATGCTTCCTTTCCTGATTACAGTCTCTGATAAATCCTCCACTAAACTCCTGTATTAAATTCACATTGAATTCTTTTTCCAGCTCATTTCCAACAGGTGTATGACTACCTATTTATTATAAACAGTCAAGACTCTTTAAAACTACATGAGGAAATACATTTCAATATTCCTTTGTTTCTTTATTTCTCTGCATGTTTTGCTTTAACTACATCAAGGTCATTTAGTTCCTTTAGCATTTATTGCACCTGTGTTTAATACTGAAATTGCCTCTTAATGGCCAAGTAACACAATAGACACTGTAGTTTCTGAAGGTTAATTGTGAAAACCGATAGAATTTGCAACAGTGATTTTTAACGTCAGAGCTCAGATTAAAGAAGCAACAATCCCAGCTCATTACCTTCAGTTGTGCATTCATTCCATTTCCCCACGTATTATTGTGATGAGACATAAAGAAGAGGAAAAGAAAGCTTAATGGCTTGGGATGGAGGAAAGGGGTTGCCAGATTTCAGACAAGACAAAATTCTGTAAGCTGATGCAGTGCCACATTGCTGTATTACATAACAGACCAAGGTCACCTTGCCAATAGCAGTTCAAATGAAAATGTTAAAGGGTGTGCACATTTATGAAAGAAATTAGATGTGACTAGATTTTACACTGAATGTGGATTGATATCTACTATGCAAATACCTAAAGTATAGATGCTTCATATGTGTTTAAATGGGTAGTTTAGTCAGGCTATTATCGCAATATTCTGAAATATGCATAAATATTTCTTTCCAGAGCAGTTCAAACTATATACCGTTAATGCTACAATTCAGTATGAAGAACCCCAAACTTGCAGTGATCATGTAAGCTCCAGAAATGAAAGCAACATAGTCATGACAACACAACTAAATAGCAAAAACATGGATGTCCAGTGTCCTGGGGATGTCACTTAGGAACCCTGAGCTCCTACCTCTGCACAAGGATTCATTGGGCTATGGTAATGCACCAGCTAGCTTAGCCTTTCTGCCCTGTGTTACATGAAAAATGAAACTTGGGCCTTTAAGCTTCAAAATTAATGCAGCTGTACAGAGGATAGTGAGATTGTGGTGCAGTGAAGATATGTGTTATTGTGAGGAAACATGATTACTTCAGTGGGAAACGATAGCTAAGGCCATCATGCCTTTGGGGGTTTTTTGGCTATGTTTCTCTAAATCATCTTGGTGTTTCTGGAAGTTGATGGCAATTTGCCAGAATTTCTAAAATCATATCAGCCTTGGTAAAATAAAAATCAAATCAACAAAAATTCACAATATATCAACATATTTAACACATTTGCAAGGAAAGTCAAGCTCTTTCCTCAGCAACCACATCAGAAATAAACTTGGTTGTTAATTCTTCAAAATAATCCCCTCATCTTTTATTCAAAGGTTGTTTGTAGGCTCATGATGTCAGGGTTAACATAATTTCCTATGAATCTCTTAATACTTCTGAGCTCAGTCTTTCGTGGTCAGTGTTGTTGAGCTCTGTGCTTGTAACTAGGAACAGATTGTGAAAAAAGCTGGGCTTCTTGATCTCATCCAAAGGGCAGTGATTTATTTCAGAAAATATGACCACGAATTCCCTATCAATTTGAGATTTTACCATATTTACATTACAAATTTAGACTGAATAAGACCATATTTGGTGTAGGAATTAGGAAAGCTGAGGGTTTATATCACTGCTCTGAGATAACCCTGACATTTGCTAGTTTCTTTGAGTTGCCTGCTTCTTTCCTTTCTTCTCTTCCTTCCATTTGTTCTTTCCCTCCCTCCATATTGTGGGAGTCAGGAAGAAGTCTGTGTATTTATGAGAGCGACCTGATCACTTATCTTTGTCAACTACTCTTGGTCAAGCTTGGTCAAGGGGTGGTGAGTGGAGAGTGACTTTAAAGTAAGCCATGTTACAGAATAGGAATTCTTCAGTTCAACAGACAAAAAATGACAACAACAAAAAAATTCCATTTAAAAAATCCCAAATGGTATTTGAGGTATAAAAACTCAAAATAGCACTAAACACATTCAGATAGCAAAGCAAATTTCTAGTATTTTAATAAGATTCCATAGGAATGGTAATGAATTGCAGACAACACCAAGCTGGGCATGAGTGTTGACCTTCTTGATGGTTGATAGGCACTACAGAGGGATCAGGACAGGCTGGATCCATGGGCTGAAGCCAGTTGTTTGGGGCTCAACAAGGCCAAGTGCCTGGAGGGATTTACAGGACGAGTATATGTGGCACTTAGGACATGGTTTAGTGGTCGACTTAGAAGGGATAAGTTTACAATTTGACTTGATCATCCTAGAGGTCTTTCCAGATCTAAAAAATTCTATGTTTTTATGATTCTCTGAGTTATTTTGCCAAAGCATGGGAAGCTGGAAAACAGCACTACTTGTCAGACAGGATGATAAATGACAGAGAAGGTTACTTTTAAGACAAATATTTTAGAGTCAAAACTCTCTGCTAAATTTAAAGGAGCTGTGTTGAAATGACAGATTACAAAAAAAGCCTTGTAAAATATTTTAGGTATGATATTAAAAAGAATTGAAAGTACCCAGGAAAACACTTGAAATCACCAGGGAAGATGAATATCTGATGTCTCATAATGTTTACTTTAGAATGTATAGGAATTGAAACATTACTGCATTGACTGTTTTTGAAGAACTATAATTCAGTGCAGAATTTTCTGATTTTCTGATGGTTATGTATTCATATTTGATATTGTTTTTGTAGCAAATCTGTGCTTTTTTTAGTTCCACCATCATGTTGGTTGTATGAATAGATATTGTTTGTATGAATTGATAATGCAAACTGACAACTAAAAATAATGGAAAATATGTTTCAAAACCATGCGTGATATATAGTCCCAAAAAATTAATTTAAAAAAAATTAAATAAATTGATAAAACATGAAGATACATACAAATATAGATTGAAAGGAAAATGCACCTATTCTGAGTAGTCCAAAGGATATATCTGCTATCCCTATTCCTGTCTCATATAGTTTTTTTCTGGCAGACAATAGGCAAAGTCTAAAAACTTTAGTCCTACAAGTATTCTTAAATGTCTATGAGAAAAGTACCTTAGATGCCATTTGAGAAAATGTCATAAATTTTTCAGTCCAAAGAGCAAGCAATCATTTCAGACACACATAATGTGACTTTTTTCTTGCAAAGATATTACATAAATCATTCCCAATGAAAGCATTTTGATTTTTCAGTAATAATTCCATTTTTTTTTTGTGAAACTCTGTGAGGTGCTGAGTAAACTCAGCTCTCACATAAGGCTCTGCTTGTAAGTCCGTTTCAGGCAATTAAAAGACTCATTTATTTGAATCAGTTTGTTTATGCAGCCCTAAATCAATAGAAATTGAAATATCTCAGTGTTATAGGTTCATACCCCCAGTGACTTGGATTATTTCCTTATGTTGGAAAGAGGATTAGTACAGTGTTAAGTGGAGGGGAGCATAAGAGAAAACATACTCTGGATATAATTTTTAATATTAAAAAAAATGTAATCTGTCTTTACAATACAGCCCACTAATTTCATACATAAATGATAAATACCTTGAGTGTGATCAAAACAATAAAACTTGCTTATTTTTATTTGAATATTAAAGCATGTAATTATAATCCTAGCTTCAGGCATTTCAGAAATGGAGTCTTCCATACTACAGTCTGACATGTAGTAGGAGACACACACACAAATAGTCTTCTAAGATTGCTGAACTATCAACTCATTGAAATTTTCTCATTGATATTGTAGTTATATTTTTAAAAAAGTGGAATTGCTTGTCATGCCAAAAATGTAATGCACGGAAAGATCTGATTTAGGGATCGAGTAAATTAAAACTTTTGTTCAGTTGTGTCCTCTGAGAAAACAAATCTATCACAATGAGTGATCCAATCACTTTCTCAGAACAAAGTGTTATCACTGAGGACACAATAGCGTTATTTTTACTTCAGAACTTTATGGTCATTAGTTTTCAAGTGTCTGTTGAATTTAACTGGGGGAATTAATTTGCCTTATTTTGACTTTGGAAAAGTGCCAGTGAATCAAATATTGGACTTACCAGAACAGTGTTAATTGTTCCAGAGAGGGTCACTGGCACCTTTGTGGTTAATTTAATTGTCATCAAGTTAAGATTCCAGGAGTGAAAAAACATTCCCATTTCCCATTTTTCCCAGATTTGATGACGGATGTTACCTCTCTTCCGAGAGTACTTTGAGCTTAGTATTGCCGGAATGTTTTCTGCCAAGTCTCAAACAGATATGCAAAGGTAAATTGCATCGTTAACAGATTTGGTATATTTCTCTGAATGCATGAGATGAGTCCAATGCTTTAGCTGATTGCTTGTTTTTGGATAACTTGACTGTATTTTAAGTGCATTTTATTTGCAATGTGAAAGCTAAATCAGCTGTACTTAAATGGAATACCAAACAGAGTTTTTTACCAGTGTCAATAAACTTTTCTAATGCGTAGTATAGTTTTGGTGCAGTACTTTGGACTGCATGTGCAAATTTTGAGGTACTATAGTCTGAATTACATGAGCTTCAGGGAACAGAGAGGCCTGTCCAACCGACAGTAAAACTCCACCGGAGAAATGGTACAGTTGATTTCAATACTACAAAAAGCTTGATAGAATACAGGAAAAAAAAAGTCTCAGCATTACCTCTGTGATACAAAAAAACCCCAACCAAACAAAACCATAATGATTTTTTATGGTCACTTTTTTCTTGGATTCTTTCAAGAAGGCGACTCTTGCTTTGTGGCGAATTTAAAGAGCATACTAGCGTGGTATGACTATGTTATGAGACAGACTGGAAAAGAATTCTACAGAGTAATTACAGCCAGAATGTATAATGCAGCAAAACAAAGTGGGCTTTATTCAAAAAATGGAGATAGCTGAAGACCCTTTTGTTTCCTCTTCGCAAGGTTTGTTGCCCAGCCATCTGCAAACACAATTTTGGTTTGAGTGTAAAGTAACTGGTAGTTCACCTTTCAAGGGATCAGGTTTACTTTTGAGGGAAAAGTTTCATATAAGTCACTCAAAGAAAGCAAGGTGAAAGGCAGATTGCCTCTGTGAGAGGGGATCACTTAAGACAGAAAACAGTTCATGAAAGAAAGAGGGCATTTTACAACCATAACTCCAAAAATAAACATATATGGTAGTATGAACGAAGTTTTAATAGGCTAGATATTTCTTTGTCTATAATGTGAAATTTCTAGACTTGCTATCCAACAATTCTGAGAAAAAAATAAAGCACTGCATTACATAAGAGATAGTCTTCATCATAATCATATAAGCGAAGCAGAAGAATTCCTGCAGAAATCTGGAATTCAGAGAACTTAAGGGTTGGAACTGTGCATGCTGCCTTGAACTCCCTAGCGATAATATGTAACATGGGAATTATCACTGAAGACCCAATTTTATTTCTTAAATAAAATCTTATTCGGCCATGTGAACTCCAGATTCCAGGGTTCTAGGAAATGCTGATGTGGGGTGTGTCAAAGGATGTGTAAATGCCTGGACTAGTCTGTCAAAAATTGATTTCTGATTCTGTATATCCAGTAAGTTAACATATATTTAGATTTAAATATCCATAGAGAGCCCAAATCAGAGACTCATTTTTTGAACCCCCAGTCTAGGTTTCATGCTGTTTTCTGGCTTTGATCCAAACTCTGTGGCTGAATGTTTATTTACCCAGTATATTTGAGAACTGTTTTTCACACTCTGTGTGAAGTGGCACCTACTGACTATTCCTATATCATATGCACAATGTGATACTAAGTTCCTTGTGAATATCTTTTAAGGCTTGTATTATCTTTTATTTAATTTTCTGAGGTCCCTTGAAATCATCTTTTGTCTTGCATTTTGATTTCTGCACAGTCAATTCTCGTTCCTGTTTTGTGTATTTTCTTTATGTGGCTGATTGTTTCAACAATTACTCTTCCATGGTTTAATTTAAATATGAAGCTTCTTTGCCTCTGTTCCTCAAATCTAATTCTAATTCAAGATGCAGTTGAAAACAAAAGCTATAATGCCCCAAGTGTAAAGCAATTAAAGAAATATGAACGCTGAAATAATTTAGGTTAAACAATCTTTATATAGGTGTTTTTCTGTGGCTCGAGTTGTGCCATTGTGCATATCCTTTGTAATGCTGGCAACTGTGTTGTGAGACCATAGTGGATTTACCCAATAACTAAAGCATCACATTCTAAGGAGAAGGCATAAGACATTAAAATTTTAAAAAGATAAAGGGTACTTTTAAAGCCATCATGAGACAAAGCAATGCCATCAGTGTATTAAGGGTCCTGCAGTAGAGGTAAATTATTTTGAAATATTGCATGTATTTCTGTGACTAATTCGTTTACAAAGTATGCCTGATGAAAGGAAGATCATTAGATTTCTGCTCCATGGCCCACAGAAATTCTGCAGTGTTACCCAAGTATGCATCCTATTCTCCACACACTCATCCCACACATTAATGTCCTTGTTACTCACTCAAGATTTGTAATGCTACCTAAGATACAGCAAACCATTAATCGAAGATGTCTTTCATGCTTTGTATAATGCAGATATATCTGGAGCTTTAATCTGTTAAATTTCAACCAGAATTTACATTTTTCCCTCTAAACTTTTTGAGGGAGAAAAAGTTTAGTAGGTTTTCAAAAGCACAATAGGAAATTTTTGTAGCTGTAGGTGTTCATGCAGCTAAAATGGAGTAAATTTGTGTGAGTTATCTGTCTTTGCTAGAATGCTTTATACAGTCAGACACTCTAGGAGGTAAACTCGCAGTGTGAATTTATTCCTTCATAATTTCTTTTTGCCATAAGAGAAACCACACAACTCTCTCATTCCATCTCGCTTCTGTACTTTCAATATAGAGCATTAGAGGGACAGAAATAGAAAAAGAAAACACGGTTTTCTGTTGCATGTGAACGTATATTCACTTTGATATGATTTCTATCAAAGTATCCATAGAGCAGGAGAGAAGAGAAAAATAGAGAAGAAATGCAGAACAGATTTGATCAGATGGATATGAAATTAGGCAACTAATGACTGCTTTAATTTTATATGCAAATGCAGCTGGAATGCTTGGAGCTCTGCCTGGGAATATATGATGAATCATTTGAGAGTTAATGGATGGGGATTATCAGGCAGACCAACATGGATGGTGTTGTATGGATGTCTCTTACAGATTGCCTGGCCAATAAAATGAAGTTGATGAAGTCTAGTTAACTCAAAGAAGCCTTTTATTCACTGTTGCTGGTTATTAGGGGAGTCTTTTACAACCCTGATATCTCCGAAGGGACAAAAGAGCAGGACAAAAGCGATCAGGACATTTCTGGAGTACATTGATACCAGCACAAGGAGCTGAAGAAGGCAGATGTTCTGCTTGACCTCACACCTACAAAACAAGGAATAACTGACATTAGGATGCATAAGGCTAAGCAGGGGGTTGATGTTATCGCAAAGACACTCTTGGTTAACTCTAACAGGTCATGGAGCTCTGGGGAGGCTCTTGAGAAGAAAAAAAATGCCATTTTTAGTTTCAAGAAGGTCAAAAACCAAGGTTCTGGCGAGCTGTAACTCTCAAGTTATAGCTTGTCACTCTCACCTTAATCTCTTCAAAAGTGATGGAGAAAACAATCCTGGGAAACTTTTCCAAATATATGAAGGATAAGGAGGTGATTGGGAGGAGTCAGCATGGATTTATGAAGATGAAATTATGTTTGATGAATGGGATTGTTATCTATGATGAGATAACTGGTGTGGTGAATTATGGATGAATACTTGATGTTATTTATATCAATTTTAGAAGGTTTTTGTTGCAGTATCCCATAAAAGCCTCATAGAGAAACAGCTGGATATGTGACCAGATAGGGAGATTAACTGAAAACTGGATTGAACTGGTTGTGACAGTAGCATGAAGTTCAACTGCTTGAACTTACTAGTTACCAGCAGTAGCCCACTACCACTGCAAGCCAGTTTGTAAGTCTGTACCCAAGGTGTCAGCACTGGGCCCTCTACTGTTTAATATCTTCATTGATGAGCTAGATGACATGAGAGAGCACGCTCACCAAGTTTGACATAATGTAAAACTGGGAGGAGTGGGTGATGTGTCAGTGTTGTGTTGCCATTCAGATGATTCACTCAGCATGGTTGGAGAAATAAGCAAACAGAAATCTCACGAAGTTCAGTGAAGAGAATTGCTAAATTCTACACCTGAGGTGGAAAATCCCTTTATATTAGTGCAGGCTGTGGGACAGCTGACCAGGAAACAGCCTTACAGGAAATGACCTGAGGATCCTGGTGGCCAAATTGAACATGAACCAGTAATATGCCCTCACAGCAAAAGGTGAGCAGCACCCCTGGTTTCACTAGGGAGAACGTTGCCTGCAGACTGGGGGAGGTGATCCTTCTCCTCTGCTTAGCACTGCTGAGACACACCTGGAGAGCTGTGCCCAGCTCTTGACTCCCCAGTGAAAGAGGGAGATGAGCATATTGGAGCATGTCCAGCAAAATGCCAGGAAGATGATTTAGGGTTCAGAGACCTGAGATAACAAGAAGAAATCTGTGAATATTTAGCCATGAAAAATCCCTTGCTTTAAATTGCTGTAATTAATGCTTCAACACAAACAGCTACATATGTGACATTTCAGGCTCCTATATAGACTAATAGTTCAAACACAAAGGAGAAAAGATACATAGATTCAAATTACACCACAGAGCACATAGGCTTGAACATGTGTTTTCTACAATTTCAGACTGGAAAGAGGCCAGAAGTGGACAAAAGGAAGAGATAGCTGGACGTTTTCAGTGAAATGAATGCTGGTTGGTTCTGTTGCCAGGGCTGGTGAAGGTGAATGTGGAGAGTTGGCTGAAAATGCCTGCTTTTACACAGCTGGAAACTTTTGTGGTACAAGTCTGATGGGCTTATAGTGGTAGAATTACTCACCAAGTCCAACACAGGTGGCATGGTACTGTGAAAGGCTCAACAGCAGGAGTGAGTTGAGTGGAATTAGGTTTTTTTACAGCTGTTTCTGGACCTGTTTGCATATTTTGAAGCATATTTGACTGAAGTGGCTGAAGTGCTTCAGCCCAGCACCAAAAAGCATGTTTGTGGATCCTGACAGGTCCACAGTCTTTGAGCTGGTGCTAATTTGCTGGGCCTCATTAGGAGTGCCAATGCATCTGGACAGGAGCTGCAAAGTAAGTGTTTTTTGTTTAAATAACATTACTTAGATAGCAGGTACTGAGGCAGGGTTTAGGTGCCTTGATGATAGCTTGACATCTACATCCCTTCTATTTTTTTGTGAAGCTAGAACCTAAGATTTCACAAGTATATGAATAACTAAATATGCACACTCATTTTCAGGGTTATTGACACTTGGATCTATGGCACTGTCTTTTTCTTCCACTTGAGCCAGTATTAAGTTCTGCTTTTCAGTTATTTTCATCTCAGCCTTCATACTCAGAAATGTCTTGATCCAATCAATCCCCCTGGAAAGAATGTTATCTATCCATGTTGCACTGTTGCAGTGTGTTCCTAATTTGGTGCTTTTAAGGAGCTACCAACTAAATCTCCTTCCCTCTCCTCACTGGACAGCTCCCCTCCCCTGCTCTTCGGGAATGTGTATTCCCTGTAATCAGAACCTCCATCACTAGCAGGCCTGACAAGCAGTCTGTGTGTGATCTCCACCAAGGCTGGCAGCATGGAATACAAGGAGAACATCATATGCAAGAAGTTGTTTTATTTAATTTGTTATTTTGAAGTAGAGTGTATAAACTATAGTAAAAAGAAATGTATTTACAATTTTTAGTGATAACACTATATTTTGTCAGATTACTGTCCTATGAATAAGTCTGAAACAGTTAATTTCTATGTTGCTGAAAAATTTATTTCCATTCAATTTGAGCCTTGAAAAGATACAACTTTTATTGGTTTGACTGCCATGTTCTTTCTTTTTAAATCTCTCTGTACATTCCTCTCTGCAAAACTCCTTTTTATTTTAGTAAAGTCATTTAGTTTTTTGTTTTTGTCACTAAACTCTTGACTACTAGGTCTCTTTCCACCTGACCAGGTTGCATAACCTTGTCTCTCCTGCCCTGAAATGTCTAATGCATCTTTATTTTCCAGGTCAACAGTCTTTCTTTTGCCACTGTAGCCTAAATCCTCTTCCAAAGCCAATTGTTCAACTGTTTGCTGAGCTTCATTGCAAAACCTTTTGCCGTTTTTTTTTTAAACCCATCACATTCTTTGAATTTATTCTTCTTTCACTTATCCTTGGGAAAGAAAAAAAAGTGAAAAAACAAAAGGAAGCAAGAAGTAGAGGACCTTTACAGTTTAAGCTTTTAAGAGGTTCTCAATGGAGCAGGGAAAAGAAGAGTGAGAGGCAAAAAAAGCCTCAAAGCATCAGCTGCTTATTACTGCCCATGAAACTCCATGTTGCGGTGCTGGGGCTTGAATCAGGACCACGTCTAAACCTGTGGTTCTTCACCTGGGAAGCCACCTGGCAGATGACAGTGTATCTGTGCATAAGCAGGGTGGAGGACAGAAGAAATAGGGCTCAGATTTGAATTTGAGAGGGAACTGAAATCACAAATTTACACTGCAGTTATACAAACTCAAGTATCATTGAAAAGATGCACAAATTCAGAGTATGCCCAAACACTAAATTAATGCTCCTACTGTTTCCTATATAGCATGTGTGCAGATGCAGAAACAAAATGTACTTCACTTGAAATCTTCTATGTTTCAGCATTCCTGTCCCTTTCCCTCTCTCTCGTACATACTTTTTTTTCACTTCCTCCATGTTTTTCTTCAAGGCATTTTCTAGGTTACCAGCTAGGTCTGTCACAGGTTGTGTATTGAGATAAACATCATGCAGTACATTTTCCATTACTTTGTTCCTCCTCAAAAAACAGCACCAGAAATTACTTTGCTCAGAGATGGATTAGGCTTTTTAGTTACCAGCAAAGTCTTCAACAGTTCCCATCTAGGAATATATTCCTAAAACCAGTTTTCTGTCACAGATCTCGCTCATTTCCATAGATATAGTCTCAGTCTATAAGGCAGGGTGGAATTTTCTCCTCTGTATGCTCTGTGGCTATTACAACCGTTTAGGAGTTTCCTGAACTGCAGATACTTTTCTGCCTGAATCATCAGGCACTTTGGGTGTGAAGTTTCTTTTCTGTCTCAAGACCTGTCTTTTCTCCTTGCCCTCTCCATGTGTCAATGCCTGTTGGCTGTTCTGAATCTCCTAAATTGCTCAGTGCTGCATGTCTTCTTCCTTTATATTTTTTAGAATAATTATTCTTTTCTTCAGCTTACTTTCTGCAGCATTACATATTATCCTGTGCTCAAACTTAGAACCCTGTTGACTATTGCTGTTATTAAAATTTGGCAGACCAGCACACTAACAGCATTTTGCACACTTCCATGTTCATTGGCCCAAAGAGTTCACAACTTAATTAGAACAAGGCAAAAGAAAGAGCTTGTCTAATAAGATTTGATGAGAAACTGCTTTGAGAAAGGGACTACAGAAGAGATGTAGATGAAGGCACACATTTTTGGAAAGAAGGACTAGACAGTATGAAAATATAATGAAATTGCCATAGAATGTGGAAAAGAAGGGAATAAGGAAAATCAGCTGAGAAAACGAGAATGCAGGTTTAGACAGAAAGTGTAATGGATGGAGAGCATTGTGGTTTTATATTGCAGGTCTGTCATTTTGGAAAAAAGAGGAAAAGTTAGGGCAATTTGATTAGCCAGGGTGTGGTCAGATGTTGGTAGGGCCGTTGATAGATCCGTGGATAATGTGGATAAAGCATGGAGACAAAGCTCATCACCAGCCACTCCCTTCTCCCTTCTGCTTCCCCTGCTGAAGGGGTTACCACTCCTCCTTCAGATTTGCTGGTATAACTACACACGTAGCTGTCCCCAGCCTGATTCTGCCAAAATAATTTGGTTTTTAAAACCTACTAAAACACTTCTCTACGAGGATTTTACAAATCAAATCATTCTGACAGAACTAGGTTAAGGAGCAGTTGTGCTTGTAGGTTGGAAAGAGCAACTATCTTGTGGAAGGGAGACAGGGCATAGTTTAGTGCCTGTGTACTAAATAGGATAGTCTAATTTGTTAAACAGATAAGAATAGAATAATATATGATTAATATAAGAAATAAGTATAAACATGGGCAATTTCTTTGGAAAAAAGGAACAAAATGTGTGAAGATGAAGACATAGGAGAAGATGATTTAACAAGAAAAGAGCAGAGCACTAACAATGACGTGAAATCTGTGAGATGAGAAACAGGAGAAGGGAGATATAGAGCACACCTTTTGGGAATATCTGCATAGCATGTATCTTTTGAGAGAAAATCAATGTGGTTGAATGTGACCACCCTGCAGCAAATACATGCAAATGGCTACCATTAAGGTTAGAAAGGCAAACTTAGCAGTGGCTCGTTGAGTTTCCATTTCTGCCATGCTGCTGCTTGCTCAGCTGGTTTCAAAGGATTGTTTTAGGAAGTATTTATGAAAGAAAAATGGGTGGAGATATGTCCTGTTTCATCTACTTTCTGGATAACAACCCTGCACTACGTATCATGCAAAGTGTGCAACCATCCAGGCATGACCCTGTCTTGTTTATCCACCTCCCACAGTGTTCAGCTTTGCAATATTCATCTATTCCATTAAGAAAGCAAAACATCTTAGAAAATACTGATTCTGAAGATTTCTGACGTGTCCTTTGGGAAGCTGCATATCTTCCTTACAACAACACGTTAAGCTCTCACATGTATTCCCACTGACGATGAAGAAGGAAATTACAACTGCATCCTATCTTACATTATGCTCGGAAAGCACTTCTGAGACCTCCATCCTCCTTAATGTGCTGTATTCCTCCTTGGGCATCAAGACATATGAGTCTCAGTTTGTATATCCAATGGTGTCATCGCTAATGGAAAAGCAGAAGAAGCCAATTTTATCATCCAATATACTCCACGGCCTGTGTACAAAGTCCTTTATATATTGTGCAACTTAGTTAAATCACACCCAACTCTTTTGGGGCTAACAAAACCACAAATCTTACCTGTAATTTTACTCTTTGCCAAGCTTATGTCTCTTTTTTCTTCCCTGAGGTGCTATTGCTGCTTAATAAAAAGGTAATAAACAATATTTCCTAGCAACAACAAATATTTTCTTTGAAACAGATAAATGTTTTTAAGTGAAGCAGTTGCAAAGAGGAACAGTTCCCCTGAATCTGACACTTCAGGAAGTCAACTAAGAAACAGAAATATTAGAATATTGCTTTACTTTAAGTTAGGTGTTTATTTAAATATCTTGCTGAATTGGAATATAAGAAAACCATAAGCTACAGAAAACCCCCCTACTTTTAATATCTAGTTAAGACAGCAATTATGTAATCACTTTAAGCCAAACTAAATGGCATGAGAAAATCAATCCTACCCTCAGTCCCATCTCCAGCCATATCCTCCTGTTGGACTTAAGGATTGACCTACTTCAGGGAACTAATCTGAATGAAAAGAATTACCCAATATTACTCCTTCCGTTTCCCAGGCTTTTCAGGTTTTTCAACCTGATTATTTTCTTGGTTCAGTTTAGCATTCAGTGCGGGTGCAAAAGAGTGGCAGGAATTTGTGGTTCAGATTAGGGAAGAAAGAAGGCTTTTCTATGTAATGGGCAACTCTCCCTTATGTTGGAGTAAAGCGGTTCTGAAGCTCCAGCTACAGACATCTAAACTTGTATGTCCACACCTGACTAATGAAATTTTTTATGTTTTAAATCAAGAGCATGAGTACAGTTATCAACTCCTCAAAAGAAAATAAAATGTTCAAGATTTTGGTATAAACACACAACTCAGTTTTAAGCAGAGAAGAAATATGTATAATTTACTGCAACAAATAGGAGTCTACTGGGAATTTGTTATGTAATTTCTGAAGATGCTTTGTACATATCCAATAGACTATAATAGCTTCTTCTGAGAAACTAATTAGCTGCATCTCAGGAGATGGCAATGTCCACATGGGAAGTTGTCTCTCTAAGGCACTGATTATGTCACATCTGGGTGAAAGACTGACTAACCCTTTCCACTACACAGTTTTAGAGATGGAAGAAAAGGCCAATTACACAGATAATAAACATTTGCTTTTCCAATTGCAGGAGCTTACAACATAGCTGAGAGTCAGCCATACATGTGTAGCATTGAAACAGGAGGTAGTTGCATTTAAACTGAGATTTCTTTGATTAGATTTCAAGTGAATTTAAGATGCTTACCTTTTCCTCTCTGGATTGGTAGGTGCCAGAGGCATGAAAAATGTGTTTTCAGACAACTACTAGGTAACTGAGGTGGTTAGCTTAAATGTTTAGACTTCAAAGTATAAGTAACCATTAAAATGAATGTCAATATAAAGACAACTGCAGCAGCTGACAAGCTTAGCTCAGCTGCAATAGTTGGCATCTAAGCATTCATATTACATCTATGGCTAAAGAAAGTTTTTATTTGTTAGTCTTTGAGCATGACCATGGGCAAGAGAGGAAATATGGGTTATGTAGGTAAGGAAGGGGAAGAAAAGGTGAGCAAGTGTCATGTGAAGACATCAGCCCTGACCTATAGCAACTGCACTTTTCTAAATTTCATTGTCTTTTGTCTCCCAGCTGGGCCAAGCTTGCAGCTAATACAACTATGTGGACAAGGAATCATCAGGTATCAGACCAAGCCTATAATTTTCATTGTCCATTGCTGCTGCAAGGAGCCAGTAGAAATGAAGCACATTAAGCCACTGAACATTTTAGCTCTCTGATACGAAGTTACTCTAGCCAGGAACTAAGTCATGATATAAAATCTGCCTCAGTTTCAAGAAAGATTGATTCCTCCAGGCACTTTCTGAGAGTCCGTATATGCTCACAAGGGCTTTTTTCCAGCAAAGCACTTGCACTGAAGTACAGACATTAAATTAAATAAGTACCTAAAAGTCTGCTGAATCAAGGCTGAAAGTGGTGCTGTGCATGTTATTTGAGTTTAGTATTTTGTAAATTCTAGTGAAAATTCGACTGTATCATCTCTGTATTTCAAAGCAAGTAACTGTTTAACTAATTGACCTTTCCAATTTTTCAAAAGGCAATTTAAAATACACCATCAATTATGTCTTTGGTCTTAGATGCTGATATGGAACCTTCTCTGTTCCAAGGAGCATATCTGCTTGCTTGTATTGCCAGAATCTTTAAGGAGTTAACTAAATCTGAGAAAAATCATATCTTTCTTGTGATGGAGATCTGCCAAACTGTGATGTTCTCTTGCAGCTGGGCTTGGCTTCCTGGCAGGTGGTGATCACAAGAGAAGCTGGATTTTTCCCTGGACTGTTTGGGCTGTTTGAATTTGTTCCAAATGGACATCAGACACCACTACTCAGGATGAATCCCAGCTCTATTATATCTCACAGCATCATGAATAATGTCAACAGAGAAAACACACACATGAAACAAAAAGCAAACAAAGAGGATCAAGAGTTCAAAACAAATGGCTTGCTCTTAATGTGGGGAGGTGAAGTCATCTACTATTTAATATTCATGGTGTATTTTAATAAAACAATGGAAGATTAAGACTAACTGCTAAAGAATAAGATTTTATCTTAATTAAGTCAATGTGTATTTTTAGCAGCTAAAAAACAAGGAGACATATTAATTTTTTATTATCACCTTCAGGCTTCTCTTTGTCTCCCTTTTATTCTATCCCATGTTCTAATCCCCATGTAAACTCTGATAGATTATGTCAGCAGATAATAGAGGGCTGCTGACAGGTTGTTGTCTGCATTCATCTTGTGTTGCTCTGCTTCTTCTGTTATTGGAATAGATATTAAGGGCCAATGAGCACCAAGGAATGCACATTCACAAGACTCGACAGTGCTAAGGATTCATGTTCAGCTAAAACTTGCTATTGGCAGACCAGAGCATAAATCAGAGATAAAAAGAGGGAGAAGGAAAGGGAAAGGGAAAGGAAAAGGGAAAGGGAAGGGAAAAGGAAAGAGAAAGGGAAAGGGAAAAGGAAAAGGAAAGGGAAAGGGAAAGGGAGTGGAGAGGAAAGGAAAAAGGAAAGGAAAAAGGGAAGCAAAAAGTGAAGGAGAAAGGAAAGAAAGGGAAGGAGAAAGGAAAAGAGAAAGAAAAAAAAGAGAAAAAGAAGAGAAGAGAAGAGACGAAAAGAGAAGAGAAGAGAGAAAAAGAAAAGAAAAGAAAAGAAAAGAAAAGAAAAGAAAAGAAAAGAAAAGAAGAAAAAAGAAAAAAGAAAAGAAAAAAAGAAAAGAAAAAAGAAAAGAAAAAAGAAAAGAAAAAAAGGAAAAGAAAAGAGAAAAAAGAAAAGAGAAAAAAGAAAAGAGAAAAAAGAAAAGAAAAAAGAAAAAAGAAAAAAGAAAAAAGAAAAGAAAAAAGAAAAGAAAAGAAAAGAAAAGAAAAGAAAAGAAAAGAAAAGAAAAGAAAAGAAAAGAAAAGAAAAGAAAAGAAAAGAAAAGAAAAGAAAAAAGAAAAAAGAAAAAAGAAAAGAAAAGGAGAATCCCCTCAAATATAAAGCAAGCCAGGTATATAAGTAACATAAATCTATATATGGTACATTTTTTAAATTTCTCTCTTTTTACATTTATGTCACTGATATTCCTGTGTGATTAGTGGCATGTGTCAGGAGTTCAACTCTGCTTGTTGGCTGGGATAAGAGTGTTGCTTTTTCTGTGGAGAACCTTAAGTTTCTTTTACTGTTACGGATGGCAAAATAAAATTCTCCATTACTGTCTCAAGGGTTTACCTGCAAGTCTGTATGATACATCATTTTTCTTTCTCATTTTTCTGCAGTTAACAAACTGAACAGACTTTTGCTCCCAGAGTACACCTAAAATATTTCCAGGTATTGGCACCTTACTACCAAAATCCACCTGATATTCTTCTATAAGAAGAAGAATATTTTACAGCTGTGGGAGAGACACAGTATGATTCCTGAGAGTGCTGGTTTGGCCAAAGTAAAGGAAATTTAATCCAGTGTTTGCATATCAAATGAAAGATGGCAAAGGGTTTCTAGTGTGCTGGCCAAGACTCATGGTTTCATTGTGTTACATGCATTCCATCTGAATTAAACAGTCGAACATTTTTCCTTGCTGTACAATACTCCGTGCATGTAGCATTTTAATTTCCAAAGTGTGCCTTATAAACATTAACCAAGTAAGCCATATAATATGCTTGTGGGATAGTTAATTGCATATTACTATCTTATTTTGCTAATACCTGAATTAAAGACTAAGTCCTGAGTCTGCTTGCCCCAGACTGTGCATTAGCAGTATGATAAACCATTCTCACAATCAATCACATGTAGGTTGACTATACTGTCCGGGATATTCAAATACTGAATGCAACTGACAGAGCACTGATGAAGCACCAAAAGCACAGAAAGTATTCCAATAAGGAACACAGTTAGGAGCAGGCAGTTCTGACACAGCTTGGTTCATAGCTAAGACCACTCAGGATTAAAAAAAACCAATGAATTTTGCACATTCTCCAGAGAGATTCAGTCCTAGTTTCATACTTTGAAACATTAGTCATATACCCACTGCAGTAGACTCCACAAAAATTGAGTTGGCAGTGGTTTTTTCCTGCTGTTTCTTCCCCTTCTATACAACACTCCAGTGACTCATATACTTGGGAAGTTTGTTCTAAGCCAGAAGTCAAGTGAGAGTCCCAGATACTATGCCCTCCTTCACCTAACGTGATTGAAAACCAACATCTTCTGGGAGACTGTCTTAGCCCAAAGTAACTGGCAGTCCTGGGGAAGGAAAGACTTCACATGTCTTTCTGGATCTTTAGTAAAATTAAAGAAGATATGCATTCTTTGTATATCTGTGTATTGTTGTACGTTTGTGAACTCTTTCTTCAGTGGTGGAAAATCCCATGAAAAATTAACTTAAAGGTGACCATGGTTGATGCTTAGATCTGTGCTATTTCTCTATCATGTGGAAAGAAAAGTTAAAAATCTTTCTAAAATGAAGTGTTAGTTCTTATCATATATCTTATCTCATAGGGTCTGGGTGAGAGATGATTAATATTCATTTTTAAATGTGTTACAATACCACCTTTGTAATTGAACTGGTGCACATTTTGCTGTGTTGAATGACTAACTTCTGGATAGGTTCTTTCTAAGAAACTAAGTCAAAAATTCCTTCCTCTGATGAGACCTTATTTAAGATAACTTATTTATTAGTTTTTCAGTCATTCATGATAAATCAGAGTTCTTCAATTCCTTAATGAATTGTCTTTTCCACAGCTGTAATCTGTTTTAGTTATCTGTGACATACCGAGCCAGGACTCACTGCTCCTTTGGCAATGAAGTGCTGTATCAAATACTCTCAGGAAATTCATTTCAGAGGTGCCAGCTCTCACCGCTGTCTGTACGCAGAGCCAAAGTGGTTCAGCAGACTCAATCTCCCACTCTGCACATGCAACTAGCCTGAACACCTCCTCCTACTCAGGATTCACAGCACAGAGCCCTCATCTGAAAGGGGTTTGTGGAGGAGCAGCTTTGTGCACAGTTAACTTGGAGCCCAAGGGAGCGGCAGTTCGGGTTTTATGTGGGTACTCATAAAAAGACATATGTCTGCTGGTGCCTGCCTCATCTTCCTTGGATATGGCATGCAGTAGGTCTGTCTCTAAGTGACAACAGAACTTCTTCACCAAGGGAGACGGATGATCCAGCTATAGGAGGAAGTCACTATCTGAGCAGCTCCACTTCATAGCTGTAAATGAAAGCTGGGCACAAGAGTGCCATGGGCCAGATCTGACTAATGGACCATGAATTGGATTATGCATGCCCTGATAAGCAAAACTCTAAGGAAGAAATTTAGGAATATGTGTTCTCAGCTTGACGAGTAGAGCGCATTAGCTGCAAGATTATTCTGTAACCTCTAGGGAAGCAAGTCTCCAGCTTCCTTCCCCTGCTTGAAGCCAATTTCTGCACAGAAAATGACACAGAATTTATGGAACCTGAGAAATAGGGAGAGGGACCCTAACTCTGCAGGTTGTTAATGGAGCATTCCCTGGCACCAAAGGCAAGTCAGATTGATTCCCTGCTCCAAGAGCTTCATATGCACTTTGTTTTGGATGAGGTACACAACAAGCAGAGGGAGCAGACATTACCCAACCTATTAGCTGTTGAGCTACTTAGTAGAACACTGAAATTTCTCTTCTGAGATTACTGCTTTCAGGTGTATCAAAGATATGAGTTTGGCAGCTTTCTCTCACTTTCAACTGTATTATGCTGACCTCATCATACCAAAATAACTACCCCCAGAATTACTGTATATTCATGTCTTTGCTGCAGAAAATGTGAGACTGAACATCCGTATAGGGTGTATGAGTATGCAAATGCAAAACTAAATGTGCTTGAGAGGCCTTTTAAAAGAGCTGCAACAACTGTAAGGGAAAGAGCTATCCCTCCTCCTCACACCCTGAGAGAGCTGCAGTTGTTGGAGGGAAAGACTGAGGATAAAGTACCTGGGTGTGTATGAGCATAAGACTGCTAAAAGTATGATTTTATTGACTCTCTGTCTTCTCCACATCCTGGGGCAGAGACCTCAGCCTTTCGTCTTTTCTAGTGTACGTTTCACCACCCCTTTGGTTTCTTAGCAGCCATGTTTAGCAGTGTCCATTCCTCTGTGCTGCTTCTTTCTCCAATCAGCTTGTCTTTAGATGTCAATGCCTCTATTTCCATGGTAATGGGTCTGAAAGGAGAAAAGTTGTAAAGAAAGGGACAAGATGAGTGACTTCTGGGGAAGAGTCTATCTTCATAGTCTCCACATCTCATACATAATTTGCTGTTATAAGCTCTCATGTTAATGACAAAATTTCAGATTTTATTTAAGGATGCAGGTTATCTATGATTACAGTAGTTTTATTTAGTAAGTTATTTAAGATAAAACTCTTCATATGTGATTGTGATACGGGGCTGAAAAAGTTAAGGCCCATCAAATGGTGAAAGATATATCTAGATGGCTATATGGGGAAAGCCTAGGAACAGCTTATAAAATTCTCTGAGTTCTCATTTTGGCTCTATCATTCTGTGCTCTGTACTCCAGAAAATGACCTACTTTCTTTCTGCTGTCTTTACAATGACAGTAATATTTTCTTACTTCACAAAGTGACTGCTGAGAATGAAATCATTAACTTTTAGTGGCCCTTGTATATACACTGTCAAGCCACAATGAGTTGTTTTGACATCGTTCCTATGAATTTAGTATTATTGGAATCTTTATTATTAAAATTAAATGAATTACTGTCAAGACAGTTTTTTTTATTACCCATTCTATTAATAATAATGTAATAATAAGTAAAAAAATAATGGAAATGAATGATTTGGGAATCAATATTTCATTTTTTTGCACTTCTGGTGTTTGATGTCTGATTCTGATATTGACATTGTTTTTCTTCTGAAGAGCTCAGTCTAAAAAGGCTGGAGTCTCACTTATATGCATTTTTTTTCTCTTGGGCATGAAGAGATGAATTTTAACACAATAAAGCAAATTAGTATGCATTATACAGTACATTTAAGAAGCTAATTTGAATAATCACATTGCTTAATCAAAATTTTATTAATATCAGTGGGAGTCTTAAATGAATCAACATGTATGGATTTTAAGCCAGGTCCTTAGTATCTTTTCTGCTATATATTTGAACTTTACTTCATGTGTGCAGTCAAGAGGTAGCAGGCACATAAGAACAGTGAATCAAAAAGAAAGAAAATTCAAAGAAAAAAGATGTGCTGACTGAAGGTTCAGAAGCCACAAAATAATTAACAAAATTGTTTTCTGCTTCCTAGGAGAGGAAATGTTAAGATAATATACTGTTTCAACTCTATCCTCAAAGACTGCTCAGATGTGTGAGGTTTACTGAGCAATGAAAAGAAGGATTTACAACTGGTCTATGAGAGATTCTTGGTGCTGACCACTCCCTAAAGATCAGAATGGACTGTACAGCCACACTTGAAATTAAATGACCACAGCTATGAGTCTTACATGAACCAGTTATAGTGTTCATTCTGGAAGATGGAGGCTGAGCATTTGAGCTTTCCTGCTTTCAGTTTTGTTTTTTTCATCTACTACTTCTTTTCTCTGATGAGAAAAAACATGATGAATTTTCTGCATTAATGAAAAACATCCCTCTCTTCTGTGGCTTTGGAATAGAAATAAACAATCTGAAGCAGAAGAAATGTGTTGTCAGCAACTTTCAAAATTAATTCTGTAATTTTTTTTAGCCCAACAGGATTCAGCTCACAGTGTCCTGCTGTGTACATGAGATTTTTTCATTGTGAAACAAGAGGCTGAGGAACCAACGAAACAGGAGCTGGCTACACAAAAGAAAAGAAGTAGGAAAATTAAATTATTTGAATGCCAGAGGAAAAAAATATAGGAAATAAAAATTCCTTTCTCCATTGTGCTTGATTAGCATATTACTGAGTTCAGCCTACACCTGCTTTTCCCCCTCCTCAATTTCAATTACAATGCTCCTTTGTGTTGCACCATTTACTACTAAACGAATCTAGTTCTAAGGATGTGCATGCAGCCAATTTATTCATTAGATATATTGTAGTGGAATTGAATAAAAGGTTTTATTATCAATCTCCTTAATTTCTAGATAGGATTTAGTGGAAATCAATATTAGAGAATGCATAATTGCTAAATCTTCTTAAATTAATAGACTCATTCATTAAGCCCCCCAAAAATACTTAGCTGGTATTTCTCGTGACTTTCTCTAATTAATTAGCGAGTGGAAAATGATAGTGAGCAGAGCCGCTTTTGGCAGATATGGTGGAATCTGAAGACCAATCTTGAGAAAGAATTAATTTGGATATGTATATACAGTATTTCACCCGTAAGTTGATTACAGGAGAATGCACTGCATAAGTAGACAAATGACAGTTGTATGCTGATGGTCGGCAAAAAATCCTGTGCTCAGGAGATGGTTTTAAGCAGTTCAAGCTGGGACATGTACCCCTGTGTAGACACTAATGAATAGTAGTCAGTTTTAAAAGCTTTGGAATTAAATATAGCGCAATCTATCTGTATGAAACTGTATGGCATAAATGCAGCATTTGTGAGATTTTCTTTTCTGCCTAACTAGGCAAGTTTTCTGGGCCAGAAACAAAGGAAAAAAAGCATTAAAAGGCCTGGAAGAGAAAAGCAAGTGATGAAAGGGTCTATAGTCAGGTGCGTTATCTAGGAGCTGTAGGTTTTACTTTGCCCCAGCATGAAAGTCTTGGGGAAAAGGAATACACACCCATCCGTGCAGATACTAGTTTATTGTCAGCCTCTATTGACTGCTGTGGGCTTTAGCAGTTACTGGTCACTTCCTCCAGAGAACCTGTTGGTGATAGCCCAGTGGAGTTTAGATTGAGTCTGGAGTTTCCAATGTCACAGCACATGCTGGTAGGAGAGAGCCTTGTTGCTAGCAAACTTGTAAGTTATGCTACATTCAGCTTGGAGCTATCTAAACAAATGAAAACAAGTGTACACTGAACTCCCAAGGAAAGGCTTGCTGAAAGTAGCTTTCTGATCTCAAGTCAGGGACATTCCTTCTTTTTGCATTTCCAGCATGGTTCCATACTTTATTATGTTTAGTGTGTGTAAGTTATGCTTACTGTGACTCTGTCTAATGACTGAGCAACAGAACACACACGTGTACTCACAGGCAGTGGGAATAAACGAGTCTGGTTCCTTCACACTTGCCAGACAACTGGTAAAAGGGAAGAATACTCACTCCCTCCTGACAAAGCTTCTCATGTTTCTCCTCTCTGGCATGGTAACAGAGAAATTGCAACTGCTGCCAGGTGTATTGGGCCTCTGTGCTGTCCTTGCTGTGCTGTCTAGCTGCACATCACCGAGGAAGTATCTTTATTGGTTTCCCTACAAACAAGGCAAAAATGCTATTACACTCCATGATCTGAGATGAAACAAGGTGTAGAGAAAAACAGAACACTTCCAGCATGAGGACATCATCACAGTTAGCAGACATATTGGTGTCTGACTAGGAACAGTGATATTGAAAACATGTGGCTACATTTTTGTGAACTGCCTTGGGATAGCACAATTTCAAGTCTTGAAACACAGCAAACATTACACTAAGAAAGAAAAAAACAGGTCTGAGGAACTCCATATCATCCTTACAGTGCCCATCATTGAATAGATCTGTAGCTGTGATGCAGATCAGCTTCCTAAAGTTCATTCTCACTATCCACTGGACATGTTGGATCTGTGGGGCCAAGGACATTTCCTGAATGCATGCTGTGACAAGGCTCAGCTATCAGAGTCTATCTCCTATAGTCTGTTTCCTCTTGAAAGAAAACCTGGTAGGACTGGCTGGGAGAGGATTAACATGCCTCTGGGGGTCAAGACTGCAGGATTCTTCATGGATTATACCTGTGCTGCATTTCAGATACCGGCACTGACTCCAAATGACAGCACAACTCGAAACTCTTTTGTTCAGAATGAGGCTGCTAAAACCAGTGACAGATAATGAACAGTTTAGTTTGGTAGGTGATTATGCCTTGACAATATATAAGGAACTCAGGTTTGGCTAATATGTATCTCCTAGACAGACACCTGCCACGGTTTTTCTACTACTTTTTTTGCCTTGTCAAAGTGTTTTGGCTTTTTTGTCTCATCATTGGTTTGATATTTATTACCTACTCTTTCAGCATGGTACTGTTTTTCTGTTTGGGCTAAATACTGATTACTCATTTCTTATTTTTCCATGTTTTTACTCTTTCTAAGAAACTGCTCATTATAATGCACAGCAACTCTCTTCACACTAAAGGATTGATTTGTTTGTAATTGTCTGTTTGAATGAGCTAGTATTAGTACTTGTGTTTTGGTGTACACCCCATGAATCTTGAAAGATCTTTTAATGGACACACACTAAGATCCTTTCCATTTCATTTGGAATTAATTTTGAGCCCCGTGTCTCAGCACTTGCCATAGCTCAAACACAAAGTGAACAAAAATCCCCAAAGTAACATCAGCAGTAAAATTCTGGGACATAAGTAGCAGTGTGAGATAGTAATAAAAAATAGATTGACTGTTTCAGCTAAGGGTACATTTGTTGCCATTACACTGGATCAGTATGAGATGATTTTTTTAAACCATGCTGATTTCATATTCTGCTCCAGAATTCTTCTTGGGACACACAAAAATGAACCTATAAGTTGTGCTTGCTTTTCAGAATGGTGACAAGTTTTCTGCATACCTATCTGTAAAGCTTAGTTGCTTTACAGAGAGGCCTGTGGTGGAATATACTCAAGAGTGTCACTTTCTTCTGATTGCACCAGATCCTCATGTGATTTATTGAAATGTAGATCTGATCCAGTGCTTCTGCCATGAATGATACTGCATTAGGCATTCAGCATCCTAAATGTTACTGATTCTTCTGATCGGTGACTCTCAGTGTAACTCTTCTGAATAGCATCTACTTAGGAAAACCTTCACACAGCTCAACGTATCAAAAAAATACCATGTCCAATTCCCTTGTATGTTTTTGTATTTCCTTTCAAGCCATCTGACAGCCCACCAGTTTTAGAGCTGTAATGTATCTTATATCTATTCCCTTCAGCTTATTTTTTTTACGGCATTAAGGCTTACCCATAAATTGAGGATAAAAAAAAAGTGAGAAAAAGAGGTATCGTTATCAAAAGATAATAGTTCCTCTCTTTTTTGGTTTTTCAGTCTTTAAATAATATATAAATTACTTATAAATTATTTTAACAATCTTCTCATTCTATAGCTAATAAACGAGAGTAAACCATGTATTCCTTTAAAAATAAATACCATTCTACAGATTTTATACTACATAAAGAAGGCATTTTGCATTTTTTTACTGTTATCATTGTCTTCAGATGCAATGTACCTTGTACCATTCTCTTAATGAACTCTTCAATTAATTCCTTTTCAAATAGCTCTGTTAAGCTCATCTACAATTGTGCTGGCATTTAGGTTCAAGAGAGTGCTAAACAAATCAGGCTGCCTAGTCTTAAGCTTCCCAGACTTTGAACAGATGTAAGAATAATTTCAGCAACACACTCTCTGGAAAAGAGAGTCTGAGTATGACCTCAAGTGTATTAGAGATCAGTACTAATGCCAGAGCAGAAGATGGTCCCTGCTTCAAAGTATTTTTAAGTAAGCAATTGCATAAGAGCTAAAAAATAGAAGTAGATACACTGGATCAGGGAAACCAATGAGACTATACTCATCCATATCACAGACACTGTTCCAGCCCATCAGACTTCCAACACCAAAAATACTGAAAAAATGTTTAAATTTCAGGAGAAAATGTCAATTTAATAGAAGTATTAGATTTGTTATGAAGTCGAAATAATAAACAGGATTAAGTTTAACTACAACAGTTGTTGATATCGCCAACAAAGTCTCAAGTCAAAAAGACTTTCCCTTAGGTTAGCTGTGCCATGGGGATGGCGAGTTACCTTCTGTTTGGTCTGTTGAAGCTTTAGAAGAGTGACTGAATTACAAGCTGATTTCTGCTTGCAATGCAGAAAGGAAGAATATCCAATAGAGCATCCTGAATGAAGGCTTGTGCTGCAAAGTGACAGATCATCAACATTTTGAAAAAATCCCTCATAATTCTCTTGTATTATAAAATACATTTTTTTAAGATCTATTACTCAATCATGATATTGTAATAATTCTTTTCATCACGATTTATGGGGGAGAATTTGACTGCACATTTTTTGTAGATGGGAGCAGAATGTCTTGGCTGCCGAACAAACTCGCCTTCTAACACTGTACAAAATGTGGCAATTTTTTTCTTTCTAGTGAGTTTTTAATTTCTGGCATTACAAAAATACAGCTGTAAACTGATATGATTTTCTGTTTTGTTTTGGTATAAAAAAAATCTAGTTTGCATTTTGAGAAATAAAATAGCTAAATAAATTATTTTAAAATATCATTATAGAATAAAATGAAAACTTATGCTTTTCAATCAAGCTACTAATTTTCTTTTTTAATATGGTTTCTTTTTTAATAAATGCAACCTGATTTTAAGGTCTGTTATATTTTTAACACAAAAAAAATGATAGCACATTTGTATTTTTGCTTCACCACAGACACATCATTCCATACGCTGGCTCTGATTTGTGGCTTTCAGAACATATAATCACCTCATATTCTTTCAAGTGAATACAATCAACCTATATGAAGAAAAATGTTTTTGCTCTTCTGGAAGATGCAACTGGCAACTTTCATTATTTTGAAACAATGTGTATAAGACTACAGAATTAGAAATTAGTATTTTTGAAATAGGGGAGGTCAGGTTTATTATTTCTTTATCGATGAGGAAAAGTTATTTTAAAACTGTATTTTAATTGCACTGTCACTTCTCATTTGAACTGACACAACGTTCTAATGTATATGTATAAAATGTTGCAAAACAAAACCAGTCATTTCCTGAGTAATGTGGCTTTTAGAATGCCTTTAAAGAATGTGTTTTATACAATTAAATATCCATCCAAATAGAGCAGTCAATTCTATTTATAGCTTTGAGAAACTTTATGAGTCTAGGCTCCAGATAAAGCTCAAGGAGATGATACTAGAAAGGCAAAAATTTCTGTTATATTTATTTGTTCAATTTCCTCTGGTCTAAGCTGAATAGACGGGACAAGAAAATAATCTAGACAAAAGATTTTCCTAATTTCCCTGGGAGCCAGAAATTTCAATGAAATTTTTGTGTCAGAAAATGCTGATACACTGTTTCAGATATGACTATTAGTGTGTGTATGCTCACTGAAATTGAAATTTCTGTCTGTTGCCCATTTCTGCTATTTATAGAATTAAACTTTACAAGAACAGTGATGTCACTAAACAGTGGACTGGGATCATGTGGTTTGTGTCTCTAGTTAAATCCTGGCTCCATGGTAGATCAACTGAGACCTCTGGTATGTCTATGTGCACCCAAGCCACTGATGCTGGGGCTTGGGCACCTTACCCCTGGATAGCTGGAGCCAGATCCTTGACCCTGGTGTTGAAGGAGCCTATATGGAGGTCTTTCTGAAAAACACCAGAGTAACAACAGTAGAGAAAGGACATCAGGATCTCCAGGTCTCTAACATGAGTCTCTAACTTGCTGAGACCTGTGGCTACCAGAAGATGTCTTGGGAATGGGAAAACTGAAATCATCATCCCATTATCTCAGTGCAGTGCAGATCTGTCTGAAAGTATGGGATACTGAGGAAGTCCAGGAAACTGTGGGAAAACTGCCTTGCCCCATATCAACTTTTGTTAAACAATATATTTCTGGAAGATGCAACTGGACTAAGTAACATTTTCCCATTAAATGAATTTAACCAGAAAGTAGCTAATTAGCTACAGTTTTTATATAGAAAAAGACCTTTTATGAAATGGAGAAGCACCAGAGCCCAGTCAATAAAACATAAGTATTTTATTACTGAACACCGCAGTTCTCAACACTTAGGGTAGCAACTTAGAAATTCTGCAGATGTCTGAATATATAATTCTTATCTAAATAGCTGGAATTTTCAAGTCTTGGTAGTCCTGCTGTGAATACATACCTCTGTAAATGGTAAAAAGAACTTACAGCTTAAATCTCCTTTAAGAAGGCTAGAACACTAAGACACTCAGGTTTCTCTGTCAAAAACAAGAAAGAGGTACATGCCTTCCACAGCTAGTTTCTCCTGAATGATTAGGAACTAAATCAGGCCACAGAAAGATATTTGACTTTACTTAACAACCTTAACCCCAAATACTTTCACGGAACTGGCTATGGCAAACCGAATAAGAGGTTACTGACAAAGTAAGAACTTAGGTTGGGTGAGACTTGGCTTCAGTTCCTCTCCTATTTGACTTTAATCACTGATTTCCCCAGATGACTTCTCAGATATAGTTTCAGTTTTTTCAGCATCTCCTGGCAAAACACAGAGTGAAAAAAGGAGCACAGCTCTCCATTTAGGTGGTATAAGTGGTACATCTGGATTAAAATCAGCCTAGAATGAAACACTGGCAGTAGTTAACAGTATCCATCTGAGCAACACAAAATTTAGGAATAAGGAGTGGAGCCTGTCTTCTCACTTTGTAGCAATGATATAACCACTGATACTTGATAAAGTTAAGGGAAGCAGAAATACCACCAATCTTTTGGAGAGGCTGTTCTTCAGTACTTGTCATCTGTCAACCTCTATTAAATCATGTTCTGCAAGTGACATGACCGTGAATCCAAGCAATTCATTTAGCAAACTGTCAGGTGTCAGGTTTGGCTATCCACTAAGCAGTGTAAGGGACTAGGAAGTCCTAGGCGTATTCCAAAGTACCCTATGAAGACGTGGAGGAGATTACCAGTGAACACTTTTGTCCGCCTAGTCTTTAGGTTGACAAATGGAGGATCCTCAAAGGATGAGCCAGGAGATTATGGACCCATCAATCTTATTTCAGTCCCTGGAAAAGTTATTAAACAAATCCTCCTGGGATCTGTCACAGGTCAGATGAAGCCCAAGATTGGGAAAAACAACATGGGTTCACCAAAGGCAAATCATACCTGACAAACCTGGTTACCTTCTGTGACAAAGTAGCCTGCTCAGTGAGTGTGGGGTGAGCAGTGGTCATTGTCTACCTGTATTTCTCCAAGGCTTTCAATAGGGTTTCCCACAGCCTCCTCCTGGAGAAACTGATGTGTTATGGTCAACCTCTGTCTTTCTATAGGGCTGTGAGTTTGATTTCTGAAAGCATCATATCCCTACTCTGTACAACATAAATACCTCTCTTTTTCATGAAATACAAACTTGTCTTCTGTCGTTAGAAGATCAAAAGTGAGGCTTTTTGTTGTAGTTCTAGGTTTAGTTTAGCAAGCTGCAGCTTTCCCTGAGAGCTCAGCGGAGCTGCTTAGGGCAGTGCGACAATTGTTGACCTCTCGTAGTCCATTTTGGATGGCTTCACAGTTTTGCTCCAGCTAGCTATCAGCTCTACAACACAGTGACGATGAAGGAGGTGAGAAGGGTCTCCCCATGAGGGTTTCAGAGGACTTTTAATAACTACACCTTGTCCCAGTGACCCCCAGAGGCAGAGAGACCTGGTGATCCAGGCAGAGGGGCTTTTTCTCAGGGGCTCAGGGGTGGTACATGGACGGAGTTCGGGTACAGGGACCAATAGGGAGGGCCTGAGGGAGTGGCCAGGGCTAGGGGCAGGGAAAAGTGGGGAGGGAACAATATGGGATCAGAAAGGATCACCACAGCAATCCCAAGTGAGTTCTAGCACAACTTCCTTGAAAACAGACATGTGGATGAGAACAGGAAAAGAATATTGAAGACAGGATCATTTTCTGCATATGACCCTGGAGTCTGTTGCCCAAGAACAAGGCTAATGTGTTCCTAAAAGCTTGTAGAACACTCATGTTTAATGTAATATTAATAGAATAGTTACTGCCTTCTGAAAAATGAAAAATTAAAATATGCATGTAGGGTGGTGAATGCAAAAGCAATGTGAAAACTATGCAATTCGCAATTGTTAAATTTTCATGACAAAGAATCTAATTAGATATTTAGCACAAAGTAAAATTCTTACAATGAAGGGGGAGTGAGATTTATCACTAAAGGGCATTTTATGATCCTAAACCACAATGTAGTACTGTATCTGTGTACAGTCAGAAAAAAATTATTGTGTGGAAATTTGGTTACGTTCATATATTCACACGTGTCTTTTCAAAAGGCTGCTGAGAGATTATTGAAATTATTACTATGTGAAAAACAGTCAACCATTTCCAGTGAATCTAAAAATTGAAAATGTTGGGAATATTTAAAATATGCCTACACAATAGAATTCCCAACATTTCTGACAAAGATGAGAAGTATGTGCAATTTGGAAAAGCATACTGAACTTAATAACCATATGGAGTGTGCATTTTGTGTTTAAGTGACAGCATTTTTAAACTGGAAAAGAACATGACAGATTGATGTAAGAAATTTAACAGTTTTGAGCTGAAACATATACCTCTTGTTTGTCTTTCCATTCAAGAGACTGGGTGCTGTGAGGCCACGGAATGTACTCAAGCTCTCTACAAAAGAGGAAAAGCTTGGTTAGGAGGGATCCAGAGACATCTGTCCTTGATGTTTCATTAATATCTTGGAAGATAGAATGGAAAAATATCTCCTGAAATCTGCCCTTGACCCTGATCTGAAACAGATGTGAGGATGCTGCAGAACTAGAAATCAGAATATTCTAATAATAATTCTATAATAATAATTCTAATAATAAAAAATTATATGGAAAAATACCCTAACATAATTCAATCCAAAGAAAACAAGGTCCAAATTCTAATTTTAGGAAAAAAATCAATGACAATATCAGAAATTAGAATAGTAAAGCAAGTAAATAGTGTTGAGGAAAAGGATCTAAGGACCCTTGCAAATCTAGTCTCTCCTGGACAGACTGGCCATGGGTTAACAGAACCAAAGTTCTGTCAAGACAGAAAAGAAATAGAATAGGAGTCAAAGCACATTAGATAGCTCAGTGCACACTGCAAGCCTGCTCTGCCCAGCACAGTTAGACCTCGGCTGGAGCTCTCTGTCCAGATGGATGTTAACTGAGAGTCAAACACAAAGCATCCATGATGTGCTGAGATCTAACAAACACTAGCTCTAAGAAGGAACAGGAGTAACTGGGGGTCTCTAGTCTTGACAAAATAAGATTAAGTAGAAAAATTATGCTAGTTTACAAGTCTTTAAAATGTCAGCTGCGAAGAATTTTTTCACAATGCCCAATATTAAATTAGACAAGATATAATAGCAATTAAGCTAGCTGAATCAAACTGAAAAAATTCTAAATGGGAAGATCAGTGAAAACTCATCTGGATGAGAAGGGGAATATAGAGAATATTCCTCACTGCCTATTTTTAAGGACATCCATCAGGAGTGCTGTAGGCATAGCTAGTACTGTCCAGAATTAGAAGGGTGGAACCTCTTGGGGTCATTTCCAGTTCCAATTTTGCTAATATCTGAAACTGCTAAGAATAATGATTATCACACAGACTTAGATTAGAATGCAAGCTAAAAATATTCCATCCTTGTTTCTTTGAAGCCTGTGGTGTTTGAGACTTGCATTTTTATATTTCCATGTTTAGTCTGAAATTCTCTAGCGATTACAGTTCCCCTGAAAATGGAGGGCTATAAGGGAAAAATATTGTATGACTTATGATAAATTTCTATGAACTGGTCAACCTGCACTGGGTGGAAAAGCGGTGCATACACCTTGGCTTTAGAGGCAGGCTTCATTTCACATTCAGCCAATTAATTCACTTTAAACAATAAGCTTTCCAAGGAAAGCTCTAATTAGAAGGAATGTCTGAAAAGTAAGAAAAATAATTCAATTTATTTTCTATCTCTAAAGTCTTTTTTAATCACAGAAAAAAAGCAACTGTTTAGACATGCATACAAAGATAATTATTCCACCTTGACCCCTTTAACTCCATATTGGAGATATTTTCTGTCACTTTACTTTTCTAATTCAGATGATTAAGGTGATGGGTCCATATGCAGAGTTAATTGTGAAAAAGTTTCACAGAACAACTCTACTCAGTAGAAGAACCTCTGCAGCCTCTACAAAGAAAGAGGCGCTTTCCTTACAACTACAACTTAAAAGATTTGGAACAGTAAAAAAAGCATAATCTGCTCAAATATTTCAGCTTTCTGGTATTTGCAGTTCTTAAAAGATTGTGAAAGAAATAAAAAGGGATTGATGCTGTGCATTTGTAGAGTGACCCTCTCTTTAACATGAAATGAGTAGATCAACCTGCAGGGAGTGGTGATTAGCCATGGATGAATTAACTCCCTGAGCAGGTCTGAATCAAAATACTGTCACATCTTAGACATATACAAATGTTTCAGCAAGATGTGCATGTATGTACCAGTAGTACATCAGTATTTTTTTATTTTTAGGCAAGAAAATACATCTGTGCTTCTGAACATAATCGTGTTAATTTCTGATGGTTTTTTTTTAAAAACTAATTTAGATAACAGTCCTATTTTTACAGTGCTGGCTTCATGGGGAAAGAAGTTAATGAGTTTGAAAAGGAAAATTATATTGAGGTCTATGAGTTCATCTATCCTTCTACCAAATACCTGTCTTCATTAGTTGATTCATTTTATTCAACTGATTTTCCAAATTCTTGCCTACTAAAAGGGCTCTCAACATTTCACTGCCACTTAGAAGTCTTATCCTGGCATCAACCATTTTAATATGGGGAAATTTTATTCCCAATTTATAAAGGATGAATGCTGACAGAAGTGATGAATTTAGTAGAGTAGGTCATTCATCCAAGATGACAAAGAGAGTCTACAGGAGAACACAGTACAGTAATATACATGTTCCCAAGTTATTCTAGCTAGAACCCAAAATTTCTACAGATCAGCATGAGCAAAACCATTCCTAACAATGTGAGTGGGCACTATGTTAACAAAGGCAATTGAATCCTGACCAATGCAGTGATTAATGCAAATTGAAATGAAAAATTTAATATATGTTGATATTTTCCTAATGCAAGAAATGAAACTTGATGAAGTTCTAAGGAGAAGGAGAATAAAATTGGTCAAAAGTATTATTTAACAAGCTTAATATCTGATCAGACTTACTCATTGTTGCAAGAAATAAAATACAAGAAATGAGCAGGGTTTTAAAACTAATTGTATGATAATGAAAGGCAGTTACACTTGCACAACTAAATAGATATGTGTCTGCCTATGCAAATAAACTCCATATTGACAGAATTTTGGGGAATCCATATCCCATATCTATACCCCAAGAGATAGACTGTTTACAGTTTTGCTGTATCTATGCCCCAAGGGATAGTCTGTTTGCAGTTGTTTAAAACTTGGACTAGCTTTCGAAATATGCTGACTAGTGGATGACACAGCCTGAAACAGAATGTGATGGACCTCTGATGTGAACTGAGATAGATCTTACTACCACTTGGTGGCAGTGGTCCCACCTTATAATCTACGCCTAAGTTTTGCTGTTAATAAAGTCACCTTTTATATCCCTCACTAGCTCCATATCACAGTGGCTTTTTAAAAAATAAGACATAACTTTACAGACATCAATTTTTCTAAATTGTTACAGCAATACAGTAGGATATAATCTCCTGATAGATTTCATATCTAATATAATGACATTCTTCTTTTGTTTTCTGTTATTGAATATGCATGATAAATAAGGATGAGCAAGGATTACTATGAGACTATTTGAACTGAAAACAGTATTTTAGTTTAAGGCCTAACACATTCAAAATTGTATTTGGCTTGTCTTTCTTGCTTGATTCCCAATAAGTCATTTCAGATTGACATTTCAGATTGATGGCTGTTGAAAACATGGAACAAATTGGCAAGGCAGTATTTATCTCTTTTTTCCTCTAATTTCAGGCTTTTTATATTTATTTGTCATATTTGTTATTTACTCTTAATTGCCTTGTATCTTAAATACTGAGGAAGTCCTGGGAATTAAACAGTATCATTGTTACTGAATATAAAAAGTGCATTATCTCTTGTGTATTGTCAGTGTTGGCATGGCAGTGTGCTCTCCTGCACAGCAGTGGGCTGCCTAGCTTGACCTCCCCTTGAGTAGGGAAGGGGGTCCCTATGCTTCTCAAGATTACTGCTCAAGTTTTAGAGACTCCTTATCACATCAGGTACTTAGTAAGTGAATTGTGACCAAGCATGCTGAAACTCTGAAATCTTAGCCAAGCAATATAAAGGATTGATTGTGTATAAATAATTGTTTAAACATAAACAACAGTTTATAAACATAAACAATAGTTGACCTAGTCTGGAATGAAATCTGAATCCAGACACACCCAAACTCTCCTCTGAGAAGTAGTTTAGAAAAAATTGGGTCCTTTGTGAACCTCATAAATAAATAGAAGGGTCTCCCTGAGAGTTTCGTCTGTCCCTGTCGTCTATGCAGTAAATAATTGAGTGTACATTGCCATCAAATCTTGTTAAAACACTGTTGCATTTACCACTGAACTTTTTAATATCATTAAAGTTTACTGTTGCTTCTCTGTTGCAGGGAAGTGCACAACTCCATCTGCAACAGTTTGCTATGACAAGGAAGGCAGTTTTAGATGTTTGTTTGCTGTGAATATCCATCTACCTTATAGGTAGCAAGGAAAATAATCTTCCAAATTTTATCTACAAAAAAGGGAAAGTGGAGAATGAGTCAACAATTCAAAATGTAAGTCCATGCGATATAAGAAATAATTAGAAAACAAGCCCACCAGTCTTTGAGTCAGTGTAATTATTTACAGGAGGTTGCAAGCTATGCTTTCTGCACACTCCTACCTTCAGATCCACACTGATGCAGTGTCACTCATTCAAACATATTTCATGCTCCTCTATCATACAGGCCAATTGCTGCTTAGTTTTCCACTGAAGAGGTTTAGTGAATGACCCACTTTATGATATTTCTCTGTAAGAATTCCCTTGTGTATATCCTTCTCAATATGTCCCAGATGGTTTAGTATCTGAACATGGTAGAAGCCAATGGGAGCAGATGTGACCTAAAAAACTTCCATATCAAGTTAAGTGGAGAAATACATTTGCTTGTGTTGTTTATTTATTCTCTTGTTGACTAACAAAAACTAATCAAAATAGCAGTAGTTGCAAGTATTGCTTTGTGGCTAATGGAATTGGTAAAAGATTTTCTAGAAAAGGAAAATTGTTAGGAAAAGCATAGATTTCAGAATCCTTCAGTGCCTTCCCTTTTAATATCTTACTGCTTAGAGACTGAATATCTGCATCCTCCAGAAATGTAGGCAATGCAAATCTTGTGATTAACATGAATGCTTTTGCCACCACAGGCATTTCGTATCATCTGATATGTAAAACTCATTTCCATACTCAGGGGTCTGTGGTGCTCAGCCTTTGCCTTGCTCATGAGTACACTGGGACTTTACACAGAGCTGGGTGGGAGCAACCAGGTCTCTTATGACAAAATTTAAAAAAAAGTGTTTTACTGCCGGAACAGTGTTGTGTCAGTAGAGCATGGACAGATGCATGTCCTGCAGGAAAAGTCAGTCACCCACTTAACATCAATGGTCTAAGGGCTCTCCACTGCTAATCATTGCGTGTGATTTAGAGCTACCTGCACTGTGCAGTAAAACAAGTATCTTGCCTCCTAGAAGCACAAAGAAAAAGGTCCATTAGCCTAGTCCTTGAATTTTTAGACAGTTATATTTAAAGAAATCCCACCATTAACTTTCATGGTCATTGACATTCAGTACCATTTTTTTCCTTTTTTGGCAGCATGGATATTTTAGAGGAAGTACATAAAGCTGTTTCTGACCTGCAGGTTGTGGGTTGTTATTAAAAAAGGCTGGCATTCCTCAAAATACTTTTTTAATTCAATGACTGAAATAACTTCTTTTAAAGATTAAGACTAAGGTCTTTGTGTTTGCATAGTGTGATTTTTAAAGAAAAATCAATAAAATATCTAGTGGCTCTGCAATGTTTTAACAGCAAATTCTATGAATAAATCCTTAGCAGAATGAAAGCCTGTTATATTGGTGACAGTTTTAATTCCATTATTAGATTGTTAGGGACATGAGCTGTTGAAGAATCTCAATTCTGGCTCCAACAATTTGGTGGTAAATATGTCTTAACTGTAAGTGGCAAATTGAAATACTTTCTCAGAAAAATAAACACCTTGAAGCATTGCGTGACTCACAGGAGCCCAAGCAGGAGTTAGAGGTTTTCACCTCTATAGTGCTGCTGTGACTTCAAAAGGGAAGCTGAAAACTGTTTGGAGAAAATTATTTTGGACATGTTGGTAGAGATTTAACAATGGTTTGAAGTAATTTTAAATGGTTATGTTGCTGTTGCTGACGCATTGAGGGGAAAAAAAGATGCTATTTTGGCAGTTCCCCAACTTGGAGAACAAAAACTATTGCAGTATCCTTTTCTTTTGAGCTGATTCTGAAAAGAAGACCTCATTGATCAGTTCGACTCACATTGTCTTTGCTTTCTTTTCTCCAAAGAAGTGTGCACCTGACTTTATAGGACTTGATAAGCTGTATTTTTATCACCTTGTATAAATAAGGTCCTGTTGAACTTGTCAACATGTTTTACTGTGATATTTGTGAACATTTAAGGGAAGAAAGCATATTTACATCTGTTATAAAAAAAATCCTGTCTTGCAAGTTCCCACCCATATCCAGTCTTTCTGGGTATTCTGCCATAAGGAATAGATACTTCTAAGAAACTGTCGTCATCAGTCCAAGATTTAAGAGGTTGTGGATTGGTTTTCTTTTTAAGATTACTAGTTGGTATAGGCAGATACTGAAAGGTAATTATCCTTTTTTTGTCCCTATTTCACCCTGAATTATCCCTCTACTCAAGATATACAAGCTGAAACAAATTTTCCAACATGGAAGAGGCAGTGTGTCATCACTAAAACCAATATAGCATAGATTCTGGAAAAAGAGTGAAAACCAAAGCTTTGGTCAGATTTTGAGGTAAATCTGGTAAATCAGGGGTAAAATAAAAAGTTCAGATGGCTTGTTTCTATGTATATCACATGATGGAAATATTTTTAAGATCTGGACAAATCAGTTTCCTCTTTTACACCCTGGCTTAAGGGTAAGATATGCTGTGCTCTTTGTAGTTAAGGGATGTGGGCAGTTTTTTCAATGAGCTGGGTCTTCTGATGGGTGTCTATTGTCTTCTCAACACCTTGATGCCATCAGGAATGCTCTGTGATATTTGGACTCTGGGACTGTGGGGTCCCTGAGATATTACTATGGGACTCGCTAGCTTTGCCTATAGCACCATCAAAGCCACAGCTGATAGGCAGGACTGAGAATATGCCTTTACTTAACTTTTCACCAGTAACAGAACAAACTGAGGCAAACAGATTATTTTTGTTTTTACAGACAGAAACTACTCTGTAGTTTCGGTTGGTGACAATTTCCAAGGACTGAGAAAAAATTGTTTGCATTCCAGTGAATGCCCCAAGATTTTCTCAGAAAAACAGAACTTGATCCTTTTACTAAGCTTGTGAGAAGCCATAAGTAAGTTAGGTTGTAGATAATTCCACTAAATATAAAGACCTATAAATGTCTGACTAACAGGCACCAGCTGGTTATTTTGTCAAGACCTGTAAAACCATATATAGTGATGAAATATGTTTCTACCTTTGCAGGGTTCAGAGAATTTCTACTTCAAATACTACTACTACATAACACTGACCAGCAGCCTGCAACAAATTCAGCAGCTGCACTGAATAACTTAAAAGTAACAATTATAATATTTTGAAGGAAGAGAACAGGAGAAATCAAAAAAGGTACCATGTTTCCAGTCGATGTTAGGTAGTGACCACGGTCAGATGAAAAAGAAAAAAACTGTTTCATGACCCATGGCAATCAGACTAAGAAAAAAAGCCCTCACCTGCCTCAGAGTCTGCAGTCTGTCTTGAATCTAGAAATCACAATGGGCATGTACACTGAATTGACTGAATTAATATAACGTGTTAGCAGCAATGGTAAACTCTGTCTACACTGCATAAATGTAGTCAGCCTCCAGAGCTTCTGAGAAAGAGAAAACTGATCTACAAAAACTGATCTATACACTAAAGGCAGAGAAGAGCAAATCCTGTCCAGCCACTGAAGAAGACTAGCATTAAACTTTCAACATGCGACGTAATATAAAACATAGAACCAACAAAACATTTTTTTTTTCAATCCTGATTGGCTGCATTAGCACTACCAGAATCTAGGGATTCAGTGTGGCTATCACTATCCAGCTGCACACAGCACCACTGTGACAGAACTCCTTCCAGAAGCTATCTGTCCATCACTGATGCATTACTCTGCAGAGAAAATAGTTGGGGCCCCAGATGCCAAACAGGTCCCCTAGAGCAGTGACAGTGGGCTGGGAAGAGCTCTGTGCTGACCCCATACAATGCTTCCTCCTCTACAGCTCGCTGGACATGGCAACACCCAGTGGTCTGCTACTCTCACATGTAGTAAACACAAGGATTCAGGACATGTAAATTAAACAACATAAATTAAGTCCCCTTGTCAGGAGAAGTGTGAACAGGAATCCTCAAATACAGGATTAAAGGTTTCTCCTGAAATGACATTGATATAATGATTTACTCATTTTTCAATCAAGGGGTTAAGAAGATAACTAAATAACAGGTATATAAATTAAATGACAGAGGGCTCTAAATGGATGTAAGTTTTGAAGAAGGTGTTTTATTATGTTGCTAATGCCCATTTTTCCGCCAGTTTTTATTGACTTTTTTTCTGAAATGATCAATATTATAAATGACTCTACGCTCTTGCTACTTGTTATTTTCACTCCATTCAGTTCTGATTGAATCTTGTAGGCACAGATCCATAGCAAACTTCACTGCAGTCTTATGTACCTCCTTCAGCACTAGGTTTGGATCCCAGCACTACAATCTGAGCAGAGGCATGGAGCCCGACTGCTCTCATGCTGAACATTAGGCTACAGGCTTCTTTTGCCAGCCAGGCTAGCTCAAACAGTCCAGCTGGATTTAGCACCTGTTATCCATTTTCCTCCAGGAACCGAGCACTGGACTGATTAGACTCTCTTGAAAAGGCAGCATTGTCAAAACACCAGTCATGTCAGTTGCCATCAGAAAGACTGCCTCAGGGGAAAATGTTTTAATGCAACAAATACGCCTAACCACATATCTAGCCATGTGTTTCCCTACATTAGCTCAGCCTTTTATTTTATCTGCTTTGGTTTATTTCCACTTCAGGACGGAGAATTAGGTCTACTTGCTGCTATCCCAGTATGTGTGCTGGTTGTGTATCAGACTGCTGACAGTGCACTTACATGTTACTTTTTCCTTCCTGAGGCTAGCATGCTTAATACTGAACAGCGCATCATAAAAACAGATACAATAACTCCAGCTTTCCATAGATGAATTCCAGCTGGTTATTTTTGTTGGTCTTGTTATGGCTTTAGTATTAAGTCTGGGTTTGCTCCCAGATGCAGCTAAAACAGCCAGTTGCTTTCAGCAACAAATTGCTGGCAAAAAGGATAGAGATCAGTAAAAATACTGCAGCCAAAGTTCTCTAGATTATGCCACTAATGCCATCTGGTGAACCACACTACTCTGAATTTTGACAATTGGTAAATCCCAAACAGTGGACAAGCCACTATCTTAGTTCTTATGAAGTAATTTGTTGCAGTTGTCTAAATTTTAGTTCTGTTTTATTTCTAGATGATTTTTTCCTGTCCAGTCTGCTTTAACTTTGCTGCATATATTCTAATATGGAATACTAAGCAGAGGTATGTATCATTACAGAAACTTTCAAACCTTCTTGATAAGAATCTAGATGCTAACGAAGTGGCCGGAAATGAACTACATGTGTGTGTGTATGTGTGTGTGTGTGTGTGTGAGTTAACTATAATTATGCACCGGCAACACGACGTCCTGCAAGCTTTTTCTGAATAATAATCTGGAATGAGGAAAATTTTTTTTGAGAAAAAATGCCATTACTGAGTGACAGCCTAATTGCTTTCTGAAGTACTTAGACATTCATTAAAAATCTCTACTCCAAATGTCAGATGAGCAGAACTCTCTTCAGTCAGTGAAACCTAAAATGAGCTCACTTCTAAATCATCATGTTACGGTTTAATTCAAATACACATTAAAGCCCTGATCCAGCAAAGCATTTAAGCATATGTTGAAGTCAATGGGATTACCCATACATTAAAATTTAAGCATATGTTTAAATACTTTGGTGTACTAGATTACCCTATATTTTGTTCTCTCTTCTGTTGGCCAAAACTTTGCCTTTATTTCTCTACTTTCATTTCCAATCCCTTCCTATTTCCTCTCACTGGAGATTAGAAGCTTTCAATTAACTCTGTCTGAAATTTCCTCTAGGGCAAGTATATGTATTTCAACATATCAAAATCTCCCAACTCTTCTGCAGGCCTTGCTGCTGTGTGTTTGACATCAGTGTTCACTGAGCTGGTCATCAGCATTGTTAGCTGGTTCTGTAGGCTGTGTTGTATTACAAGCTGCACACTCCTGCATCCCTCAGCTCCACGCTGCTCCAGCTACTGCTCTTTCTTTTGGAGGGTAGCTTTTGAGGGTTTTCAGCACTCTTTTGCTGCTGTCAGTTGTTGTTCTGATGTCTTTTCTGTTCCTTGCCAGTACATTTCTTTTTAATGAAGAAGAAAAAGTTTTATGTATTTAAGGATAAGACCCCGTGTAAGAGATGAGGGTTATTCCCATGCTTACCAGCTATCCATGGTGAGGCATTTTATTTAATGACCAAACATCATGAAGACTTTTATAAATTTACACAACTGCCCTAGGAATGTCTAGACTTCTGACATTCTATAAATGCCCTACTGCTTCCTATGTTCATTTGCTCACCATGTTTTTGAATATTTCCGTCTCATTTCCATTTTCTTCACAAGACACACAGACACATGGACTTTTGTTACAGGATATCAAAATGAGGCAAAAGAGCAAAGCATTGAAATGAAGCTTTTAGGAATTCTGGGAAATTTTATTTGATTTATTCTGTGTGAAGTTAGAAAAAATAGTATTGGTGTTTGCCTCGAAGAACAAATTTTCTTCAGCCAGTGACCCACCTTAATAAAAAATTAAATTTATATGGTGAAGCCAGAAAATATAAAGTTTATTAAGACACATTAGCCTGCAGTGAAAAGCTGACCTATGCAATATTTATGACAAAATGTCCAGTGACTCCAGTGCAGGAGAAGGGCTTCCACCGTTGCCTTTGGGAGATAACCATGTCAACTTAATACACGGTACTGAGTGATGAAGCAGGACAGGGGCAGTATAGTGTGGAGAATCATGAGGTTACCACCTTTGTGCCTGGGTACATACTGTAGGTCATTTATGGTGTCTGACACAGGGGAATTATCTGGCAGATGGAAACATCAAATACAAAAAAGAAAAAAGCAATGACTCTTATCAAATTGAGCTACTGGAGTTCATGACACACATACTTCTTTGAAAAATTAGTTATGCTAAATGAATGAGTTGCATTTCACAGTTTTGAGGACAGACAGACAAGGGAAATAGTATCATAGCTATATTAAAGTTGTATTCAGTTTACATTGTCTTCAGCACAGGACATCAGCCTGGGAAAGTCCAACATCAATACTGCAATGAGTTCTTGCTTGATTAAGAAGTTGTTTGTTATAAAGGGTGGGAAAAAAGAGGAGAAATTCTGAGTTTGGCAATTCTCACAGCTGACTTTAAGGACTATAACACAGGTTTCTACATCTGAGCTGATTTTGTACACTTCCATCACAGTCAACAGAATTTTTGTTAGCATAGTCAATGGAGTTTAGGGTATGATTCATGTGACAAAATGTAGGTGTCTTCTTTAGGCTGAGATAAACCATGTCCTGTTGGGTAGAAATTCTGGAAAACCTGAAAGTGAGTGTCTCAGATGTAAACACTTGTGTTGCAAATACTGAAAACACAGTCAGGTGCTGGCCATTCCAGTTGACATGGAGAGAATCGAGAAGATTTCAAAAGAAAATACTGTGTAACTGCGTAATATGTTGTCAAATGCTGGTAGAGAAAAAACAAAGGGATAGAGAAGAAAATATTGTATTCCAACAGTGATTCAAAGATGACAAAGATTCATCACAGACTAGAGGTATAAGTGAGGATGTGGAGGAAGATTCCTTGGCTAAGAACAGAGACAGCTCAAAAAGAAAAAAAATAAAGAGCGAAAGTTGCAAGAAAGCAGTGTGTCAAATTTTTCTTCTAATCATATTCAACAGACAGCACCATCATTAATAATTGAGGGAGTAGGGGAAAGGTGGAGAAAGCATTGCTGATAGAAGACAGAAAAGTGGGGTCCCTCAGGGGTCCATATGGTGATCACTGCTATTTTATACCTTCATTAATGACACAGACCTTGGGATTGAGTTCACCCTCAGCAAATTTGTAGCTGACACCAAGCTGAGTGGTGTGGTTGACACACCTGAAGGAGAAAATGCCAACCAGAGGAGTCTGGACAAGCTCAAGAAGTGGGCCCATGGGAATCTCATAAGGTTTAACAAGACCAAGTGAAAAGTGCTGCACCCAGACTGGGGCAACCCCAGGTGTCAACACAGGCTGAACAGGGGTGAAAAGATTGAGAGCAGCCCTGCCAAGAATGACTTGGGGGAGCTGGTGGTTGAGAGGCTGGACATGACCCAGCAAAGTGCATTTGCACCCCAGAAAGGCAAATGTGTCCTGGGCTGCATCCAAAGCAGTGTGGGCAGAAGGGTGAGGGAGGGGATTCTGTCTCTCTAGTCTCCTCTCATTTGCTCCACCTTGAATACTGCACTCAGTTCTGGGGTCCCCAGCATAGGAAGGATACTGACCTGTTGGAGAGAGTCCAGAGAAGGATCACCAAGATAAGAGTGATGGAGCACTTTCTCTGTGGGGTAAGGCTGAGAGAATTGGGATTGTTCAGCCTGGAGAAGAGAAGGCTTTGGGGTCACCTAGTTAAAGCCTTCCAGTACTTGAAGGGATCCTACAAGAAAGATGGAAAGAAACTTTTTACAAGGGCATGTAGTGACAGGACAAAGGGAAATGGCTTCAAACTGAGAGTAGGTTTAGATTAGATAGTAGAAAATAATCTTTACTGTCAGGGGGGTGAAGCACAGCAACAGGTTGCCCAGAGAAGCTGTGGATGCCCCATCTCTGGAAGTGTTTATAGCCAGGTTAGATGGAGCTCTGAGTTGCCCAACTAGTGAAAGGTGTCCCTGCCCATAGAGGGGGGTTTAAACTAGATGGTCTTTAAGGTCTCTTTCAAGCCAACACATTCTATGATTCTATGAAAAAATCCTGGAATACAAGAACAGAAGAATCCTGAGTCACAGAAGAAGGATTACAATGTGAAGATCAGACTCAGCCAGGAAGGTGGCTGGCATGTATACCACAGACGGTAGATTATTTGGAGATAAGAGAAAATTTACAAATATTCTCCATCGTCCTACTCTGCATCTTTGAGCTTACTCCACACTTTTATTTTGGCTTACCCATGAAGGCTTACCCTTTTCTGTCACACACAACGGAGTGTTTTATGACTGTTCCCTTCAGTATCTTCCATTCCTTTGCAGAGGAAAATATTTTATTAGTTTGGGAGTGCTGTTCCATGCATACATGTTGTCTCAATGTGCCCATTTGCATAGGATTAAAGATTACTACTACAGAGACTTTCTAATTTAGAGAAATGGAATTTCCATTCCAATTTTCAACTGCTACAAAATTAAATTACATTTGAACTTCAGAGAGCTAGGAAGGAGACAGATGTGGTATAATGCCACCTTTATGTAGAAGTATGACTCAGAACACAAGTTTGATTAGCCTCAAAGACTCTCCCAGTCATGTCTGGCAGAACAATGTGTTTCAAAAGTTGTGGATCACAGGGGTTAAAAAACTGCCAGTTTTTGCCTTGCTTTCACAGTGTTTCAGCTGGGGAAACAGGATGAAAAAGAAGGAGCTCATTCAGGGCTATCTATCCTGTCCACCTCTCCCTCTGACAATTTCCTTGCATTAGAGGGATCCCTGGGTAACAGGCTACACCAGCCTTCTGTCTGCAATGTGTTATCCTGGCTGTGAGCAGTGGAAGGAGCAAGAGATATGACCTACTAAGGTTCCTTGCTGGAGTGGAATACAACATTTGAAACTCCCTGCCTAATGTACTGAAAAGATTTTTCCCACTGTAAAGCAGCAAGTGTGCACTTTGCAAATTAATTCTACTTTGAATTTTTTCACCCATGCAAAAGAAAAAATATCAAATTTGTAATTAGTGGGATGAACACCATTAAATTTTGCCTCAAGTTGTAGTTTTATGTCAAGATTCAGACTAGTAATTTTGCTCTTTCCTCCTGAGTTCAACAGGATCATTTAAAATAACTGTCTGGAGGGCAAATACGTCCTTTCAAGGAGAAAAATGAATGGTCATTCATTCCTATTCTATAAATCAACCTTCATGGGAAAACAGTGTTGATCTGCTCAGCATAACAGCTGGAGGTCCACCAAGTCTAGAAAGAAACACTTTTCATATTGAACACTTTGAAACCCTTTTTTCCTAACTGTGTTTTTCACGTTTGATTCTCATGTAGCAGCAGCTGCTTGCTGTGAAACCAAGTTTTTTCAGTGCTGGAACTAGAAGTGCTAAGTATCTCCAGCTCTACGATAATGGTTTCATGTTAGTGAGGAAAGAGCTGTCTGCAACTTAAGCTTAAGCAACTTCAGTCCAAAAGAATGATTTTTGACTACCATTTTCTAATTGCCATGTTGTTTTGATTTGTTGTGTTGTTTTGGGTTTTTGTGTGTGGTTGTTTTTATTTTGTTTCCAGTATAGTTATTATTATTATTATTATCTGACTTGATATATCTGAATTTCAGAAAACAGAATCTTTCTGGCATTTAGGAGGTGACCCAAATAGTATTAGCAGAAATTACCAGCCACTTTTTACGGGTATACTTAGCTAAATTTGAGAAAATCATGGCATTTCCTATTAAGTTAGGGGAGCAAATAGTCTTACATCAAAATATTTGTTTCAAAAAAGTTAAATTAACAAATAAGGACACAACCATGCCACTTTCATTTTTTAAATGAGCATAATAGAAAAAGAATTATGTTAGTCCATAATAGAAAAGTCTTTCACATTCTGTATCTTTACTGAGTGCTGTTACTCTTTCCAAGATAGGACACACAACATGACAGCTATGGTCACAGCAAGTGGGCACAGCTAATGAACATGAGGGCTAGGTCTGTAATAGGGAAGTAAATGGGTCCAGGATAACATCTCTAGCACGGAGGCCAGCTGGCATGGATCTGGGTCTGTAATGCTAACCCACTTCTAAAACAGCATGGCCTCGTGTAAAGTCCTTACTGGGAATAGCCCCTAGTCTACGCTAAGTCCTTACCATGCCCAGGGATTTTTTGAGTTACTATTATTTGTATCAGACCCAAAAGGGTCCCAGGGACTGTTCTCACAGTCCGAGTACACAGACTGCCATGATGTCCAGGAAAGGCCCTGGCACCGTCTAGCATAGATGTAGATGAAGGTTCAGGAGTCTACGATAACTTACATATGGTTTTCTCCTTAAAGTAATTATCATACCCCAAAATCTTGCCCTCTGTTATAGAGTGTGAGGGAAGCCTGTTTACTGCATTGACAGCCACTGAGAATATTTGAAATCCTGTGGCCAGGATGGCTTTGCTTGGGCATCATTTTGTGTTCTGTCCTGCTTTTCTCTGCCAATCTAGTCTTCAGGATCCCTGACTTAGCTATATTGTCAACATCATAAATGTCATAACTTTAAAGGAAGATGTCTCCAGCCCAGAGACTAGAGAGTAACAATTAAACACGTCTTCCTCTGTGGAAATCTCTTTTAGCGATACTGAAATGGTTTTTTTTTCCAACTTTGAGATTGCTGGGATAAGCAAAGTGGTTCCCTTGTCAAGCAGTGAACATAATTTCAATTGATGTGTAATAAAATAGTTGAAACCAATAATGAATATCAGTATTTTATCATAGATCTGCATATAGTGCAGAACATCACAGGGCCTCCAAAGGGAATGAAAACAAAATTGACTTCTTTGGATTTCCTAGAGCTATGTCCTTTTCCCTCTACTATTCAAGTCTTGCACAAGGCATATAGGCCAACGATTGTGTGTATGATTGATTTACCTGTAAGCTGTTAGCTTAGGTCTTTAGAAAAATTTGGACATGGAAAAAAATGTAGACACCGACTTTGGGATCTTATTTTTTAAAAAGTTTTCCTGTTTCTTTATTTCTGGTATAATTGTTAGATATACAGCAGTGCTTGATTTACTGTTAGTCTTTCAAGCTAAGGTTTTACCACACTTCATTTAACTCAGTAAGTAGTAAAATACAAAACTGAATACCAAGATTTAAGCTGTCTTCCTTAAGGAAGAAATTGAGAAATTTTTACCTAAGTTGATAGTGAAGTTTCAAAATCAATCTTTTCATGACCAGGAGTGTAAATGAATTACATAACTCATGACTACAGTATTACAAGCCTACATTCCATTTTTGATCTCATATACTGATAACCAGTATATGAGTAGGTAGAGACAGTAGAGACAGTACGTAACTTGGAATCAAAGTTAATATTAAAATATAATTCAGCTATAAACAGAAAAAAAAATCTGTATTGGTCCAAAAATTTTTATTAAGCATGTTTGTAAATATGATTTTAGAGTCAGATCTGGAGTAGGTAAGCTGTTTAAAATCAGAATAAAAGGAAAACCTAAGAAATACACAGTAAGATGCAAATGAAATAGCACGTCTCTGAACTATGAACACAACAACTTCTAGCTTGGTACTGGAACTGTGAAGAATTACTAGTCCAGGCTACTTTACTTCTGACGTACAAAGTAATTGTGAGGAAAATGCTACACTAGAACTCTTCCAGTTATAAATCTAATCATTCACATCACTTTCATGATCTGCTTACATTCTTGATCAATCAAACTGTATTTTGTTATCCTATTAAGAGTACACAGTTCCATTTCTTATCCTTAAACATTCCACTGCATTTGTGTATTTGTCTAGAACTGTTGTGCTTGACATGCATGATGTTCAAAATGAATATTTGAAGGCAAAAACCCATGCTGAAATATTTTTTAAAAGATAATTATGATTTTTTTTGTGATCCAAAGAGTTACTGTCTTCATGTGGGTAATGGCAAAAGAGAATAATTTTCTTGTTAGTTGACAGCATAGCAAAAAGAGTGCATGAAAAACTGAAGTCTGTAGATTTCATAAGAAGCAACAGAACAAAGATGTATGTTTTAGGATAAAGAATATACACTCTTTATTCTTGATTCTGTATCATTAAAGAAAAGATATTTTTATTTCTTAAATACTGTTTGAATTTGCCTCATTCTAGATATCTTGAGGATAGCAGGTAAAATTTCTAAAGAGAAACACTCTCTAGACTTTAGGATATGACTGATTGTACTTCTGCAAGTCATTCATTATGCTGAAATTGTGCCTCCACCGTAAGAAAATTTTCTCCTATATAAGTTAGGTAAAATTCATAGATTCACAGAATACTCTGATTTGGAAAGGACCCACAAGGATCACCTGGTCCAACTCTTAAATAAATGACCCAAATGAGGATTGAACCCACAATCTTCATGTTATTAGCACTCCAAACAAACTGAGCTGAAATTTTTTTAAATGTATCGACTAAGTAAGTTGATACAAAAGTTGTCATTTTCTATGAATGATCTGACAGTAGAATTAAAAAATATAATTTTTAAATTTTTTTAAATCCAGTGAGACTATATTTTAGAGAAGAAAATGTATGAAGAGAAATGAGGTGTGTTTTCTTGCACCACATGCAGCTTTCTGTGCCATGCTGTGGATTCCAACTACTATTCTTCCAGAGAATAATTTTCATGAGCTCTGTTCCCAGGTCTGACTTTTTCTATTTGTAAATGCTTGTTGCAGGCTCATAAAGGAGCTGTCTTCCCCAGAACATGGTAAACCACCACTTTACTACCTTGCCAATATGAATCTTTCCTGTCACAAACAGCACCCCCTATAAGCTTCTCAGGACAGATACGTCTTTTTTCCTCCAGTTAATAGACACTTAGAACATTGTGGGTGCATTCTACCTCCAATAAACCTTATAATAATTATTTTTCATTATAATAAAGAGAATGACAGCTCATGGATGCAAGAAGGAAATAACCTGCCAGTAGCTCCCTTTCTTCCACAGGGATTTAGCTATTGCACTGACCTTTGTTGTCAATGCTGAACAGTATAGCAAGGTGACTGTTCTCCATTGCACTGTATCTGAAACCATTTATAATTTTAAACATTAAAATTAGCATCTTGCACTTCAAAATCTATCCAAAGGGATACCACACTTTTGATGAAAATATTTAGATCTAACATATTCTCATTTAAATCCCACCTCAGTCATGACAACAGTAGTGTCTGGCAGAAATTAAAGAAAAGGTAAGCTAAAAAAGAATATTCTCTTCTGAGCTTTATGGTTTAGGTTACCTCGCCTTCCAACCCTTGATGCCACTGCTTATCTGCTTCATCTGCCCCAGCAGTCTGTTTTATATATCATTCTTGAACACAAAAGGAGATATTAAACAAAGTATTTTTCTTTAATATGTTATATTTCAACAGTGTTTGCTGTAATGGGATTTAAGCAGATTATTTTCTGAAACACATTGCTCGAAGTTGTGAACTTTTTTCTGATTGTTTTTAATTCACAATCAAGGCAACATGCTCTCAGCAGATATCTGGGGTCAATGCTCTGTTGCTAGGCAGTGGGGATTTAGCAGCTTTTTATCATTCTGGATTATAGAAAACATTGTGGAATAGGCTGAAATTTGAGACCATGCAATAAGTCCCATCATTCCTTCTGCTCCATTGTATAGTTGTCTTGTTGCAAGACTATTTGCAAATTTTTGTGTTTTGGAAACATCTTCATACTGTTGTCAGACTGGATGCACAGCTGAGCACTATTATCCCAATGATTACTACTATGAAATGAAAATTTCAGGTGTTTTGGCAATTGTTCAAATTATGTGCTTTAGAAACAAAATAAAGTTCCTTACTGTTATGGATCCACAGAGGCAGAAAAAAAAGGGTGTACTGGGCATCTTCATCTACTTTCTCTTGAAATTCCTTTCTCAGCTTCATGGTTCAGGGGAGTGCTGCACACTTGGGATGACCAGAGATAGCTAAAGGTCTTAAAGCTGTTTATTTCAGGAACCAGTTATTGAACTCCCTTTTTGAACTGCAGAGTTTGCGTTGATTGGACAGGTTTCCTCTGTATTCAGAAACATACGAACATCGTTATTTGAAAGCTAATAATCAATAGCTAATCACCTAGATGGTGAAAAATTAGCAATGTGTCACATATCTGTATCTACAGTGCATGTTATGTGGTAGTCAGCTAGCAAAGGCCTAAAAGGCTTACTACACAGGGATGGATAATTCTGCCATCCAATGTAATATCTTAGTGTTTACTAAACACATCTCCCCATAGCTATTACCATGGACAAAGATTTCCTTATTTCATATTCTGAGAATAAAAGAAAAATAAGGTGTCTTATTTAATGATGAGACATTCCTGTCCCTGTGGTTTCATGGCAGATCCAAAGCTGCTCCTTCACAGGTATGGGCAGTATATTGAGGAGAGCTTGACCTTACAAGGCAATTTCATCTTGTTCAGTGGATGCTGTTGCATGTGCAGGCATTCACTGTGGATATATTGGGAAGATTTTTGTTTGAGTTTTTCAGAGCCTGTGTATATGTTGGAAACATGACTGAGAGGCTGGTGTTTGCCTTTAAAGTTTTCTCATGGCTGTGCCATCATGTGTCCCAGGAAATACCTTTCTTCTTCATTTGTCTGCTGGAAATGTATAGGTGTAGACAACTCAATGGCAAGAGGTAAGATGAAATTGAGCTTGCTCTGTCTCATGAGGCAAGATACTTCATGGTTTCTGGGTTGGGTTACACATAAACACGTAATATCAACACAGGAGCAAACTCAGTCTTGCTATCAAGTTAGGGTCTGTCATAGGTTAGCAAGCATAGTCCCGGAAAGGATGTCCTTGCTAAGGGGTGCTTACAGTTTCCTCTGGGACCTGATAGAACCTATCAGCTGGCCAGTTTGAATATGGACAATTCTCTAAGCCACTTAAAGTTGTGACCGCCTCTGTGATCCACACTTAAGAATAGACAAACTCCCCCTCCAAGCTCTCTCTCGTTTCCGGCGCTGGGACAGGTGGCTGCAGGGCCCGAGCGGGGACCAGTGGACCCAGCCCCTGCTTGGGCCAGGCCGGGCCGGGCCATGGCTCCAGGATGACCCCCCCCAGCAGGGCTGTGGGCAGCCAGAGCGGCTTGGAACCCCCCCCCCTTCACTGCGGCCAAGATTTCAGCAAAAGCGGCACCGCTGTCCGGTAGAGGCCAGGTGACCAACAGCGATAAGACACACAGCTGCAAGGCCGAGGTGAGATTAACCCTTTTATTGCTGTGAAGAGCTGAAAACCTGAGGGAAGAGAAAGAGGAGATGCTTAATGCTGAAATTCTGTTGTGAAGCTATGATATATCTGAGTATCCCGTTGTAATTTCATGAAGATATGGGGGGTGGAGCGTTCAACTTGTAAGAAAAAGCACCTGCGCTGAGATAGGCAGATGCTGATGCAGCTGTAATTTCATGAGAAGTTTGAACAGGGAGAGATGGAAGTGATGAGGACTTTTGCTCCAAATGGGAAAGGAGAAACCTCAGTTCCTAGAGATGCTCCCAGAGATAGTCCTAACGATGAAGATGATGAAGACCCTTTGCTCCCAGGGAACGAGAAGGGCCTCTGTTTTTGTTTCTGAACAGCTCAACCTTAAAATTGTACCCCAAAAAATTTCAAGAGTGGACCCTCGAAAGCAGTTGCGGGAAAAGCTGCAAATCGGGGGAAGGGACTCACATGCGAGCAGAGAGACTCCTCTTCCTAAATGGACTGAACAATATTTGGAAGTGGGTGGCTGTCTCGTTGTGATAATGTTTTCATAGCATGAGCAAGAAGAGACTTCTCTTTCTAAATGGACTGATATTATGGAAGTGGTAAAAAGACTGAACATCTTAAGGGTTGTCTTTTTACATTGTCAGTGGGAGAAGGGAGGAAGGTGGGGAGAGGAGAAGAGTTCTGAAGGTGTGGTATAATTTTTTTTCCTTCTTTTAGGTCTGTTAATAAACTTCTTTATATTCTTTCAAGTTTGGTGCCTGCTTTGCATTTCTCCTAATTCTTATCTCACAGCAGATAAACAGTAATGAGTATTTTGGATGAAACCACTACACAAAATTGGTGTTTCTGCCCAGTTACAAACCCAACCCGCGACAGGGTCACAAGTGGATCATAGAACCATAGAATCATTTAGGTTGGAAAAGACCTTTAATATCTTTGAGCTTACTGTGTGCACATGCAGGACAGAGTTGCACTATCAGGATAGAAATGAAACATGAGAGAACAAGGAATTAGCAATTTGAATTGGGAGTATGGTGAAAACAGTTTGAGGTATTTATTCAAAATGGAATCACAGAATGATTTGGGTTGGACGTAACCTTACAGATCATCTAGTTCCAACCCCCTGCCATGGACAGGGACACTTTCTACTAGACCAGGCTACTCAAAGCGCCATCCACTTGCTGGTGAAGACCAGGTCAAAGAAGTCTTCGAGTACCTCAGCCTTCTTCATATCCCAGGTAACATGGTCTCCTGTTTCCTTCTGGAGAGATCCCACACTTTCCCAAGTCTTTCTTTTATTACACACATACCTCTACTAGCTTTTCTTGTTGCCCTTGACATCCCTGGTCAGGTTTAATTGTATCAGGGCTTCCGCTTTCCTCACCTGATCCCTGGCTGCTCAGACAACTTCTCTGTATTCCTCCCAGGCTAGCTGTCCTTGTTTCCACTCTCTGTAGAGATGCACCACCCCAAATCTTACAGTTAATTACTGATTTTGAAGTATGGGTAGGGTATGGGTATTTTTTTTTAAAGCAGAAATTAAAATTCAAGATAATGTTGGAAAATACTATCTAAATGTGAATGTAAAATGGATTATTCCGATAAAGCTGATACATATTGATTCGTAGTGAAACTAACATTCTTATGTAAACAAGGTCCTAGACTGAAGCTTCTAAGCACTTACATCTCTAGAACAAGGTATGTGCTGTTTACTAATAGTATTTATATAAGCTAAAATAATACAGTACTGATATTTGACTAGAGTTACTGAGAGATATCATAACACACATTTGAACAGGGAGAACAAACAAAATGAGGATGAAAGTTAAACAAACATAATAGATACTCCAGAACCATCAAGTTTTAGCTTAGAAAAGCATCTGCTTTCTATTTTTTTTATTTTTCATGGTGATTTTATATATATGTATGTATGTATGTATGCATGTATAAAACATAGGTTTGCTGCTTTTCCCTCTTCTACAGCTGAAAGAGCAGCTGTCATTTACCATAAAATCATGTAATGGCTTGAGTTGGAAAGGGACGTTTTTGATTATTTCTTCCAAGACCCAAAGCCTTAGGCACAGATACCTTCCACTTGAACAGGTTGTTCCAAGCCCCATCCAACCTGGCCTTGAACACTCCCATGGATGGAGCGTCCACAGCCATTCTAGGAAACCTGTTCTAGTGTCTCACCACCCTCAGAGTACAGACTTTCCTCCTAAAAACTAGTCTAAATCTACTCTCTTTCAATTTAACAATCCCATTTATGAGTTATCTGCCCTTTCCTTTTCATTGATGAAATTACATCCAGGAACATTGATCAGCCAGTGTACATTATATATAAATATAGATGGGAAAATTTCTTATTCACTAGAATTGTGATTCACTAGAATCTTTACCTCAGTTTGTATACCAAGGAATTATTTCTGCTACCTGTGTATTATGCATTTTATTAAACCAATGTCCACTAATGAATTTTTACCACAACAGTAGATGGGTTGTTGGCAGAAAGGAAGTTTTGCAAGAAGTAATTTTCTCTTCTGTTTGTCCCACCCAGTTTCAATTTACCTCATACAATAATTTTCATAAAAACTCAATAAATAGCATGATTATAATTCTTTATCAATTAATTGATAAAACTATTTCTGTAATTACAGGCAATTGTAATTCAGACAATTGCAGCTTCAGGTGATCTCAGGCCTCCAGCTCTCCACATGGACTAACATCCCAGGCCAGCGCTGTCCCACTGCTGTCCCCAGGGAGGTGCCTGATCCCTGAGGTTGGGGCTGCTCCCTGGCTGTCCTGCACCTTGGCTGAGCAGTGGACTGGAATGGGCTACTTGGCCCTGCCCTGCTGCCCTGGGCAAGCCCTGCAACTCTTAGTCCCCAGGGAGACCCTATCCCACATAGCACTCTGATATAATGTATATTAACATGTTCTCATAAAATAACAGAAAACTATTATCTACTCAATTTCTTCAGTGCAAATTTTGATAATCTGTTCTGAATTTCAACAGATAAGGAACACCAAGCGCTGCTCTATGAATACCCCAGTCAACCTGTCCAAATGTTTTTTGGTTCACACAGTGAGAAATTTTTCTCAGTATATATCCTACACATTCTTTACTGGTATTAGGCCAGCTTCCATTTATCCTGCTTACAATTAGGTCCTTTGGCAAGTGTCATGTTTCTACTGTTGGCAAACATCAACCTGCTTTGCTACAACACATCCAAAATGACAAAAAAAGCCATACAGTCCCATACCAAAAGTCCATAAAATTGGGCACTTGTAAGTTAAAATATAATACGTAGACATTTTACAAAATATTACTTTTCCACATAGGGAAACAGACAGGAAGAAGCATGGGGAAGAAACCTGAGTAATTAAAATGGACATTGTTTTCTGATTCATATTTCTGCTGTAAGACTAAATTTGCTTACCTTGATGGAGATAACATTAGTGCTCATGCTTAAATAAAAGTCTAATGGAGAGAATCATTGTAGCACATACTAAGCTCTTTAACAGACAGTTTCTCCATGCCTCTGAAGCCCCATTATTGCCCTTGATTTTAAAGCTATTTCCAGATATATAATTCTATTACAGTGAGAGGAAGGGCAAACAGGCCATGCAAACTACCAGGGGAAAAAAAATCTTATCTGTAGAGCCAGCATATGTTCCCAACATACCCCCTCTCTATTTCATTATTTAAGTTCTCTGTGTTTTCTGATGAGCATCCTGGTTGGTTTGATATTGCAAATTTAATTGTCTTCCTTTTGTCCCTGCCAGCAGAATCATTTTCTTTGTCAAATTTCTTCATTCCTTTTCCATACTCTTCTCATGACTTCAGTGTGATGAACATTACTAGCCCCATTAGAAAAAAAGTAAATTTTCATGGAAGATTTTCAGTGGAGTGGAACATTTTAAGTTTGAAATCCATAAAACCTTTAATTTATCAAAAGAATTTACCAATCTCTTGTTCTTTAAATATGGTCATTTCTGCTTCAGCATAAATTTCTTCTACATTATTACCTTCATTCTTCTGATTTTATATTTATCTCTGTGTTACAAATAAGGTCAGAGTCCATCCTTTTGGCCAATCTAGAAAAGTTTTCTAAACTTAAATCAGTTTTTGTTTTAAAACAACTGCAGTCTTTCTCATTAATATAATTCTTCCTGTTGAGATTGTTAGTGACAGCTATTGCATGTTTTCACAATGCAGTATTTTCTCACTCTCTTAATTGGATGACCTGTAAAGCTAACCAATAGCATGAAAATTGCAAATATATCAATTTTATGCAGAAGATATCACAATATTAAGTATTAGTGAATATCATATGTATCAGTTCTACTGTTTCTGCTTGCAAGTAGACCTGAAATATTTCACTGCCCATTGACTTTAAAGTAGGAAGGTTTCTGCACTTGGATGAAAACACTTCAAAATTTGAGTTAATTAAATAGTAATAATTTTTCATTTCTTGCTATTAGATGAACTCTTACAGGTCAGATCTACAAGTGATGTAATCTATAAAGGCTATCTTTTCCCAGGCAACTAGCAATAGAACAAGGGAAAATGGCCTCAAATTGAAGTGGGGAGGTTCAGGTTGTTTATCAGGGAAAAATTTCTTTCCACTGAAAGAGTGATTAAGCATTGGAACAGTCTTCCCAGGGAAGTGATGGAGTCACCATCTGTGGAGATGTTCAAAAAATGAGTAGAAGTGGCACTTTGTCATGTAGTTTATTAAGCATGGTGGTATTCCATCAACAGTTGTACTTGATGATCTTGGAGGTCTTTTCTAACATTAATAATTCTATGATTTTAAAGCACATTTTTTGACTTGGCTGAAACAGTGTTTATCTGTATCAGGAAAAGATTTTGCTCCTATCTTTGGAAATTCCCATACTGCCAGAACTATCAGATTCCTCAAGAACTTCGGAGCAATTACTTCTCTTTCTTGACTCTGATATTTCTGTTTAATCATGTCCTTGCCCCTCTGTAGTATGTCAGTAGGATGTCTTCTGCAGCAGTTATCCAGCCTTCCCAGGGAGCAGCCATGAATCCCTTTTTCTGCAGTTTTTATGACTTGTACTTGAACCGCAGAATCACAGAACTGTTTAGACTGGAAGAAATATCTTGAGATCTTGTAGTACAACTCACCACTGCTCAAGCAGGGCCACCTAAAGCAGGCTATCCAGGGCCATATCCAGTTGGATTTGAATATCCCCATGAATGGAGACTCCATAATCTCTCTGGGCAACCAGTTCCAGCAATTTTTACTGTGAATGTTTTACATTCTCACAATGACTTTTTTTCTTGTGTTCAGATGAAATTTCATGTTTTCTAATTTGTTGCTATTGCCCTTAGTCCTGCCCCTGTTCACTATTGGCTCACTCTTCATTCCTTGCAATCAGGTATGTATACACATTGATAAGATCTCCCAACCCCTTCTCTTCTTCATCCTGAACAGTGCCAGATCTCCCAGCCTCTCCTCCTATGAAAAATGTTCTAGGCACTTAATCATCTTCATGGCTTTTTATCAATTTGTTGATTTTCTTCTCAACCATTATAACCCACCTGAAAAAAAACCCAAACAATCCTACTTGTTTGCATTTTGGAATCAAGACTTTAACAATTTTTTTTCCCCCTATAGTTGTTTCCTTATTTTTTTATTTTAAATTTGTAATAAAACCCTTGTAAAAGACAACTATTTGCAGGAAAGAATGTTAACAGTAGTACAGGTAAAACAGTGTCCAGAGATACATGCTAAATAACTGCTAGCTGATTTTAAAGTTAAAAAACAAAATTGTGTTTCATTTACATGAATGATTTAATAAACCTTCTTCCATCAAATGTCATACTATTATTTTTATCAATGGCAAAAAACCCTTATTAGATTGATAGCTTTAGGTTACTTTAGGATGTTGCACAGCTAAAGACATTCTTCAGGAAAAATAAAAAGGAATGAAAGCATTTTAAAAGCCTCAAAGAACACTTTTTCTTCCCTGAAACTGCCCAGTCTTGTTAAACTCATGTAATTTAATTAAAACTATCATTCAAATGTGCTATCTTTCCATGGAGTTAAGAAGATGGAAGGTACTTCTCTTTTTTTTGGATCTCTTTTCTTCAGAATTAACTGCTGTACTGGGGGTTTGCTGATCAGATAATTGAGTGGTGTGCCCAGTGATTGTGAGATAAGCACTGTGGGATTCATTAAGAATGTACTGTATTTCTGCTGGAAAAGCTATTATACCATGTCTTGAAATACAGTGGCATCCAGAATACAGCAGGGACTGCCTGACTTCCATAGATTTTGAGAACCATGTGAGCTGTAAGTTGGTCATGTTCCGCTCAGACTGGCCACTCGAGAACAGCCTGTTCTGCACAGTGGACTGCCCATCACAGGCAGTTAGAAATTTGTAGCAATGGGCTGATGCCAAAGTATAATAATCAGACAAGAGCAGCTGCAGGGCTCTGCTGGCCGTTTGCACAGATCCTCCTTGTTTCTTCATTAGGTTTGGGGTATTAAGAATTGTGCTCAGGCAAGAGTTTAGCATAGGAAATTGCACACTGACACTTAAGTTTACTTGTCAGAAATGGGTCATCTTGCCCTGTCAAAACAGGAGCACGTGCAATAATCATTAGCAGGAAATAACTCCTCTCCAGCTAAGCAGGCTTCCTAACACTTATTCTGCTGGAGGAAGGGTAACTACTGCAAACTCCATTCAGAAATGCACTGCCTCCTCTGAGGTAACCCATTGTAACTGGAGATGGACAGAAGTATTGGGTAACTGTCTCAGTGATTTCCTGGGGTCTTGGGAAAGACTTCAAGCAGTGAGATTCCACTGGCCTTTTTTAGGAGGGAGGAAGGAAGGAAAATTGGCAGATGCTATGCAGGCTTTTAGGAACTGTGCTTCCTACAGCACTTGGTATAATATCATATCTAACTCAGAATTAATAAATGGAAGTAATTATTATTTGATAGCTTTAAAGTTTGTGCCAGTATAAACTGAGTGAAACAACTCTTAACTCTGTTCCCTAGATAATTTCTGGGGGTTTTTATCCCTTGATTTCGAATTCCTCTAAAGGTACAAAATTTATTTCCAAAACTTTTTCTTCTCTCCATTGTACAATTTTTCAGCTGCATGCCTTGACCAGCTATTGTTTGGACTAAGAAAATCTTAATAACTTCAATTGTTCCAAGCTAGTGTTTCTTGTGGAATTTAAAAGAGACATAAATATACACTTGCACACATATATAATATCCATCATGGCTTCTATATCAGCACCACTCTCAGTCAGTCACTTCTTTCCTTCCACTCTACTACATGCTTAGAATTTCTTCACAGCTCTCATGTTATGACTCCACTGGAAAGGTTCAGCAGCTGTCATGGCCTGTTCAAAGTGCAATGTAGGTTAAAGAACCTATTTAGCATGTACATTGCTATATTCAAAATTGTGTGCTTTCAGCATCTGATGCAAGACACCCCGAAGAATTCCCAGGAAAAATTAAGTCCTGGCAGAAATAACTAACTGCCCATCAGAAACTGGCATTTAGTATTGTAAAGAGTTTGAGGAAAATTGTTTCTCAGACTAGAATTGTCACAATTTTCCTTCTTTGGAAGGTTATCCCGCTTATATTGATTGGGAGTAGACACATGAACTATAATTTGCTTGCAGCAGACAAAAATTCACCTTTGATGAATTAAGAAGCATTTAGAGTGAAACTCATCTAATGAGTGAAAATAAACTGAAGGAAAACCAGCTGTAATGGATTTTTGTCTATTTATAACAGCAAAGCAAGATCATACTCAATTTGGAAACCACTTAGGTCTCTTGAAACAGGAGATTGTTTAATTGAGTCAACACTATTTCACTTTCTAAGAACCTCAGTGGAGAATATTTACATCAAAGAAGATCCAAAAACTATTTGTGTGCTTTTCAAATGCCTTTTACAGGGCAATTCACAAAGGACCATCTAGGCCCAGACTCCTTTTTCTCTGACTGAATGAATGAGATCACACTCAATTCTGCTTGTACTAATCCTGGAGAACCGGGAGTTCAGTTCTTCCAGATGTTTACTGATTTTAAATCACAAAGAGTAAGAGTTCATGTAGATGTTGCCCAATATACTTCGACAGCCACTTCCAGAGTTACTTTTTGAAAGACTTTTACAAAGTACAACTTCATTCTTGGTTGCTGTTACTTTATTGAGCAGTTTTCTTATTGTTCATCTTTTATGGACAGAGACTGATTACTATACTGTTAGTAACAAATTTCATAATTTATGTAGGACTGATGAATAATTTTTTCTAGGTGAAATACACTCAATCCTCTCAACAGCTTTCCAATGTGCCACATTTACAAGGTGTTTTAGCATCCTCTCTCTTTTTCAGATTCTCCTTTATTCCCTTATTTTTTTATAGACTGAGGTAATGAAAACTAAACTCAAAATTCTATCTGAAATCTCACTAGTACAGAATAAGTAATTATTGTACTTTACTGCATCCTTGGAAGAGTGCTGTCTTTTTTTTCCTGACAGAACCGTGAGTTGATAATTCTTATCCAATACATACTTCAGATCATATCCTGCAGCACTACTGCTTGAATAGGTGAATGCACTGTCCATTCTGTTCCCCTTCCATAACTGCATTTACCTCAGTGAAAATTTTGTCACTGTCAGACTCAAGAGTGTTAAGATTCTCTGGTATTCTTAGAACATCTTTGCAGTCTTCCACATTTCTATGACATTTGCATATTTTGCAAGCGTATTGCCCAGTTCCTCCTCCATTACCAAAAATAGTGGCCTTGGATCCTGGCAATAGTTAAGTTCTGGATGGATTCCTGGAGAATTCTTCTTTGATGTGCCCCAAATATGATCATGAAATACCAATAACACTTTAAAGAGTAATCTTCCAATCATTTGTGTTCCCATTAATGGCAATAACACCTAAACCAAAAGTTCTCATCGCTATTAGAAAATACTGCAGGAAAATATTGTGTATCAAAAGCTGTGCTAAATCATTAACTGTGCTAAATCATGTTTCTCCCTACATGCTAGTTCATTTTCCCTGTCAGGGAAGGAATTTAGATTAGTCTGTTGTGGCAAAACTATGTTAGCTTTTTATATTGCCATGCTATCTTCTGGATGTCTGATTGTAAATATTTTTTCAAAATATTTCAGTGGACAAAAGTTATGTTGACTGATCTATAATTCTCTGAGTTCTCATTTTCCCTTTTAAAGGATAGATTCTACATTTATTCTGCTCATCTGGGACCTTACTGGTCTTCCATGAATTTTCAGATATAATTGACTATGGCTCAGAAATCGCTTTGACTAGTTCTCAGATGGATTTTGTCAAGTTTGCTAACTTGAACACATTGTTCTTATTTGAATGTTATTTAACTTGTCCTTCTCTCCTTCTGGCTGGAATGCTACCTCTTCATTAAAACTAATTTTTAAAATTCTGCTCACAGTTAACCTTTCCAGTGAAGATCGAAGAAAAGAAACTCATCTTCAGCCTAACCTGTGACATTTGTTTTCCTTTTTCTTCCTGGCAATTATGCTCTAAGTCCCTTTTTCATACTCTTCAGAATTATTTCTAAAACTTAGGTTGATGATTTTGCACTCCCACTTTTTTCTTCTTTAATTTGATCTTTAATTCTTTTTTCTTGAGCTGCCCCCAGAGATTGAACTTTTGTGTTCCTAGAGAGAGCAAAAATGTAAAGCACCTATTTCTAGGGCTTTTAAAAAAATATTATTCATAGACCTTTAAATATTTTCCAGTAAAAACAATGAATCCTAGTATAGGAAAATTGTCTCAGAAAGATAGAGTGAACTTTCATTGACTGTCTAGAAGCAGTCCATCTACCTCAGGGTTGAAAATCAGTCATCTAAAATGATTGTGTATATACACTCCCAGTTTCTTTGACTATCAGTTCCAGTGACACTTGAATATATATAGCTATCTCTTTCTGTTGTCACTTCCAATACCAGGAAAAATCCTGTTTGGTGTTCACTATCCAAGTGCATTATAGTGTAGTTCAAGCTAGTATAGGAATGGATTAAACTTGTAGCACTCAGGCTGCACATTTTTCTTCACTGGAAAAGGGTTTCAGCATTTTCATCTCTGCCTTTGGAACATGTCATAATGAATTCTTGTACTACACCTTTCAAAAAGCTACTACTGGCTATAAGTTGGTATCAGAGCTCCTGAGTAGCATTCACACACAGACACACACACACCCTCCCTTCCTTCCTTTTCCTTCCTTCCTTCCTTCCTTCCTTCCTTCCTTCCTTCCTTCCTTCCTTCCTTCCTTCCTTCCTTCCTTCCTTTCCTTCCTTCCTTCCTTCCTTTTCTTCCTTCCTTTCCTTCCTTCCTTCCTTCCTTTCCTTCCTAAAAATATTGAATCATTTTCCAGAGATATTTCATAAAAGAAAATTTGTTTGTTTTATGTAAGTTTAATATTCAGATGCATGTTTCCCTTCACTGGTAAGGTCTGTTCTTTACTCAGAACAAATCTTTGCAGAAAATAATTAATGTCTCATATGGGATTCAACCACCTGTCTAGTAGATTTTTTCTCATAGACTCAAGTCTCATGTTCTGATTTTGCTTCTAATGAGGGTTTGAGAATATCTGGAGAAGATTATGAGCTATCCAAAACCCCTTCCTTCTGCATAAAACCAGCCCACTTGGCAGTAAAATACTTCAAAGGTAGAAAATGGAGGCGACAAATCATACAAATTGTACTCCCAGGAGTGAAAGAAATCTTTTTTACTCAGGTTAGTCTTAAAGAAATCCTTCTGTCAAAGTTCTTTGCCATCAACCTGGATAAAGCAGCAAAAGAGCCATTTTGATAGAGGATACTTGCCTCAAAAAATGCTACAAAGGGTAGCTCATTACTGTGTGAATTACTTTAATACTGGCCAAAACAGATAAAAGAAATAGCTATGCATTACATGCTGATCCTTGGAAACAATCAACTGAAATTCAGAAATGCAGCAGGAAATTTGACAAAATAGGTAGTGTTCTTGGGTGGTAACATTTCCTAAGTATGCTATTTATCAAGTGACTCAAGACATCAAAGAATAAAGATTATGTCAATTCACAGGAAACTGTGCCTAAGAAAAATTCAAATGCAACACAGACCTTCATGACTAACACAGACACAGACCTTCACTTCGAAGATAAAAGTACACGCTATAAATGGGGAAAAAGAAGAGCTTGAGTGAAATACAGTGGCTCACAAGCAGGTTTCATGTATCGCATGGATCTCAATTTCAGAAGAGACTAAGTATGTAAAATGTTTTGTTCTCTGAATTGACTCAGACGTTCTTTAGAGAGAACTTTTTTTTTTAATTATTGGCAAGAATTTAATTTTTACAGTCTACCTGAATATGTTCATACTGTTATCCACTGATAATAAGTTACTACAACTTACAAAACCCAGTATGTTATTTATAGAGTTTGGTTGGTATAGGTACAGTCCAAATATAGTACCATAGGTGTTCTCCCAAGTACAATATGGCACTAGTCTCCAGTGATTCAAACTGACAACACAAAAAATTACCTGCAACCACTCAGAATGAATCAAAATGTCATGCACAGAAATCAGAATTGCAAAAACAGTCCTTCGGAGAAACTCATCAGAGTCCTTACTTAATTGAGATAATGTAGAACTGATAGATTTTGAAAAGTTTTTGCAAACTTTCTTGGAGAGTAAAATTTTATCATCCATGTGGAGGATTAGGAAGGAGTTTTAAGAATTATATGTTTGGGACTCAGAGGGGTGCTTTTGAAATGTATTGTTGAAAAGACTGAGCACAACCTGAGGGGATTAACTTTGGTTAGTAGCAGCAGTTGCAATTAAATAAGAACCGTTCCATCTCATTGTGTTAAGTTTAAGCCTACAGTTGCTTTGCATGTATTCTAGTCTAAGTGGTTTGCTTTTTAAAATTTATTCTGTGGTGATTGGTAATTACAGGTCTGGTATATGCAATGGCAGCTGGAAACTCTTCTCAGGCTTGTTGTGTCTGAAGGGTAGTTTTCTCCAGCTGCATATTAACATATGATCTCTGATTAAATTGTACCAAAATGGATAAACACTGATCAAAGACATCTGTCGACACTTAAAAGGTCCTATATTTCTAAATTCATTTAACATTCAGTGTAATAACAGTAATAAAAATGAATTTGTGGGATATTCAACATCTTTTATGTAGGTGCTGCATTGTAATTTACTGTTAATTAATGGACATGTTATAGAAAATCCATACAGCAATGATATTCTATATGCAAGAAACAGCCATGAGACATTTGGTCTTTTGAGCTGGATACTTATTACAGGAGTCGTTGTAATGTAAATAAATTCTTTTGGGGCCATAAAAAACCTGAGTGCATGAATATGAATAACAGATGATTTAACTACCATAACATCCAGAATACAGCTGAAGAATACAAATACACTGCTTGCTTGACTCAGATGAGTTTTACCTAAGGAACACAAAACCCAGTGGATTCAGGACTGATGTACACGTATCAGGACAGACAATAAGAGGAAATGGAAAAGATCCCAGGAGGATTATGGAAGGGTCTTTAGTCTTTTGAAAAATCTTACTGAGTTCATTTTTGAACTGAAATGAAGAATGTTTGGTTTTCAAAGGAAGAAAAATGTCTGAGGTGTTACACATTACCATGTTCCACTCCAGCACATTGGGCAGGACAGTACGTGTCTGAGGCATTCAGAGCTTCCTAAGAAATAATGTGACTAATCTAATCATTGCACCAGACTGCATTTTTTTTTTTTTAATTCTGTATTATGCAAGTGTCCACCTGGCTTTGGATAGCTGCTGGGAACTGTTAAGCTTGTTTTTAGGAGACTGAGATAGCATATAAATAAGATTAAGTTACAGGGTAATTGGAGGAGCTGAAATGCTGTAGGGTACTCATTCCTTACACGGAGCAGCCTGACATGCTGTGCACCCAGTGACAGAACCTGAGGCACAATTTTCATGTAGCCAGTAGGAATTTACTTTTCCCACATACCAGGATTTGTGTAAAATCATTTAAAGCCTCATGCTGTACTATTTTTCCATTTCCTTTTTTTACCTTTCACTAAATATATGCTGTTGTTTTACAAGTTCAGTGTTTTCAAATGCATATAATTATAATACACCTGGGCAGAGTTTGTGCCTTCCCTTGCTGCCACTGAGAGATCTCTGTCTGCAAATGACTGTCAAACGCACAGATGTATGTCTAGCAGAGACCTGAACCTGACATCAGAAACTGATTCTCAGTCAATCTAGAATACATAACTGGTCTCCAGCCAGTGTGAGGCTCACCATTTAGCTTTCTGAAATGGTGCTGGATTATTAAATAACACAAAAGACACAAGCTTTCTGACCTAATGGAAGTTTTCTTTCTATTTAGTTCCTAAAACATCTTATATATTGTCTCTGTTGTGATTCAGACTGAACCCTGTTTGTCTACTTCTCTCTTCTTTATGGAGAAAACAATACTCTATTAAATTTTCAGCTTTTATTGGTGCTTACCAAGCACTCCTGCTTTGTTCACCGAGTACTCAGTGAGATATAACTGGTGATGTATTTCCAGATTATAAATATATAATAATCTGGATACTTATTAGATAGCACAACCTTAATTTAATTCAAAGTTCAAGATCTGTTGTGATTTTGTAATTAGCTGAACTGGAATTCTGTGGTTTATGATATCTATTCAGCCTCTAAACTGACTTACAACCCCTTGCTCCACTGAGATCCATGCATTGAGTAAAACAGTTGTCATTATTCCTGGGGAATAACAAAGAAGCTCCCTGGTCAGATATTCAAATATATTAAACAATTGTTTCAAATAACTTTAGCATTTGCATCCAAATAAAAGTCTACAATCAAATGTATTCCGTGGCTCCGAAAGCTGCTATCATAAGGCTCCCAGAGGGATGTTGTGGGTCTCAGCTGGAAGTCATGCTGTCTGGCCAAGTGCCTTTCCTGAACTCTTTTCTCCCCAGATGTATTCCACCATCAGTGATTGTGCTCTTAAAGTCCTATAAAAGCAACAGGCCAGAGGAGTAGGCTCACACATTCAGAATGACCTACTCAGATAATTATAACACAGATTGCTTTGACTGGGCTAAAACAGTCTGTCTTTGAAAAGAATATTGATAGGTAAAAGAGCATTTGAGCAGACTTTTTTGGAAGACAAACATTATAAGGTTACTGTAAGATCTTAGGTTTTGTCAGCTAACTGGAACATTCTAAGCAACACTTTTTTACAGGTTTGTTGGTTTAATGTGGGGTTTTTTGGTGCTTTTTTTTTTTTTTTGTTTGAGTTTTTAATTAAAAAATGAACTTTAAGCTGAAGAGAAAAATGAAACAATATGGTAACTACAAAATACTGAGCTCTGCCTAGCTAAACAAAACTTTTTTTTCTTTCCTTACAGAATCTAAGGAAATGGATAAACTTCAAACTAAAAGCTTGACCCAAAGAAGGAGAACAAATCTGAGAATGTAGGAGTCATGACTGTTCCTTCAGACATGTGCCTCAATAGAGTAAGGCAGGAGAAAAATAGCTTGGTGGGAGAGCTACTCTGTCACATTTGGGGTTTAAGAGCACAAAGATTAGTGTGCTGTCATGTTCTTTCAGGGCTAGGTCTTACAGCATTTTGGGAAGGATGTTTTCTATGATTTAGAGATTGTTTGGATACTGGGTTGAATGCTACAGATACAGGGACTGGGGGACAAGCTTGAATTGAAGGATTGTGATAGGCAGACTATAAAATGTTGGACTTGCAAAAATTATTAGAAATCATTATATATAGGCTTTGGGGCTGATGTAGAAGCTTGCAAGCTGTAATCCTTTTGATTGCTAAAAGCACTTATACTAGGTCTAAATTTTGCTTGAAGTATTTGCACATGCTGTCCTGGGCATATAGTCCAATATTTGTCTATGGTTCTTCATATCTTTAATAATCAGTTATGCTTCTAGAAAATTGGAATTTATTTTCCTAATAGGTAAAACAGATGTATTGCAAACAGGGTGCACTTTGAGGTTTGTCTGTCTTTGTCCAGAACCGCTGAGACATATTTTTGGGACATATATACTGCTTTCCAGAAGCTTTAATTACAGGGTAGTTGTCTGGACAATTAACCTACTATGAGTTTCCTATATGTGACATTTTCAGCTTATGTGTCTGCTCTACAAACAACTTGCTCCTTTGTTTTCATACTGGGTTTGTGCAAAAGATTGTTTTACACAACCTCAAAAGTGTCACCAAGGGGCAGAATTTAAAAACACTGTTACCTCAGAGGAAGCAGCTGTTTGTATTAGCTATGGTATAGCAGCTAAGAGCTTTGGACGGTCATATGGCTAATTTATGAGTTGTACTGTTTAAAATACATGACTCATAGTGTCTTATGGTGTGCACCCGTAGATATAACGGCTTTGTAATTCATGTGGTGCTTGTAAGGAGAGTTCAGAAGTGTTGTGGTTCAGTCAGCTGCTGACCAGATGTATTATTGTCATTACCTTTGGCATAATGTTATAACAGATCTAATTTCTTTGTCTTACAAATACCTTAGCTCTTCACACCAATATGCATTCATATTGGCATGTGGGGTTGGTATAAACAGGAGGAAGTATCTCCTTTCATTTCGCAAATTCCAGCTTTTACAATGATTATGTGCAGCTCTATTCCACCCTCTTTTCTTCTAGCTACTTACCAGTCTGACCTCCCCTCATAATCTTGTTCTTCTCCACTAAGAGCCAGAATCTTTGTTATTATAATCCAGAATGTCTGTAGCTGGAATGAATAAAAGAGTCATTCATCGATGGCACATAAACATTAAAAATTCTAAACCAATTGTTTTAAAATTTAAAGGAGTAATGATTCATTGAGATGCATTATTAATAAGCATAAATTATTGAGTTGGCTCGCTAGTGGAGCTACAGTTTAAAGATGGGCTCATGGTCCCATGAGGGGCTGTGGTCCCGTGTAGAAATGTGCTCTGCCAGCTGGCCAAACAGCAATATTATGTCAGCTGAGAGCAGAGATACCTGTGCCAGGCTGGAGATCAAGCAGGACTGTGTGTGTGTGCAAATGCACAGTGTACATGGGGAGCAAAACATGAAAAAAAGGTTATGCTTGCTCTTGAGAAATTGAAAGAAGACAACCTAGTAATAGTAATTCCTTATAAATGGAAACGAAATGAACACAAACCAATCTTTTCTGTGTCTGTGCCTGTGTGTCTTTGTCTTTTCTTTCCCTTTTCTGCCATGTAAAGAGTTTTATGTATTTACTTACCTAACTATCCTCTTTTCCTTGATGCAATTAAGCACTGAGAAATGTCCTGTGCTTCTACAGCATTCTAATCATGAAACTAGCCAAAATAGAGCACTGCTTAAGCAATTTCTCTGAAGAAACAGTCTGGAATTTAAGGATGAAATTCTCCCCCAAATGAAGTCAATTGGATTGCTTGTTCTAATTGTAATGAAGCTGAGACTTTACCAAGAACTATTTCCTTTCAGTAGCAAGAGCTTACAGATTCACAGATTCACAGGATATTTGGAGGTGGAGGGGGCCCACAGGGATCATGGAGTCCAACTCCTATGTAAATGGCCCATGCAGGGATTGAACCCACAACCTTGGCGTTATTAGCGCCATTACCACCATGCTCTGACCAACTGAGATAAGGGCTGTTGGAAAGGTGTTCATGGATCATGATTCAGGAGATGAATGGGCCTGATCAAAATTTCATATTTGGGCATAATCTCTATGGAAGTAATGGAAGTTATGCTTGGCTAAGGATGGGTTGGTAATTCAAATTTTCAAGTCATACCTTTCAAATATCACTGGTACAAAGATTATCATACATTTTAGATCAAAACTGCTTACTTATTTTCCACATTAATTTTTAGTCCCTTTATTTTTTTAAAAGAAAAAAACTTTTTTAGAAAAAAAAAAGAGAAAAAAATAACCATCAGAAATGCTAAATTATGTAATTGAAGGTGTGGTTTCTTTGATGCCCTGAGGATGACTCCCACAAGGTGTGTCATTCTCTAAATGCATGGTATTCTTCAGTCTTTCATTTTTTCAGTTGTCAGACACAGCATCTAACAGTTGATCCCCAGAACAGAGAAAAGATGGCCTTTATACACGTTTCAGGTTTCAGTAACTCCTCTGGAACCTCCGCTATGGACATGCATAGCTTTTCAATGATTAATGAAAGAAATCCAGTCCTGTGTGCATTATCTCATTTTTATTTGCAAATAAGTTAAATTCCACTAGCTACTAACTAATCGTTATAAGTTTACACTGATGCAACAGAATTTGACCTAAAAATGCACACCAAGTTTTTTGGAGTAAGAGAGAGATGCTTTGGATTCCTCTTTGACATATTGCCTAAGAAGCTGGAATAGTTTTGATGATGGAAAGATTATTGTGATGATGCATTTTGCTGCATCTCATACACATTAAAGCAGAATATAAGGTGCAATAGACTATATATTTCTCCTCAATATCACTTAGCTATGCATCTAGTTGTATTGAAAGCAGAAAATATTGATTATAGGTTAGAGGCAATTAAAATAATGGACCTGTAGCTGGCAGAAACTGCCAAAGGATTCTTGGCACTGACAGCATTTACCACATAAGCAATGACTGTCAAATTTAATGAGCAACTATATTTTCCAGGAATAAGCATTTAATATTCACTCAATTCTATTTTAAAGAACGCAGGTTTTATCAAATTTGTGAGCAGACAAATATTTAAAGGGGAAAAAATAGTATAACAAGGGCTCTAAATACAACTGAAAGTGATTCAATGTAAAGGAATCACACAGCTACCAGATTACAATGTAGTATAAGAGAAGAGAGACTGTCTTAGGCTACCTGAAATGGAAAGTCCTTGCTTTCTGCAAAAGTCTCAGGATATCAGTGGCCGCAGCCAAAGCAGCTTTTTCATTTTTGTTGTGTCTGTACTTAAGCTAACCCTATCAGGCATGAGCCAAGGCTTTCAGCTGAGCTTGCTGTAAGCACAGCTAATTGCACAGGTAGAAAGTGGCTTTGTCACTAGCCTTTGGGTGGCACATAGCTGAACTGCCTTGGCATAAGCTGGAAAGAAATTTTCTCTTCCAAGAACTGCACTTTTTTCCTGCTTTTCCTCTGATGCCACCCTTTGCCACAGCTATGCATTACTCAGCCTGCATCCCCAGGTGCCAACGAGACCACACTGCCTGTGCTAGCTAAAATGTGACAGCAAGTCTAGTGTATTTCTTAGTCTTTCTCCACCTCCACTCAAGGTATGTGGGGTAGGGAAATTTATTCTGCCCTAAAAGTCACTTTTTCATCCTGAGTTACTGCCTGACTGCCAGTCAGGAGAGAGAAGGAAAGGAACAAACTACCCATCACTACACCTCCTGAACATCATTGCATGCTCACAAGATATAATGGGTTGCTACCAGGTCTTCAAAGAACAGGTCTCCTTAAATGATGGCCTGCTGCTACAGCTCTAGAGCAAGTTCAAAGAGAGCTAAGCAGATAACTCACATAGTGTTGGGTGGGCTCCACTGAAGACATTAAAGTTCTAGGGAAAGAAGAAAGAATGGCGGTTTGTAGAAAGCACTTCACTGGCACAGAGGGAGAAATGAAATAGAAGGAATGTCTATGAAAATGGCACTGGTTTTGAGGTTTATTTAAAAATATACTCTCTTATATTATTATAATTATTATCTTCTATTATTATAATATATTATTATATATTGTCTCATAATTAATTATCTTTCTACTGTGGAAGAGGAGCTAGTGTCTTGTCTATTTTCCCTGTATATGGTAGTATATGTGTATGAACAGTATCATTTACAGCAATTTTTGGAGTCCTTTCAATAGAGACTCAAAGTTTTACTGCTTCCATTCAAGTACCCCAGAGGATGCATTTTTATGAAGTTTCACAAGTATGCCATCTTTTTACAGATACATCTTTTACATCTTTATACATATGTTTGCAACTTTTCTTGCAAGACTGGTAACTCACATCTGGATTCTTCTTCAAGACTAAAATCTGTAATGTTTCCTTACCACCTTAGGAACCTGAATAAACAAAAATCTATGGAACCTGGTGGGATACATCCCAGAATCCTGAGAGAATTGTCTGGTGTATTTGCCAAGCCATTCTCCATGATATTTCAAAAGCCATAGCAATCGGGTGGAGTGCATGAAGTTTGGAAAAAAGAAAAATATTGCACCCATTTCTAAAAAGAGCAGAAAGGAGGGCCTTTGAAACTATCAATGTGTTGGCTGCATCTCTGTGCCTGGAAAGATAGTGGGACAGATCCTCCTAGAAGCTGTGCTGAAGGACACGGAGGACCAGGAGAAGATTTGGGACAGCCAGCACAGCTTCACCAGGGGAAAGTCTTGCCTGACCAAACCAGTGCCCTTCTATGATGGAGTGACTACATCAGTGGACAAGGGAATGGCTACAGGTGTCATCTGTCTGGGCTTCTGTAAGGCCTTTAACATGGTCCCTCACATTTTTCCCTCTAAACTGGAAAGAGATGGATTTGATGGATGGGCTGTTTGGTGGATAAGGAATCGGTGGGATGGTCACATCCAGAGGGTAGTGGTCAATGGCTCAGGGTTCCAATGGACATCAGTGATAAGTCATGTCCTTCAGGGGCTCATATTGGAACAAGTCCTATTTAATATCTTTATTAATTACATAGATGAAGGGATTGAGTGCACCCTAAGTAAATTTGCACATGACACCAAGCTAAATGATGCAATTGAGACACCTGAAGAATGGAATGCCATCCAGAGGGACCTGAACAAGCGCAAGAAGTGGCCCTTGGGAACATCAATAGTTTCAACAAAGCTAGGTGTCGGATGCTGCACCTGGGTAGGGGCAATCCCAGATATGAGGTCTGAGGACATGAAATTAGGGTAGCTGGTGGATGAAAGGCTGGACATGAGCTGGCAAGGTGTGCTTGCAATGCAGAAAGTGAACTGTGTCTTGGGCTGCATCAAGAGAAGTCTGGCAGCAGGTCAAGGCAGGATCTACCCCACCTGAATACTGTGTCTGGCTCTGGAGTCTTCAGCACAGAAAGGAGGTGGGCCTGCTGCAGCAAGTCCAAAGGAAGGCCATGAAGATTATCAGAGGGCTGGAGCACCTCTTCTATGAGGAAAGGCTGAGAGAGTTAGGGCTGTTCAGCCTGGAAAAGAGCAGGCTTTGGGGGAACCTTGTAACATCTTCCAGTACCTAAACAGGGCTTATAAGAAATCCAACTTTTGATAAGGAAATGCAGTGACAGGACAAAGAACAATTATTTCAAATTGAAAGAAGGTAGACTTAGATATAGCTATTAGGAAGAAATTCTTAACTGTGGGGATAGCGAGGCATTGGAACTGGTTACCCCAAAGAAGTTGCGGATGTCTGTTGCAGTGCATGCGGCAATGACCACTGCAGCAGAACATTCACAGACCTGGTGCACAGGCCTGCAGAACACAGAGGTCTGATTCTCACCTGCTTATGGCGAGTTCCCACGTTCCTAGTGGTTCTTAGTTTTACATGTTTTAAGTTTATTGGTTCAGGAGTTCTCCACCCAGTTTATGTATAAGTTCATGTTTATGTATTTCCCCTAGTTGCTTATGTATTAGTTCTGGGAAGTTCTCCCTTCTTCGATGACCCATTGGTCTACTCATGTAATTCTCTCCCTTAAGTTATCCCTATTGGATATTCCTCTGTTATCTCCTCCTCCTCAGTTGATCCCTATTGGTTGTTGCCCTTTGTTCCACCCCCATATAAAATTGTGTGTTCGCCCCTTTTTCCTGGTCTTTGTCCCTGGATCCTCCATCAGTGATGAGCCGGGTGGAACCTACACAAAGACCCCTCTCTCATCCTTTGCCTCTGCCTATGCTTTTACATGACCTTTGTTTGGGACTCACTCCTTGCGAATGAGCCAGCTTTCCCTGCAAGCTGCAGCTGACAGCTTTCCCTGCTTGCTGCAGCCGACCTCTGCCTGCAGCAGCAGAAGTCAAGGACATCTGCAGCTGGATGCTGTGCTGCCTCGGGCAGCCCCAACAGTGTCAGATGTCCTGTCCCTGGAAGTGTTTAGCACCAAGTTGGATGGGATTCTGAGTAACCTGGTCTAGTGGAAGGTGTCCCTGCCCATGGCAAGGGGGTTGGAACTAGATGATCTTTAAGTTCCCTTTCAACCCAAGACATTCTCTGACTGTGATTCCTCAAATGAAGGTGGTCAACATGCATAATTTTACTTACTTATCCTCCTGTAGAATTTGGCTCTTTCATCCTGTCTTAAGCATCTGAAATCTATCTCCTCAGAACAGTCCCTGCTCTGAGAAAACATTAAGTGATATTGGTTTTAATGTACGGTGAAGGAATTTGATGTTATTCGTGATGCAGTAATTGTGTTACCATAGCTCTCTGAACTGGCTCCTGAGATTCAATTAAGCAAAAAATGAGTTCATGTCTTACCCCATAACTAACCAGGCCAAGTTACATGTCTTTCTGTGCAAAATCACCTTATGTCACTGCGGACAAAAAAATGAGACTTTACTAAATCAGGCAGCAAATGTGTTACCATTTACTATTCGTTATTGTTTCATTTATCTATGTGAGAAACAATAAAAGATAGTTCAGCTCTGCAGGAGCCAGCAGAATTAAAATATGATAATATGTCCAAAAGAAACAGAAAGATACAGGCAGTCAATTCTGAATTTTTAGCCATAAAAGTTGCAAAGAATTTTATCTAAGGCAGCATCATGGAAACCTTTTTAAACAATCTTCCTCAAGGTTTATTTGCATGCAAAAATATACTAAATGTAAGAAGTATATGTTAAACTAAAATGTCTTCTTAAACTGAAAGAAGTCCTGGAACATGATCTATTAATAAAGAGAACAGACTGATTATTTTCATTTAGTTTGAACACATGGAAAAGCCTTTCATATAAAATAAGTAATTCTATTCAAAACACTACTGTTTCATATAACCATGGCAACCTTGAATTACACTCTAAATAACAAGTTTGAATGGAACAGATGAATCCTGGGTTAAACTCCACTGACCTCAATAGCTTTACAGTAAGGATAAATTTTAAAGGATATGTTTAGGAGGTATATGCTATGCAGATAATCAAAACATGAGTGAGAGGCAAGTTTTTTATAATTCTATGATAAAAGAAAGAAAACTTGTAATGAACCTTTCCCTACCATACCATACCTTATGATACCACATTGTTAATAAAATATTTTTCAGATAAATGTTTCTTTATTGTGCTATTTAGACTTTCCTTAAACAATAACTGTATGTGTCTATGAAATGCAAAATATTGAAATATAAGATGCCTCATGAGCATTACAGCTGACAGGTAAATGAGAGCAAAAAGAAGCTAAGCATACCAAATCAGATGATTTGTAATTCAATTATAAATATCTCCAGAAACCAGGTAGTCAAATTATAATAAAAGAGGCTTTATTTTAAATAAAAATACATTTGGTTCTCCAAGATATGGAGATGAGAACTGGGATAATGGACTTCAAATTTTATGCTGTCGTATGAAATGCAAGGAGTTGTACTAGATCAGAGCAGAGAATAGCTGGCTCTTGCGCCTGTAAACTCAAGTTCAAGCAGCTCCTTAGAAATGACTCTGCTTTAAGCACTTGGACAAAGTAAGTGCTCTAACCACACTGTTGTCAGTCTTTGTTGCCTAGTCTCAGGTCTTTGGTGCATTTCTAAAGCCACAAAAGGTTTTGGTTTGGATTGTCTAATAATCTTCATCTGAAACAAAAAAGGAAGCTGCTGGCCTGCATGCTCTGATAACAAAAAGGTAGATCCATTAAGATAGTATGTCTGGCTGTATATTTTTAACTTGAATTTTTAAAATCTAGTTTTCCTTTTTCCAAAGTGTGGCACCTGATTTTTGGCAACAGTTAAATAGGACCTTGACATTTGTGGCCATACCATCATGTGTCTGATGTGGGTATAGACAAATGCTGCCATTGCCGCCTGTCTGCAGTTCTAATGCAGGCTCCTGGCAACGCCATGGCTGGCAAATGTGGGATTTGGAGGTGGATGAGAATTGATGTGAAACTGATAAATCCCTGATAGCACCCTAATAACTACAGGTCTTTTAAGTAAACTGTGGAGAAATTGGAGGGAGACTTACATACTGTCAGGAATGAAGGACTTGAAGGAGTAACAGAGGGCAGCTTCTAACACAGAGTGCTTGTGCAGTACCGCTGCAACAGCTTTGTAAATTGGCTGCTAACTAAAGACTTTTAAAATTAGAATTATCACCTCTGAAATTGCCAACATTTAGCTTTTTTTTCCTGTTCCCTGTTACTCTTATAGAAGTTCTTGCAGAAACTTGAAAGAATAGTCTGAAAAGTGAGAAACCCTTTATATGTTAATTCCTGAGTGAAATGCAGTATCTGGCCTTTGGTCTTCTTCCTTGAATATTGTGTGCGGTTTTGGTCACTGCAGTATAAGAAAGATACTAAGCTTTTAGGGGAGGGCAATGAGGATGATGAAGGGCCTTGAGGGGACGCCAAACGAGGAGCAGCTGAGGTCACTTGGTCTGTTCAGCCTGGAGAAGAGGAGACTGAGGGGAGACCTCATTGCAGTCTGTAAGTTCCTCATGAGGGGAAGAGAAGGGGCAAGCACTGATCTCTTCTCCCTGGTGTCCAGGGACAGGACATGAGGGAATAGCCTGAAGTTGTGTCAGGGAAGGTTTAGGTTGGATATCAGGGAAAGGTTCTTCACACAGAGGGTGGTTGGGCTCTGGAACAGGCTCCCCAAGGAAGTAAGTGGTCACAGCACCAGGCCTGACAGAATTCAAGAAGCATTTGGACAGTACTCTCAGGCACATGGTGTGACTCTTGGGGATGGTCCTGGGCAGGGATGGGAGTTGGATTAGATGATTGTTGTGGATCCCTTCCAACTCAGTATATTCTCTGATTCTGAACAGCAATTGAAATTCTTCATTTTTGTCTGAAGTTTTTTTCTGAAGTTGGTTTGTCTGAAGGATTCTGTTTCTTGAAGCATATCATTTCAGTTGCAAGAGGCAGGTGTGTCCGAAGCATGACTACATTGTCAGGCAGACCTCCAAAGGCTTGGATTTGATAGCTGGACTTGTAACCTGCCTGTAATAAAGCAGATTGAATTTTTGCACTGTGGGATTTTGATCAGAGTCCAGATACCCATTTTCCAGCAGACTTTTGTGGCTCTGAGGAAAACCAGGAGGTCTGATGATATCTTGAGCAGATTTTCTCCAGTAGCTTCTACTTGTACAGTGAATTTTCTCTCCATAGTTGGCAAAATACATTTTAGAGTCCCATATCTGTTTTGAAAAACATTACAAAAATAAGCTGTGTGTATTGGGGAGGAAAAGGAATATTCATGTAATATTTGTGTATTTCCAAAGAGATTGCCAGAGGTCATTCAAGTTTCCTAGCGTTTCTGTTATGATCAGACGGTGCTGAACTAGATGGAATATGTTTAGTGATGAATTCATATCAGGATTCTTATTTATTTTCACACAATCTGGAGAAACTTTTCCCAGAATATAGTTTGCAAGAAGCAAATCTACTGAAATCATATGCAGGAGAATCCTGCATATGATGACAGGATTTACTTTATACTCTGACACTATGTAGGGGATTAGGATGATATTGCTGCTACAGCTAGGATTTCAAAACTGTCATTTTATCATAAGGGAAATTTCTTTCAATGCACTGCAACACTTCCAGGACAGGCAAATCCTTTCTTCTGTCCCTGTTTCCAGTTGTGTGGAAGGAGAACATTACACTCTGCCTGTGTCACAAGTTTCAGGCTTCAATATTTTCCTATACTAATGGTCCAAACGTAGGGAGAAAATTGACATTTCAGTGTGAATTTTAGCAGTTATTTGATTTGGCAATTAGTGTTCAGCTGCGGAAAGGCCAGATATGATTTCACCTGTGTAATTTTATAGCCCTGCCACTCCTAAACTAAACAAATTTCCTTCAGATATGCATTGGCAGAAATCAAATGTGAAAGAGGATTACTCGTAAAGTCATATCTTTTTATCTTCATCCATGTAATGGTTCAGAAGAATTATATCACTGTAGAGCTGTGTTCAAGGGGGCCAAGTTATTTGCAAAGAGATAGATTAACAGCCTCTTTTGATGCCACCTGTCCTTAAAGTTTATGAATCTATGAATGGATGGTCACAGACTGTTTAGAGACCTTCTTAATGTTCACAAGACAACATTAGATATTACAGCAACCAACTATCTGTTAAAACTGGTTGTATACTGTTTTGTAACAACCCTTTACAACTTTTGTATTAACTTGGGAAAAATTATTTGAAGTGTCAGCAATAAACTTTCTCTGCATTCTTATTTGATGGTGCTGGGCATGAGGTGTTTAGAAGCATGAAATGCAAGTATGTCAGGCATTAAAATATAGTAACATAAAATTGGTTTATGATGCTGTGAACACATTTTCTTCATTAACTTAATTTCCAATGCTGGATGATAATAGCTAAGGCAGAAAAATGTCCTTTTTCCCAAAAATGGCACTGGTTTCATGGTAATATGATCAATTGAAATGGTAAGGTAGGATTACGGATCTTGTACAGATGTACCGTACAATGATTAAAAGTCAAGAAAACCCATCAGGGATTTTACTCTGGGCCAGATCTACTCCTCTGCCAGGTGATGAGTGCAGAGAGAACAACTGAATTGTCTAAAACCTGTGACTTATATTCTTGAACATATAACTGTTTTCACTACAGTTTTTCTCAGTATATACTGTCTATGGGGGTGTTCTGGTTTGGCCAAATTTAGAAATATATCCTCTGAGAGAAGGCAGGTCACAACCATCCCTCCCCACCAGGTTTGGGAAAAAATAAATTTTCCTTGAAGGAAAGTGAAAGAGATAAAAACTATTTATTTAACAAACACACAGGAAAAGGATAATGATGCTAAATAATAAAACCTCTCAATCTGCTGAGAGAAACCTGGGAAAATTTCAGAGTCCTTCCGTAGATCTCTCTCTCCCCCTCCTTGGAGCTGGGACAAGGTGGTGGGCCCACCCCCAGGGCCAAGGCCTCGGTGGAAAAGTCCTCCCTATGTATTCTGATGTTGAAACAGTCCAGCAGAGAGAAAAGGAAAAAAAAATGAAGTCTCAGGAAAAACAAAAGTTCAACTCTCTGGAGGAAAAGGAGCTGAGGAAAAAAAAACTGCCAAAAGCTGGCTGGAAATAAGAGCAAGCCGGGTGCTTCCCTTCCCTCTCCTGCCACAGCTGAAAAAAAAAGTCGCTATCTGTGTGTGACCTTGAACAAGCTGCAAACTGCTTTGAAAAAATTTTGCTCAGTTTTTCCTTCCCCCTCTCAGGCTCAGTTTAAAGGCACAGAAAGGCACAAAATTAATTTCTGAGCATAGGGCAGCAATATGGAATACACATCATAAAGTCACCCCAAGAAAGGGGGAGTAGCATGAATTTTTAAGTCTGTGTCCTGAGACTTTTGTGCACCTTCATTAACCTCTTAACATATAATTAGATCCAGAATTTTGTTTGGACAGGATATTACATATTTAAGTCATAATGTTATCACAGAATCATGGAAAAGCCTAATTTGGAAGGAAGCTGTAGAGATCATCTGGTTAAACATTCTGTTGAAGGCCTGGCTTCAAATGGGATTATCCAGAGCCCTGGAAAATGGGGTCTGAAAATATCCAATGGGGAGATTTTATCTCTTCTTTGGAAAACATATTTTAATGTTTACCTGTTCTTATGGCAAGGAAGTCTATTAAAATATCAAGACAGAATTTCCCCTGAAAAAACTTCTGTGGATTACTTATCCTTCCAATGTGTGTCCTTGTGAAGAGAGTATGTCTGGCTTCTCTATAAAGCACTGAAATGCTGTAATTAAATTCCCCTTGAGACATCTCTTCTCTATGGTGAACAAACCCAATTTCTTCCACCGTTCTTCATGTGTCAGGTCCTCTAACCCCCTCATCATCTTGGTGACCCTCTGCTGGACTCTATCCAACTTACTAGTTTCTCTCTTCAACTGTATAATCAAAACTGGACATAGCTTTCTACTGTAGCCTAACCATTGTAAATTAAATTGAAATAATCAAATCCTTTGGTCTGCAGTTTAGCTCCTCTAATGGTGCATCCCTGTGCATGATTTCCTTTCTCTGTGCAGGTTTTTTACATCCTCATAGAGCTTTGATTAAATGACATCTCTGGAGCCCAAAATGGATCTTAGGACATACTATATTGTGGAATTACATAGTTATATTGGGTTTGTGTGAATTTGGGATTGGGAAATTAAACAAAATCTCTGTTTCAAACCTATACATCTTGCAGCTTGTTGATTAATTTGCAGCACTGTTCCCTTATTGCCCCCTAAGTGACAAAGTGCAAGCTCCTCCAAAAGCTTTTGAAAAAAATTATCTTGACCATCATCTAGAAAAGAAAGAGAATTAGGAACTGACAAATATCGGTGCACATATGTGTCCGCACAGTATTTGTGAATAACCAAAAGCTCTCGGTAGTTCCAATTTGAGATTTTTATCTTGCGTATTTGTAGAAGAGTTTTGTGTTCAACCACACAGAAAAAAAAAAAATAACCAGAATGGAAAACAATTCATTGAATCAATTAAAATGATGAATACTTTCAGGAAAATACTGACCTGCATGCAAATGTACTGAAAGCAGAAATAGTGATTATTTATTGAGTGATTATATACTGAATAAAATAGTCATTTATGCACTCAACTTTAAAAGCCTAATTTTCAAAAGTCATGGGGGCTCTGAAAAACATAAATCTCTTTTTGTGAGACATGGCTCCCAGAGTATGCATTGTTTAGATTATCCTTTAACCTGTCGACGGATTTCCCATCCTTTGTTTTTTCTCTGGTATCTATTCATCTGGCCTTCATCATTCTTAAGAAGGGCATTCCACCATGCTGCTTGGGGTAGGCTCCCCTTAAGCTCTTAGAGAATTAGAAAGCCTCAGATTGGTAAAGCCATTTATCCAAAACATTTATAGAGTATTTGTCTACCATTAAGAAGCAATACATCTCAAAGCTTCCAAAAATTTACTAGCATGCAATCATGGTCACCCTTTTCCTTATGCACAGCTGCTCAGCACACCTGTTAGAGCATGGATGGCTTTCCAGGCAAATACGAGGGAATTAATACCCAAAGCTCTACTTATTCCATTAAGATTAAGAAGCAGGATATAGAAGTCTTATGAGGAAATGAAAATCTCACAGTATTTAACCAAACATGAACCAAAATGCATTCCTACCATCTGTATGTTAAAAAACTTTTCATACTAATGTTTATTTTTTCATACTAATGTTTAACAAATATTTATTAGCAACACATTTTTTCCATATTGAAAATGCCTCCATTGTGTGAGATAAGTTATTTTTGTTAGCAAAAGACCCTCAGAGAAGAAATCAATATGCTAAGCTCACCATCTAAAGTTTTAATGATATTTAAGGCATTAAGTAGTAACAGATGCACCTTAAAGAACTGATTGTTCATATCAGTCATATTAATTTTGCTGTTTATATTTGCCAAAGAAAGACCTGGTTAGAAGTAAAGGCAAATAAAATCAAGGAGAAGATAAACTTGAACCTGTGAAGGAGAATCTTACATAGCTCCAAAACACCTGGAACAAAACCAGTCCTTTTTCCCTTGCCTAGCATACACATTTTTCCTTTAATCGCAGCAATTTATTCTGTCAAATCTGGGACATTTGGTCAATTTCTCACCTAATAGGTCTTTCTTTTCTGTCTCTGGCCTCTCATGTCCCACCTGTATTCTTGGAAATGATGCTTCTTCACCCAAATCTGTGTTGTTTCTTTGTCCATTTTCAATACACCATGGCTCCTGCTCTTTATCTCTTTTTTTTGCCTTCCCCAGTATCTGTTGCCTCTAAGAAGCTTCAGTCTTTCTTCAGCCTCCAAGGCTGCCTGCCTATCTTCCATTAGGCTTCATTCACTGCACAGGAGCCATAAGTCTCACTCTCATTTCCACTGTGCAGGATCGGGTCACCCAGAGGGCCTGGGTGCAAAGATCCAGGAGCATCGTTCATCTGGTAGGGAGTTTCTGCCTTTGTCTTTCTCTGCACATTTTTGCAAGCAGCAAATCTGACTCTCAGTATTAGGCTAACTTGCATAGTAACTTTATTTCACCAGGAAAAATTTAACATCAGAAGGATTAATTGTATTAATTCATCACAGACATATTTTGTCACTGTAATTATTATTTGTAAAAACCATAAATATGCTGTGCTTATCTTAGGTACTCCAGGACTCCAGGAAGTTGGTGATTTGGAAAATGTTGTTTTGAAAACACCCATAGGGACCATGAATATGCTGTGCCCTTTCGGAGCAGGTTGCTCTATCTGCATGAGCTTGTGGAAATGCCAACATTAACATCTCTATACATCAGAGTTTGTCCATTTGGAAGATCAACATAATAAAAAATACCTCCCAGGTGGGTAGTGAGATTGGGTACAAGTTTCACACTTGCAAAATAAATAATCTTAAAAAAAAAAATTATAAAAGCAAACCAAACTCTATATAATGAATCTGACCTGACTCCTTTGCATTTTGGAAATAAATCATCATTATAATCTACGTTTTTGTTACAGAAAAACTTAGAAACATGGTAGATATCTGACATGTCATAAATGTAGAAGTACAATGAAGAATTGACCTCTGACATCAAAGTTCATCCCACAAACTAGCCGAAATATTATTTTCATACAACCTCACTTTACTGTTTTTATACCAGCAATCTTTCATCATAATTAAAGTAGAATAATGCCCAAAGCAATAGATGGTGAGCTCCTGCTGTCTCTTTTAGGATGGTGGACATGCTGGAGAGGTAAATATATTAATTGTATAAAAACTTAACACTCATTCCATTCTAAATTTCCAGTACAGTCATACTTTTATGATTTTAATAGTGGAATACAACCTGACATTATAAGAAGGTAGTGAAAACCTGTCTAAAACCTGTAAGAAGAAAGATTAACTTTTTCTTGGATTTTTTAGTTTGGGTTTTATTATTTTTTCTCTGAAAAAATGTTCATAGGTCACTGTAGCATTAAGAGCCACATTCTCTACTTTTATCTCTAAAAGAATGTTTGAAAATCACTATCGTGCAGCACTTTCACATAAATAACAAGACGAATTCTGATTTCTTGTCATGTTTTCATGCTGATGCTATTCTTTACATCAGAATTGTTCTTAACACTTCCGAGGTGGACTTGCCCATGTTACAGACAACATTATGCAGGCAATTATCATGACTCAAAAATTAATGTAATTATTTGCTTTTCCTTCTATGCATATATCTTAAATATAACAATTTCAACATAAAGCAAGTGAGAATTACTCTGATGCTTCCAAGGCACAAGGCTGCATATTTTAAAGTATTCAAATGATAAAATGGTTATCTTTATTTCCATTGTATTAAAATGTTCATGAATGTTAAGAACATTCAGAATAGTAAAAGAACTTTGGTATCATAGAAAGTAGAAACCACATGTTAGTAGACTACACTATGATAAAGTTTCCTTGTAGTAACTCAAGAATTCATACAAGACTAACATGACAAAAAGTGAGTGGACTTTAAATCCCTACTTTGTGGCAATTGTGTTTCAGTGCCCTTCTGGATAAAATTGAATGGATTTCAGTCTGGATGAATGAAACAAATGAAAACTGAAAGAAAATTTTGGAGGATGAGATTCAGGGGTATGAAACTACTTGCTTGGATTTGGGATTGGTAATTCTTGATACTGTGTGGTTTAATTCCCTTTCATGACTCACAGCAATAGTCAGTGATGTGATGAGGAACAGTTCCTCCTTCATGATTTCTTTTCCCTACTTGTCAGAAAGTTTCCCCTGCAAGCATTTACGGGCTTTTATCTAATTTAATCAATCTAAAAAATAGTTTATGGCATTTTATTGTTCTTGAATAGAAAACATTACCCTGGCATATCAGATGTCTGCTTTAAAAAAAAAAATCACCATAATCTTAACAATCTGCAAATTGCAAAACAATAAGAAACTTGATTTGTTGTTTTGGTGGTAACTTAGAGAAGCACAGTGAGAGTTAGTGAATAAAGAGTCAAATGAAGTATTTTTCAGCTTAACTTAATGACAAACATGTTTCTTAAGTATTCTCTCTGCTTGTTGTTATAAACCATCAGCTTCCATGTTTCTCTCTGAATGGATAGGGAGATCAAGTCCTGCAGAGAGATTGTGTGGTGTTTGCCTGTTGGTGTGCTACTACCCTATGACACTTCCAGTAAGTCTGAGATTGCCTTTTTTAGCGCTGAGTCCATTGTGTCTGCGGTACATAAAATGTGACGGAAATTAAATCTACCTCTCAAAATTTAAGAACTTAAGTACAATTTAAAATACAAAGTGCTAATAATGAGAATGAAGAGTGTTAGTGAAAGTGTCACAGGAATCTCTTGCCCCTGAAGTTTGCCTATTTGGCAGATCAAACATTATAGAGAAATAGAGTGATGAAACCACAGGACAATTCAGGTTGAAAGGAGCTCTGGAGGTTATTTAGTCCAACCTCCCTTTCAAAGCAGGGATAGCTTTTGTCAGACCTGTCTGTTCAAAGTCATATTCTGATGACTTCTGGAAACCTTCAGGATTGGAGACTCCAAAGCCTCTTGGGGCAAACAGTTTCTGTATTTTATCACCCTCATGTAAACAGATTTTTCTTTATAGCCAACTAGAATTCTCTTTCTTGCAACTCTGTTGCTTCTTGTCATATTTCTGTATACCTCAGACAAATGTCTGGCTCCATGGTTTACAAGCCCTCTCTTAGGAGAAGATGACTAATTAGATTTTTCCTTTGCTTTCATTTCTGTAGGCTAAATAAACTTCCTTCTCTTGGTCTCACCAAGGGTCCAGCTCCCTGCTGATCAAAATAGTCCTCCACTGAATTCTCTTGCAATTATTGATACAGCTCTTGAACTAGAGAACAAAATTGGATGGTTTATTCCAGATGTGGCCCTGCAAGGACTGAGCTAAGAGTAATAATCGCTTTCCTTGACCTGACAGCTATGATTTTGCTAATGTAGTCCAGTACACAGTAAACACAATCAGTACAAACATGCATTTTTGTCTCATGGTCAGTAGCAAACAAGAATGTGTCCACCAGGAACTTCATATCCTTTTCTTTTGAGGTGTTATGAGTCAATCAGTTCTCAAAGTCACTCTTACTTCAGCATCTCATGCAATACTTCTCAGGACTTCTAGATCTTGAGGTACCCAAGTCATAAACTGGTTAATTTCTGCCTCTCAAAGAACTCACATAAAATGTCATTACCACTTTATTCTATTTGTGTTTGGAAGATGCGTTTCTGAAAAAACAGTAAGGAGATAGAGACATGAAATATATGTGGAACATATAAAACAGGTATCACAATAAGTCATTACTACTTCGTGAAGAATGCTTTTATGTGCCTTGGAAGGACATTGCCAAGCAATTTTCACAAATATACTTCATGTTTTATTGTTATTTTAGGCAACATAAAAAATTAACATACAGCCAGAGAAAAGCTCTTGGATTCTTAATTGCAAGCATTACATTGCGAATGATAAATGAAAGAACTTCCTTCTAAATTGCTTGCAATACTCTCTCAAAGTCTGAAATTCCCTGTCAGCTCAAGATTCTCTTTGTCCCTAGTGAGCCTCATCTGTAGGTTTGATTGTTTGGGGTTTTTTTCCACATAGTAAAGTTTTGTTATCTAATTCCTAATAAATCTTCTTTTATGATATACACTAGCCAGTAACAGCAACTTTTACAGCCTTTTATTTTAACACTCAGTTATTTTACAGTTAATTGTCCAATTGACCTCGAAGGGGTCCACAATATCCTGCTTCATGCGCTGCTACTTCATTCAGTCTTTTGTAACTGTAAAATCAATATACATTTATGTTACTCAAAGATCTGAAGGATGTGCACAAAGTATTGTTGCCTACCCTCCTGCAACATTTTAGAGAAACTGTTAGAGATCTTATTTTTTCTTTTTTTCCCCCCTTAACACAGAGATAACCATTAATGGGTGCACTGTTGTGACAGATGCATACAGAATCACTTGCTATTTCCCAACTTTCAATTCAGTGTGTAGAGATATTAACATATTTTTATTCCAGAAAATTGATGTTTACTTCTTAAACTATTCAAAACCAAGAGGCCTTGAATGGGATACATAAGAATGCTGTCTTATGTATTCATTGACCTACGGTATACTTACATTTCTTTAGTCTTCTAAACTCTGTTCAAATGGCCACTTTTGTGATGAACTGACTCTCTTAATTGGCATTTGGACAAAAGAGAGTAAACAAGCATGTCTGAACGCTGAAACCTGCATGTCCCACACTGTTGAGGTTCTCAGCACACTCATTAGATGTATTTTGGACCACTCTTACCAGCTCTTTCAAAAACGAGTCCCAAGAAAAAGCAATTGATTCCTGAAACATGTCACGTGGATGAAACTGCACCAAGCCTAGGAAATAATTCTTACCTCCTAGTCTTACAGGGTATTCCCTGCGGAGGACGCTGTGCTGGTTTTGGATGAAATAGCATTAATTTTCTCCATAGTGGTTAGTATGTGGCTGTGTTTTGCATTTGTCCTGAAAACAGTGTTGTTTACACAGGGATGTTTTCATTACCCTTGAGTGGTGCTTCCACATCAACAAGGCCTTTTCTTGCTTCTCGTATGGCCCTGCCTGTGAGAGGGCTGGGGCTGCACAAGGACTCGAGAGGCGACAGAGCTGGAACAGCTGACCCCAGCTGACCAAAGGGGTATTGCAATATGGGATCATGCTCAGCAAATAAAGCTGGGGGAAGAATAAGGAAGGGGAGGCAGATTTGGAGTCAAGACCTTTGCCTTCCCAAGTCGCCGTTACACACGGTGGAGCCCTGCTTTCCTGAAGATGGCTGAACACCTGCCTGCCCATGGGAAGTGGGGAATGAAATCTTTGTCCTGCTTTGCTAGCATGTGCAGCTTTTCCTTTACCTATTAAACTGTCTTTATCTCAGCCTATGAGTTTTCTCACTTTTACTCTCCTGATTGTCTTCCCCATCACACGGGGGCTAAATAAGTGAGCAGCAGTGTGATATTTAGTTGCCAGCTGGGGTTAAAACATGACATGACACCCAGAGGCAAATGCAATGCTGAGGGCAATGACTATCATGTTAATGTGGGGGTTAGCTCCTGTCAGAATGGACAGGAGATGGTCTTGTGCCCTATGACTTGTGGCCAAATATCTTCTTTTCTTTTGTCTCACAGTCTAGATGCATAACTAAAGTACATTCTCAGGGCTCATAGATGACTTTCAGGTTATCACATCCTTACATATCACAAAATCATTAGTAAAATACAATAATGCAATGTCAGTAATATGATTTATTACATCCATGATATCTGCCTATAGGAAAGGATTCTTTGAAAGACAGAGTTTATGGTGAATTACCTACTGAAGCCACATTTGACTTCAGCTGTGGAAATAAATTTTTTGCACATAACTTGAATTAAAATATATTTTAGCCTGTCTTTTCATTGCAAACCTTAGCATAATGCTGTATTTTGTAGTTTTTACAGCCTATTTCCAGATCATAACTTCCAGGTCCCTTTCTCTATGTTGCCTTTTATTTTTCAGTTAGACAAGTACAATGGAAGCATGTAGTACTAGGCATTTTTCTTCAGAAGATATATATTGAGCTTCAAATTTCAACAGTTTTGCAGAGATACTTTTCAGTGGTTTTACCTCTGAATTTGGGTACATATGCAACATCTTAATGAAACATAATTACCAAACTCTGCAAACTTTGTTATTTCATTTTCTTTTCTTTTAAGTTATTACTAGGTATCACATGATTTAATTCTTCTGGCATAATACATAGTTACTGAACAGAGTAAGAAGTTATTATATTTTTTTTCATTTTCTTGAATTGTTCTAAACCCTCTTTCATATATAGGTCAATCATGTTAATAATAATTTTATCTTTGTATTAAGATTCAACACTTGTCTAATATTAATTTTTCTAATAGAAACCCATTAATATCCAACATAATTTGTTCTTAATCATTGAAAACTTGCTACACTTTCTCATTGTCTTGAACTCTCTGTGAACTACAAAGCTTGTTTGTCATTGGCTATTTTTAACCACATACTCCTTTTCACATTCTTTTTCTAGTCATTTTTTACTTTTAGTTGCATGTCTAACATCATTTCATACAGTAGTTAATGTCTAATCTGAACTGATTATTTCAGCTGAGAATACCATTACCAGTTTCCCTGATCCTCTTGATGAACAATCTTTTGGTGTTTCTTCTCTTTCAGAATAAATGATTTTAAAAATCTAATTCTTTTTACTGGGCACCTCCATGCACCACATATTCAGTGGCTACATATCCAGAAGCTGTATATTTCTCCCTTCTTCAGTTTTTTTTCTTCATAAACACATCTTTTTATTACTAGCACTTGAGAAAGTTACTTTAAAAATCTAAACCTTTATTGGGTTTGAGTCAAAGATTTCACTCTGGTTACATAGAAACAAGGGAAAAACCAAGAGAACTAGGGATAAACTGTAAATGCAATGTCAACAAACATAACTGCATACACTAAATATACTCTAGACTACTGTACCAAATTACTACAATTTACAAATGCTAATAAAAAGGTATTATTTTAACAGTTAAAAGGAATATTTAGAAAGAGGAAAAACTATTTTTCCAGCCATTGCTTCTGCACAGAGTGCATTTACTATATTTAATTCTGTTTGTTAAAGTAATATTTACTTTATAGTTTCACCAGAGACATAGTGCTGTTAAATATTAATGCTTTTGGTGCTAGTGTTGGGTAGGATTAATGTATGGATTGTGCTAAAAATCTGAGACTTATGATTAACACTGGACGTGAAAACATCACCACTTACTTGATAATAAATAATTTAAAATTATTTGTAGGTAAAAAAGTAATTGCTTTTATTGCTTCATTAGTATAAAACAACAAATCATATAAGTGAGGTTGGAAGGACTTCAGCAAGTCAGTCCCCTGCTCAGAAGAGGACTAAGGAAGCTAGGTTAGATTGATAGGGGCTATGTCCAGGATCATGTAAGCCTCAGTTAGTTATAGAATCTCTACATTAGATTATGTTATGATGATATCCCTTTTCTCTCCAAGGTCCAGATACTCACCTGTTTGTTGAAATTAATGCACTCTCAAGTAGGCCTTTTGAAAGTATATTACCTTCCTCTTTTGTCTTTGGCAGTTCTTAGTGTGTTGATGCCAAACATTTCAGTAATGAATTAAGTCTCAAAAACAAAAGGTATCAAAAATCACAAGATCTTGAACCAACAGAAATTAATTTAAAAATTGCTCAGTATGATTTTGACAGCGATATATATTCCAACATCAAAAACAAAAATAAATGAAGGGTGGTTTTCATCTTGAAAACCTGTTAAAAGTCTTCATATAAACAAAAGCACTGAGTCAGAGATTATTTACTGCTAACAGACCAGAATTGGAATTTGGACACTGTAGCATTTATCTACCACCAGTTATATATCTAGCACTTTTGCTCCACAGTATTAGAAACTTCTTGTCTAATGTGTGTGTCCTTCTTGGAAAGATAAAGTTATGCCTTTCATATATTTTTATTTTTGGTGTTGGAATATATCCACACTGAGAACTGCCAAAGAAAACAGATGAAAAATGAATTTTTAATCTGGTTTTGTGTTAAAATACTTAATAGATTTTTTTCTGTTTCATTTGTTGAGGAAAATTACAAGAAAAACATACTTAGCAGAAAAACCTCAGGTAAATGAAAACTTACCAAACATCAATTATTCAATTGAAAACCTTTCTCAAACTTCATAGTAACTGCAAATTTTAAAACATAATTTTTATTTGGCAAGTCTTTAAACTTTTTGATACCATCTGGAAAGACGTTATTTGGCATGAACTTTGAAGTTAAATTTAATTATTAAAGTAAGTATTTATGTTACCTCAACAGTAACTGCAGTTACAGAAGTTTGCTCATCTCCTATTAGAGACCAGGTCAGGATCAGTTCATTCCTCAACATTTGGCTTTAATCAAATCCAGAAACATTCTTAATGGTCAACAGTCTGTGAGAGGAAGGTGCAAGAATGGGTCTTCTATTTTAGCCTAACAGTTACCTGAAAATAATTGGTTTTTATCCTCTCAAGGAAGGTGGTTTCAGGTAATACATAAACTAAGTAACAAAATACTGTGCAAGCTAAGGGAAAGAAAGTAAAACAAGTAAGTGTTGTCTCTTGAGCATATTCATACTTCAAATGTGTCTGTACAATTTTTTAAGAAGAGATAACAAAATTAGCTGAATTTTTGAAAGAATGAGTTCTTCCTAGGTTACAATCGGTACACTCTTATCTAGTATTTCCTTATGGCTGTATGTAGTGCTATTTCAAACTCATGGAGATATTGCAACGGATGATAATTGGAATTCATTCAGGCTCATGCGGAAAATAATAAACACAGCACCATTAGCATGGGCAAAACTTCTAGAATTGGGTTTTAATGGTTTATGTTCTGTTTAAATGAAAAGCATATTTGATAATTAGAAGACTGTCCACTAGATCAAACACATATAACAGTGTAATCTAAGGGAGATAATACTTAACTTAAACCAGGAAGTCACCGTGTGAAGATCTATCAAAGAATGCTGAAAAGTAGTATTACATAATGCTATCTTGTGGATGCTTTATAGACCTCTTGGGGAGAGGATAGAATTAGGCAAAGCACAGATTCCACATGGTTCATTTTCAGAGCCTTTAAAGGTTTCCAAAGAGTATAAGTAGTACATTTAAATAAATTTGAGGCCACTTTTGCTCAAGACAGATCTCTCAAATAATTAATCATTTTGAAAATAGAGAATCTGAGGCCAAGAAATTTCCACTGTATTAAAAATCAAAAACACCCCCAAGCACAACCAAAAACCTAACAACTCGTAGCATGATTCAGATGTCAGGTTTCCATAAAAGCCATCATCTTAGCTATTTTATTGCTGAAAATTTAATTTCAATCCATGAAATACACATTTTGAGGATGATAAAACACCTTCCTGAAACAGAAGCTATCAATTATAAAGGTTAGCAATTAAAAAAATAACAAACATAATGCACATAAATACAAATATATATTTTCAAAAGTACTCAAGCTACATTATTTTGAAGCTACGTTTTTTTTGCCTGAAACACCTTTTCCGTGAAGATGAGAGATTTGGGGTTGTTCAACCCAGAGAAGAGAAGGCTCTGGAGAGACCATACATCAACCTTCAAAGATAGCTACAAGAAAGCTGGAGAGGGACTTTTGACAAGAGCATGTAATGATAAGAAAAGTGGGAATGGCTTTAAATGGAAAGGGGGCAGTTAAACTGAAATATTAGATATTAGGAAGGAATTCTTTAATGTGAGGGTGGTGAGGCACTAAAATTAGGTTGCCCAGAGAAATTGTGAGTGCCTCATCCCTGGAAGTGTTGAAGGATGGGCCCCTGAGCAATCTGTTTTAGTGGAAGATGTTCCTGTCCATTGCAGTGGGATGGGAATTAGATGGTCTTTATGGGCCCTTCCAACTGGAACCATGATATAATTCTATCATTCTGTAATTATAGACTAATCAACTGCTCAAATGTTTTCTGATTTAGGCATATTATTATTTTTACCTAAAAGAAAAGAAGCATGAGGTACCTAGAGCATAAGAAAAATCACCTCTGGTCAAAGAGTGTTTGAAAGGAAAAGACAGAAATAGCATTTGAATGTTGGGTATTTCATTTTTTCTTCACTCCAAGAACACAACATCATCTAAAATTTTGAAGAATCACTTGTAACTGTGCAAGTTGAATATTGTAGAGCTGCAAACCTGATCATCTGCAGACTGTCCTGGGTTGCAGTGTATTCTATTACTATCCTCATGAGCTGTTGAAATCAGGTGGGGCAGTGTTTCCTTGCCTCCTCCCCCCAGACTATCTTGCTGTTAATGGCCCATCATTGTTCTGCTGCATGACTCAGAGATAACTCCCTCTGGACTATCTTCTGTTAATGAGCCTAATCAACACTTGGCCTCATGACTCATTACCCCATTGTGAGATGCTCCACCCAGAGGGAGGAACCAAGCATTCCATCCTGGATATAATCTGAGATTCTGAACTCCAGAGACAACCTTTCTACTGGATTCCCAGAGGACAGGAGCTACATAGCCACCACTGGACTTCAGAGCAAGAGCAGACCCTTTTTTCTTCAGGATCACCGCTTCAGAGGACTGCAGCCACCATTCTATTGGACTGCTACCACCACCCTGATTAACAGGGTGTCAGGTTGTATCCTGACTCTGTCAGTTTAACCCAGTGATATCTGCCTTTATATTTTATTTTTTTCTCTTTTTATTTCCCTATTAAATTGTTATTTTGACTTGGTGTCTCCCACTAGTTTGTTTTCAAACTAGTACAAGACAGAAGAAAGGAACCTCAAAATAAATTTATTTTAAATGAGTATGAAAATGTGGTCCTACAGTTTTTATTTATTTACTGTAATATTGGAAAACTGATCATTTAAGTGACCTTCAACCTTCAATATGGTTGAAGGTATCTACACAAGTTCAGCAGAATTTAGGAAATTTACTTTGAGGGAAACTGAATGTATATGGAGCAGCAAACCCAGTCCTGGTTTGTCTATACATTATTGAACTTGGATACGTTTTGATCTTCCTTTTCACACAAGGAAGTTATGGAGCCAATTCAATGGAATTGACTAAGAAAATAGTACAGCCAGTTATTTTTTCCCTATAAAATAATACTGACAGGGAGCTCACATAGACCACAGCCCTAGCTGAGTTATTTCCATATCAGCTCTGATTTTCTGCTCATGTTCTCCAAGATGACCCCCATCAACTGTCTTGACAACCTGATCCAGGCCTTCTTTGTCCTTACAGTGAAACTATTTTTCCTGACATATATTCTAATTGTTTCCTGTTTTAGCTTTCTTTCCCTGTTACTGATGGATAAAGAGAAAAGACTATTAACTTTGTCTTCTATTGCCCCTTTTTCCTCTAATCCAACAATTGTAACTCTTTCAAACTTTTCAGAGGTACTGTATCTTCAAAATATCTCCTCTTACTTGCTGTTCTCCTAAGTTACTGCTTGATTTTCAGCCCTTTTGAAAATGAATTTCTGCATAAATAAGATCTTACTTGGGTTGTCCATAGGAGGCGACCAGTCCACCTGTCTTTGCATGAATTTGCACAAGGTATTGGAAATGAACAGTGAAAACAAGTTGTTGACTTAGCTTTTTCTGGACAAATGAAAAAAGAAATTTTATAGGAAACAAAAATGAAACTAAGACTACCAGCTTGTAGAATTGGTACCATTTAGGAGATCAGATAATAAATAGGGGATTTGGTTGCAGAAGAACAGATATAAGGTAAAAAGATTTATTTTTATAAACAAAAGGGAAAAAACCCCAAATATAAAAAATATTCAGGAGGTCTCCAAAAACAATAAAAGCCTTTTTTTTACTGCCATTTTGTACTGCCAATACTGTGGGAATTACTTTGGTTACAAGGAGAGCAAACCCTATTGTCTTTTTCAGAATGTTCCTGCATATTCTCATTCACTGAAACCTAATAAGTATTTCTACTCCCAGGAAGACTGGAAAAAGTGTTCTTTAAAAAGAAATTGAACTACTGTTCTTTGCTCTGCCAGATTGCACCTCAGATTTAGGAGGGAAGGTCAAGGTGACGCAGCTCGGAAAACAGATCTCCCAGAGCTGCTCTGTCCATTTCTGAAGGGGTAGTAGTCTGAGGGCAAGTCACAGACACTTGAAATTTCCCCTAGATTATCTACCATGTTTCTGCACTGCGTTTGTCATTACTCTTCTCAACATAGAAAAGTCCTGCTGGATTATGAGTTCATTATTCTATGAATCAAAATACTTCGCAAATGAAGAAGAAGTTATGGATTGCTTGACCATTTTTGCACTCAGTGAAAACATTTAACAACTGCATTAGCTTATTTAGGCAGACAGATTTGATGTTGGTTTTACTGCAAAGATTGGCAGGATTTATAAAAGTATTTAAAATAATGTTATATTTTCTAAAGCTGCCTTCTACGGACTTCCATCTTCACTAAGGTATATTTTATTTCATATCTTTTATGCCATCAGGCTTAAATGAAAAATATAAATAAAAATATTTTAATATTGATGTTAAAATTGACCTACTCTAATACATCTACAAGGTCTAACTCTTTTGTGATGCTTTGGAGATCAGAGCCAAAGAAATTCAATTTTCTTGATTTTTTAAAATTTTTTTTTAAATAATTATCTCTTAACACATTTCCAATCAATTTATTAGCTATAGCTAAGAATTTTCTGTATTACCAAAGTCCACAATTTTAAAAGACACGATAATGAGGCTCAGTTACTTTGGAAATGATAGTATCACTTTACCCATTTGAAGACTAAACAGAAGGAAGCACTGCATGGCACTTTGTTTGCAATACCATTTTAAAGCTTTTTCTTTGGCTGGGTTTTCTGTCCTAAGCAGATGAGTATGTGAAAGCCCGGGATATTCTAGAAGTCATTGGAACATTCTCTAAATACCATTTTGCTATCTCAATGAATTCACAGGAGACCAAAGAGAAAGTGGGGCGTATCATTTTAGGTCCAGTAGTGGTTTAGAGCACTCATTATAAAGCTGTCCAATCCAAAATTATCTTTCATATAAGGCTACTGCATTTTGGACTAAAATATATTTACCTTCTTATTACTGAAGCCGCCTTCTGTCAGTGTTTCATGCTGTGAAAATAGGAAGAAGGGGAAAAATAATCTGTCAATAGCTGGATATCTCAATTACTATTTAGAAAAAATTGTTGTCTTAGAGAATTACGAACAGTTGAGTTTCCTCTTTGAAGGGTAATTTGTATTTCTGAAATGTGATAAGTATGGAATAAACAAAAATCTCTGTGGATTTCCAATTTATAAGTACATTATTAGAGCATATATTACATAAACATAGCAACAATTCTCTGTCTTTGTTGCCAAGTGAGCATTCAGACACCGAGGCACTTATTTATTGAAGGAAAAGGTCTCCTAATCAGACTTCTTGTTTTCAGAAGTATCAAAAGAATGGGAACTTCTTTAAAGCAAAACCAGCAATTTTATCTCAAGACCTTTGTCCCAAATGTTGGTAGCAAGTACCAAGGAAGCTTCTTTTTCAGTGCTACTGTTATTTCAGCTTTTTCATTATTGTTTCAAGACTTTGCATATCTGTAAAAGCACTGTATGTAAGGACTTCATCCTGCATCCTGATGCATGTGGGTCCTCTTCGTAGGGAAACAGCTTTTGCCCTAAATGCTATACAGAGCCAGCGTTCCCTTGTGCATGGTTTGGAAGGTGTGACCTGACTCCCAGCCAAGGCAATAGCAAGGCAGTGATCAGTCTGAAGCCAGCAAACCCACTCATTTTATAACCAAGCTGCTCAGCACATGCATGGGTAGGACATATTTTTCCTTAGAACACTTGCCCTTTTACTTTTCATGCAAAAACCAGCACAACCATCTCCTTTTTCAACGTGGTTTAATGGCTTTTAAGACAGGATCTGAGAACATCTACAGGCTGTGGGCTGGCAGAGTAACATCTTTGTAATTTTTTGATGAAGGACATTTTACAAATTTTCTAGCAAGTGTAATACACTTACCAGTTTTGCTAGATCTGGATACCTGCAATGCCTCTGCTTCTGACAACTCCACAGTTTCCTTTCCCAAGTCAGGTGATTCTGCTGGCAGAGGGAATGGACTTGTCTCAATGATGAGCAGTATTCTTTTACTTACCACAGCGGTCCTGGATGGTGCACTGCCAGCAGCCACCAAAGATCTTCCTCAGGAAAACGTGAACTACTGGAGCAGATTGGCACAGGCACTGCTCACTGCCTTGCTTGTAGAGGGGGGCAGGTTCATGTCGTGGCTCTGGCCAGGCTTGCTGCACTTATGCTAATGGTAATTACAGAGCAGCAGGCTGCTAAGAGTGTTCAAAAAGGCTACTCAAAAAATTGAGAGCTATAAGAAAGATGTTTATAAAAACTGACAACAAGGACGTGGCTGGAAAGGAAGAGCCAAAGGAAAAATGTAGGTCTGACTTTTGATATCTCACATTTATAAGAAAAAATTGCTTATATTGCACAGCTGTGAATTAGAAGTTGTCTCCAATACTCCTCTAAACCAGTTTTTTGGTTGATTTTCTGACTCTGCTGGGTCCTGCTGTACTTTCATATTTCTTCTGAAAATAAGAAGCAACCCAATGAGAGGACTTTAAACCTTGAGGAGGAGCCAAAGCTGGAGTTTGATGGGCTAGAAGGTTATGCTATCAGAGGTTGTGAGTCTCACAAGTTGACCTTTTTGAAAAGCTGATTGAGGAAGATCAATTTAAACTGACATTTGTGATGGGAGAGGGCTTGCAAAGCCCTAGCACCAGAAAGGAGAAGACACAGATGTGAAGGCTTAGGGATTTGGTTGTGGGGCCGTGGAGGAGAGTGAAATCTTGGATTCAGAATGCAAAACTGATGAGGTCAAGAGCTGTGTTGAGATGCGATGCTGCAGAGTGGGGGGAAAAAAAAGTATAAGCAGATTGCTGAGGATTTGCCCACTTGACTAACACTTTTATATTGATGCCTGATATATTACACTTATAAAGATAAGCATTAGGGACCAGGAATAAATTTCCCACCAAATCTGAAGCTAGAGTATGGTTTGCATTGCTAAATTAGGAACTGAAGGCAAGGTCATTAATTACCTTTTTTTTTTTTCTTTTTTTTTTGGTGCAGTATGAGGAACATGTACTGCAACTGTTTACCTCCACAGAACAGCTGGGTAAACCCAGAATTAGGAAAAGGGTCTTCTTGTTGTTCATAATTTTTATTTTAGGACTATGTTCCCTGATTTTTCTGTGCCATAATTCAAACCAGTTTTCCACATTTGCTATCAATTGGGAGGCAGCAATGCCCTGGCATTTCATTGGAAGACTAGTTAGCTGAGGAGAAATAAAATTTTATTTCAGCTGTAGGCATAAGTCTTCTCTGCCTTCTCCTACCACCACTGCTTTAAATTCCTTGATGTTTATTAATGTTCTCTACTTTGAAGTAAGCCATTTGAAAATATACTAAATAATATATTGCTTTTTTATATATAAAGTAATTTACATTCATGATTTCCAGCCGAGCTGTAATGCCATGGTACTTTTCAAAAATACAGACACACAAGATTCTAACGTATTTGCAGGGGTGATGTGAAGTAAGGTCGTATGCTGTCCCTCAGTTTGTCTGCTTAATGCCAGTACTCAGAAAGACAAGCTTTCACAGTGGGGAGTATGAAAAGTCCTAGGATTTAAATATAGCTTAAGACTTTCAATGAAAACTGCAATACAATATAGTCAGTAAATACTTCTTCCAAACCAAGACAACATTTCATGTACATATTGGAAGTATCAAGCAAGTAAGCAAGAAAAAATAACTGCTTATAACCAACACAAAAATAAAATGACTGTGGCAGAGATTTTAATAAATGCAATTCCACACCTGAAGACCCACATCTCTTTTGACAGTTTGGTTAACATTAAGCAACATAGGTGTAAATTATGATAATTATACGGCCCAGCAATGGGAACAGAACTTCCAACATGAGAAGTGCTGATAAATGTTTGTGAAGTCCAGACCAAATCTAATCCTCTGGATTATGTTCTGTAGGTCTGTAAGCACTTAGCACCCCACATCAATGAAACACATGAGATACTTTGCACACTAATGCCCAGTTTTTCCTTTAAGTGAGATTTAATTGAATTCCTCTGCATTTTTTATTGAGTAGGGACAGCAAAAGAGAAGACACAACTAATAACATGCTATATATATGGTCAGACCTTTAATCTTTTTTTCTGCAACGCATCAACTAAAATCCGCTGTTAGAATGATCACTAAATTGACAGACATCTAGAGTTATACCTGCCCAAGACATATCTAATCATTACTATTCTAACAAATATCAAGACACAATTTTAAAATTCCTTTTCTTGTCTTACACTGGTTTTGGTACCAATTTAGATTCAGAAACTAATATTTTTGCTTTAAATAAAATTTCAGGAGTTTGAAAAATGACTGCTGGGTATGCCCAGCAATTTTTTCCTCTCCTGAACTGCATACTTGGGTATCTACATCAAAGGTGAAGTGTGCCAGGATGCATGTTCTTTATCTTCCACACCTAGAGCAGCAATCTGTCATAAAAACACAGGAGACAACAGGAATATTACAATGCTAGCAAACAATGTCAGAGAAAAAATGCAATATTTGCACCCTTTCACACCTTCTCTACCTTTTTGCTTCTAGTTTTATTGCTTAACTGAGAAGTTAGGCATGTCTCCAGGAGTAAAAATTAACAGATTTAAATATTTCCAGTGCCATTGACTCAGCAGGGGAACATCTCTAGAATTGTATATACAAACAAACAGAATGACTTTAATATACTTCTTTGTTAATACAAATTTAGTAATACAAATAATGACACAATATATGGGTCATTGTAATGTATTTTTTTGGTTTTTTTCCTGCATTTCTGTCCATTCTGTATTTTGTAAGCCTAACCATGAAAAATCATTTCTAAATTTGTTTGATCTGTATTAAGACTTTGTAGGGTCATGCTTGATTTAACACAATTTATTGTGACTCTTCCTGCTGAGTTTAATCATAGCAAGATGCAGATTTCTTTCTGCTCATGGTAAAATTCAGCACAGACTTCTCCCAGGCTTTGCACATCTGTTTTGCTAATCTATATTCTGCAGAATGACAAATACAAGCCATGTAAGTCATACATTTTGCTGACTTCAGTGAATATACGTGAAACACCTGAAGTACTGCATGACGGACAAAAATCAAAGGAGTTTTTAAAGCCTAAGACTGTATTGGTTCTATAATTATTTGTATGCTAATGATTGCCAGCCTCTGAAGACTTGAAAGAAGCTAAAGAGGTTTATTCAGGTCCCCGCAGGATTAGATACGCAGCCAGATCATTCCTATTATTTTGTTCTCTGGAAGCACTGCCCGCCAGAAAGGCTGTTAAGTGGGGCTGGTCACAATTTGGTGGGAGATGTATTAGCCCTTAGAGCTGAAGTATCTCTGTAACACTTTGCAAGAACATAGGACTTTGCTTAAATTTTGATACTGATCAGACCAACCTGGAAAGAGTTTGGAGAATCAGGCAGCAACCAGGAATTCAGATCAGAATGGGCCTTGTCCACCACTTGATTGAAATAGGCAACATTTCATTTCAATATTCTCAATGGATTTGTTTCACATATAGTAAATACACTACTTATAATATTCAGGGCTCTAGGTAACTCCATGCTTCATCTTCAAATTGAATGAAATTGAATGAAATATTAAGCTGACTTAGATCTGCTTTTTCATCTGAACTGTGAAAAATATCTGAATGGGGTGTTGGGGTCCCTCCCCCTGCCATGGAGCCCTGGGAGAGGGGCCCTGAGGGCACAGACACGGGGTTTCCCTGCCCCTGCTCAGCCTCGTTCCCATTGGTTGGTTTGTGTTCCCTGCGCGGGCAGAAGGACCCTTGGTTCTGTGACTGTAACAGTTCCTCAGCAGAGCCCCGGCCATGCGGCTGGAGAAATAAACATCTCTGAAACATCTAGCAAGAATCTGTCTGTCCATATATATTTCCTTTCCACGGGACTCCTGGTTTGGTATATGCATGTTGCAGGATCCCCACTGCAACATAATGGTGGAGAATTGTGAGCAGAACGATCCCCGATCCCTAAGCGACTGATTTGTGTGAGTAAACCCTGGAAACTTTGGATTCCTCTTCTTGGTTTTGCTTTGCTATTCCATATCTAAACTATGGAGGAACCGTGGGAAGACTCTTGGCTCTCAGAGCCGCATATGGACATTTATCTTAAAATGATTCTTGAACAACGATTTGTAAATTTTAGCTTGATTCAAGCTCAAAAAGAACTGAAACACTTCCTGGCATGGTTGTTTAAGAACTTTTTCTATGTTTCTTGGGATTTAATTCTTACCAAGGGCTTTTGGAAAACCGTTTGGACACAGTTAATACTGGAGTCAAAATATATGCCGATGGAAGAATATTTTCGTGAATATTATTTAGTTACCGAGACTGTTGAGCAATGTCAGCTGTGTCTTGGCGAAGGGAAGCCTGTCGCAGGGACCATGCAGCCCAGGCCACGTGCACCGAGCGCTCTGCGAGCAGCAGCGAGGCAGTTCCCGCGTGCAGGCGGAGCCACGCGAGCCGCAGTGTCGGCGGCGGAGCGAGGAGCGGCGGGAGCAGCGGGACCCGGCGGGACCCACACGGCCGCATGCAGCGCGTGGTGGAGCGAGCCCCGGGAACGCCCGGCCGAGAGGGGCGGCGCACGGGCGGCGGCTGGCGGCGGTGGCAGTAGAACGGAGCCGCGCCCAGCCGAGACGCGCGCTGGAGCAGGGCACAGGGGGGGTCGTCGCTCGGGGGCCCGGCCGAGACGTGGGTGCAGCGCCCGGCAGTGGCAGCGAAGCTGCGACCAGAGGAGGCGACGCACGGAGAACTGAGCGGCGCGGCCCGGCCCGGCCCGCGCAGCCCCGAACGCGACCCCGGGAAGAGCGCGCAGGCACCAGCAGCCCCGAGAATTCCAACACGGGAGCGACCGAAGGAGAGAGCAAAGACGCAGCGAGACAGAAAACAGCAGCCACTCGGAAAAAGGAAAAGATCATAGTAACTAAGACCTTAGGGATAGTAAAATGGTATAATGTTAAGCAAAATTATGGTTTTATAACAAGGTGTGACAACCAGCAAGACATATTCGTGCATAGAACTGCTATTAAAAAGAATAACCCTGAAAAATGCATCCCAAGCTTGGGAGATGGAGAAGTCGTGGAATTCAAAATTATACGAGGTAGAAAAGGGTTACAAGCATCGCAGGTCACTGGGCCTGATGGTGTTCCTGTAAAAGGCAGTATATATGCAAAAAATCGTAGTCATGTTAGACAGTATCTCCATTGTAAGCCCCCCCTACAGTCTCCCTTTCCTAATCCCACCTTTCCCTTTTACCCTATGTCCTATTACCCCCAGTGTATTCCTAATCTGTTTTTTCATCCATGGTTTCCCTCACAAAACCATGCTTTTGCCAATTGTTTCCCCAAAAATCCCTTTCCAATGCCGAGTGGGGGATGAAAAGGAGGAGGGAAGAAGTTAAACCCTCTCCTGCCTCAGTTTCCTCACAAAGCATGCTCAGAGATTTCTGTCTCCTTTCTGTCAGCCCTAAGATGTTCCACAGAATCTGTTTGGACATTTAAAGACTCAGGAGGGTGGCTTGTTTTGTTTTGAAACTGTTCTTGTTATGTTTATCCAGTTGTTTTCATTCTCCTTTTATTAAAATAAAACGGGTGAGGTGTCAGGGTCTCCTCCCCTGCCGTGTAGCCCTGGGAGAGGGGCCCTGAGGGCACAGACACGGGGTTTCCCTGTCCCTGCTCAGCCTCGTTCCCATTGGTTGGTTTGTGTCCCCTGCGCGGGCAGAAGGACCCTTGGTTCTGTGACTGGAACAGTTCCTCAGCAGAGCTCCGGCCATGCGGCTGGAGAAATAAACATCTCTGAAACAGCTAGCAAGAATCTGTCCATATATATTTCCTTTCCACGGGACTCCTGGTTTGGTATATGCATGTTGCAGGATCCCCACTGCAACAATGGGGAGCAATATAAAAACCAAATTTTTCAACCACATACAAAAACCTTTTTAAAAACTTCAGATTTATTTTTGTTTCTTTCTTTTTTCTCTTTTTAGTCATTTATTTGTTTGTTCATTTGCTTTATTATTATTCTCTATGGGTTTGGGACGTTCATTTGGGAAGGTCAGTTATGTCACGATGTCAATCACCAAGATTGTAACTTTTGTTAAAGATTAGAAGATTTGTTATGTGGAATCTCTCTTAAGAATAATTTCAGACTAAGCATCTGTCCAATTTCTTCCACAGAAAGATAACTGATGAAGACAACAAAGGTAGAGCAATTACTATTGCGCCTTTTAATGGAATTTGGAATGTCTTTTATTACTGTTCCATATCACTTTAAAAAATGCAGCAGCACCAGCTAAATTAAACTGAATTATTTAGGCTAATTTATGGAATCTCTACACAATTTATACTGCTAACAAACACTGAGGACAATTTATTCATCCTCCTTGATTCCATCCCCCACTTTATTAATCTCTTTACATCCTTAATAGGTCTTACGGGCCTGAGGGTTTGCCAGATTAAAGATTAGTGGGTGTTTTATCTTCAGGTTTTCTGGCAATGAATAATTAAAAACAATATGCTCACATGAATGTAGCTTTCAATTATTACTTCATGCACACTAATTTTTCTTCTGTTTACCCCATGCAATCTGCATCTATTGGGTTTCTATGTAAGCCTGAGGGTATTAAGTAACATGTGGGTTTTTTCCTCTTGTATTATCATCATCCATTAATTATCTACACACTTGCTGATACACACCGTGTCCTCTCCCTCTCAGATGTGCACAGAGACTCATGCTAAATTTGTAAAAACATCTTGTTTCAGCATTTCAATGACAGATGCCTTTCAGTTAGTACCCTATGATCACTGTCTTCCTTACAGCTATAAAACCATTGGGTTTCTTGTTCAAAATTCTTACCCAGGACCTGTAGTTTAGAATAGGTTTCTTTTAAGCATTACTCCTTTTCGTGTGAAAGTAAAGGAAACCAAAATAGGAGTTTTGGAAATCTATCCTCAAAAAGACAAAGTGTAGTGTCTCTAGCCTATGCTTGTGAGTAAGTAAATGCAGAGAGTACTTTCTGGGCCAACTGAAAAATATCACATGGCAAAAGAAAAATCTTGGTTTAATCCATTCTTTTTTTTAACCTATTTTAAATTGGCTAAAACTGATATGGGAATTTTTTATCCAATATTGCCTAAAGAGACTGTACACTTTGCACAGAGTTTAGAATTACCTCTGGCAATTAGTGATTTTGCCCAAATTATTCTATGTTGAAAAACTAAAATACTGCATTGGAGGATGTTTAGACTCAAACAAAACTGTTTTCTTTTTTTAAACCAAATCACAATATCCCCTCTAAGTTCACAGACAATTTCTTCTTGGCTGAATTGCTGGTCACTTGTGGTTTGGGTGGGTCATCTCTTCACTGCAGTTCTGGCCACATCCTTTGCCAGGTGCTTCCCTCTTCCCTTGTGCTCGACTGATGTGATGTGTCACAGGTCATCAGTTCAGCTGAGAAGCTGAACAGGGGAAGAATTATGTGCTGTAGATTCCATGGGAGAACAACTGTTGAGGAAACAATTTATTGGAAAAGAGTTAAATAAGTGAACCTGAAATAATTTTTGCTGAAGTTTCAGCAGACAACTAAACAACCAAAATTATCATTTCAGTTCCTAAATAGCTGAATTAGCCCTTATAGGAAGCAATGCAATGAGGTGTTTCAGAGAGTAAATTCGGGAATCTTCTGTTTTTCATCATTATTTAGAATAGAAACAAGTGGCAAAAATTCCATGCAGTAAGAATTCTCATTTTTTGTATTCCCTGATGTTGATTTTTTTTCAGATATTTCAAATTATTATTTCAAAAAGAAAATATAAAAAGAGGTCTGTTTTTAAAACTAGGTTTTTTTCATTGCATTTCATATAAAAATATGTTTTTGCTTCCCAGTAAAATATTCATTGGCATTTTTAAGAAAACTGAAGTATCAGGAAATAAGTTTTGCAAATGCATATATGTTATGCACAAATGTAATGTAAATCAGGAGGTTGGAACTAGATGAACTTTAAGGTCCCTTCCAACCCAAGACATTCTGTGATGCTGTGTTTATTGTAAATGTACTGTTAGCAATATTGATGCTCCAACAAGGAAAAAAAGTTCAGTACTAACTTCTCTTGAGTAATCTATTTTATGCTAAAACTTTTCTTAAAGTTTAAAGAAAATGCTGCCCTAGTAGTGGTAGTCAAATATTGTATCATCTAAATGTTAGTTCCATTTGACTGACCATCTAGACTTTGCACTTACTTGAAATTTTTATGAAAATGTCGAGAAGTCATGCAAGACATTTTTTGTTGTTTGGGGTTTTTTTCCTGACAATTATAGAAGGATTTTTAATTTTGGTCCTTTTAGAAATAACACAGTATTTTCATCTGTGATAAAAACAAACCAAAACCCACACACAACACAAACGCCCTAAAACAAAAATAGAACAAAAGCAACCATAACTGAAGTTCAAGACTCCCATGTCCAGCGTGTGTGTGCCTTCATTTCCATTTTCAGTTAAGCGTATTGTAGAGAATTTGAAAAGGCTTTGAAGTTTGTTTCAAGTTTATGTTTTGGGTACTGCTTTGAATCATAGTACTCACAAACTATGTTGTACAAGTTTATAATATTTGTGGAGTAGATTTTACATCTAAAGTCCCCAAAATTCCTTGATGTCAAGTTGTACAAAGAGGAAATAAATTTCATCTGTTTTATCCATGTCACAATTCAACAAAGTTGTGCTCACTCTTCCCAGGAAGTCCCTAACAAAACTGTGGGAGTAAGGCTGTTGAGAATGAATTTGGCTTGAACTAGGTAAAAAAAAGAAAATCTCCCTTCACACGTCTCTGGAGATGACATGGGAAAAGAAACTCAGAGCTGGACAGTATTTTCAGAGTGATCCCTTCTAAGGATGGTATGCCTGTAACTATCTGTCCTACTAACACTTTCCTTGAAATTCTGGAATTTGAGGAGCAACTGCCAGCCTCTTTGCTTCTAGTCTGACAAATTGTGAATCCAAAGAAGTCAATAAAATGTGAGTCAGACCATATCATCTCACCCATATATAAGGAATACAAACCAGTCTTATCTAGATGGATCAAACCTAGTTCCATGAAAGACCTAAGTGTATCTAAGTGTCAATTCTATATCTAAGTGTCAATTCTATATCAGAAGGAATCCTTAACTTCTTAGGTTATCAAAAAAGCTCTTGGAGAGTTGGGACCTCCTGATAACAGTGTACAAGGACTAAACCTCAGCTGGTGTGAGCTGATAAAGTTCTGTTGAAATCACTTTACACCATCACTGGCTTGCCCTGATGGTCTTGTTCAAGCAGTGTGTCCAATGAGAGCATACAATCCTGCCTGGATAAATCTGACAATTCAGCATGTCCTGAAATATACTGGAAAATAAATCACTGTAGTTTCTTAGTTTTGAAGTAGAAAGAATATTCAATGGAAACACAGACAGCAGCTTGCTAGTGATCAGAATCATTGGACATTAGGAATTTGCTTGAAGTTAGAAATAGTTTCACAATATGGTATTGATGTTAGTGCTGATGTTTTGTTCTTTTGTGTTAAAACTGACTCCATTTTTACAGTAGCAATGAATCATGTTTCTATAAAACAAACTTTTTGCAAAAGCTGAGATATGACTGAAGGAAAAATCCAATATTTCACTTCCTGAAGAAATAGAATATTTGTTTTGCTCTACACCGATGTCTTAACACATGAAAACATATGTATTTGAAGAATAGGTTTATTCTGAATGAAGTTCAAAAGGCAGTTTGTATGATTGCACACCTATTTATCTAACAAAAATGAATGATTTACTGTAGACAGACAGAGACTGGCAAGGTGTCTTGGGGTGACTTTGTGACGTGTATCCCATATCGCTGCCCTATGCCCAGAAATTAATTCTGGTGCATTTCTATGCCTCTAAACTGAGCCTGAGAGGGGGAAGGAAAACTGAACAAAACTTTTCCAAAGCAGTTTGCAGCTTGTTCAAGGTCACACAGAGATAGCAACTTTTTTTTCCCAGCTGCGGCAGGGGAGCGAGGAAGCACCCGGCTTGCTGCTCCCGGGTCAGTTTTTGACCAGTTGTTCAGCTTCTTTTTCTCTGGAGAGAGACTGAGAGTTGAATTTTTTTCCCTTCCCTGGAATTTCAGATTTTCTCCCTTTTCCACTGGACTGCTCAATATTAAAACACATCGGGAGGACTTTCCATCGAGCGCAGAGGGCCTGGCCCTGGTCCAAGCCCCAGCTCTGAGGATACCAAAGGGAGGACTCTAACACTTTCCCAGGTTTTTCTCCACAGTGAGAGATTTTATTATTTAGCATTATTTTCCTTTTCCCATGTGTTTGATAAATAAATAGTTTTATCTCCTTCACTTTCCTTCGAGGAAAATTTATTTTTCCCGAACCTGGTGGGGGAGGGGTGGTTGTGCCTTCTCTCAGAGGATATATTTCTAAATTTGGCCAAACCGGAACACAAAGGCTGATACACCAGTAGTAGGTAGGGTTTAATGCTGTGAAGGTATCTTCACAAAATCATTAAATGGCTTAGGTTGAAAGAGACATTTGAAAATCATCTAGTCCAAGCTGCACTGCAGTAATCAGGGACATATTTCACTAGACCAGATTGTTCAAAGCACCATCCAGTTTGGCATTGAACACCTTCAATGATGGGGTTTCAGCACCTTCTCTGGGCAACCTGTTCCTGTGCAACATCACCCTCATCCTAAAAAAAGGTATTCTTTATGTTCAATCTAAAGTTACTGTCCTTTGTGTTAAACCCAATGTCCTTAGTCCGATCACTACAGGCCTTGGTAAAAGGCTTAAAAAATCTTTCTCTGTCTTTCTTTGAAACCCCTGCGCATTTAAAGGCTGCAGCAGAGTCTCAGAGAGCCTTGTCTTCTCCAGGCTGAAAAACCTCGTCTCTCTCAGTCTTTCCTCATGGAAGAAGGGTTCCAGGCTTCTGACCATTTTTGTGTCAGCCACTGGACCCACTCTGACAGGTCCATGTCTTTCCTGTGCTGTGGGCCCCAGATATAAATGTAGTACTCCAGGTGTGGTTTCACAAGTGCGGAGTAGAGGGGGAGAATCAGCTTCCTCACCCTGCTGGCCACACTGCTTTTGATACAGCCCAGGGTGTGGTTGGCTTTCTGGACTGTGAGTGTACATTGTCAGGTCATGTCTAATCTTTCATCCACCAACACACCCATCCTTCTCTGCAGGCCTGCTCTCAAGTGATTAATCCCTCAGCCTGTATTGACAATGGAGATTGCCCTGATCCAGGTGCAGGATCTTGCACCTGGCCTTGTTGAAACTCATGGGGTTCACATGGGATCACTCTTTAAACCTGTCAAGATCTTTCTGGATGATATCCTTTCCCTCCAGGAAATCAACTTCACCATTCAGCTTGATGTTGCCTTCAAACTTGCTGAGGGTGTACTTAATCCCACTTTTTATGTCACTGATGAAGGTGTTAAATAGTAATTGTCCCAGTACATACCCTTAAAGAACACTACTGGTTATTGGTTTCCACTTTGACATTGAGCCATTGACTATAATTCTTTGTATGCATCCATCCAGCCAATTCCTTATCCAGAAAATCATCCATCTGTCAAACACATTTCTCTCCAATTTAGTGGCCAGAATGCTGTGGGAACCTGTATCAGAAGTCTAGGTAGATGACATCTGGAGCTCTTTACTTGTCCATTGATGCACTCCATTGTAGAAGGACACTAAATTAGTCAGCTATGATTTGCCCTTGTTGAAGCTGGGTTGACTATCTCTAATCAGCTCTCTGTCCTTCATGCATTTAGACATGTCTTCTAGCAGGATGTGCTCCATCTTCCTACTGGGCATGGGAAGTGAGGCTGACTGGTCATTAGTTCTCACTGTCCTTCCTTTTACCTTTCTGTCCCATTTTGTGATTGCCTTGACCACTAATTGACATATATCTCATTACAATATTGCTTGCATAAGATGAAATGCAGAGAACAGGTACAGCTGAAATGAAGATACTTTCTTTGTTTTTATCTGACTCTTTCATGGCCACTGAAGAGGAGGTACTGAGAGTACAATTCCTAAACATTGCAGAGCACACTTCCTCCAATAATAAAAAACATTAGGCAGCCTCTTGGCAGAGACAGAGGAAGGGATCAGAGAGCTGAAAGGTTATTAAGTTTGCATGATCATGACTTGCTCACATTTCATATCTAGGGAAAGAGAAAATATGCATACTTATTCTTCACATGAACTTGCTCACACGCCGACGCACATTTTCTGTTTAAAAGCATTGGTTTCACAAGACTGAGAACAATTAAGAGAAAGAAAGGGACATAAAAAGACTGCAGTAAATGTCTGTTTGACAGTGGCTTGCTACATATTTCAACCTCAGGTCTTAAATGGACAAAATGATGCTACATTGGGTAGAAAAATAGAAAACTTTTGGCAGGATTTTAAAGGAGTTGTAATAAGAACTCAACTGGTGTAGTATAGGTGATATGAGAATTTTTCTGATGTATATCTTTAAAATTTACTTGTTCAGTTAAAAAAGTGCAAAGGACAGAAACACTAGGGAGCTCAGTATAATTATAGTGTTATACAGTATAATGTGCATCTGATACCAAACCTGTTCAGAAATAGTGAGGTCATATAATCTGCAGGTATTTTGAGCATATGAATTATCTCAGGGTAGGTGCTGCTGTTAGACAACTCAGAGCAGTGAGGAAGGTACCAGATTGGATGTAGCTAGGGTGAGTGTCTCTGAATATTTCATACATTTACTTTTAGCATCAGGTCTGTTCAGAAATACAGCTTGGATTGTGATTTTGTGCATAATCTTTAGTTAAACAAATGCTAGTTTAACAAAGAGAAAGATAAGGGGTGGCTTAGAGTCTGAAAATACCTGTTTAGTGTTGAAATACTTGAACTAGTTCTACAATCATTCAGAAAAGAATTTAACTGCTAGTGGCTGAAATGTGAAGGAAGATAAATGCAGACACAGGGCATCTGCTCTTGTTTTGCTTGTTTGTTTGTTTTGCTCAACAGCATAATTACCACCAGAATAGCTTTCTGAAGTGATACAGTAAGTAGTGAAAACTCAGTGATTTACAAAAGTGTGTCTTGCATCAAGTAAGAATTAATTCAATTGTGTGATATGGCGTGCATTGCAAGAAGCTGAAACAACAATTTTTTCTGACTTTATATCTGAATATCTGAATCTGTCCTACCTTGCACATACGAGAGCAAACCCTTTCATCATCAGCTTAGCATATTCCACTTGATTGGTGCCTTAAATTGTGTATTACAAAATAAAACCATCAAAAGACAAAAGTGATGTGGAAAAGGAATAGCTTGTTGTATGCCAAGAGACATAATCTGAGAACACAGCTTTATAGCATCTTTTGTTTCATTTTCTGATTTCAAACAATAATGTAGCATTTTTATAAAACAGAAAGTATGATGTAAACCAGAGTCTGGTTAATCTAAAATACATCATATACATTATTCCATTTTATCCATTTAGCCTGCTGTATTTTATACTTGTCAGCATATATTGTTATATTTTTATTTTTGCTGCAATTCATTTTGAAAATATAATTTAAAAGTCAAGAATATGTGAGTCTGCAGTGATTCATATTGAAATCCCATGTAGGCAAACAAACATCCAGCTCTGACACACCTTCATGTGTTATCCTAGATTTGCCTATGCTAGAAACTGAACAGCTATCAGTAGCAGGTCATGAAATCAAATGAAACATGGAGTTGAATACACTTTCATGAGTAGCCCAGATGCAGACTATAATAGAGGTTGCTGTGATCAGCATTTCTTCTCAGATTAAATCCTGCTATCCCAACCTTTTCTCTTTTTAATCCATAGAAAACTCTTCCCTAAACAATACAGACTGTAGGCTTTCTTGGAGATATCATTCTGTTTGCAGATACTCAATAATGTAGCCTCCCATAGGCTGCCTTCTGTCACCCCTTCCAGAAGGAGCCATCTGTAAACAAAGCCCAGACATCAAATTGTCCAGATGTCTTGTTGACATATTTGCTGTTCCTCTCCAAAGTACCCTCTGCCTATAGGACTTGCAGCACCTTGAATTTAGCTGAAGACTTTGTAAATATCTATCTTTATAGATTCTATCTTAATCAGATGGAGAAAAAAATTTATATCTGGCTTTTTCATACCCAGAAGGACCTGTTAGGTTGCTGAGACTCACTTGTTTTAATGTCTACTGCAGACAGACTGTCTGCTCTTACAGAGCTAACGTACTTTTTATTACATTACAGTTAAGCAGATATTGTCTGCACAGGAACTAAATACCTCCATGAACTCCCACTGAAGAATATCTTCCTTTGCACAGGAAGGAAAGGCATGTGCCTATTCCTTAGAAAGGGCAGCTGCTTTACCATTTAAAACTGGTGGTGAGGGAATAGGAATTTTTAGTCCACTGTATATGAGGAAAAACACACATCAGAGATAACAGTCACTGTTCAGGTCTCTCTAGCTTTGTTACTCCTAAACAGTGTGGTTTGTATTAAAATCCAACTGAAGAATGTCACAAGAAGGAGTAAACCCAAAATTTCTCACCTTACCCACAATTGTCCCCAGAGACACAGAGCCCTGAACTAACAGGAGTCACAGTGGTATCTAGGGACCGGGGAAAACTACAGGAGATTTTTGCTTTTCCCAGAATTTTTGCATTATACTGCTGTGCTTTCAGCAACAGTAAATGATACACCAAGGCCATTTTAAAGCATAGGTACATAGAGTAAGAATTTGGGATGGCATCTTAAAATTACTATAATGATAACCAATTGCTCTAATGAAGAAGATTTTGCTTACAAGAAGTTAATTTGTGTTATGTGACCATGCTGTGCCTGAGGGTCCCCCAGGAGTTAAATTTTTAACATATGATGAAATGACAATGAGCCAATGCTGCATTGCTTAGGAAGGCTCTGTTCATGAAAATAAGGCTTCAAATACCATTATCAGCTCAGCAGCAGGTCACAAGAGGCTTATTATTGTTTCATAGGATTTTTTTTTTTTTGGCAGTTAAAGCAAAAAATTTAAACAGATATGTTTTTGGTTTAGTTTGTGTTGGTTGGGCTTTTTTCTTTTGGTGTGAAAAATAAATTCTCATTTTATTTGCTTATATATATATGTATATGTATATAAAATATATAAAAACCCCTCAAACAAAAAAGAGAATATGATTTTTCAGGGAAAGTAACTTTGTATTTTCTTTAAAAAATGCCATTTAAAAAACCCCCTTACTCTAATTAACCTCCTTTAAGATTATAAATTGGTCACCAGTGTATCTATGGTAACATAATTACTTGAAGGAGCTGTGTGTTAAAAGAAAGAAAAATTAATATGAACTTCTCATTTTAAAAAGTGTTCCTTTTAACAGATGCGAACTAAATCCTCAGAGAAATGTACTTTCTGTTCCTCTTATTGCAGCTTGCTCTACTCACCTTGCTACCTCATATTTCTCTTTTCTTGTCTAATCTGAAATCATTCCAGGCTCCCCTAAAATCACTCAATTAGCTCATGAAGCCACAAGCTGATGTAATCAAAAGTATAATAAAAAGTGTGGTAAAACCTGTGGGGAAGTCTGTGACAGAAGCCTTAAACAAAAGAAGCAGCACACAATAATAAAGAATTTAAATTAATTGAACAAAGGAGAAATGGTACCTAGCAGAAAAGGCAAGGAATTGGGTGGTTACCTCTATTTTGGCCATTAAATTAAGACTGAGCTGCAGAAAGACGTGCTTGGGGATTAGAAGCTATAGTTTCTGTGCCTTGTCAATAAGAGTATGCAAAATCATTGCAGAATAATTTAATGAGTACAATTCTGATCTCTTCCACCTTAGAATATACTCAAGTATTATCATACAAGAAGCTATTTAACCTCAACTGATGGTGCTTCATGTTCAATGGAACTGAGCCCTTTAAAAAAATCTCCTTCTGTCTGGAGAGCCATCAATTAAGGCCTTTTTTTTTCACTTCCATTCTGAGGCAGTGATGTGAGAAGAGAATTGTGGGAGTGAAATGGAGAGTGACTCTTTATTATTGCTGGTCTTGCCATACCATGACAAATAGAGAACTGAAGAAAAAGATATTTTTTGTCTATCACTCTCAAACCAATGCAAAACTTTACTTTGTTAAGTTCTAGAGCAAACCCCCTCTTTCTTAAATTTATGTTATTACTACTAATAATTTGCTGTTAGAAAAATATCTTCTATGTACAAATATTGGTAGATCATTTTCTGAGTCAGTAGCAAAACATAGTTGGTCAAAACCATATTTCAATAAATATAGCATAGCCATTTTCATTTTTCAGGCCGTGCTAAACATCATTTTATAGTGGCATTATACCACAATGGTGAGAAATGGGCTCTCAAATTCAGTAAAAGTAGAACAAATATCCCAAGAGTTTTCTAGGGGTGGCAGAGAGATAACTGGCTTGCCATATACTATAAATGGGCAATGACAAGGCCAAAGGCAGAGAGAAATCTTCCAGAAATGCTCCAACCAGAAAAAGTCTTCAAGAATAAGTATCGTTATATGTGTCCCTTGATGGCCAGAATGAAATTTTTTCAAGATGAGGTAGGTGGAAAAGAGGTTATATTATCACTGCTGTGGGAAATAAACAGGTAAGAGTAAATATTTTTTAATGCTATATTTTTATATTTCCTGGCCAAAGGATAAAGTAGCCAACAGAACATAAAAAATCCTTATGCAGCAGAACTCCCCTGATTCTCAGGTGAGGTTAAGAAACTTGAATGCCATGGAGAGTTATAGCAACTTGACTTGTTGCTTCTATCCAACTATATCACATGGCTATTAGACCTGTGCATAAAAACCATCAATGTCTACCAAGACATCAGTTTATACTCTACATTGCATTAAAAATGTTCCACTAAATGACCACAAATCCACTGTGTCCATAGGGCCCAACATATGAAGTCAATACAATACTGTGAGAGCAATAATGGTTTAAATCAAGATGTACTGATTGCGTTTATATTCCACTTCAGTTGTTTGTACAGCTGATTATAATATAGTCTTTTTTGTTTGAGCCAAACCTATAAAATACATATAGTAGGAAAGGTGTTATACTGTAGCCTGGTATTCAATGAACAAATCTTGTTCTTACAGCTGTTCTTCAAAAAGATTATTCAGACACAGAGCTTCTCACTGTGCCTTTTCTCCATTTGCCCTACAGTCAGATTTTGCTCATGGCAGCACTTCCAGTACTATTGAGAAAGAATTGAAAATCATTTCCAGAAAAAAAAAAAAATCCATCATGTAAATCTTCCTTTATAACACAAAATTAGTTTTTGAAGAGTACAAATATTGATATATATGATCATTTTCTGTGAGCCAGCTGCTTTGAGTGAAGCAAATTAAATTACAAACTCTTTTTAATTTTATTTCTTGAATATCCTTAAAATCAGGTTGCAAATTGTTACCCCTATAGTTTAGTGTTACCCCTAAAATGGGTAATACTGTCCCCTTTTTCAACTTTTTTCAAGACACATAACAATTTAAAACAAATTTTCTTTTGAATGATTTGGATTACAGATAATGAAGAGAGTAGCATAGTTACATTATGCAAAAACAGTAACAAATACCACAGGCCTTCATCTTAACTGCAATTTTATGCCAGAATGAATTAATGGAAGGACAAGAAAGATGTCTGGAGAGTGTTGCTTTTAAGGGTAAAGGTTTTACAAAAGCATTAGTAAAACTAATGGCAGACATCTTGCATTAATGTAGCTCTGATAAGGTGCTGCCAATTCCCAGATATGTTCAGGGTCAGACATTTGTGAATAAAATGATTATTCAAGTTCAACATTACTCACAAAAAATCAGTTACGAGCCAGGGAAGATACTTTTAAAGGCAGATGCCACTACAAAGATGCAGGGTTGAGATGGTCTTTCCCACTCATGCATTGCAAAATGCAACAGGTTGTCTCTTGGGAAATGAATAATTAAAATTAAAAACTTTTCAGAGTCCACCACATCAAGAGACTTAATGGTTTCAACTATATTTGCTTTCAGTTCTTCAGAAGAAAAGGACTGGAAATACAGCTCATTTTTGAGACTAATCAGGTAGTGATAGCAGGGTAGTTCATATAGATTCATATAGAATAAATGACAGGATATAATTAAGTTTTTCACTGAAGCAAATAAAACAGTTGGTATGGCAACTCTATTATTTCATAATTAGTGGTCGTTGTGGCTACTACCTAGAAAAAAAAAAAAAATTAATTCATCATTTACCAACAAACACTGTATCACAATGTTTCTTATTTCCTACTCTGAGGACTGAGAAAAATTATGTCTCAACTATCATGATTTAATAATGTTGCCAACAGCTGATTTTTTCATAGAAATAAGTATAATTCTGCCTTCTTCCTAAAAATGCAAATAGCTATTAGAATGAACAACTTAAACCATATAACAAATTGGGGATAGAAAAGTGAAGAAGTTAAATCTTTTCCAGCTAGTAATGCAGAGCCAAATAAGCTGCTGAATATGCCCCTTTGGAGGCAATCCTTTCTAAAAGCTCCCTGCTGAATCTGTGCAGCTGACTGACTTTGGGCTTTAGCTACTCTTAGGAGTCATGCAGCACAAGCTGCCAAAGCCTTTTATGTGTTTTTGGCTTGCCCCACCACTTTGTTCCCAAGCTGAAAAAAAGCCACTTCTCTCAAACCTGACCAAGGTCTAGAAATAGAAACTCAAATCAGTCTTTCAGAAAACTTACTCCACATAATTGCTTTCTTCAAATAATCTTCCTCTTTTCACTCTTCCTTATATATCTGACAGAAGATGTAGAGATCTGCCATTAGCTAATGACTCTCAAAAAACCTAAAAATTGCTTGAAAGGAATCAAAATAAGGCTGAAAGGAAACAGAACTTGAGATTTCTGTGAAATGCAGTTTCTGAATCAGCTAGTTACACTTTGAAAGAGAGTCATTAATCATTGGGAAAGGGTCTTTGTAAACTCAACAGTCCATCTCTTAGAGAAGTGTTTCTCAGTCTTTTTAAATTCAAAGGCCACTTAGCCTTTCTGCAAAAAAATCAGAGCATTGCTTTTTAGAGTGTTGCCACAGTCCCATACATTCATTTACAACCAGTTTAATCCTGTCCATTCTTTATTTTCATTTTTATAATTTGCCTTCCCCGTTTGCCAGCCTGTTTGGATTGTTAGTTTATGATTTGTTTGTATCTTTTTTTTTAATAAAATCTTTTGCAATCATTGTGTAGGTCATCATTTACTATCATAATGATAACCAAAGGATTTAGAAAATATGGCAAATTGCCAGTTAAGAAAGGAATTAATTTTTTAAAATCTATCTTTGTATTTCAGGAAATTAATTAGAATATTTTGCAGAAAAAATTTAAATTTGCTCTAGAAGAAAATTTTTTGGTTTGGTTTTCCTAAAGGTTAAAAACGAAGCATATTTTACAAGTTCCACTGTATACTGCAGAAAGAAAGAAGCTAAGGTTAACTTGTTTGTTTGTTTTGTTACAGTGGATTGTCCATAAACAATTTTATGAAGTTTAATTTCTGAGCAGTTAATATGCCAGAATGGAGTTCCAGATAGCTTCTAGTATTCAAAACTGCATGTCTAAATCAACTCTATTACCTGTTGTCCAACTGTGCATGAGTAGGTATGCAATCATTTAACAGCTGCTGGTACCATCAAGCTTTCAAAAACAAGAAGCCAAAAGACTAGGAAAACTGCTAGGGGGAGATAGCAATCCCCTGCATTGTTCAAGAATAATAGCTCAAAAGAAGACTGATGATTATTGAAAAAAGTTGTGATCATTATCTCCTATTACTACTTTCTAGATATGTGTTAATAAATATTGTCTTCTAGTAATGTTTCAAATATCTTCCTGTAAATAGTTGTGGTGGGTTGACTCTAGTTGGCTGTCAGGTGCTCACCAAGCTGCTCTATTTTTTCCCCTTCTCAACAGGACAGAGAGAGAAAAAATGACAAGGACTCATGAGTCAAGGACAGGGAGATATCACCCAGTTACAGTTACAGATAAAAGAAACTTGACTTGGGGAAAATAATTTATTATCAATTAATAAGAGTAGGATAATGAGAAGTCTAAAACCATTTTACCCCCAAACCCATTCTCTCAGGCAGCTGGCACTTCTCATACAGCTAAACATTTCCTTCCCCAAGAGGATGGCATAGTCAGACCAATCTGGAGGACATTCTGTCCCTCAGACAAAGTTCCTTTCTTGTATGGGCCCTACCAGTTGGTCTAGGCCAAAATGCTAGCAAAGGTGTATGTCAACACTTGAACAGTAAAGGTGGTGCTGAGCATCAAGCCTGTGTCCTCATCCTGTATAGTTTGTAAGGACAGACATAACCACAAAATCTATGTCAGACCTTGGGAAAAAAGGTCTCCTAAGGTCTCTACACCCACCTTCACCTATGAGTGGTGACTGTCATGCCCACATCTACTGTTGATGGTCCCATTGCCAGAGAAATTCAGTTCCATGGTGATGGTAGATTGACGAGTTCCTCCCCAGAATACTTGCTGGACTGTATCCAGCTCAACCAAAACCCTGACCCCAAACTGAGAGCTTCAACAATCTCTTTGTGCAGCAAAATAATGAAACAGAGGAAAGGATTATATTGTTTCTAAACAATAATAAAAATATAAACTATGAATTATCATGGTGATTTCAGGGAAACACTATTGTATCAAAAAACTGTCAAACAGTACACTGAGGTATTGCAATTACATTTCCCCAGAATGAGGAAGGAAGACTGCAGTGTCCTGTTTCACAAGTCTCATGGGAAAATTAACTGCAGGGTGAAATGATCTGTTCAAAGCAATTATTTTGCACTTAATCCCCAGAAATCATTTGGAGACTCAGAATAATGACTTCCAAGCCCTTTGGCATGTGGCCACAATCTATGAAAATATAGCATAACTCTGGAGAAGAACTATCTCCCTCTCATTATGCAACTTCAGAATTGTTAAAATCCTTTTCAAAACTCCTTCCCAGAGCAAAAACCATTTGCAGAAGTGACCTTATAAACACAGAAATTCAGTTTGGAGACCTGGAAAGAAACTACAGCCCCATGTGTCTGAGGCATGTGTTTCATATCTGCAAAGTTAAAAAAAAAAAAAAAAAATTCTGGCAGAGTCTCCTCACAAATGAGTCTCCTCACAAATAGCAGATAGATTATTAAACAACTGACATCCAAGCTCAGGCTTTGGTGGGTAATTTTAGAATTTCTTGTCCTAGAGATTAAGTAATTTTTTATTACATTTAGGTGGGTCAGTGCAACTCAGTCTGCGACCTGTGCATCCCCAATTGTGACAACTTGCATCCCAATGTGTATTTGTCAACTATTTTAAAATGGGTTTGGCGTGGATTTTTCTGCTCAGTGTCTTGAAGCAGAAAGCCAGACTTAAAAATAGTTTAGGACAGAGTTATAAATGTTCACGCTACATCCAGTGAAAGCTAATGAAGAATTAAGTATTCTGGAATTGTAACCTATCTTATTAAATCAGTGTGTGTTTTCATATATTGATTTAAATTGACAAATCAAAAGTGTGCAGATTTATTTTAAATAAAACATAAGGAAAGTTATTTATAGTAAGAACAAGAGGGAAGTATAGTTGATAAAAAATCCCTAGTTTCCCTCTTAGTTCTTTAATCCACTGATTGCCCTCCAGAGAGATCTGACATGCTTTTAGTTTAACATTTCATAGAAATCACATCATTTTTTATTGTAGTATGATGAAAACTTCAGCCCCCCAACTACAAATTTTTGATGGATGTCAAAAACAGACATTTACTATTAAATATGATTTTTTAAAATGCTGTAATGGTCTGTTAAAAAAAAAAAAAAGAAGAAAAATTTAATTCCATGCTCCAATAAAATCGGACTCTAGCCAATCTCTGAAATTGACTATACTTTACTAAAAGAAAATTCTGTGTCTTAAGGTAAAAGAGAAAAAAGACTGAAACAATTAATCTGGAATAGACTGGATAGCAATAGCAATACTAAAGTTACTTTTAGAGCCACAGAATATTTCTTCATGCTAGTAGAAATTTTTGTGGTGTTGGGTTGAATTTGTGCGTGTAGTGGTTTGGTCCAAAATACTCATTACTGTTTACCTTCTGTGAGATAAGAGTTAGGAGAAACGCAAAGCAGGCACCAAACTTGAAAGAATATAAAAAAGTTTATTAACAGACCTAAAAGAGGGAAAAAGAAAAAAAAAAAAATCATACCACACCGTCAGAACTCTTCTCCTCCCCCCACCTTTCTCCCTTCCCCCACTGACAATGTAAAAAGACAACCCTTGAGATGTTCAGTGTGTTTACCACTTCCGTAATAGCCTTGTTCTGTTCATTTAGGAAGAGGAATCTCTCTTGCCCATGCTATGGAGAAATTATCACAAGACAACCGCCTGGGTTGGTTCTCTGCTCACATCGTGTGAGAGTCCCCCCTCCCATGAGTTGCAGCTTTTCCCACAACTGCTTTCAAGGGTCCAATCTTGAGCCACTGGGGTAAAATTTTAAGGTTGAGCCGTTCAGAAACCAAAGTTCTCTTCACCCATCTCTGGGAGCATTTAATCTCTAAGAACAGAGGCCCTCCTCCTTCCCTGGGAGCAAAGGGTCCTCCTCATCTTCATCTCTAGGACTATCTCTGGGAGCATCTCTAGGAACTGAGGTCTTCTCCTTTTCCATTTGGAGCAAAAGTCCTCATCGCTTCCACCTCTCCCTGTTCAAACTTCTCATCAAATTACAGCTGCTTCAGCATCTGCCTATCTCAGCGCAGGTGCTTTTGCTCACAAGTGCAAGTTGAACGCTCCACCCTCCATGCCTTCATGAAATTACAACAGGTACTCTGATACATCATAGCTTTACAACAGAATTTCAGCTTTAAGCATCTCCTCTTTCTTCTCCCTCAGGTTTTCAGCTCTTCACAGCACTAAAAGGGTTAATCTCACCCAGGCCCCGCAGCTGGAATTTCGCTTATCGCTGTTGGTCACATGATCTTTGCCGCGCAGCTGTGGGTAGCTTTCGGCTGAATCCTGGCTGCACTGGAGAGGGGGAGCCACCCGTCTGCACAGAGCAGGGCTGTGGGGGGGGTTCCATGGATGGAACAGGACCCATCGGCTCCAGGATGGCCGTGGCCCAGCCCTGCCTGGCCCAAGCAGAGCCTGGGCCGGGCCCACAGGGCCCCGTATGGGGCCCGCAGCCACCTGTCCCAGCACCGGAAACGAGAGAGACTCTGCCTGGGGTGTGTCTATTCTTAAGTGCGGATCACAGAGGCGGTCAAAATTCTAAGTGGCTTAAAAAATTGTCCATATTCAAACTAGCCAGCCGATAGGTTCTGTCAGGTCACAGAGGAAGCTGTAAGCACCTCTTTGCAAGAAAATCAGTTCCAGGACTATGCTTTGCTAACCCATGACAGTGGCCTTTGTGAAATTAAAACACCAATGCCATTGACTTCACTGGAGCTGCTAGTTTGGCTTCAAGGAAAGACTATGGTTTATGTTTCTTTAAAGCTTATGGCTTATGTTTACGCTAAATGATAGGTGTCAGTTAACATTGTGGCAATGAAGGCATTCTAATAATATTAAGATTAAAAGATTAAGTTTTATTAAGCTTTTTATTTTTCTTTGTCCCATTATGTAAAGGCAAGGTCTACTGCCAAAACTGTAGTTCATGAGTGCACTTACATTTGCTTTCTGATAAATCTGTCACTGAGGATAAGCATCATTACCAATAACTTGCAGGCTATGAAAAATTTTGACCCTTCCCTCCAGGATATCTACAGACTATTTCAGACACATTTTGCACAATAACTTTTATTAAAAGCAAATAAAATAATGCTAAATTTCAGTGTCACATTGTGTTTGTTTTCAAGGTCACCTTTATTTGTTTTCTTTACACAATCAGAACTATGTCTAACTCTTCATTTTGGGGGATGGCATTACAGCCTTTCACCAGAGCACTCTCCTCCATGTCATGAGTGACACATCTGAGACCTCACAAGCTAATAAATATTGGTTTAGCAGCTCCAACTTCCCAGGCAATGTGTGTGGAGCACAGACAATGAAGCATAACAAAATGCTGGCCTGCTCAGTGCAGAAACAGCAGTAAAGATTATCTTTCCTGAGAGGCCTTGAACTGAACTGGAGCTGTCTGGAGGGAGATAATGTCAAAAACATGTGTTTTCTTCAGGACTTGGATGTAACTGAAAGAAGCTTTTCAAGATCTGAATTTGGACAGGTTATTCATGTGGCAGTTAGATAATTAACTCCTACTTGTGTACAACCTTTGAGATGGTGCTTTCTATTACATACTAGTAGTACTTTTCTTCTAGGAAAACAGATTTAAATAGAAAACCTTGCATAGGAATAACATATTCAAATACTAGATTGTGTGAACTGACTTCATGTGCCTATGAGACAATTTGACTGTAATTCTTAAATCTCATCGACTCTATATGAAAAAAAAATTATTTGAACAGAAGTTGATTCAAGGGTATCTTTTATACTTGACAAATTTATCAAATCCACTGCTTTTGCATTAAACATGAATTATCTGGAAAGTCCTGATTATTCATTCAAGTTGCCAGTGTCAAGGAGTGAGTTTATTATATTCTTGCTGGATTGCCTGTGTAGCTTTTTTTTCTCTTCTGTGGTTTATTGTCTATGTTGATGGAAACCCAGAAAACATTCAGTTAACAGGGGAAGTAATATTGGTAACTTACTTTGAAGACACGACATATTCTAAAATAGTCTCATTTTGATTCACAGATAAAACAGCTCTATTGTAAAATTTCAGTGTGAAGAGGGGGGATTTGAGGAGAATTTAAAATGCAGAATATTATTTTGTCTATGTCAGTATTTGCTGAAGTAAAGCTGCTGCATTTTGGTGTCTATAGGGCTAAGTGAGGAATGGTATATCCTGATGTCCTTATGAAAGTTAAATTTATTTCTTTCCTAGGGCTATTGTGTCAAGTCATATTTACAACCATGCACACACAACTTTCTTTAACATAAATGCTAGTAATTTTTCATAAGCCCTACATGCATTTACAGGTTAAAATATTGAAATTATGCTCCAAGTGAAGTGATAGGTTGAGCAGTAAGTAAAGAGGATGCAAATGATAATATGTAAATATATACAAGAAAAACAAACCTTTCTGAGGTCACCAAGATTTCTATCAGGCAAATAGATTTGAAAAGTAAATTTCAAGGTCATTCATCTGGAAATCAATCATTGCCATAGTACAGATTACCTAATAAAACCTGTTCACTGATGGAGGTTTATCTTTCTGAAGTTCTCTCTTCTTTCAAGGTTAAAATGCTCTCTACTATTTATCAAGCACAGGAAGGACAGTCATATGGAGCACAGATATCAAGCAAGGCCTGTCAATAATGTTTATTTCCATCAAAGCATAAAATGTGTTTGGGGTGCACAATTAGAAGATCAACAACCAATCCACATATCAGGGGACAGGTCGCCTGTTTCTTGCCTTTGTTGTCCCCCTACTTCCGTTTCCCTATATTTTTGTTATGGTCAGATCACATCTAGGGCCCAATGGGTGATTAGTTTATAGGAATCTCAATGTAATTGGAAGCAAAATGCAGCACACAGTTGGAAAAGACCAGAAATCAATTTTATTCAGCCTCCACCTTATTCTCCTTCAAATTTCCAAAGAAAGGTGTATCTAAAAAACATAGAAAGGTATATTGCATTTGAAGCAAATTGTGAACTGTTTCCTTCAGTGTTGAAATCTTTCTAGAAAATGTCTTTTTCAGTAGGGATCCACTGAAAGAAACCTATATCTAATGTGATGGTTTTAGGTTACGCAAAGAATGCTATCGTTGCTTTAAATAGAAAGAGAGGACTCTTGTGTTCCATCTTAACAATTCTCCAGACAACACATTTTAAACAATGCAGTCCAACTTTATAGCAAGTCTATAGACTATACACCTAATTCAGAAAAAAATAAGTACACTGATTAGCCTAAATTGGAAATTATTGATACAGTTTTGCAATGTGAATGTAAACAGTAATACTGATTCTTTGGTTAATTACATCAATACGTTAGAGGACTTGCTGTACAAAGAAATAGGGTAGTTAATGTCAGAAACTAAGATTAAACCATTCAACTCCTTGGGAATTTCATATCATGAATATATAGATGATTTCCAATTCTCTGTTCCTCTCACATTTGATGTAACTTATTCCTTTAAAACAAACACTATTGTAAAGAGCAAGGTGATGCCTCGATTCCACTATGATTCATTCATTTTGCCACTGATTTCAATATTTTTGAACGAATACTTTCTCAGTGATTTCCAGGTTGGAATGTTCTGTCCTGTTCCAATCTAACTTTTGGTACTGGATTTATCTGGTAAAACTTTCACTCCTCTGAAGATATGAGATTTGCATCTTATCTCTGTATGGACAGAATTTTACTAGCCTGGTTTCCCTCAAAGCTGGATTTACTGTGTGTGATTTACAAAATCATATCTTTTTTTTTGAAATTGTCTTTTTTAAAGTTTAAACCAAAAACCAGATGTGTCTGAAAGCTCTCCTAAAGTTGAACTGAGATGACTCAAAAAAAGCCCCAGATGACTTATAGCAATCCAACACACTAATAGGATACAGAATACTTGACCTGTGTTTGAATTTCTCTGCTGGCATATTGAATTCATGATCACTCTTTCCTGGAGTTGGAAAAGGACCTTCCTTCTTCTGTATGTTACAGGCTGATGATATCAGCATATACAGAAGTGCCAAGGCTGCAAGAAATCAAATGGGCTTTAGCACAGTAAGATCCAGCTTTATTAAGGCCACTTAAACAGGGAGAAAATCTGGATATATGTTGAGTGTCTACATTTAAAATATTCTTACTTTAAAAAGGATTTTATATATGAAATTACCATTCAGACACTTTTAGATTTCTTGGAAGAAAATATAATATTCACATATAAATAAATTATTAAAGCAGATGTGGTGACTGGTTTTAAGAAATATCATGCTTTTGTTTTAATATAATTTTTGTATATTTTAAACTCTTCTGAAACTTAATTACAGAAGGCTTCTTAGATTCCTTAATGGTTGTACATTTAGATGTAATTAGTAGAAGAAATTTCTTGCAAAATATCCAAAAGCTATCTGATATTTTCATACTGTATCTAGAGAAATCGCAGCTGCCTCCATTGTTACTTTTTAAATTACAATTTTTGGCATCTAATGCATTGATGCTGTATATGCCATCAAAGAGCTATATTTTCTAGAGAGTTAAAACTTGAAAATCAATAAATCTAATTAAGAACTTCAAGTTTCTGGAATTCTCATCAAGGCCACATCCTGTACAATAAACAATAAAAAATAAGTAATACCAAGTGGAAATATGAGATTAAGAAAAAAAAATCAGTTGAACTAAAAAGTGCCAGATCCTTCAAGTAAATGGTTATCAAAGAACTGTGACAAGAGGGTCTTTCTGATTTGAGATATATTCATACCTAATGGTATTTTGTAGGTCGGTTAAAGTAGGAACTTTTAAACTGTACATACACAATGAACAAGAAAGAGTTTAAACTGAGGGTAGTATGTAATTTAGCTTAACTGCACATTTATAAAGTCACTGAACCCAGTCCAGATGAGGGGTAATAAGGAGAATATTTTCATTCACACTATAATAATTTATTCATTTCCCACCACCAAAAGACAGTTCAAATATACCAGTACAGATCCAGGACACAATACTACAGTGCAAATCCCTATTTAGCCTTAACACCTAAACCATTACAAATACATATTTCTCAGCATCTCATGTGAAGATATTAATAAGTCTTGTTATGAAAGTCCAAGAACTTAGAAAGTATAGGGACAACAATAGAAATTGGATGTAATTCCAAAATGCTGCAATACTTCTGAGAGGTGGCTGAATATAAGATCAAAAATAGCAGCTGTGATTTCCCAGTTCTTGCTTCCTTATGTTTCTTGTTCCTTATTTCTTATGTTAATCAAAATACAGACTAAGACTTTATCATTAAATCCAAGTGTTCAGAGCTACTGTCATTTTACTAACCTATATATGCATGTTCTTATTTTCAGTGAAAATATTTACACCCTTGTCCACCCATCTTCAGTATTTTTAAAGGCGCTACAAGCAATGCACACAAGTTTCTGAGGACAATGTGGTTCACCCAGTCCTCATTCACACTAAATCTTGCAAGGAACTAAAGCTGCCAAGCTTCTATAATTACAGGTCCAAATGTTTGTGCATCTGGGCTCTTGCACATGTGTAGGAGTGCACCAGCTGTTCCCTTCCTCTGCATAATTTTCTCCTCTCCATTTTACCTTGTGAAGTAAGGTTTCCTAAGGCAGCTGATAAAAAATTTGGGATCAGACGAGCATGAATTTTATCACCTAGCTCAGAACTGAGTCTCTCAAATACATGTCGATATGCCAACCACTGTAAAAAACTAGGATTTTTCCTTTGATCCTTCTGATCACTTAGTGAGGCAGTAAGAGAGCAAGAACAAATGAAGAATGAGCTGGAAATCACATTCAATATGGAGTGGGTTAAATTGTTGTTATGGGCCTAGGGGATGATTGAAGTAGAGACAGAAGCATGGTTAAAAGCATCTGACACAGCCAAGTACAGAGGATCAGAGCTGTGAAGCTGGAGAGAATAATGATAGATACTGGGATAGTCACGAATTGAAAGAAGAAGCCAAAAAATGAAATGGATACACTGTACTTGAAAACAATTTATTCTAGAGGCTTGTTGTTTGGTAAAGGTTAAGTAACGGGGCAAAACAGTGTTATGAACTTTGCAATATAGTCATCTGCTCGATTATGGCCTCAGTTGCTACAGTGACCAACCACTACCTCAATGTTTGGAATAATTACATATTTAATTACCTTTCCTCCAAATACTTTCAGTAACTTTGTGGGGTTTTGAGGTTTTTTGTTGTTTTGGTTTTATTCTTGGAATTACTAGGAAATTAATTCTCTTTTTCAATAGTAACCAGCTACCAAGGCAGAGCACATGTAGGACAGTCCACAGTAGTCCCACAACAGACCACCATGTATCTGTCACAGGCCACAGTGCACCAAGACTCTGCATAGGTGGTCTCCTCGCTCCTGGGTGTTCATCTGGAGCTGCTGCAGGTGAGTGCTGAGACAGACAGCACAGCCAAGGGGAGAGCTGTGCAAAGAGCCCTGCAACGATGAGCTGTGAGGACCTTCCTCTGCAGCTCACCCAGGCACTCTTTGGCTCAGGAGTTCATCCCAGCTCAGTCCCTGCCCCGGATGCTCCCCTGAGCCATCATCCAGGTGTGCCTGTATCCAGTCCTGGCCCTGACCTGATTGCACTGGCTTTTCTTCCTGGCTTCTCCTCAGACGTAGCTGGTTACAACAAATTTGTCTGGGGATGCCTAAGCTCTCAGCAGCTCTGATTACCCTCACTGGATATTCTCTGCTCTCTGCTGGTTTAGGGACAGCAGGATTCTGTTCAGATGCCAGTCTGCTGTCACCCTCAGCTCTGTCCTGGGTTGCAGTGTATTCTATTACCAGCCTCAGGAGCTGTTGAAATCAGGTGGGGCAGTGTTTCCTTGCCTCCTCCCCCCAGACTATCTTGCTGTTAATGGCCCGTCATTGTCCTGCTGCATGACTCAGAGATAACTCCCTCTGGACTATCTTCTGTTAATGAGCCTCATCAACACTTGGCCTCATGACTCATTACCCCATTGTGAGATGCTCCACCCAGAGGGAGGAACCAAGCATTCCATCCTGGATATAATCTGAGATTCTGAACTCCAGAGACAACCTTTCTACTAGATTCCCAGAGGACAGGAGCTACATAGCCACCACTGGACCTTCAGAGGAAGAGCAGACCCTTCTACAGGACCACTGCTTCAAGAGAACCACATCCATCACTTCAGGAGGACTGCAGCCACCATTTTATTGGACTGCCACCACCACCCTGACTAACAGGGTTTCAGGTTGTATCCTGACTCTGTTAGTTTAACCCAGTATTTTGGGGTTTTTTGTTGGTTGTTGGTTTGGGCTTTTTTTTAATTTCCCTATTAAATTGTTATTCTGACTTGGTGCCTCCCACTGGCTTGTTTTCAAACTAGTACAAGCTCCTAGCTCCCTTCCCTCAGTGGAGTAACCCACCCTTTGCTGCTTCTTGAGGGGATCAACCAGCTTGATGAAAGCATGCAAATGTGCCCCTAGAAAGCCAACAATGGCCGGAGAATTAATGCAGACTTATAGATGCACTGAAGTGGTATATGGTCTTTTCCTTTTTTGACAATACAGGTTGATTTTTTTCATCATAGTAGAGGTACAATTTACATGCAGTTTTGAAAACAATGTAAGTAAAAGACTCAGAAGTGGATAATGTTCAAGATACTATATTACAGTATAACATATAAGAGAAATATGTTTAGGTATTTGTGTGTCACTTACAGGATATACCTTCTCTCCAAGACAGGCCATAAAGTGAAAACTCTTCCATAAGAACCTGCTGATCTCACTATTTAGGTAAAAGCAAGTATGAAGAGGAAATATTGCTAATGTGTTCTCAGTGTTATTGAATCTGGATTTCTACTGTACTAAGCAGAGAACAGAAAGACTCAATGTTACTTCAGCACGAGGTACAAACTTTGCAGGGACATTTTCACTCTTGTTCTAGGGGCACTCAACTGATAGCCTGGAGCAAGTCCAAATCCTAAATGGCTTTTCAAAGCAGAGATGATTCCTCCAAATGCATTGAGAAATGATCTGGTAGCCTATGTAGACATTTGGTCATAAAGACCATGTGCCCTGTACTGCTCCGACTAAGCAGGAAGTTATAGTCTTCTAGAAGAAACTTCCATGTGTTTTTAGATGAGAGAATTTTTTGCTACTATAATTAGAGCAGAAAGTGGCAAAGCAGTAACTGAAAGATTCATATGGTAAAATAACAATGATAAAATAATTCGTTTCCTAGGAAAGGAACAGTCACACAGCTTTTTTTCCCCCTCTAACTTCTCTTCAGAGATTTTTTTGGTCTTCTCTCGGAAGAGCCTTTTTGTGTCCAGATTTTTTATTGATGATTGTTCACAGCAAATTCTTACTGTTCTCTATATGGATATGTCCATCATAGTTATGTAGTTGAATTTCCCTGTTCCACCAGCACCAAGTAATTCTTACTATGCCATAATATTAAATATTCTTAAATTGAAATTGTATTATTGAGTAAGCAGTTTGAAAAACATAATACATTTCAATACACACTCATAGTTCATGGGAAAATTGTCATAGAATATCCCCCAGTCTTGACAAAACAAATAGATATATTTTCATCTCTTTTCATATAAACATGCATGTATTTGCCCTGTTACCTTCTCATATTTATGCATCACTCCCAGATGCATATCTGATATTTCATATCTGCCCATATCAGTAACATTGATATCCTGCTTTAGTCAAGACTGTGCCTGAATTTTCCTATTGTCTATTATCATGCTTCAGCTAGCCTGTCAGGTAAAACCTCCATTATCCACATACTTCCACATGCTTCCTACAACTGGTAGGAACTCTTAAGAGATGAATGTGTAAACATTTTTATTTATTTGTTTGTTTTATTTTCAAAATAAACCATGGAACTCTTCAACACAATCTACTCAGCTGTTAGTTGAGTAACCATTTAAACATAGTGGTATAGTGAATGTCAATCCTCCTACATATTCCAACTTCTTTTATAACTCCTTGTCTGAATTTAGTTTGTAAGCAATTCCAAAAGAGAATCACATTTTTCTTTTTCCTGCTCTCAGACACTCACTGGGGATGACTTAAACTTTGAATCAAAATGAAAGAATAAGTAGGCCACAGTAGCACAGCACAACAGGAAATGATAAATAACATAAGCAGTTGAAATTGTAGACAAAAATGTCAGTAAGCAGAATGCAATTATTTAGGCAAACTGAGAAGTGTCTAGGACACTGAAGCCAATATGCAAACTACTGGAAGCCTTACATAAAAGATTAGGCATATGAGTAATCATACTTAGTACTCCTATCATATCTCCATCTTCAAAACACAGAGTCAATGAACTAGTCACTATTAATTTTCCACAGCTGTTCAACACTATGATTTATCAATCCGATCTATAAGATCACTTCAAAACCCCACTTTTCTCCCCATCACTGTCCTCAAAAATTGGCTAAAGGCTGAAACAAGGCAGGGAAAATCTTTGTCTCAGAGCTTAAAAGATTTTACTTTAATCTTCTTGGAAATTAGAGTTCTTCTCTTGCAGTAATCTGAAATTTTGGATACAAATAATGTGCTTCAGCATGAAAAAAACTCCAAATCTCAAATCCCCAGACAAACTTAACCCCTCAAATAAAAAAAAAAAATAGTTCTTTCAAATTTATAACATAAAATGTTTCATTTGGACCTGAAATTCCAGCTAAGAGGCCATGTTCCAAAGGTCCTGGTTTCGTCCCTTTTCTCTAGGATTTCTGAGATGTAGGGATGAACAAATTTTGGTTGTCCCTGTCGAGAGCAAAGTCCAGATGTCAAAAAAAACCTCACTGGTGCTTTTTAATAACTGTGCTGAAACTCAACTCAGTTTCAACTCCTCGCAGCTGCTGGCTCTGACTACATGGTAGTGCCAGAGCACAAGGGACTCTTTATCAGTTCTTTTATCTCCAGACTTCCCCTTCAGCAGACGTAGCTGGCTTATCCTGGATTCAGAAGCCCAACCATGATTCAGTATGCAGGAACTGTGAGCAATCAGGGACAGTGGCTCATGAGCACACTTGGAAGCTAAAATGAAAGTATAAATGCTCAGACTTGCAAGGAATCAAAAGATTCCAGGTAGATACTGAGAAAGTTGGAAAGGCATCTTTCCAGGTCCAGCACTGGGTGCAGAGACAATTTGCTACACTGGACCCATAAATTTATGGGGCTACCCCGATCTGGGTGCCCTTGAGCCCTGTCTCAGGGCTTTCCTCCCACAAACTGGGCTATACATGCAAGGACTTTTGAGTGACCATTATTCTCTGATAGTAAATTTGTCTCACGAAAATTCTAACTTTAATTTACCTGAGCTCCTTTAGGTTTTATCAGTAACTAATTCACAAAATCAAAAAGACAGAATATTTGTGGGATACCTCATTTTAAGACTTGTTTTCTACATTCTACAGCAGACACTATTTAAGGAGGAGTTTTTAAAATGTATTATGCATGTATGTATCTTTCTTAGCTGTATAAATTGATCTCTAGAGTTTGCCATAAAATGCTCAAGTGCAAAGAGCTAAAAACATGAAAGAGTAGATTGAGAATAAGTAATATGCTTCATTAATATCATGAGATAGAGAAGGAATAACATTAGTTTTTATTAGTTGGTTACTATTTGTACAGTTCTTTGAATATATAACATGCTCCATATAAGAATTAAAATATTATTGCTATTAGGCTGTCAAATCTCTCTGTGTTGTACTGCTCTCACTTGCTGGTTACTATGAAAATGAATACATGCCTAAGAGTATGAGCACTAGATCAATCACATCGAATCAAATCAAAACAGCACCTTTAATGGTGGTGTTGATTCTATTTTTCAGATTACAGTAACGCTTTTGCACCCGCTGCTGTAATATTAGTTGGAGCACTTCCTTCTGGCTTCACATATTTTTAAATTTTTGGCAGTACGAATGGACCAACACTGACCCTACTCTATTTTTATTTTGATGCTCTGCTATTGTGCTGGTGGTATTTCAATCTATTTGCACCCAATTTTGAATTATTTACCAACAGCATATTACTCCAAGCACTAGTTTTGTTGGAAGTCATGAGATCTTCATTATACCAGTGTTTTTAGAATGAATACTTCAATGTTGTGCTGATGTCCTGATTATATAGACTATGTTTGGCCTACTTCATATGAGCATCAGATGAAAATTAGAAGTCTGCCCTTTTAAGACAGCTCAAAGTATTTGCAGATACTGATCCCTGAGTTAAATTTCATATAGTATATAAAATTTGTATGAGTATGCATATTTATATGCATATCAGTGCAATGCTGTTAATATAATATAATTACACTTGCAAGGTGACTTGACCAGAGCTTTGCAGAATCAAGTGAGGTTCCTTTCATAAAGTACCTGGCTAATCTAAGAATCAGAAGTAATATTCTTTTAGAGGTAGGGAATTATTTTAGTGCAGATAAATATACAAAAGAGAAAATTAAAGAGACAAATGATAGGAACAGATACAGAGAAGTGGGGAAAAAGAAAAAAGACCCCCTCCAAAAGAAAAAAAACCTCTTTTGAACGATCTGGGAGAGAACTCATGTGAAAGAATTTTGATGTCAATGCTGATGATTTTATAGTGCTTGATTTCCTCAAATGCAATATAAAAACAGAGTTTCTCATGCCTCATATACGTGTGAATGGGATTGTATCAAAATAAACTGTCTTCATCCTTATCTTTTCCTCCTAACCAAAGTAACTCAAAGAACCACAGATTTTGACTAGCCATGCAGTTTGAAAGGACTGTACATCCTTGCTTCTTTGAATTGTGACATCATCCTACAGAGTTCAGAGTGCTGCAGTCATGTCTTTTCTGCTTGGTATCATTGTATATTATCAGAGTGGAAGGTGATATTTAGCTAAATAAACTTCTTAAAAAGCTTGATTTTGCTGCACTCCCTGTAATGTATCACATAGTAGCTAAGAAAGAAATGGAACATGTGGATTATTGTTAAGCAAAACCATTTAGCAGTAATATTTAGGGCTGCAGTGCAACAGGAAAGACAAAAGGAGTCCTTCTGCTAAGGAAAGAAACACCCCTAAACAAAATCTTATCTCTAGTGACTTCCTACCAGTGACAGACAGGACTGACACTTTTGCTCATAATATTTGAATGAAATCTTAGCAGTTCCTCGGCAACTAATGCTATGGAAATGGATTCACATGCCCTGTGGGTGTGAATCTACAACCCAGGATTAATTGGGTTACTTTTACAAAGTGTAGACTTTTTAAAATAAGCCAAGCTTCTAAATTAATTTGGAATTTCTGATACATATCAGACTAATGCATTGGAATACTATTTTTTAACCTCCTGCTAATGCTGCTTTGAGCTTGCTTAGGCAGGAGTAGCATGCAGGGACATACACTTGTTCAAGCCCTTGTCTTTAGCCTGCCCTACAGCCTGTCAAGGACTGGCAGAAAGCATTCCTCTGAGTAATGTCTGCTGTTATGCACTGGCCTCATTATAGTCTAACTTGGAAGAACTACTCTGTAATTCATATAAATAAGATTTTTTGTTGAGGCCAGTGTACTGAGAGAAACATGCACTCTATGACTGTCACTCATAAACTAATTCTCACATATCATGTGTCATAATAGTATTTTGTACAGATTTATTGAATTGAATCTGTTGCTTTTCTAAGGCTATTTTACAGCAGCAAAATCCAAATTATTTGCACTCATTTCTAGTTAGCTTTAACTATATGGCTTTATATATGTATGCTACAATCACTGAAGTATCTGTGAAACTTAAAACATTGAAAAAGGAGTTCATTTGCATCTGGACCTACAAATTAGTTTTCCGTTCAGCTTTAAAATAGTGAAGACTCATGTTAAAATGAACTCCATTGTCAAACTTGACTGAAATTCCCAAACCACCCTCTCCAACGGTTAGAAGAAACCAAGGCAATTGATTTGTTCAGACTTTGCACCACATTTTTAAACAGTTGAATTAAAGAAAAATTAATCTGTCCCTCGATCCCCATATAAGTACCTGGTGTAAAAAACCCAAAACGGCTCTTGGACATGATAAACTTGACCTCAACCTGTTCCTATCTATCAAATCTAAGAATTTTTCTTGTGCTCAACATTATCTCCTCTGGGCTCAGAGACTAAGAGCTGGCCCCAGGTGACCTACTAGAAAAACTTCAGTAATGTTGCATACACATTCCATTTATTGAAAGGAAAGAATATTAGCAGTTGGTACTAACCCTCTATTTAGGAGGACTGCAGTTGAGAGAATGTTGTAATGAGATTGGCGTTTTACATGAGGAATTGGGACTACTTTCCTAAAATGCACCAGTGGTCTCCAACTTATATTTGTGCTTCAGAGATAAGCCAAATGCCATTATTCTGTCCTGCAGCAGTCTGTATTTTTAGAAAAGATGAAATAACCAACACTTGCATTTTTTACATCTGTGATATGAGCCAATAACCCCATGAAATTGGATGAGCACTAACCTTCTGTGAAAAACGATTAGCCCTATGTTCTAAGATAAAAATAATAAAATATGAAAAGTTTTTGAAGGGCAAGAATTACTCCTCCTAAACTGAGAATTAGATTTCTTTGTGGAATTACTGAGAGGATTTTTTTTTTCAGAAAAGTGTGGAGCAGCAAGTAGCACTATTTGTTAAGATTTAATGAAATGCATGGAAAAGCTTGACTCTAAGGTACATTTCTCAAAAACAATGTGGTAGCTGGGATTTCTGTTCATGCATTTCATCTTGATCTTCAAAACTGGTGTGAATGCATGCAAGGCAGAATATGCCAGTGCTGCCCTCATGAAGACATTAAGCATAAAAGAACTTACATGGAGCTTGATGCTTTACCAGGCACATGCGTTAGTTCATTTCAAGTTTTGCTTAACCCCACATAAAAACCTTTCATTTAAAATATTTTAAATAATTCCAGGAATTATTTATTTATTTATTTATTTTATTATTCATAGATATAATTAATTTATCTTTTTTAACTCAAAGAACAATATTTGCTACAGACTATGTTTGAATTTTTTAAGTAGAAGATTGAAAATATCCTTAAATCACATTAATATTTATATTTTTCAATTATCTTTATTTTTTAATAACATACTTTCCTGGTTTTGTCATGTGTAATTCAAAAAAGCAAAACCTGTAACTTTAATGTCTTGATTCTATTAATTTAGTCAGACTTGAATACACCTCCTTAAAAGAACTAAAGAATATTAATTACAGATAAAATTATTAGAAAGAAACAAGGTAACATTTTAAAAAATAACTACATGGTTTTGAAGCTGAAATTCCATGTCAGAAAGGATTTGTGAACCTGGGGATTTTTCGCATTTCATAGTATGTCAACAGAATTTAAGCAATTATGTGCTTACATTCCTTTTGATAGTTTTACATATGCTTTAGGAGAAAGAATAAATTACAGGAAAAGGAAGACTCACTGATCTATTTTTCATAAAGTAATTGTTAGACTCACTATCTGAAAATAGAAGGCTGTTGAGTAGCTTAGAGGTTATTAATATTTTGGAAGATATATAAAGGATGAGGCAAGAAGAAACAGTAGAAAATTTAAATCTTGGAAGTAGAAATGGTGTGCTAAGGGGAAAAAGAAGACTGGAAGTCCCTCTGGATATCCACAGTGTCTCATATTGGGAAAGCTACCCTGGCAGCCTCTTGGTAGAGTCTTGGACTTCCTAGGAGCTCTCCCAGTGACAAGCACCTCTGTACCACTTGACAGACCCAAGGCAGACAGGCCTTGCCTGGTAGAGTCCCAGAGCTTTTCCCTCTCTCATCTCTGTGAGGGAAGGATGCTTTATATGTTTCTTGTTTTCAGACAAGGTCAAACAACCTGATAGAATTCCACTAATCCAAATCTTTATGGGTGTGTGTGTATGCATCTGTTTCAAGTCCAAGACACTTCAGAATCTGGTTATCTCCCTCTTTTCTTCAAGTGCACTGAATTCTTATCTCTACCCAAAAGCTTTTCTGATAAGTAAATTTATTTTTCCCATACATCCAATGTTACTGGTACCGTGACCCTGACGAGAGTACTTGGAAACATCAATAGTTTTAAATGCTCATTATAGAAGCTGGAAAATAGGAACAAACAAACCAAGAAACAAAAGGCTGATATCCATATACAAAACATAAAATTGCCTGAGGATGGCAAAATGGAAGTGCTTTGATAACAACCATCCATTAGAAACTTATTAAGATCATTCCAATAGGATTCAGTTTGCCCTTGAGTTTTAATTCTCTTGGGCTAGAAATAGCATAGTGAATGAGTTCATGTGCTCCAGACTGAAGGAGATGACAGATGTTTTCACACAGAGGATGTAGATACAGGGAATGGGATAAAGTTCTTACACAGCTACACTGGTTTCAACTTTATATTGAGTTCAATGATTTTACTTAATGCATGGCATCCTTTTACTCTCACATTGTCAGGTATTTAACACTGAATACTTCTGGACAGAGAATCTCTAAATGACCTTAAGGGAACAAAGTAAAACTACTTATACATACTATAATGCTACCAGTAAAGACATAATTTCTTATGTTATACTTCACAGCATGCTTTGATTTGCTGTTTGGTCCTTCTGACTGTATAGCCAGTACCATTTGTTCATTTAGTAAGTCTATAATTGTATATAGGAGTGAAAAACTACACAGAGACATCCAAGCCACCCACATCAGAGTTAGCATGTATTCCAAAGGAAAACAGTCTTGGCTTTGCTAAAGTCTCTTTATGATCATATACACTGCTCCTCTCATTAACTTCAGTGGTGTAGTACATTAAAGACACTGGACAGTTTCTGATGTCTTAATATGTATGAACAGTCAAAGCTAGTTGAATGTGATGGCACATTGACTTGGACAAAACTTTGAATTGGATATGCCTAGAACTTGTCCTTTATGTGATCTCCTCTAGACAAGCTCTAATATTGACTATTAAAGTGGAAAAGGTAGGTTTCATTGGAGAATAAACTTTAAAGGAGACAAAATTTAGAATGACTGTCTGCCTAGTAATAAAAAGTTTATTGAGTTCTTCCTTGAAAGAATGTCCTTGGCATATAGTCTTGGTCTGAACTAGTTCAGAGACATTTTGGGCTATCACAAACTTGGCTTATTACTCTGTTGTCTTCTGCTGCCTCCATGGTTTGGATACCTGATTCTTGTTCCTTTCTACCTTTTTTCTTCCCCTCTTTGTTTGAGCTGAAGGTTCTCTCAGGCTCTCACTGTGAACACCTTGGGTTTTTTCCCCCTCTGTATCCTGCAGACTGGAAAGCTTTCCCTTAGACATGCTGGTGATCCGTCTCACCTTCTCCTTTGTCTTTACAGAAAGGCTGACATCAGAAGAGACAAAACCTGAACATTCATTGCTTGGAATTATCCAAATAGTGTGAACACACTATGCTGGCACAGCCTGGGCCCTACAAACTTGCCATTGACTTAATGAATTGGCCAGGACCTCTGTGCCTCTGTGATCATGGCCTCATTGTGAAGAGGGAGAATAGCACTAGTGTTAGAGGAGAAACTGTGGAAGTCACTGTATCACATCTGCCTTACAAGTTTACATATGGATTTTTTTCTTCTGAGCAGGATTATTAAAAGGATCACACTCTGTATATCACAAAGATGGAAGGACACTAGAAAAACAGACATGAAAGCATGTCTGCATATCCCAAAAAAGAGATAAGCTTTCCTGAACTACTCTATTTCATTCACTGGATGATAAAGTATATCAACACATTTTGGATATTAAACTAAATATTATTTTTTTTTAAATTAATAGTCTGAAAGCACGTGTTAACCAACAGTGCTTGTGATTTTACCATTTTATTTGACATAATGGTTATGAAAATAAAAAATATTTCATTTGATGTGGATCACCTTCTATGATTCAGAAGAGAATAGTAAAATATATTTATATTATTTGATTAGCAGCAAAAGCAAAATGAAACAAATAATATTGCAGTCATTAATCAGAATCAAGTCTTTGCTGTGCTAGGCACATATCAAGCTGACATGGGAGACATTATTTATTTACTGCATAGAAAGTTACATATCTATATATAATCTAAAGCCCACATAAATCTGCCAGTTTTATGTTGATTTCCAAATATGGTAGCATCTTTTCCATAAAGAAAACAAGATTACACAGGAGAAAAATTACTTCTGGGGTTTTTTTCCAAGTTGAATTTCCCTTTTATTGCATACAAGATTTAGAACTAGTTTATGTACCTAAGTGCCATTTACGAAGTTCAATGTGGCAATAGTAACTGAAATTTTATTGTCTTATCTGTACTATGGTTCTCAAGATGAACACAAGTAATTTTTCTGAAAACTTGATAGCTTGCTCTGAAATAAATGTGAGGAACCATTTATGAGCTGGTATATATCTAAATCCTCATGTTTCAATGATTACACTGTGCTAGTTAAAAGGCAAAACAGTTTGAACAAACAACAAATAGCTCAGTTTCCAACAAACAGAAAAAGAGGTCTGTAAAACATCTCATTTTAGATGTTTTCCTGCCACAAAAAGAATCTGATCTCTACCTTTAGATTGTAAAATCAGTCATTCTGGATCCTACATCTTCATAAAATTCATGACTTGAAAATTGGAGGACTGAATAAGCCATTGGAGGGTTTCTTGCAATGCAACATCATCATAAAACTCTTTCACACCAAGTCTAACAGCTGTGGCACAAAGCATATATGATACATAGAAATGACTTGACTGCCATAGTTAAATTAATATTTTTACCTCCATGCATATGTAATTTGCATTTGCATAGTGTGCTGGTTTAGACAAATTTGGAGGAAAATATCCTCTGATAGAAGGCAGGTTACAACCATCCCTCCCCCACCAGGTTCAGGAAAAAAAAGAAATTTTCCTTGGAGGAAAGTGAAAGAGATAAAAACTATTTATTTAACAAACACACAGAAAAAGGATAATAATGCTAAATAATAAAACCTCTTGCTGTGGAGAGAAACCTGGGAAGATTTCAGAGTCCTTCTGTAGGTGTGGTCTCTCTCCTCCTCCTCCTCAGAGCTGGGTCATGGGCCCACCTCTGGGGCCTTGGTGGAAAATTCTCCCGATGCGTTCTGATGTTGAAACAGTCCAGAGGAGAAGAAGGGAAAAACCGAAGTCCTGGGAAAACAAAGTTCAACTCTCCATCTCCCTCCAGAGAAAAGGAGCCGAAAGCTGGCTGGAAAGCACGAAGGGTGCTTCCTCCGCTCTTGCTACCGCAGCAGAAGGACGCAGAGGAGTCTGTGTCTGTGTCCTTGAACAACTGCTTTGTAAAGTTTGCTCGGTTTTTTTCCTCTCCCCCCTCTCAGGCTCAGTTTAAAGGCACAGAAAGGCAAAAAATTAAGTTCTGGGCATAGAGCAGTGATAGGGGATGCACATCATAAAGTCACCCCAAGACACATAGATACTAACATGGAAAAAAATGGGTAACGTCCAGATATTTTCTATGACAAGTATCCTCAGTTCAACTGATTTTACATGAGTGGTAAAAAGATAGTGTTCCTGGAACAAGGTCTCTCTACACAAGATTTTGGGAAAGCTCAAGTTTGGAACTCAGTGGTAAGTAAAAAAATTCCTCATTTGTTCGAGAGGAATGTTGTTTTTTTTCAACGTCCTGCTCTGAGAGTCGAAAGTCGGAGCTGTTTGAAGCTTTTGAGAGCTGTCAAATGTTCAGAGTTTAGCCTGAGATAGATACACTAGCTGAGTGAAAATGAGGTGAGCAAGAGAAATGAAGACTATAGTTTCCATATGACTTAGAAATTTGTCACTTCTATCTCAATGCCTTTTATGATTCATGACTACAAAATACAAGATAGCACTGCATATAGTAAAAGATTATGAACGGAAGTTTTGAGGTAGATAAGCTACAAGCTATGCAAATCTTCCCAAAAAAAAGCATCAATAAAATTTTTATAACTTTGCACTTGTTTTCTATGCATGTAGAACACATACCTTTCAAATGCATTATACATAGGTATTTTTTGTTTTTTGCATTGAAAAATAATAACTCATGACTTTAACATTTTGAAATCTTGGTCTCTTCAGGAAGCAGTGTTCTGATTCTCTCTGAGAAGATTAGAATGCAGATTCTAATGATATAAAATATCCTGACTTTTTCCCTGCAGCTCTGGAAGAGATAAGCTTTTAAGGCCAGCACAGACCCATTTGAACAAAAATATTATTTGGAAGGAAGTTTCTACAATTTCTATCCCTTTTAAAAGATACTACACTGTTCATTGCATCGCCAAAAGTAATAGATTAAGGAAAATAAACACCACAATTTAGAATCAAAATGTCATTGTATTTTTTTTTTTGTTAAAAACATTGGTGCTACCTTTATTGCTATTCCATGTTATTAAATATTATTTTACCAAGCTTTTCTCTGAAACTGTGATGACTAGCCCATTTTTAGCATAGCTATTTCACTGTTTGGTAAGACTTGCATCCAGGAATGCAAGTTGTGAGGACAGCTGAGTTTCGCTTGCAGAATACTGATTTGAGTAGGTGAGATTTTAGAAAAGTAGGAAATATGATAACTTAAAATAATGAATTCTGAAAGCTACAGATGTTCCACATTTTCTAGATGCAGCATTCAATTCTTTACAAAGCACTAAATAAATGAGTATTTTTTTAGCCAGAAGCTCACAAATATTAGCAACAACACTTAAATTACTTTTTGACAGATAAAATTGATTCCAAAAACTCACAAGAAACTAAGCCATAAAAAATATTACTATTTTCCAGTACCACACCAGAGATGCTACTAGCAGCACATCATAATTAAATGTTGGCCTTTGGCATTAATTTTGCATGTTATAACCAGATTTTGTAAAATGAAAAATAGCTTTCTATTAAAAGTTTAGATATGCTTTAAAAGAAGGAAAACACTGATCAATTACCACCAAACTGATGTGGTTCCTAGAAGAAAAATGCATAGCAGTAAAAAAAAACACCCACTGAAAGTGATACTGGATCAGACAACAACTGGTGTTCAAAGTTCCACATATTCAGTATCAGAAAAAAAATTCTATTCATCAGTGTCAAATTGCTTCCTTACACCTTTACTATACATACATCTAAGAAACAGAACAGTAAATTTAGCAACCTTTTCTCATCACTGCAATATATTATATAATTTATGTTGAGGCAGTCCATCTAAGTACTATAAATTGTATGTGTGTTACAGGTATATTAATAAAAATGTTTTTGTAAAGCTTTCTAGTATTATTAGTATTATCGTTGTATTCCAAATACATGACCTCTGAACTTCCAGAAGTACTGCAGTATTACTTTATTAATGCAGTTTAAAGAAGGAAATATTTGGAGAAAATAAATTGAGCTGTGGAGTCTCCTCCACTGGCAGTATTCATATGTGTCTGGATACAATCCTGTGCCATGTGCTCAAGGATGACCCTGCTTGAGCAGCAAGGTTGGACCAGATGATGACTGTGGTCCCTTCCAACCTAGCCCGTTCTGTGATTCTTGTGATTTAGTGACACACCTTTGGACAAGAAGCAAACATGTGAACATCATTCAAATAAGCAGTCCTTTCTCTTCTCCTGTGCCCTCACACAGTTTCTGAAGATAAAGCAATTATCAGGATATGCTCAGTATCCACTTTTCCCATCTCTTGTTAATTGTATTTGACAGTGTAATGAAGTTGTTGCCATGGAAGATGGTGTGAGAATGCACTTCTGACATGCAAGAAGGGCATGGCTATAGAGTCATGGGCAGACATTCTTGGAGTTCAGCCACCCTCACACATCCCCAGCAAGGCACCAAGCAGCTATGGCTCCCACACTGCGCAGCCATGGCAGTGTGGGGCTCTGCTCTGACTATGGCCCTGGGACTCTGGACTTAGTCTTATGCTAATTTGGGCCCTCAGCTTCAGTACAGGTTGGTATCCCCCACTCCAGTAGGTCTGCCCTGCTGAAGATGCACACAGATGGAGCTAGAAGATTGTTCATAAAACAGTATTCAGCTGTTCCAGTTCAGTCTCCTTAAGACTTTATAGTTAGTGGAGACTGATAACCTTTCCAGGGGAATCATGTAAAGCAGGAATGTAATTTAGATTTCCCAAATTACATCCCACACACTCCACCCTGCTACAGAGGAATGTGCTTCCTGTGCAGTAATTTTTCATGTAAGTAAGCCACAGTCACAGCCAGAGTCAGTTCAAGACATGCTTTCAGTTCTGGGTTAACAATGCAGTCTTGTTTTTAATAAGCCTAAAGATACTGTGAAAGCCCTTACACATTAAACACAGCACTTGCCAGCCTTTAAATGCCTGCAAAATGAACTTTACTTCAGGTACTAATGCCCACGGAGAGAACCAAAAATTTGCCTTCCAGAGGACGGGTCAGTAGAACTCCCTCTCCTTCAGCAAATTTCTAGTCCCAGTGCTTCCACTGTATAGCTTTGTGTTTAGTTAAAAAAAAAAATAAATCTTTTTTGTGGATGAAATGGCTGATTGCCATTTTCACCCCACAGGTAATATTATGTTGGTGCAACATAGTAAATAACAGTCTATGGGCACACACAGTCTTGCTGTGAGCTGATCCTGAGCTGGAAATCCTGAGACTAGTATTAGCACAAATGTCAGCTTGACTTAGTAGCACTGAATTCTACTTGTTTGATTGTGGACCCATGGCAGAAGGAGATGACCAAGTTCAAGGCCATCTAAGAAACCTGAAGGTGCACAGGTCCATAGGACCTAATGGGATTCATCCACAGGTCCAGAGGGAGCTGGCAGAGGAAGTGTCTAAGCCATTATCCATCATATCAGTCTCATATTGGTGCCTAGTAATATAATGAATCAGATCTTCCTGGAAGCTATGCTAAGGCACATGGAGAATAAGGAGGTGAATGATGACAGCCAACATGGCTGCACTAAGGGCAAATTATGCCCCACAAATTCAGTGGCCTTTTCTGATGTGATTACAGAAGAGATGGATCAGGGCAGAGTGACTAAAATTACCTACCTGGAGTTGTGTAAGGCATTTGAGTATGTCCCACGTGATATTCTTGCTTCTAAACTGGAGAGATACAGAACTGATGGATGTACCTTTCGGTGGATAAGGAATTGGCTGAATGTTTGCACTCAAAGGGTTGCAGCCAACAGCCTGATGTCCAAGTGGAGATCAGTGACAAGTGGCATTCCTCAGAGACCAGTATGCGGAAAGATGCTGTTTAACATATTTGTTGTTGACATGGACAGTGGGACTGACACCAAGCTGTGTGTTGTTGTTTTCGAACAGGAAGGGATGCATCTAGGGGGACCTTGATAGACTTGAGAGGTGGGACTGTGTGAACCTCATGAAGTCCATCAAGGACAAGAGCCTTGATTCTGTGATTAATTCATGACTCAGATGACCTTCCCAGTGAAAAACAAGAGTTGACAGTGATGCCTTTTCCTGGTCTTAAAATCAAGAGTCAAACACAGTTAGAAGGGAAAAAGGGATTTTACCTTGGTATTTATTTTAAGGATCCTTAGGTGCACTACATCCAGGTTGAATGCACCCCAATGCACACCGCAATGCACACCCACAATAGATCTGGTATCACATTATAGGTCTTACTAATTAGCATATCTATCAAAAATTCCCCAGTAAGAGGCTCAAGTGAGCTCCCCTCCCCAAGGAACCTTCCCCTGGATGGTTCTATCTTAGTTTACAGAATGTGTTCTGGAGAGGACCTTGGGGTCTGGGGTACACTAACTATGAAGCGTCTAAAATGTTTCGTCTCCTAGCTTGACAAACAAGTCCAAGAATGTAGGCAAAAAGCACTAGGAATACAGAAGTTGTAAAAAGGTATAACAGGGTTATAAAAGAAAAGGCAAAAAATCATCATGGCATCAACAGTACTATCCCTATCTTCTGTGTGAGAATTATTTAGAATTACTGAAGTTAAAAACAATGTCCTGAATTGCACAGAGCAACCTGCTGATTGTCTGTGCAAATTACAGAGCACCTGTGCATATGAGGGCAGTGTGCCATGCTTGTTAAGAAAAAACCCCACATTCTGCATTAGCTGCCTGATTGATTGGACTAAACCCCCAGAAAGGTTTCCAACATGCATCATCTGCCACATAGTAAAGTTTAACTCAAAGAGATATCTTGAAGGTAGGTTGTAAATGTAATAATTTATTGAAATGAGGCTGAAAGCAAAAAAAAAAAAAATACAGATCAAATATGGTAACAGCATTATGACCTTGTAATTTATTGACTGACAGATTTTAACTATTGAATTTAGAATTTAACACTGGAAATTCTTTAGTAAGCTATGACTTGGAGTGCTACACAATCAGCTACTATATGCTTTAGTCATAATCTGCAATGAAATATCCTACAGGCAAACAAAGGTTAAATGAATTCTCCTTGCTACATCTTAGGGAATTTTGTGATGTGCATTTGACTTTCACACTGACACTTGAAAATAGTGAAATGGACTATATCAAAATAGATATCGTTGTAATTATTTACATCCATATGCTGAGGGTAATGTAAAAACATAATTAGTAGAATTGCACATAAGTAAAAAGGAGATTTATGCCAAAGAAAAGCAGCTGTGTAAGCGCTTACCTATCCCATCAGCTGCTTTGTAAGGGCTTCAGAGACTTTTCTGTTGCTCATGGATTGTTCTCGAGATGCTCACCCCTTGACATGAATTTCTTTCACAGAAAGTAAGAATCCAATTTAGTGCTTGTTACACTGTAACACTAATGGCTGACTCCTCAAATCCCCACACAGCACCAAGCATCAGGTCAGCAGAGTATATTTCAAAAAAGAGAGATTAAATACAATTTCAACTCTGGGGATTTTGCAGTCTAATTTGGAGTGTTAGAGAACATTGGTAAAAAAAAAACCAAAAAAACAAAAAAAAACACCAAAAAATTTGTATGGAGAGAGGTAGGAGACTTGGAACTGGGAGCCAAATAAAACGAACAGATTTAGAAAATTGGACTGGAAGTTAAACAATAGGTATGGTGCAGTCCAAGGCTGCTTTTTAACGTGAATGAAGCTTTGAATTTAAGAAGTGAAAGAAAAATTCAAAGAAGGATAAAAAAATAGAAAAATTAAATGTTGAAAAGTGAAATATTCCAGCTAAATAGTCTGCATGGACTGACACTTCAAAAGATGAAAGAGAAAGAAATAGATTATATCAATGGACAAGGCTGTGAACAATCTTCCTCCCAACAATTGGAGTCTTTCTAGTCATTTCAATGCACTGAACTTAAAAAAAAAAAAATTGAGAGAAGTAGAGAAATCTCTGTAATGGAAAAGTGCTACTTTAATTAGCTATAAGCACTTTTGGTACAGTTTGATCTTAGCATATCAAATAGACAAGCCATTTCAGACTTTTTACCCAATAAGCGATATCCCCAGTTATACAATGTCAATTAACAACTCACTTCCAAAAATCTGTTCATCTGTTTAGGAGTATTTTGCCAAAAGCACACATGGACAAATTAGCCTCTTAGAGATATGTGAATGGATGCTACTGTCTGGAGTCAGAGGACTAGAATAATAAAGAATAATGAATCAAAGATGCCAAGTTATATATTTCAGGTATGAAGCGTCATAGAAATTAATAAGAAACAATGATTTAGTCTAGGCTGAGACCATCAGACACATACTGTAACTTCCATGATTGCATTTTATTCTTCCAGTGAAGTTCAGGGACAATTGAGTAAGTGCATTGATTGACTAATTGAAGGATTTGTTTTTCTCAGTACACTTTTAGAGACAAAATAAACTATGCCTGAAAATCTTGCAAGTGTCATGTACATTGATAATTGCTGCCTTTAATTCATCAGCGTTTATTTCTTAAAACAAAAAAAGCTTGGATAACTGTAGTACAAAGTAGGATTACATTGAACATTAACAATATTTTTAATTCTTGTTAAGCAAGACAAAAATTACTTTATCTCTAGAGACAAAATAATTAATGTATTCAGTGTTTATTCTGAGACACTTGAAAGGGAATACAGGCAACTACTATTATTCCAGTAGTAATTTCTGTATCAATGTCTCTGTAAATAACTTGAAACTCATGTAATTGCCTGTTCAGTGTTGGTGCCTTTCATATACATTTTCAACATTTAGGATATAAGTGAAAAACTTTAATAACATTATGTGCAGAAGGAAGGATAGGAGATAGTGAGATTACATGAGATGGACAATTTCAATGAACAAGGACAGCCTGCTATTGCTGTCTTTTTGTGATTTCAGCAACTCCAGTTTCTTTCAAAGTCAGTTTCACCTTAGTAAGATGATTTCCCAAGCTTTCCTTGATATAAAATCGACACAAAACCAAAGTACTGCTCACTGCATCCAGTCCCCTGCTCTTATAAGTATCTCTAGGATATGAAGTATCTCTATGATATGAAGTCTTTTCAACAACTTCTGTGTATGCTGAATTTTTAAGCCAGTAAACTTTCTTATAGAGTAAGGATATTATAGAAAGTCATTCCTTTGATGGCTCTAATTTTAGGCTTCCATCAAGTATTGACTATCTTATACAAGTGTAATGCTTTTTCTGTCCCTGGACATGAGTAACATTCCTTTTTACCTTTCACTTACTAAAGTGAACTTCTTAAATTCTTTCGGTCATATAAGATAGTTTTGCTATCTACCTACAGATCTCCCCTTTTTAAAAGTAGTTTAAATTGTGCTTTCTTGAACATGAGTGGCTTATTTACACATGATATTCTAGGCAGAGTTTTCCTTATCTCTCTCAGAAACGCCTCAAACTCTATTTCCTAAGATTAGGGTGTTCATTTTTTCCACAGATACACTGTATATCCTCTCTGCTCTGTATTAACTCAGTTATATTTTTTATTCCTTTGTTATTTTCAATGAATTGGATAATCTTCCGGTTCATAGAGGAATCTTTTTTCATTAGTCTGAAAGTGCATGACTTTGCACTACTGTACTTTATCCCATCACCATTGCTCCAGCTTTCAAGGTCATCCAACTCCTTTGTGACTCCTCCAACTCACCCTTACTTTGAAAAAGTCTAAGAACTTTGTGTCATCAGAAAATGGTGTTAAAATGTTTTTATATGTGCCAAGATAATAAATGAAAATATTAGATCAGTCCAGTATCAAGGCTGATCTTTGAGGAACTCCCTCTAGTAGTCTTTCTCCAGCCTGGTAATTCTTCTTTCAATGTAAGCAAGAGTGTTTTCTCCACATGAACCAGTTTCTTGTCCACCTTATCTCTCTGCTTTAGAATAAGTAAATTCTGATTCAGTATCATATCAAAAACTTCCCTGAAGTAGATTAGTTCTGCTGCATCATTGTTCTCTAAAAACAGGAAAACCCAGTTTTTCACAAGAGCAGAAATCTAGCAAAGATCATACACAATTTTCAAAAAATGTGTGGTTCACTATATTCCTTTATTCTTTTAAATCTAAAGCTTTTTTTATTACAGTAATCAGAGATATGAGACTGCAGTTTATTTGGAACACATCTTCCTGTTTCTTAAACATAAGCACCACATTCCTGTCCATCTGGTCATATGGTGGTGATGCTGATTTGACAAATTAAAGTTTTGTGTAACGGGGACTGGCAATTCCCTCACTAATCCAGAAAAGCAGCTACCTGCCTTAGAGCCGTGTCTGATGTGATGACATCTGTCTAGCATGAACTAAAGTTTCTCACAGAGAACTACAGAAAAGTATTAATTCAGTTTTGGACTTAGATGATAATTAACTGTCTATTTCCTATTCCATCAGCAATGTATAAATTCTTTGCAGCATCTCTCTTTGTTTTGCTTTACATGTTTTCATTTCCCTTTCAAGGTTAAATTTATTTTCTACCATTCCACTTCAGCCCTGTATTTTTTAACTTTAAAAGATTACTTGATAATAAGTGTCAAGCTCCTTCGAAGCTGTCTATTTAGTTTGTAATGGAAACCATTCCTAGAAGGCTGGGATGAAAATTATGTATGATTTAAACCTTGTATTTGAGTAATTGCTGAGCCTTGTACACATTTTTGACCTGTAGTCCTCCTGACTTCATAGAATAATTTTTAATTTAGCAGGTTAAGAACTGGACTTTAGTCTCCTAAATTCTAGTCCCACAATCCACAGTAACACTTAGTCAGTCAAATCCTCCTGGTTTTGTAACAAGTGTCTGCCTATGTTTCCCATGATCTAGCAAGTTTGTTGTGACAAAAATCAGGGCACTGTCTAATCTCAGGATTAGAGATCAAGGGGTATAGATGAAACTCCTTTTTTACTCCAAGATCTTTCTTATAAGGAAGTGATGTATATATTGCACCATTTGAATACACATCTCCATGATAGTTTGCATTCTTTAAAATAACCTATATGCATCTCTCTTTTTTTCCACCCCAAAACACCCTGTGGTTTCCCATCTGAAGCTACTTCAGATTTATAGGTTTCATACTGAACATTTCATTCTATACTGTTGGATACTTCTCTAAGGCAGGAAAACTTGACAGACTTAACTTTTCACAGTCCTTTTACATTATATATGTGAGATGTTCATGCTGTTCTCTGCTCATTTTCTTTAAGTGGGAGGGATCTTATCCTTCCTCTGATTTAGGGCAGACTGGCTCAAGACACCTGCTGTCAGAATGAGTGACAAACACTGTGCTTTTTTCTGTCTCTGGAGCTTATTTGTCTCTTATTTCCTCGTTTTCCTTAATCAAAATGGTAGGTCAGTTGTCCTGATAAAACACAATACACTGTGCTTATGGAAAGAACAGCAGTCACATTCAGAACCTGTAAAAATAATTTAGGCCAAAGGAGTAGCTACAAAGGGTAGGAAACAAAATAGGACCTCATATTGACCAAGATGAGGGAGATTGCATAGAAGTAAAGGACAGCTTAGGGAGCCCTATGCTGACATTTCTGTAAAACTATTTGCAATGGGGTTTTTAGTATATTCTTACAATTAAGAATATTGCTGTTAATTAAGATTAGTTAAAAAAAAATTAGTATTATTTCTGTTTCCTGCTTCCTGAACTAAGGGAATTCAGAGCCAGCTTCTGTATGTTCTCAGCTAGGTCCTGCAGAGGACTAGCAGGGACACTTGTGTGTTAGACCTCAGTTAAATATGCATACACAGCGTGTGTGCATTAACTTCACGTTAGATCCAAAATCCTAAAAAATTCTTTTTGGTTGTTGCTCATTGGTGGGTCCTGTGGAGGCAAAAGAGTGACTGTTTCCATCACTAAGAGAACTCAGCCCTGGTCAATTTTTTTTCAGAGCACTGGTAGCAGCATTAATTGCTGCTTTTTTCCCTGTCCGGGATGATGCATATCTGGAGGTATCTTGTAGCAGCTGAAGTAATTCTAGGTCTTGAAAGTGACACAAGGATTGGTTTAGAGAGGCCAAGCTGCAAAAGACTCCAAAGGACGTTGTGGTGTAAATATCTTGCAGATATTTAGTTGGCTACTTATGAATAAATGTAACATCAATTTTGAAAACAGACAGAGTTCACCTTAAGTGCTGCATTGACATCAGATTAGCCATGAAGGAGTGGAGAGCTGTCTCATATGATGAAGCTATTTGTGCACATCAAGTCATCAAGTGCCCCTGTTTCCACAGTAGCATCTGTGTAAACTGCGGTCCATGAAAATCCTCTTAATGCATGTTAGAGAAATTTGCTCTTGTCTTTAGAAAATTTATTGATAAAATATCCATTTTATAAAATGTGTTAAGTGGTACCCAAAGACAGGGCTTTATTTTAGATGATATTGTTAATGTGATAGTTGAAAAAAAAAATATTTTTAAAGAACAAAATTTAAATGTTAAGTAGGTCCTTTTATGACCTAAAAATTTGCATACTTGACCTTCCACGTTTTTAAACTGCTGAGTGAATGCTAAAAATATCTGAAAACCATCTCAAGAAAACTATTTTATGTTTATTTACATTTTCAACTTCATGTTCTGAAAGAAACTTAAATAATCAAGAGGATTAAAGTTAAGAATATGAATACACATGCCATTAGTATTCTGACATCTATATTTTCTAAATCTTCTGAGCACTTAAAAAAAAGAGGAGAATTTAATTGACTTTGGGTACATTTTTACTAAAAGCTGAAAAGGTATTTCATCCCTTTGCAAACTATATTTCTGCTGTGCCACTTATTTTGATGAAACACAGTGGAAATAAAATATAGAAATATTCTGGCCAGAATGTTTCATATACCACAAAAAGCAGATGTTTTAAGGGAAAAATCAAAAAAGAGGAAGGGACTAGGTATTTTTGAGGAAGAGAGAGAAATTCAGTTCCCTGACTGAAGTAGAGGGATGAGAGGTAGAGAGTTGGAGACAGAAGTAGCTTGGATTTAGACAACAAGGTATAAGAAAACCTTTGGGATAAGAAAAGAGAAAATTTGCTGAAAATAATGAATGTATGAATAAGGGAAGGTTCATACAGTCAACATGGCAAGAAGACATCACCAAGATTTCGAATAGGGCAGCCTACACAAAACAGAACCTCATTGTCTCTTGAGGACAAGCAAGCTGCACTGTCTAAGCAATTGGTCATCATAGGTGTCCTCTGTAGGCTTCGTATTTGCCTTGAAGGGGTCTATGAGAGATAGATGTGTGAATTATTTTCAGTGAATTTATTGTAAAAATAAGAGGGGCTTTAGTGAATGCATTTTCATGTGGTGGCTAAACAGATCTATTGGGCCAGCAAAACCAGTCTCTGTACATCGAACATCTAGTTAAATGTACATTTCATTAGAGAGTAATCCAGGGAATGCTGCTGAAGAATCTATTGTATATAAACACTGAGTTAGCAAAAAAACCCTCAGTAACTTGGCTCCAAAATCTGAATTCTTTACCAACTTTTAAAGAGCTGTATCTGTCAATATCTATGATTACTGTGTGTGGTTAGTTAATGTTCTGAATAAATAAAGGCTTTTCTATCTGTATGGGCATTGAACATTGCTAGGCAGAACTTTTTTATCTAGCAGCAAATCAATATTCTGAAAAACAAAAAGGGGGAGGAAGAATGGGTTTCAAACAAATCACAAGTCTGTGTTTCATATGGAAACATTTTTGGTCAGGAAAAATATCTTTTTAATTTTTCTTTTACTGTTTCTATTCAGCATTTTTCAAGCAAATGGTTTTGGTTGGCCTCAGAACCAAAGAAAAATCATTATTCACACAACTCGGTGTGCAGCTGTCATCAAATATCCTTTATTTGACAGCACATATTTCCCATTAGTCGGTCAGCCTATGAATGTCCCAGCTTTATTCACGCAGCAATAACTCCAAGCACCAATCAACAATTCCTGGGAAAGCCTAGCTTTGTTTGGCAAATGATGACCTGAAGTCAGCATGATTCAGACTTTTGTGCCTACATAGTTCTACAAGAGTAACATTTAACACCCAGAGAAAAGCTTTCATATCATGAGGAGATCCTCAGCAATATATCAGCAACAGTGGTGGCAACAAACAAAGGAACTTTTTCTCTGATTTCTATGAGTTTAATGATAATCTGTGTCTGGGTGGAGATGGAAAATTCCCGTCTTAGTTTTATAAGAGACTAAGTTTTCTTAAAACTGCTTTCATTTCTTCTTAGAAAACTGACTCTTTTAGCAGAACTCTCTTAGCAGTGATTTAGGGCTGCAGGAGTGATCACACAAATGTTCCGTGTTTGAAAGGTTTAACAGTTACAAAATAACTATATCAAGAAAATTCTATACTAGTCTTTTTGAAAATACAATATCTAGTTTTTCTTTGCAATAAAATCACAAAAAAAAAAAAAAATCTGAAATTTGTTTTAAAATAGTGCCTACAGTCAATTCTATTAATTTCTTTATTTTGGGCTCATCACTGTAGTCCAAAATTTCAACACTCTGATGACTCATTCATATTTGATATAGACCATTTTATCCTACTGTGGTACCAATTCAGAAGACATGAGAAACACAATGGAATTTGTCCATAAACAGGCAGCTGTGTTAATAATAGCAACAAAAATCAAAATATGAACAGCCTATAGATTCAGTTATGCTTTTCTTATGGGTGAATCAAAATATGCAGAAGGGTGGTACCAAACGAATTTGCAATACCATTATTGTAAGAAACATAATTTCTCCATAAATACAGAACCTTTCTTTTACCCTGAGAAGATCCAGATAGGAGAGAGGAATTGAGATAATACACTTGATTTATATCAGTGGGATGAGGTAAATCCATAAATATGGGTTCTATCACTATAAATAACTGCTTACCTACTGTTACCACCTTAAAGTCCATGATTTCAATATAATTTTCAATTTTAATATTTTTATATAGAAGGTTCTGTACTGAATCACGACTCATTTATTGGCAGCAGTGATTGCTGCACACAAACTTGTTGAAAACTGCCTTTAACTGCAAACACCACTAAATTATAATTGTATATTTATTGTGGCCATTCTCTTTTTAACACTTTCATATATAGCGAACAATGGAAAAAAACAGTTAAAGAACTGAGACCTTATTCCCACTGCTTCCAATTTTAAGGGCAGAAGCACTTGCTGAAATATATATGAAGCATGTGTTATTGATCAGAGGCTCAAATAAGGGTTCAACACCCAGATGTTCAAGGCAACAGACACAGTTACAGTCTGTTCCAAAAGTCTAGCCATTTGAAACCATTTTGCATAATACTTTGTCAAAAACTTACTGTGCCGTTCTTTCTCCTGCAGCTATGCTTTACAGAAGTTCAAAATAACCTATTCCATGTGTAAGAATTCTTGACTGTCACCTGGTATTTTAGCACTTGGAGGAGTTCCTTATGGTGACAAACATCTCTTTAAATCCTTTAACACTGTCATACCAAACTTCAGAATAAAAGTGCAACAAATGATATCAGGACACAACTCCCATCAGATTCCCAAGGCTTCACATATCCATGATGGCATTGCAATTATATGGTAGGATAGTTCACTGCATTCACAGCTGCAGCTTCATTTTTCTAGATATGTGAGAGATTCATATAGCTAAAAAAGAAACATGTAGATAGTAAACTGCTGAAGTTAAGCTGCATCTTATTATATAATTTAGACTTTGACTATTACCACATCACCTTCGGTATGTCTTTATTTTCAATAAAACAAAAAAAAAGTTATTTTTGATTTCATATTTTATTAAATTTTTATCAGATCTGCCCTTTAATGGCACTCTATCTCCCCATAAAATCCTGAAGAAATTTAAAGTTTACTGATGATAAATAAATGAAAACACTTAAAAGAAAGCTAATACTTAGAGGCAATGCAGATTTATTCAATATTTCTAAAATTAGGACTATAGGAATTTAAGTAGATTTTTCACTCTCACTAGAGGATAATTTATAGTCTTTAATTAGCATTCTTCCTACCATGACTTTATTATAAAGGAAAATGCAAAGGAACATCAGAAGAACTCTCACTCAGAAAAATGATGCCAACTGTCAATTAATGCTTTAGAGTGAAATATTGCTAATTATTCCTAGGATTCATTAATTGTTTTTTGCACAGATAGAGGCATTTTGTACTTGGACTGCCTTCACAAAGATGGCTGTCATTATTCAGTTAAATAAACACCTTATACAACAGCAAAAGTCTAATTTTTAACCGTCAGTCCTTGAGATATTTGCTGAGGCAGATGTCTGACAGTAACTATAACTGTGATGAGACAGGGATAGTGCTAGACTTCAAAATACCACACCCACGATTCCTCATTATTCTTTCAGCAAGAGGAATCTTCAGGACAAAATATTGAAATAAAAAAGTGTCCATTTCTTTCAGTGGGATGAGGAAAAGATCAGATAGCTTTGAATTAATTTGTGTTATGTTTTTGTTTCACGAACACCCAAGTTCACCTGTAGAAGGACTCTACTTTCCAGGCTACCCTGGGTAATTTGTGCAGCTTCCTCTGAAGTTCTAACACAAGCCTATTTGCTCAGTCTAACTTTGCTGTCACCACCGTCTGCTGACAAGGCAAACTCTGTAATAGTTCATCACACCTCAACTTAGTGATAGATCAAATATCCAAACTGAACCACTAAGACTCATCAAGCACAGGCGACAGCTGCTGACTTGGTACAAAGTAGCTCAGCTCTATTAAAAGTGAAGGAGCCACATTGTTTTATTCTATCTCAAGAATTTGTCAGAATGTGTTTTATACTTCAGTTCCTCATAAAGAGCTAGCTGTGATAGCAGAAGTCTCTGCTTATATAAAATAAATAATAATGTGATTTTATTACCTCAGTTCCAGACAACATTAACTGTATCTCTTGACCACTCCAAAGCCCGCAGAAGTATCTAGTAAAATAGTTCTTTAATGTATCTCATTCTCAGTTTATATACAAAAAATAAAGATGAATGCTTGCTGTCTCTTTTCCCTGAAGTATTGTATATGGCTGGATGGAAAACAAGGTTTCCATCTTATGATAAATGTCAGAGTTCTAGCATTTGTTTTCAGTTCCTGATGTGAACAAAACAGGCTTTCAAGAGTTTTGGGAGAGATGGCCAATTTCAGAGGGGCTGATACTCACAGCATGCATGAAATTTTAGTTTCTATTTTGTGCCTGGGGGACAAGGGGCTTAATGCTTTATCTTCTGTCCTAAGTGAAAGCACTTAGCAGCAACTTTCTCCAGGGCAATTTTTTCTGTGTACTTTTTCTCACAAAATCTATCCAGGGTCCAAGAAATCTTTTCAGACAGACTTTAGTTGACATCAGAATAACTTTGTGAAATGTGTTAGTGTGAAAGAATCTGGTTTTTACAACACTTTTTTTTAAAAAGGATATTTCACCTCAACCACCAATTCTGAGCCCTAGTAGTGGTAGTCCCGGCTCCCACCTAGGTCCACCCTGACACAGATGGCTTCAGGGATAGGTGATGGTGCCAGGGACCTGAAACAGTATTCCTCAGAGAACAGGGATTCCCATTTCTCAACTCCAGCTGGAATAGCACCTATGCCCACTGTCAGACTATGTTCAGGCTCAGAACCTGAAATTATTAGTGGCTAAAAGAAAGGGAACAGGCTAGATGCTATCTCCATTAGGGATTCTTTACTGATAAAGTAAGACGCCTTTTTTGCATAACACTGTCTTGAACAATGTAGTAACAACAAAATAAAGTTGGTAAGTAATTTTGTGTCACTGAATCAGCTTTGCTTCTGTGACAAAAATTCAGGCAAAAAATATTTGAGAAACCCGGCAACGAGCTCACTGTAACAGATAATACTAACAGGGAACTCTTGGCTCTACTTGTGATGTCCCAAGGGAGCATTTGAAAATCAAACTTACCCTGGTTTTCTCCAGAAATTTAAAGAGTTTTCCAGTTTTAAAGTGATTAAAATATTTTTGGCAGGAGTACCCAGTTATCAACAGATAATATACATTTTCCCCACAAACCATAATACATGCAAAACTTTTAAAAGAAATCATCAGTCTGACAATATACATCACTTAAAAAAGAATCTTCCATGGATATTTAAACTTCAATTACTTACATTAAAAAAAAAAAAAAAAAACAACTAAAACAAACCCAAACCAAAAAACTCCAAACATATAAAGAATGATTACAGAAAAGTCAACACCCAGACTACTGGTGATATTTTAGTCTTTGGCTAAGAACTTGCAGGAGGCTTCAAATAGATATTTATTTATACTTATGGATCTCAGTGAGAGGGTAAGAATAGGGCTTTAATGACAAAATTTAGGTGACACTCACTATCTTGCAGCAGATTTACTCCTAGGTGTCTTCCACCAGGACATAGTAGCATTTTGATCAGCCAATACTGTGGAAAGTATTTTAACCTTGCACATGGGATTAGTTGATATATTGAGCCCTTTCTATCTGTAATGTGACAGTATGATTTTAATTCAGTATATGAAGCTACCTTGGCAAAGTGACAAGTGCCAGATATATCTTTACTGGTTCTTTGGTTTTGCTTAAATCTTGAAAAAAATTTGCTGCGCAACCTGGCTCTTCTGAATTTCGCAAAAGGACAAATAACATCTATTTATCATCCCTCAGTCACAGGTTTCCAGGTTCTTGGAGTCATTGGGAATAAAAGGCTTCTTTTTGCACCTCCTGTGGACAGGTCAGAGTGCAAAGGAAGGAAACAACATTCATCACCAATTTAGTACTGGAGGGGGGATTAACTGCATTAGAGAAAAAGAATTGACAACTAACTCACCAAAGAGTAGAGCACGTCTGCTTCTACTGCTGCTACTTTACAAGTTGACCTTCACCCCAGCTCTTTTCGCAGCAGCAGGTTTGACAGATGAGCGATAATGAGAGTCCAGATAGTGCACAGAACAGACTGCTGCTTGAGCTGCACAAAAACCAGTCATCACAGAGCACTTGCCTGGCAACTCTCAAAGGATGTTGCACTTTCAGTCCTTTGATCATCTCTTTTTTTAAACAGAGCAAGCAGAGTAAGGCTGGGACAATTTCAAAAGCTTAAGCTGTGGTCTGCTTCACTATTCCCTTTTTCCTCACTCCCCTTTCCTCACTATTGCTCTTTGTGAGGCAGACTGCATATATTAAACTTTGATAAATGACAAATAAATCCTGCTGTTCAAAGAATGACTGTGGAGTTAAGTTCACTTCCACAGCCATATCAAACTGTCTGTCAGATAATTTTTCAACAAAAAATTCATAAGAAGTTTTATACAACTGCATACATACGTACACACCAGCACATTAAAGACACACACACCTAATTAGACAAAAGACATTACTGTAATATGCCTCAAGTTTATTTTCTCACGCTGTAGAGATCTGACCCTTCTGTCAACTTTCTAGTATTTAGAGATCCACACCACACTTTCACATCTCAGAGAGGAAATATTCATGTTGCACATGACTGCTTTGCTTTCTTTGGCAGACTGAACATGTTCACTTATCTTTTCCAAAGGGTGGCATCATTTTAGTACTGAATTCATTCTATGTAGTAGTTTACATTTTGAAGCAGTGTGCAAACTTTAATCGTCACGGTGTCCTCGTGAGAACTGAGAGGGAATGTTATCTCTGGTTTTCAGATAGGGAAACAGAGTTTTCATTCCCACTCCAATGAAGCTGTAGTAGCTCAGTAAATTATTGCCCACTGGTTGATCTATGGTAATAATGTGAGCCCCCTTGAGTCCCTCTTTTAATTACTTAAATCTCAGTAAAAGAGATCTAAATCAATGTACTGTTACTTTAGATATGGCAGAAGCCAGAAGTACAGTACCTGCATGCAGTTGCAGATATCCAGCTGTCATTATGTGATCCCATGCACACATATTTGAGGAATGAAGTATACAACCAGTTTTCAACAGCAGTATGCAGCTGTCTAGCTCAACTCACTGCTGAGAAAAGTCTATCCTAAACTGCTGGACTTTGCACTGGAAATGCTGAACATCTGTATCCTTCACGTCTATTTTGTTGCAAGTAAGCTCTTGAAGAGACATGGCAACAAAATTTTGCGGGCTTCAGGTATCTTGAGTCACTGCAGCAATTTGAACCTTTAATAGATACCAAGTGATCCAGCTTTTTCCAGTACTATAAAATTAATTATTAATAAAGAGAGAATCAGAGCTAATGTCTTGATTTAGTATTTCATTGCAAAACATCTACAGGTGTTCTATATGATTCAAGGCTTGACAAAGAGACAAAGGGCATGATTTCTAGTTGTCTGCAAGTAAATAAGTAAAACTTTCAAAAGTATAACTGAGAATTCTTCTGTACTACTTTTTTTTTTTTTTTTTTCTGTGAAGAGGAAAATAAATCCTTTCCATGAAATTATTTTATAACTTACACAGCTATTTTAAAGTAGCTGGTAAAAGGCTGGACAGTTTTATTTCTGGAAATGACAACAAAGATACAAATTTGACCTTCTAAATAGTGATTTGTTACAAAAAGAAAAGAAAGTGACATTCTGGTTTACAGAATTTTGTATATAAAAACGTATTTTTATATTGTAGCTCTCCAGCCCATGGGCCTATCCATATATAATTTTCACAGTAAGGCATTGCCATCACAGCTAATATGTGATATATGAAAATAATAGAGAGTGATTAAATGAGGCAGGGTAGTATAATGATTATGTCTTACAAAAATATACTAAAACAGGAAAGCAAGTGCTGTGAATTGTTGGAATAAGTGAAAAGAAGGTGAGGAAATGTACCAGGAGTGCATCTGCAATAATGTTTATTGGAGTATAAAGGACAGAATGAGATTTAAATTCTGACTTGCAGAGAAGTATGAAACAAACTGATCTGTATTTATAAACATGCAAAACACACATAGAGGATAGAATGCACTGCACATATTTTACAGTCTAATAGATAAAGACATAGGGGAGCCAGGCATTGCTTTGCCATAAAAGACGTTGAGGATGGATGTCATAAGGCATTTGTAGAACACCATGTAAGAGGCAGAACATTTTTATACAACTGAAAATTAAATGCCATCTAAAAGGACAGGACAGCCCTACAGCAAATTGACCCTTAGACAACTGCTACCAAAACATTCCAGTTGATGAAATCAAGCCAACATTAGGGTCAGCAAAGCAGCCAGACATAGAACTCACCAGAACCATGTCTTTTTTTTTTCTATTGTTTTCTTTTTGTCAAGGTTACTTTCAAGGAAATGTATGCAGTATAAATAGGCAATGAACAAATTATAATTTTATGAAAGAGAATCATATGTAAGCAGAAGGGACTGTAACGGAACATACCAGCACATTAAAGACACATACACATGCATTAGAGTAGCAGGGAAAAGTGTCAAATAAATTGTATAAGGATTCAAGTAAGAGTCTTAATATGGTTTAAAATAGTTAGAATGATATTTTTATGGGTTTTGTGCTGTTGCATTGTGATTTGCTTGGGATTTTTTTCAACATTAGAGAGCTAAAGGATAAGATATAATCTAAATTGATTGTGCAAGACGTCCAATAATTTTCTGGGATTTTTTTTACAAAATTATTGGGTTTTTTAATCTAGATCAGAAATTGGGATAAATACTATATATTTGGATTTCATTAAGATGCTTTGAATATTAGAAATTATTGGTTCATATGAATAGGATGAGGTTTTTCTTTAAAACTGTGTATTATGAAATAACCTACTTACTGGTCTTTTAGCAGGGACCTGTACACAAAGGAGTAGGAAGTACTACAGAAATAACATGATATGAAAGAGAATAAGAATGTCATAGGAGGCAGAAAGAAAATTGTTCAAGAAAAGTATTAGATAAGGAAAGAATAATACAAATACAGGCATTTAGCAATTAAGAATTTCAGTTAAAAGCAGAATCCATCTGTTGGAAGGGGCACAAGAGGAAATCCTGTCATACTTGTCAGTATCATATGTCTGCAAAAAAACCAAAACCAAGTGTGATTCTGAAATTAATCAAACTTATGTGTAAGGTGACTCTCTGGTAGACAGATTGAAAATTTAATACCATTTGAGAGGGCAGTGAGATAATTCAGAATTCTCAATATAAACTTTGGTCATCCATGAAGAGAATCTTTGTTGCTTCATTCATTAAATAGGCTAAAGGGGTAAAGAACTTTAATATGCTCGTTGGCAGATTCTGGAACCAATTATATAAGAGAACATTAAAGATATTATATATTCATGAGTTCAAAGAAGCATATGTTTGCTTTCCCTGTAAAGCATGGTGGGTGGATGTGAGTCAACTTCAGTCAGATGATCTGGTCAACTTTAATTCCCCCTGTGTTTACTAACACAGATTTCAAGTTTCTGACTGCATTCTGTTCTTTCCACAGAACTCCTGCTTCATTCAGGGCACACAGTAAATAGTGGCACTGAATGAGCAATTACAGCATTAAAAATGGTTTCTATCCTCAGTGAACATGCATTACCATGTATTATTTACAGCTCATCCTTTGAGCTTCTGCACTAAATACAAAACTGTTCACTTACACCTAGGGTTCTCCATTGTATATTAATTCAAAGGAATATTCCACAAAGATCATTCCATTAATTTTTTATAAGACTGTCTCAATAAATTTCAAGTATTTCAGAGGCTAAGTTGTAAGAAAATAAGAAACTCCTATCAAGTATTTGAGAAAATGCTATGGTTTACATCCAGATCCCAAAATACTACTATAACCACAAAACTTCCTGCTTTGTGGATTACACATCCCAGTTTTCTAAAAAAGAAAGCAATAGTCCTCTGTCTAATGACCTTTCCTCTGTCTAATGACTTTAGTTATTATGAGTCGACGATTCATTCCATACCACAGTCTCCATTCTTCTTGAATGTGCTACAACTCCTGCGAAAGATTACCAAGTGATTACAGGATAAAGAACTACAATATGTACACTGAAGATGGTTGTAGAAAAAAAAATTGAACCAACAGTCTTGTTCCACCATTTCCTAACTTGATTGTTTCCTATAGAAATGCAATAATCACAAAATATACATATAATTTATCTGAATCTTAACTGGAGTTCAGGTAAGCATTTTTTGCTTTCCCTAGAAGGAAATTTTTTGCTTTTCCTGAAAGGAAAATTTAATTCCAGAATGGTTTTATATTAGCATTGTAGTTAGAATTATTTTGTTACTGATGGCTACCTTCAAGTGTGAGCAAATATTTGAATTCAGAGAAATGACTGGGAAAAAACATCCAATAGAGTATACATTAAGAGTACTTTGTCATTTGCTAACACTCAAAGTCTCTACTGATCCTTGGACGTCAAAACTCACTTCCATGAGGAAACTAGCAGAGGCTTGACTATTAAGGATCACTAAGGTTTAGACCCACATAATCTTATTTGTAAAGGCACCAAATTCAGATACAATATTTTTTCCAGACATATCCAATTAACATTCAGCATGAATGATGGATAAATTGGACTGATTTATATTTTATATCAAAACTGTTTCTCTGTGTATAATTGGCTGTACTATTCAGGTTTTTTTCCCAAACCTGTGTGTGTGGTTTTCACGGAAAATGTAAGGATTTTTTTCTATGGAACGAATTCATATAGGAGATCTTCATATTTGGATGCCATGAGACAATGCATCAAGTGGGTAAGTCTTAGATTTAGTTTTCAATTGGTGCTCATTCCAAAAACACTGATATTTTATATTGATGAATAGAGAAAAACATAATAATGCCTTTATAGAGGAGTAGAGAGACAAAATTTTATGAAATGGAAGCCACTCATAGGCCTTAGTGCTTTTTTGTGAAATTTTCACAACCCAGTAAGTGTTTATATCATATGAATAATTTAGAGAAATATTGTCCACTGAGAAATGTCACACTTTGCGTGTTTTGGTACCGCTAGGAAAAGGCATCCATCCACATGTTCATTACTTTCACTGAAATTGTCTGTGAGTGATTCTCCAGATGCCTAGATTTGTTTCATCACTAAACAGTTCAAATGCCCTAAGGATGTCTGGAAACAGCAGGATAGATGTGTAACAGAGTTTACCATGTAGAAAAAGGAGCTATTTTGACATCCCTGTGCTCAAAGAGGGCATCCCTTCTACTGAGAAAAACGCACTTGTTCAGGTAGAATGAATTAGCTGCTATTGCAAGCACAGTAGCCCTAGGAATTTGTCTGGGGACAACGACATTGATAAATGCAGGTTTAACTGATGTGGTTTTTGGACTGGGTTGAACTCCTCATACAGATCAACACACAAGGAGACACTTGTCCACTCCCATCAACTCTGTCTCTCCTTTCCTTACTAGTTTACATACCACTGGTTATTTCCAGATTTCAGTTAAGATCTAGCTAAAATTTGGAAGGAAAAAAGAGGTACCTTACATTCTCTGGCTGCTACCCAGCTCTTAACCTCACTGTTATTTTCCTCCTCTTACTTCTGCACATCCCTAGTGTAATCCCATTATATCTTTTCTTGCCACTTCTCTCAAAAACTCAAGTTGCACACACACTTTTTTAAAAGAATAATCCTTTCCTTGAACTGACTTTAAGAAATCAGCCTAATAATATCTACAGAGAATTCAAGAAGAAAAATAGTGATCTGAAACTACTGAACAGTAGGTCTTTCTAACAATAAAGCCTGTTGTTCATTAATAAAACCCAAATTGTTGGCTTTTCCAGGGAAAGATGTTGTTGGTCTCATAGTCATTACCATTTTTAAAGAGAATAAAAAGGGATCCCTTGCAAATAAATACTATGCAGCAGTGGAAAATGGAATTGAAAAATACATTACATAATTTTAATAAACTAATAGAAATAAAAGGAGTAATAGGTACTAGTAAAGTGAAAGACAAAATTTAAGAGACTGTAAATGCAGTTGTTGTCTTTTCATTCTGAAGAGAGGAGACCTGAAAAGCAGACAGGAGTAACTCAAATTAATGGAATATAATTAAAAATTCAGTGACTCAGTCTGCAATATCTGATTGAAGATGAGAAATTACTAAGCAAAAAGTTTAAAAGTTTAGTAAAAGCAGTTCACTTTGAAATTGCCCAATCTTTTTGCTATATTCTAAGAGGGTAAAATATAAAATTGATTTTCTTCCACTGAAGTCGTGCAGCTTCAGGATGAAAATCAAATCCTAAATTACATTAGAGAAAAGCAAAAACATTTGAGAAAAAGAAGATTTTCATGGAAAATTTTGACAAAGGTGAGAGTGTTATAAATTCAAAGACAGCAGCATTCCACTGTAGTTAAACTGGTTTTATAGTTAATGGAAGAGTATTTTCTGTGGGAAATTCAGGAATTATCCAGGTCAGTACAATTCTGCAATTAGACTATCTCTTGTCATTAAGTAAGCCAATACCTTTGTTGTTTGTAATGACAATCCCTGAAATCACAGACTTAATTTTATTTATTAGGGTTTTTTTCCCTTCAGACCCCTGTAGTAATAAGTATATCCCTAAATACTCTGCAGCATTAATATCTTCCTATAAGTACTTGCAAAGACTGGGATTGATTTAACATAGAAAAGTGTACATTCCTTAATTTATCTGAGGTACAAACGAGCTGACTTCTTCCTGCACAGTAAAGGCACCTTGCTGTAAAAGTCTTGGAAGTACTTTTGGCCATCTGCATTACATTGTAACACTGCATTACAATCTTCTTTTAGGAACTGAAGAGGAAGAAATTGCTTGGTTTTGCTTAGCACATTGTTTTCATGCTTAGGCAATTTGATAAATACATTAAATTTTGTGTCATGAGAGGCAGTTATTTAAAATCTCATTAGAAATACTTTGATGTTTCAGCAACAGATTTAGAAATATAGGGTTGTATCAATAAATATTCATTTTAATGGGGAAAAATAGACTTGAGATTCTAACTGGCCCTTGCAAGTAGAAATATGGGCTAAACAGCTTATAGAAAATCAGTGCTGTGTTTGCAAAAGTGATCTTTAAAGTCACAGGACTATTTCTAGACATCATGGTCTCATTTTGCAGACAAAACTTAACTAGGCTTCAAACTTGAGGCTTCAAAGAACAAAAATCATTCCATGAAGTTGAGTTCCTCAAACAGTTTTGACTTAGAACATGCCCAGGTTCAGCTGCCAAGTTGTGATCTATCATTTCTTTTAACCAGGCTTATTTTCTGGGTTTCTGTCTCTGAAACAGATTGATGTCTGCTCAACACTGTTATTTACCTGATCTCCTGTGTTTCTAAGACTTCAGTATTCTCTGACATATCTCAGGCTACATTTGGCTAGGCACATCACCCAACAAACAGCAAAAAGGGACGTGAGATATGTCTCAAACCATGGACCCTCAGAAGTGGTCTACGATGCCTCTTTGCTCAGGGAGCTTCCGTCTGTGGAGAGGGGAGAAGGGTGAGGGACATGATTTTAGTTTCATTTGCACTGAAGTAGGTGTGAAGCAGTGTTCAAAAGCCAGATACGGTGTAAGTATTTAAATCGCAAGTGGTTTGTGGAATCATGCTTCTTTTCCCCCAGACTAGAGGTTGCATGCTAACCTAGTCAACCAATGGATTCGGCGTATTACTGACATTACATCTCAGCTGTTATTTCTGGGTGTTCTTTGCAGTCCATTGCCTAGACTAGAAGATGTTGCATCTCAGCCTGAGGGGACACCAAAATAAGGACAAGAAGGTCTGATCATCTGAATTGCATGAAAATTATGGAATTAAAGTCAGAATTCAGAGTACGTCTGATCAACATGGATCTAGATGAGATCATTGCCTCGGGAAACTGTCACCCTTTGCTGCTGCAGCTTGACATGTTTCAGCTCGCAGTCTTATAACTTTATTTACGACAGTTCATTGCTGCTTAGCCCTGTCCAAAATACATATGTGGTGTTACTGGAGAAATTACTGGCATGCAAAATCCCAAAGAGGTCTTTGTTCCTGAATTAACCATGAAGATACCTTTTTTGGGGTGCCTTTCCTTTTGCTTGTCCATGCATCCTCACTCAGCTGTCCAAGAGAATTCACAGTTAGATACTGCGGTGTTTACACCCCCAACTTAGAGTAAATTTTAACAAAATCTGTACACTACCACATTAACCAAAGTGCACACAAAGACTGGCGCTTCCACTGATTTGCCTTCAGTTGACAGGAAGTATTGTCAGAAACTCCTGCCCCTTAGGCTTGTCTCCACTTGGATCTGCAGCAACACTCTTCTCTTTTTCAGTCAAAAGGTGTCAAAAGCATGTTCCTTACATTTTCAGGACTTCAGACCATGTGTTTGAAACATAGAGATTTTATTTAATGATTATGACAGCTTTAATATCTGTCTTCCAAAAATTCAGTGAAGACCTGATATGCAAACCCAGGAGAATCTCACCAAAAGCCAGGCAGAAAGAAATAATTTTCATCATACTGTTGCAAAGAGGCATTTTTTATTTCCATGGGCTATTAAACATTTCATGTCTGCATAACAAGGAAGGGATATAGCATCAGACAGAACACCTTGCAAAAATGCAATCTGACTCGAGCCTGCACAGAACTTGCATTTTATAATTTTCTAAATCCTGAAATTGTAAAACAATGCAACTTTTCCTCTTCTCACACATAACTCATCTCCTTTGGATGAGAAGCAGTATTTTCCATGGGAAAGGAGTTCATAAAAGCCAGGAAATTATGGGCATTCAGGCTGATTGGTTGCCTTGGCTTATCAGTATTGAGCCATCAATAAAGAGTATTGGTCATCAGCATCTTCCAGGCAGGCAGCTGATAAAATTAGTCAGGTGGTAATCTGATGCTCAGAAGCTTTGGGATCTCTAGTTCCCTAAAAAGAAGGAAAATTGGTGTCACTGTAACTTGGAAATTACTGTCAAACCTGCATCTGGTAGTCAGGTTATGCGGAAATGGGAGTTCAGAGAGGTAAAATGTCTCCTAATGAAGTAGATTTTCATTCACTTTATTATTAATTTAAATTTTGTTAAATCAGTTCTTTCCCCACAACAATCTATTCTGTCAGACAACTTAGATATAACAGCAAGAACAAGAGACTGTAATTTCAGCTTCAAGTATTTTTCCTGAGGGTCTTGTTAGGGCATCAGAGAAACAAATATTAAACAGGTAAAAAGATGGGCTACTTGGAAACTAATGAGTGGGAGTAGAAATTAAACTAAAACTCAAAATCTGTGGTGCTCGGGTATTTTTTTAGCCTGGAGTCTTATTGATTGACATTGCTGGGGGATGGAGCTGTTGGCAGCACACTGCTTTCCTTTACAGCACAGGAGTTCACAGACTTTGTAGGTAGAAAGCAGATAAGAGACATGAAGAAAAAAGCAATGTTTTCTGATGGATGTTTTTCCACACCCCACTTTTGCTACAATACAAAAAACAGGGTGCAAAAGGTTATATGGAAATAAATGTCAGCTTAATTCATATCAAATGGGAATAGGAAGGAAAATGCCCTGCAAGTGAAAAAAATGGCATTCACACTTATAGCAGAATATTTAAGAGCACAAAACAATGAGAGCTCTTGATCTGCACATACTGTACTTACAGGTGCTTTATCAAGGAGATTATTTTGCACCAAAATTCTCCTGTGTCAAAATGTTTATGTCCTTGACGTGATTTCTTGCAACAATTGGGTATGTTTAGTCAAACAGAAAGGTGAAAGTTAAGCTACATATTCTGAATCTGTAGTTTTTACACAGTGAAAAACTTATCTAGGGAATTTAAGAGTAGAAGACTCAAAGAATTACTACTAGGTTGAAATAAAATGTTAAATGCTGCTCTTTTTTGAGATACAAAATCTTCTGTGGCTGCTTTTATGAGCTGATAGTGTATTGTTGAACATCCTAAGTATATCACAGTGGTGTGGAAAGCTATCTTTCTGTTTAAATGCCTTTAAGCAAACCCCAAAACATATTTGAAACAAACATTAAAAGAACCCTTGGACAATCCTCAGATGTGTGCTGCAGAATTACAGCTCCACTTCAGCACAACAATCCTGTTATTTTGATACATTTTACACTTTCTGGACTTAAGCTGGATACAGGGAAAGTTTTATAGGAAGAAAGAGAGAAACAAAGCAGGAAGCAAGAGAGATGTGTTATGTCAGAATATTTCTAAGCCACAGTTCCCTTTCTTCTTGTATCAAGAGTTTCCATGTTAAATGCAGGATCAAAGGGTCTTTCTCAAATGAATGTAAATGCTATCACATGGAAAAATGCTATAAACTAAGTTCTATCAGTCAATTACAATTTTCTCTGTAAGTCCAGATTCCCACATGTAGGACTAAATATGCATCCATGGACAGGTTTCTGTGTAGACGAATTTCCTCAGGTTTCCTTAGGAATGGTCACTCTAGAAATTTTGTACAAGAAGAAAACAAATAAAAAGGCACCATCATTTCATTTGAACTTCCAAATATAAACCATCCTGGGCTACACTCAATGAAGAGCTCTTGATTTCCATACTCCCCCAAGAAATGAACACAGCTAATTGACAGATTAGTTCTAAAGCATGCATACTCTGTTCAGCATCTGGGACACATGCATCCAGAGCACTTGCTGGCTACCTATTCAAGGTACATCTATTGTTGGGGAAGATGAAACAGGAAAGCCTTATAAATATGATTGCCTGACAAAAGATTTTGGGAATATGAAAACTACAGGCAACATCGAAATGAAAGCCACTTTTGAAATACCAAGTCTTAGTTACTGAACAACTGGAAAACAATGGTATGGCCGACTGAAGGTAATCCCCTCTTGATGGAACAATACCCTCTGCTTGCAGGCAGGTCCAAGGGTCAGAGCAGACCCTACTAGCTCAGCAGAAGGGGTCCAAAGAGTAGTTTTTAGAAGTTAAGATGTAACACTCTATGGTAATATAAGAACTCTTATAGGCTGTATGTAAATGCTGTAGGATTTGTATCTTGTATTAGATTGGTTAGTGACAATTAGAATATTCAGTACAGAAGATGATTTATTGTATTGTAACCAGGACTTCACCATTCCATTCCACTCTTACTCTTATTCTTACTACTTCTTCCTCACTCTCCTTGCTCTTATACTCTCTCTCTCTCTCTCTCTTACCCGCTTACTCTCTTGCTCTCTTGGGCCTGCTCAGAGCTGAGTCTACCAGCTCTGAGCAGTGCCCCTATACCCATGCCCTTTGCAATAAACCACCTGTGTCCCAAGATCAGACTATAGAGATCTCTCGTCTCCGTCCGTCTACGCCTGGTCCGACCGTCCATAACCTACAATCTATTCCACTTATTTGAGTATATCAGATTCCTTGCTTGCATGCAAATACATACCTGTTTCTGTTAGAGCAATCCTTGCTGATACTGCATCCTATGGGACCCCATAGTCACCAACTACCTGAGTAAAGACAGAAATGTTTTGATCAGAAAAGGGTTCTAGTTGAAATTTGTCAATATCTTGAGACTCAAGCAACTACTAATATATCACTGTGTACTTTAAAACAAACAAAATACACTGAAATCCCCAAATATGTACCTCCGACATTAATATATATTCTTATCATGTTTACAAGGTAGGTATTTGATGTAAAATAGGAATGACTGCTGAAAACCTGTCCAGACCAGGGATGCTATTTTTTGCTGCCATTATAAAGAAACATGGCAAAAATATCCAACAGAAAAAAGACTTTTCTTTTTTTTTTAAAGTTAGGGGGGAAGAATGCTGAGAGACATCCTTCTTTACTTTTGCTCTTTTAGTCAGCTTATTTTCTTTTAAAATTTTGTCCTTCAGTTAAATTCTCTTCTCTTCAGGTTGAGTCATCTTAATGTCCTTTACTATTTTTTTCCTCTCCTCTTCTTCTCTTCAATGAATTTTTTTTCCTTGCAACTTCTTTTTCTCATTCTATTGTGTTCCTTGAAGAGCAACCCCTACTGTTTCAAGTCTTATCCTTCCTCTTCTCATTTCTCTCCCTTCCTGTGCAAAAACTCTGTTATCTATACTACTCATACCATTGTAGACTGAGAAATTGTTGGAACAAGCAACTGCCTTTACCATTTCTTTCATGTTGTCTTAACTTTCCTTATCTGTCCCTAGCTGTGATGGAATGAGAGAACACAAACCAGATCTGAGAAGGGATAATGAGAAGAAGATGAATCCTGTTCAGCACAGCAGTCACTAAACACTATTGTAGATGAGTGAAGAAATTGCAGAAAAACCCATTGCTTCTTGCCTAACAGCCTTATTTCCGCACAAGGTTTCAAGCAGGTCTCTGAGATGGCCTAATGACAGAAACAAAGGATAAAGATTCATTTAGAATATAAAATCTGTCCTACCCCCACTGATAAAGCCAAAGTACTTTGCAACTCATCCTTTCATTACTGGCTTGCAATTTGCTACTTCTTCTTCAGATGATGCTTGAAAGCTTGTTTATATTCCCAGCTACAGCCACAGTAAAAGTTATTTTGTTTCTCTCTACAAACCTTGCCCCTGCCATTATCTCACTCCGGTTTTGTTTTGCTATTTCAGACAGCCACAGTACAGTTAAGGTTGTAAAATCCCTGTAACCTCTTGGACCTTGAAAGAACAACAGATTTTGAAGATACTAACTACATGCTAGTGCACTGAAGGATCACTGAACCAATCTGGAGGTGCAGTAGCTCTCACTTAGGTGCAGTTCATGCAGTCTCACTTCCTGAGAGTGCAAGTACAACCCACCTCTCGGTAAAAAACACTTTTGGTAATGGCACAGGAGTAAGGGAGACCCCATGAGGGTCTCTTTCAGATATGCAGAATGAGATGAGCACATGTTAAGGTACAGATTAAAACATGACTAATAAAAAAGAATTATAATTTCAGAAGTGTTAAGGTTTCTTGAAAAGAACTGGGAAGGAAAGCCAGGGTTCACATACCAGACTTAACTTTTTTGTAGCATATGCTATGACTATTTCTGCAATGGACGTGACCTCAAAACATTAAAAGGCCCTTCTAATAAGCAAAAAAAAGTAGACAAATAAGGAAAAACCACAATGGTATAAGAAACACTTTAGTTTGTTTACTCAGTAGTACAGTTTAAAAGGAAAATTGTATAGTTCTTAGGCTGATTTGTATAGAATACAAAAATTAAATTAAGATGATAATACTTTATAATTTGAGACTTTATAATTTGTCACTTCTAACCATTAGCTTTTATAGTTGCAGGAATGCATGTGGTGGTCCTGAATGTTTAGAAGAATAAACTGACAAACTGCTGCAGGAAATAAATTAGGGAGGTTCCTTTTTTAACAAATTAGTTTGTGAAATGTAAATTTGACAAATAGACCATTGTAAGGCTCTTACAATGAACTGGAAAAATCAGGCACATAAAAGACACTTTTTATTTGTAGCTCAAACCCCAGCATCTGCCCAATTATCTTTAGGACCAAATTTGAAAAGAATAAAGCATCTCAGAATGCATAAGCAAATTCAGTAGCTGTGTGATTCATAATGTGTCTCAGCAAACTGTTGGTTGCTATACATATGTCAGGAGTTAATTTTCCTGTCACTCTCAAGAACCTATTTTCATATCATTTATTTTTTCTGCTATCACAGAAAAATTTCAGTTAAAGGTTAGGAATCCCTGCTGGGTGCTGCATACAAAACAACAAGACAGTGTCTGCTTCTGGTTCATGAGAAGAAAGCCAAGGATATTGTCAAGGGAAGACAAAGATGCGTTAAACAATGGCATTCAACATGGTAAGCAGTAGGGCAGAGTGCTCTGAAGCATCTTTGTCATCAACAGGTTCTGCAAACCTCTCAGCTATGGTAAATTCAATTTAGGGATGAGAGGAAGGTTACATGCTACCAGTGTGAGCTCTTTTAAAGCATGAAGAGCACTGTGGGAGAAAGCAGAAAGAGTTGGTTTGAAAATCAAAGAAAAGAGTGGCAGAAGATATTACTGTGGGTAGCACAGACACAGGAGTCAGCCTCTCAGGATCTCAAGCTGGAAGAAGTAGTAATGCTCAAGGTGGAGAAAGATTGTATAAATCTTGAAAACAAAGACAAGAAATTTCTGATGTAGTAAAGAAGTGGGAACTTTAGGAGGCTGAGAAGAGGGGTCATGTGCTTAGACTAATAGATGAGCAAAAATCTCTACACGACAGTATTCTAGGAAAATCAGTAAAAAATATGTTGTAAGGGTGTTTCCTGATAACAAAAGGAAAAAACCTTGCAATGAAGTTTAAGTGGTAAGATATAAAAGCAATTCTTTAATGAAAGGTTTCAGGTGCACAAAATATGGCATTGCATGTGTGATACAGGATTTCTATGATTTTTATAAGGTTAATTAATCAGTATATCTAGCCAGTACATCCACTAGGAAATAAGTTACCCCAGTAACCTACCCCTGGGTCAGCCCTTGGAGCTGGTCCAGAGGCTTTTTGCCCTATATTCTTGTAATGTCTCTTAAGTTCTTGTTGAAAATAAGATATCCTTGTCAGGAATTCTCTTCTTAAGAATAAGACTAAACAGAATTTCAAGAATGTATTATTAAGGGTTTGCTAAACTGTGAGAGAGGGCACGAAAAAAACTAGAAGCTACACAAATATATCTTAAAATCTAGAAGGCTCCAAATATATAAAAATATATAAAAAGCTAAAAAATCTTTAAGTATCAAGGGGAATGAATAGAAAAGATCTTTCAGTCATTTAAATACAAGGTAAGCAGACTTTTGGGGGGAAAGTTTTCAGTGAAGAAATCAATGGTATCACCTGTTAGATGAATTATGCAGAAAACATCTGCCAGACTTGAACACAACCTGGGCATGAGAAACTAGGCATGGTGTCTAGATGGCAGGCTTACAGAAAGCCAGAAGAAGGAAGTTTTTCACAGGGATGGAGAAAGAATTCAGTGAAAAAGCTGGACTGCAGAGGAAGATTATGAAGATAAAGGGACATTTCATCATCCATCATTGTTCTACAAGTCACATAACGAAAACCTGTGCCAATAAAATAGTGTCCATCTTTGTGAATATATAGCTCAGGTCAACTGAGTCACTTGTAAAAGTTTATTTGGCCTGAACCAAATAAATATGTCTTGTAACAAGACAATATTTTGAACATAAATATTTATTTGTAAATACAATACAATTTCATTTATACCATACAAGCACAAAATGACATCTGAAGCAAATTCAATCCCAGTTAAATTTCAAGGGTTTTTTATTCCCCAGCAACAGAACCTAACAACACTGTTAAGTGAAATCTTACATTCAAGGCTAAAACACTGCAACCACAACTGTTGTATGACCTGAGGTCACCTAATATAGTCCTTTCAAGTACTTCATGGATGGAATGATCTTAGAGAGCAAAGTTTAATTATATGCTTACCAGATGTTTTAACAGACTTTCACTGTTTAAAACCAAATTATAAACACACCATTTTAATTCTCAAGGCTGAAAAATATTATATTTTAAAATCTAACAAATCTTAATTTAGCTGATGAATATGTGGTTGGAATTCCAGTCTATAAAAGTATTTGAGTCTTAAAGTCTCCTTTTCAAAATGGGGAAAAATAACCATTATATCTAAATATATATATAAATTTAAGTATATATGAAAATTTATATAGCTGTACATGTGCACACATATGCATCTATATGTGACACATAAACATATATATATTACATCTGTATACAGCACAGATATAGATACAAAAAATGTCTTATAAACTATGCATAAATTAATATGTACAGTTCTGTGATCATAGTAATGGAGCCTTCTAAAATCACACTTCTTTACTAAACAGTTTAAATATTATGTTTACATATATATCTACTAAATAAATAAAAAAGCCAGTTATTCACTATTTACTTAAGAATATGATTTGATCCTAAATTTACAAAGCACTAAAAGATGCTATGAAAATGAGATCTATCTTTACCCAGTCATGCTGAACATGACCAGACACATTTAAACATGTATAAAGTTGTATTTTATCCTAGGAGATACTACTTGAAACTGTAAACATAATCAGTCCCTGAATATGGAGTGAGTAGTGAAAAAGTCTAAGAGACAAAAAGAGTCACTCTACACACTCCAAGAAATAGCCATAATCTGATCTATGTGATAATAGTGTGTCTAACTTATACAGAAGTTTTTTAATAGTCCATATTATGTTCTGCTTGCATTTCAGTATCAAGACAGTGAGTGTAGTAAAAGTGGGTTAAAGGCATGACTGTCATGAGTGCAAGGTTATGTCTGTGCTTGGCCAGTGGGGGTTTGAACATTAGGTGTGAGAGCAGAGTGAGTCAGAGCTGCCTCTCTCAATGGTTAGAAACAACCCAGCACACTGCATTTCTTTTCCACTTGTCATTATGCACAGGAAAGAAAGATTGCCAAGTTTCTAGTCTAAGATTCTGACCAGAAAAAAGCCAAAAGAATGAAACTACTGTGTGCCTGGTCACTCCTCTGTGGCTGCAGTTCCACATAGTTGACTGTAATGGTCAGTGCCTATCTGCACCTCTAAAGCATTCCCAGGCCTGATTTTCCTTCCTCCTGCCATACACAGTGTTATCTGCTGCTGTGAACCCCTTTGTCCCATCACATGCTGAATTTGTGAGCACAGAGCAGATGTCCTTGCTGAGTGGGCTCTCCCCTCTCTATCGCCTCAGCCACTGGGAAGACCAGAATGCAGTGAGAACGTTTCTTTTGGGAAACAGAATTTGAAGCAAGTACTTCTGTAACAGTTATGTTTGTATCCTGATCTACTTTCAAGCTACAAAAGCAGCTATTTTTAGTCCAGTTTTTCAATGAAGTTGATTGTGATCCTGAGATTTCTTTTGAGGAGGACTTTCAAATCTGCGTTTGGAACTGACTCCTTAAAATTTCCATGCTTGTGTTTGTCTCTTTTTTGAGTCCAGATTTCTACCACCTTCACAAAGCATTTACTAGTAATAATAGAGTACCAGTGGCAGGAAGAATAACATGGGAAAAAGTAGTGACGTGTTTGCTTTCAGTTTTTTTCACTCAACAGGGGTGAGACATCCTTTGAATTTTAGAGCTTGTCTGTCAGCAAGGCCTGTGAAATAAACTATGAAGTTGCATTTCTTTTTAATCTCTAAATCTCAAAAAAACCCCCATACCCTGTGAACACTGGAAGACAGAAATGAAACCTGTGCGGATGACCTTTTATGTACTGTCAGGATCCTGAGTAACCTGGATATTATTGAGTGTAATCCTGCTCTAGTCACGCTCTGTGCATCTCTGTGTCAACGTATGTCAGCAAAGAAAAAGAAAAGACTTTATTTTTCAAAGTAACCCAAGTTTTAAGTATCAAAGCCTGGACAGCAGAGCCCTAATATCATGCATCTTTAAAATTATTATTTCTACCCTCCACTTTCATAAAATAACTACGATAATATTAGAGATAAGAAATGAAAAACAGAAGTTTTATTTTGTGGTGTTATTTTAATAATGTTTAACAACAACTAATCTGCAACGGGCCTTGTGCTCCAGCACCTGTTCCAGGCTTTTTGTTGTGGAAGAGACGTTAAAAGAGTGAAGTGTAAGAGAATGAGGTGTCAGCAGGCTGAGAAGTTCAAATGTAACTCCTTCTCCTCTTCATTAGGAGCTCCTAGTCTGCATTTAACCTCTATAATTTAAGAACTCATCACAGTTAAAAGGGCAAATTCAGATTTCTTATCATCATCTATGAAATCTCACTAGTTCTATTGCTTAAAGGAGAAATTTTAGTAGGCATAGACATTGGACAACAAGATTTACTAAAAAATTTAAAATTAAAGAACTACTAGATCAACTGTTTCCTTTAAGAAATTTTTACTCAGTTACCAAAAAAAAAATCAAAAATTATCTTTGCACCCTGTTTTTTTAAAAATTTCTTCTTTAAAATTTTGAATTTAAAATAATTTTAGAATATGCAATTTATAGAAAAGTATTTTATTTTTCCTTAAGAACAGCTGTTTACCAAAGATTAGCTGTATATTCTACTACCACATTTCAAATGCTAACAAGCACACCCAATTTCCGCAGAATATGACAGTTTCCGCATTTATTTACCAATTCTATGAACTTATTTAGAATCTAAGCATTTCTGTTGTTTGTTTGATACGCTTTATCACACCAGAGAAATATACAACAAATGATAATGTTTAAGTATAAATCATACATATCCCCAGAAAAATAATCACTTATAAATAAAAAATAAATAAATATTATTTTTTAACTTAAAGTAGCAATAATTTCAGCAACAAAACTCTTGTTGAAGCGGATACCTTTTCCTGGTCTTAAAATCAAGAGTCAAACACAGTTAGAAGGGAAAAAAAGATTTTACCTTGGGGGGGGGTGGTATTTATTTTAAGGATCCTTAGGTGCACTACGTCCAGGTTGAATGCACCCCAATGCACACCACAATGCACACCCACAAAAGATCTGGTATCACATTATAGGTCTTACTAATTAGCATATCTATCAAAGATTCCCCAATGAGAGGCTCGAGTGAGCCCCCCTCCCCAAGGAAGCTTCCCCTGGGTGGTTCTATCTTAGTTTACAGAATGTGTTCTGGAGATGACCTTGGGGCCTGGGGCACGCTGATCCCTAACTACGAAACTTCTAAAATGTTTAGTCTCCTAGCTTGACAAACAAGTCCAAGAATGTAGGCAAAAGCACTGAAGAATACAGAAGTTGTAAAAAGGTATAAAAGGGTTATAAAAGAAAAGGCAAAAAATCATCATGGCATCAAAGCCATTGCAGATCTGTTTAATAGTAACAAAACAAACACAACAATGAGGAACCTATAATCTGTCCCTTATCACCCTGTGAAGTAACTCAATTCCTACAAACATCAAAAGGAAGAAGAGATTCAAAAGTTGGCACGGAAATGTGAATATCTTTCATACAATTTCTTCCTACACACAGTCTCATAAAAATATAATCATTTTTGTGGAGGGTGGGAAAATTTAACTCAGTAATACTATCAGCAGTGTTTCCTAACAAACTTCCAGTAAAGCAGTTAGAAAATGTCAAAGTCCATACCATGTCCCCTTCCATTCCCAAATTCTGCATGTCTATTAGATGATAACAGCCTGTTGCAGACAACAACTAACAAACTGTAGGTCAAGAAACAAGAAACCTTTTCAGTCACCAAAGTTCTAGTTTCAAACTATTCTTAGTTGCAAACAATGCAGCCGTTATATTATCAATGACTAGCATTTGTGATTTAATAATTCATATTGAATCACATCACCCTTAATTACGACAATTATATGCACTACCTTTTCTAAAATATCTGTGAGCAATTTATGTCTTTATCAAATATCATTTATTTTAATTTAAAAAGAAAATTATGTCAGCAAAGAGCCTCTGGACTGTAGATTGTAGCACTTAAAAGTATTTGATTCTCAAATTCAAACAGAGATTGTCAGATTCAACCAAGTTGCACTCATATAGCCATATTTTCAGGTTTTTAGCATGCAAGACTCTAACATCCTCAGAGTTTTGGTTTCATTAAATAGTCTCAAAAATTTCAAATTCACTTCCAGGCAATTCTGGAAAAAAGAATTAAAATTTATTTTTCAAGCTTCCTAGTTAACAAATTCATCACTTAAAATAATTGCAAAAAAACCCTGTACAGCAAGAAACAATGAGTTTTGAATTGTTCCTTTACATTTCAAATAATATTCACATTGAATGTCCTGTTACATTTTTCTAGGTATGACAGCAAAAGTGCCATTGGCTGTCTTGTTCTCTTAAGATTATAAAAACCAAAAAACCAGCTCTCTCCTTTTACACCTTTTATATGCAGACAAAGAGTTTTCTGTTCCTTCTACTCCTTTGTCAAGTGTAAAATAGTCTTGGCAACCAGACACACAAGTTTATACAAAAACTTCACAGATAATCTGGCTACTTAGCTGGCCTGATAGTGATAGTTTCCCTGCCTGTCACTCAGCACAGGGCATTGTCTTTTATACCTAATATGAGTCAGCAGCACTGCTTTCTTTTCATAATCTGCTCACGCAGCCTGTTTCTCTCCGATGTTATCAGCACTTATTCCTGAGTATGCACAGCAAAGGTAATGGCTATGTCAGCATGTATTGCTCAGCGAAAACGTAAAGCTGTTTTCACCACAGTAAATGGTGCTTTTACTTGCTTGTGCTTATTACACCACTATAGCCTGACTTTCACTCTTTGGCCATGAAATTGAAAATATGTCATCTTGAAGCCTGAGATGTACCTGAAAGGTACTTTCTTTCTGACAATTTTGACTTGTCTTGTCTTGTTTCTTTCCAGCATTCTTTTTCTTAGTCATTTCTTCAGACTCATGTGTTGTTGTCAGATGAGAGAAAAATGAAACCCTAAGAAGTGTTGGTCTTTTCTGTTGCTCTGGAACCAAAACAAAAATAAAGAAGACAACAGGATGATATCAGCAAGTCGAAGCTTCTTTTTCTATTATCCTACTGACTCCACAGTCACCTTTTCCAAATCTCCCTCATGGCAAGATGACCTCTGTTTTTCATGCATTTAAGACAGCATATGATTAAAAATAAGGATATTTCATTCACAACTTTTATCTCCTTCCCTATCACGAGGAAAAGCGTTTTTCCTTACAGAAAAGAATCATTAGTAACTTTTCTGATTTTCAAAACCAACTATAAATTGTCCTTTATCTTGTGTAACACAAGTTGCAACACTTAGCACCAATATTAATTGTCTGAATTTGAAACTGAAAAATTGGATTGTTTAATTTTGAAGAAATTTCTCTCATAAAACTTGAATAAAACAGAAGCTGATTTTTTTTGTTACAACAATTGTATATGAGCTGGATTCAGAGGTTAATATTGACAGAGATTATTTAAAATATTCTTTTTCAGAATAATTTACCACTAGCTAAGCATCTAAGAAGCTCTGCCCTTAAAAATTACTATTATTGTCACGTAATTACCTTTTGTGAGAGACAAAAGCCATGTCTGTTTACTGAAACAATGATACATTCTTTTTCTTTTTTACTTCTGCATACACACAGAGGCAGAATTCTGATTCACATGTCATGAACAGAAATGTGAGGAGAATTTATTTTGTTGAATCTTCACCATAAATGGTGTTGGAACCAAGAAGCAGCAGCCTCACTTTACAAATTTAAAATTGAATATGCAGGGCTAGCAGATGGAATAAGCTTTTTAATTTTAAGCTAAACATGTTTGAACTAGGAACTTAGAATACATGACAGACATTGAACTTCAAATATAAATTTTGCAGAGACACATTTCATAGTGGGATCATCATTTAATGTTGTTAATGTTTGCTTTCTCCATTTAGACTGCAGCAATTGTAAACAGCGGTAACTCATGTTAATAGCAATAAAAGCAGGCACTTCCCTGACCTGCCTGAATGGTTTTGGGGGTTATCTACATAGGAAAGTTAGAGTGCCAGGCTGGGAATTTACTGCACAGTAACTGTTCTACACAGCTGTTCTCCTCTAGAGTGAGCATCCTAGCTGCATCTTAAATAGGATTTTTTTTGTGTGGTATTTTCTTCCCTTGTGATCCAGAGCCATCCAATTCACATTCAGTGCTTCCTGAAAAATGCTGTTCTTCAAGCTGGTCAACAACCATTAAAATCATTAAAATATTAAAAGTTATACTCCCTTCCACCAATTTCTTTTTTTTTTTCTTTACTTAAAAGAATACAAAATATTCTACAATATGTGATTTCTAGATGGAAGTTAGGAGAATATTCGTCAGCATTTTTGCAGATGATCTTTTTTCAGGGGACAGAAACTGTCCAGTGCTCATGCACAGTCAGTACCTCAAGGGATGTTCAGGGCCAAAAATGCTTTAAACATACTCATTTTTTGCCTTCACCAGTACAGATCAGCTCTACACTTGCCAACAGGTCTATGAAGGGAGTATGACTACTGAATATAAACACATAATTCTGCTGATTCTAACTCAGGTATGTTAGTTTTACTGAAGAATTTTATCGTTTGAAGAATGCAACTTTTATTTCTGTAGCTGCTCTGTACTGATTGTCTCAGTTTTTCTTGTAAAAGCAAATTTAGGTCTCTCAAAGTAAGTACTAGTAAAACTAAATTGAAAACATATAACAATCTAAGCCACAAATGCATTTGAAATCAGCTTCTAGTAGTTTGTTAAGGACAATACACTCGTGTTTTGTACTTGTCAGTATCATGAGGTTCAACAGGACCAAATGCAAGGTGCTGCACCTGGGTGAGGGCAACTGCTGGTATCAAAAGAGTTTGGGGGAAGAAGGGATGGAGAGCAGTCCTGCTGGGAAAGGCCTGTAGGTTCTGTTGGATGAAGAGATGGTCATGAGCCAACAGTATGCACTCACAGCCCAGAAAGCAAACCATGTCCTGGGCTGCATCCAAAGCACCTTGGCCAGCAGGTTGAGGGAGATGATCCTCCCCTTCTTCTCTGCTGTTATGGGACCCCACCTGGAATGCCGCACCCAGCTCCGGGGTCCCCAGCACAGGAAGGACATGTATCTGATGGAGAAAGTCCAGAGGAAGGTCCCAAAAATGGTCTGAAGTTTGGGATACCTTTCCTACAAGGAAAGGCTGAGAGAGTTGGGGTTGTTCAGGTAGGAGAAGAGAAGGTTCCAGGGAGACCTTATTGCAGCCTTCCAGTACCCAAAGAAGGCTTACAAGAGAGATGGGGACAGACTTTTTAGTAGGTCTTGTTGTGATAGGACAAGGGGTAATGGTGTGGGCTAAAAGAGTGTAGGTTCAGACTTGATATAAGGATGAATTATTTCATGAAGAGGTGGTGAGACACTGGAACAGGTTTTCCAGAGAGGTGGTAGGTGCCCCATCCCTGGAAACATTCAAGGTCAGGTTGGACGGGACTCTGAGCAACCTGGTCTAGTTGATGTCCATGCTTATTGCAAGCGTTTTGGACCACATGACCTCTAAAAATCCTTTCAAACCCAAACCATTCTCTATTTCTATGAAATATCAGTTGCCAGCTTCCAGGATTTTCCCAGAGATATCTATCAATGGAGAGCATTATTTAGCTATAAAGAAATCTTGCTTTTATTCTACTATTCCTGCCATCTGCATATGGGCCAGATCCTACTATACTGGTAAAGTCTGAAATTACTCACTTCTCAAGTAGGCTCAGTTCCTAGCAAGGTTGGTATCTAAATCCTGGTTTTACTCCACTTACACCAAGAAAATGAAATCAGAAAAATTTGAAGATGTAGAGTAGAATCAATGCTATCTGGAATACTATAAAACTGATAACAAAAGCTAACATCTTGCAACCAATAAAATAGACTGACAAATGTGGTCTAGCTTGCCTAGGTAGTTGACAGAATGCTTTCTCAGTTGCATTTTGATCATTTTGCAGAACAGCATCAGGGGACATAACTGTGCTCCATGGCTGTTGGGCAGGTTGGACTTGTTCTGCAGCTCAGCAGCTGAATCACTCTGGATGTGTTGAAAAACTACATGGAGAGCTGAGAATCTCCTCTTTCATTTTAGGAGGATTTTTTCCTTTAGGCACCTATAGAAACATATGCTTAGGATGCAAGTGAAATCATCCATGTATCCATATATCACTTGTGATTCACGGATCAAGTATTTTTTTTCCAAACCAAATTGTATTCATAGAAGGTTTCAAATAATAACCATAAAACCCAGAGACAACAAGAGCATTAGCCTTGTCCCATACAATTCCTCTTGCAAGTGAACCCAAACCTTATTTGTGGGTTGTAATCTAATGCTCTGTTGCAGCTGGTAGAGTAGGAAGAAAGTTCCACTTAGTATTTTATTAAATATCATAGTAACATCTTCCTACAAAGATTCTTCTTGTCAAAACACGATAGTCATATGTTGGTGCATTTTGTTCTGTACCATTTCTGTCATATTCCACACTTACTTTCCAATACCAAGAACTTGCTTTCAGGAGAAAGAGACATTCCTGAGGAAAGACTGAAAGAATTAGAAAGCTCTTTTTAGTTGCAATCAAACTTTTGCAGTAATCTGTAATTTGTTTATAAAGAGGCCAACTCAGTCTATTCTTAAAAATATAGCAATTGATTTACTTGTAGAGGATCCTTGGGAATCAATTGAAATTATAATAATATTTTCAAATGCTACACTTTTCATAGTCTGAGAACCAATTCACTTGGAAACAGACTCCCCTTGCAAATCTTTCTCTTGTCAAATAATTGCTATTTCATGTATAATAATTTCATGGATGCTGTCTTAAATGCTTTCTGTCATTGTATATTTTACAGTTCTTGACTAAATAGAAGTGATATTGTGAAAATTTAGTTTTATATGCACAAGTATCACTACCATGTTTCAATTTAAATGGAACTGATTTGCAAGTCAAACAATAGAGCATTTCCCAGCAAACAGATAAGACTCTGCTATATGCAAGCATGTTTGCAAATGTGTCTCATAATCTTGGATTCGAGTTTTAGAAACCTGCAGTCAAACCTCCTACCTACATCTGTGAACAAACACACAAGCAACTGGGGGTCTGTTTAAACCCAGCAGATGGACGGTCCTTGCATGAACAGATTGCAGGAGAGGCAGTGTGGGATGCAGTGCCACCCCTTCTGAACAGCAAACTCGAGCAGTCTGAGGCAAAGAAGCACTCAATTAAGGCTCCACATCTTGTTTCTTTTCCTAGATGAAGGCAAATCCTCTCACACCCCACCTCTACAAAGTCATTTAACTCTAGCAGAATGATTTGCATTTACTTCCAATATGAGCAAATTGCTTCCTAATATTTCCTGGTCTGCAGGACATGCTGAAATACCCGCACATTGTGAATGATAAAAATATGCTAAGAGCTTGTATCTGTGGAGGAAAAAGATAGCTCTTGGATTTGGTTTCTTTACAGCTGATTACTTTCTTTGGCTTGGTTGTGTAAAGACATTATTGCATTTCAGTCTGATTTGACTGTATTTCTCACTTTTTGTAAAGGCTGCTGTAAGCTCAGGATAAAGGCTTTTATAAGCAAAATGAAGCACTGTCTGAACTAATTTCACCAATGAAGGCAGAAAGGCAGGTAATAATGATGTGTCCTTCCTTGCTTATGTTTGTGGGTCTTTCTAGTGCTTCTTTGACTCCCTCCACATCTGCTCATGCACCTCTATATAAAATTTCAGCTTCTTCTGAAAATCTCCCCATTGTGTAATCTTGGGTCTTGCATCCCTCAAACACATGCTACTACACTCATGCTAGTGGATGCTGCATTTTATTTCACAGCTTCTCACAAAATCAACACAAAACCTGTTTACATGACTGCCTAATTCACTGTGTGATCAGTCCAAACTTAACCTCAAAGACCTTGAAACATTTGTACCAAGGGAGCAATCATAAGAAAAAGGACCACTAGGAATGCAGTCTTTTGCAGCACAACTAAATATGTCACACTCTATAGATTACAAACCAATACTGCCTTGTTTCTAAGGCATTGGTGTGCTATAATGCATTGTTAAGAAACCCACTTTCATTCCACAGAAAACTTAATCAAAAGAAAAAAAAACTTGTTCAAAGACTGCTTCATTCTTTATAATAAATAAACAAATAATTGAACTGACAAAAGATGTTCATTTTTGGTTCTTACCCTGATTTTTGAATATTAAAATCTTGTTGATTTATTCTGACAGCAGTATGAAGGACAAAGAAGGAAAAATGGGTTCTAAAAACCTGGTAATTCCCTCAGCACCATCATAATACTTCTATTTGGTTACTTGGATATCTATAACAAAAATAAACCCCACATATTTTTTGTCTTGCACTGGAAAGATATGGATATAAATACTACCATATGAAAATGATGAAGTTTTTACATCTTTCTTGTACAGTGTAATTATGTAATTGTGTTTGATAAGGGATAAAAGCAAAGAAAATAATTCTCATAGTATATGCTTATTTGTAAAAAAAATGAGGGTTATATTATGATTGGAGGTTTTTTTCCTTCTTTATTACTGTGAAGAGAGATGGTACCAAAATTTGTGTGACTGGTAAGCAGCTGTTGAATAATAATTGTAAACAATTCAAGCAATATGACATCATGTAATACCAGTATTTAAACGTGCACACTTCTAGAGTCCTCTCTGACCTATAATAAGTGCTATTTGTACTTTGATTTTTTTACTTCTAGCAGAGGCTTCGTTTTAGGTAGAAAGGGAAAGATAAAGAAGATAGAAATAAAAACTCACATCTAAGTTAAAATGATTCTTTTGTGAAATTTCAAGCTTTCTTATGGAAACATTTCCCTTCTCTTTGTACTGATTGATTTCTCCTATGGCTACACCTCTGCCTATTCAGAACAAACTTCTGCAGAAGAACTTTGCAGAAAATTCACAGAAAATCTAAGTGAATAAATAAACAGAAGGACAAAGATGCCAAAGGACAGTAAAATCTCATGGGAAAAATCTTGCATCCTTTAATAGTGTAACATGCAAAGTCCAAAGCAGAAGACAAAGAGGTAATTTTTTATGGTCCTGATATAAAAGTCACAATAGTGGTCTTCAAATTGCCGACTTTTTTTCTGTTGTAAAAATCTTTCAGAAGAACATTTCAGAAAAGACCATTATAGATTTTTTAAACCAAGTTGATTTTCTGCTTTCAATATTAGCAGTGGACACATGTGATTTTAATGCTCATGAAATGTGCTCATCAGTCTGGTGGAGTGAAATATCTTTATTGATCCAGTTTAGAACTGGCAGAGAATAATTCTTTGCCACCACTTACCAATGCTGACACCTGGCAGAACATTTTCTGTGAGTGGGTTATTTTTGGATCATTAACTCCCAAGGGAAAGGACTATGTCTTTATTTGTTTCCACGTGTCCAGGACAGTGTAAAGCTCAGCACAGAGGTTGAAATTATAAGTAGCAACAACAACAGTAATAATAATTAGTTATATGATAAAGACATGTTTATCCTTCCTGCTGTCCTCATTAATATTGCCAAAAGGTTGGTAGTTACCTACAGTTAGTCACCTGCAGCTGTTCCAATTGTAGCTGTCTGTTACTTTTTATTCAGAAAGGAGGGGGGTGCTTTGACCCCTTGAAGTGAGAAATAAATGTTTTTATTTCTACCAGCCACTATAACATAAGCCATATATTTACACCTGCTAATTTCTGAGGTGAAAAGAATTATTATTTCCTTGTTTGTAAATGAACATTATCAAGCTGAATAACATGACTGATCTTTAAACTACTTTTTAAAAGAGATTTTTTCTTAAACCAAGAGATCCTAGTGCTGTAGGATGCATTGCATGCTTTAACATAGTGTTCTAAGGGCGCTAAAGGTTACATTTTATTTCCAGTTTCATTTTCAGTTCTCAGTACACTTATTTCTGCAGAATTTGGATCAAAAGAACTCCCAAGTCACTCCACAGATGCAGGTTTGATATTAATAGCACTATAAACATCTTGATTGTCAGCACTGTAAAGTACAATGACGTGGTGGAAAAAATAAGCTCATAGCTTATTTTACAAAATAAAAGAAGGTGATAGATTTTTGTCTTGGGGTTTTGAAATAGCTCAATCTTAGTAAAACAGCTCAGAATGATCTTTTTTGGTCCCTGTGAGAAAATGGCCTTCTAAAAAGTAGTTTATTAATACATTCAGGATTTTTGAGAGCTTCCCTGGTGTGTCATTAGACTCAGTAAAGGCACTGTATATATATTTCCATGATAGCATGAAGTTTCACATTCCTTAATCTTCACTCCGTAAAGACTTCCACTGAAGTCAAAGGAATTTTGTTTTACTGGGTAAATAAATACTGTTAGAGTGCTATAGGATTGCTCTTGGTATTAGAATTGGTTGCATGTAGTCCTGGTTTACACTTGTAAACATGAACAGAGTGTTTAATCAAGGCTTAAGATAATTTCTTCCTGCATGATTCACATTCAAGTGAATGATTTGCTGGCATAGTGTACGTTGTTTTATTAATACTAATATTTGATCAAATTGAGGTTCAAAATATGGAGACAAAGAATGACTTCTAGCTCTGACGCAAGACTAACTGAACAGGCTGTCACATATCTACTAAATGTGATAATTGAGATGCTAGTTATTTTGTGTTCATCAGTGGGGACAAAATAGTTCCTTGTATTTCAAGAATCCCTCAGTACTTACTCAGCTGTCAACCCAACTCAGGGCTCCAGAGCCTATTGGCCACCATGTCCCGTGGTGCAGGCATGTGAGCCACCTGGGTCTAGAGAGGATGGGTAAAGTCCCACTTACTACCCAAAATATTCCTGTGCCTGGTTTTCGGCATATTCATTTAGTTTGATCATTACCACACAAAAATAAAAATCTGTAAAAAAATCAGAGAAAAGTGAAATAAGATATTACTGGAATAATCTAATAATAATTACTGGAGATATCTATATGTTTAGTGGAAGGTTGATATACATGTTACCTTTGTTCACCCATGTCTAGATGGTGGCAATGGGGGGCACCTCAGGGTGACCCTGGCGAGGAGATGCCCGTGGCCGCCTCATGCTGGACACAGCTGGCTCCAGCTGCCACCAGACAGAACCCACTGCATCCATCAGCCAAACTGGTGGCAGCTCTGGGAAAATCTTTCTAAGGAAGAGTGAAAACTGCTCAGGCAGTGAGGAGCGTGGGGAAAAAAAGTGAGAAATAGTCCCATGAGCACAGAGTTCAAAGAAGGTGAAAGAGGTACTCAGGAACTGGGACACTCCCAGTGCAGCCCATGGAGACCAAGGTGGAGCAGTTATTTCCCTTCAGCTCATATGGGAGTCTGCAATGGAGCAGGATCACCCTGAAGAACTGCGGCCCATGGAGAGAACCCATGCTGGAGCAGGGAGCAAATGTAAGGAGGTACAGTTATGTGTTGTAGTGCTAGGTTTGGTTCAGCAAGCTGCAGCTTTCCCTGAGAGCTCAGCAGAGCTGCTTAGGGCAGTGAGACCATTTTGCCCTCCCACAGTCCTTTTTGGACAGCTCTGTAGTTTTGCTCCAGCTAGCTATCAGCTCTACAACACAGTGACAGTGAAGGAGGCGAGAAGGGTCTCCCCATGAGGGTTTCAGAGAACTTTTAATAGTTACACCCTCTCCCGGCAGCCCCCAGAGGCAGAGAGGCCTCGTGATGCGGATGCAGGGGGCTTTTGTCAGATCGCAGGGGCGGTACATGGGCGGAGTTGGGGCACAGGAACCAATAGGGAGAGCCCGAGGGAGTGGCCAAGGCTAGGGGCAGGGGACAGTGGGGAGAGCGAACAATATGAAAGGCATTTAATAAATGAATCAGTGGGAAATACAACACCACAGTTATGGGCTGACCATAATCCCCCAATCCCCACCATCCTTGTGTTGTTCAGAGCTGACAAGGTAGAGGAGTGAGGAGAGCAGTGAAGTTGTCTGGGTGAAAAGGGGGATGAGGGGAAGGTGGGTTTTCAATTTTGTCTTTGTTTCTCATGGTCCAAATCTAATTAATTAGTGATAAATTTATTTTCATCAAGGCAAATTTGTTTTGTGATGATAACCGGTAGATGATCTTCATGTCTATATCTCAATCCACACGTTTTTTATCTTATTTCCTCCTGTTGAGGAAAGGGAGTGAGAGAGGAGCAGGGGCGAGCATCTGGCATCCAACCAAGGTCAATCTACCCATTATTGGGGGGGTCAATCTACCCATTATTGGGGGTGAAACACCCTTCAAGCAGAGGCTAAGAAACTGGGACTTCTTCTGCCTGGAGAAGGGGGTGGCTTCAGGGAGCCTCACCACTGTCCTCCAGCACTTACAGGAAGGTCACTGAGGCTCTTTGCAGGAGTTTAAGAGATGAGAGAAGAAACCAAAGCACAGGGGATTCAGTTCAGATGTAAGGTGAGACTTTTTTCCCACAGGGAGAGCCAGGCAGTGGAAGAGGTTACCCAGACAAGTTGGCTCCTTGGAGGTTTTCAAGCCCCAACCAAGTAAAGCCCTGAACAAAGGAGTCTGACCTGAGAGCTGCCCTAGCTCTGATCAGGAGTCTGGACTAGAGACAAAGTCCATTTCAGTTTTACAGTCATATTTCAGTAAGAAAAGACCTTCAAACTGTCCTACTTTATTAGAAAAGAAATAAAGGATTTATCTTCTTAATAAAGGATTTATCTTCTCTTTATGATTTTTCTAGTCTGTGAATATGTTCCTATTTAAAACTATTACCCATGAAATCAAAGTACTGAACTTTCAAGTGAGTAAATTCATATTCTGCAGCTACAACTGCTTTCCATTTGCAATTTTTTTGTGCTTTACCCTAAATACAACACTCATCTCTTAAACAGAGATACATACTCTTCAGCATCCATTAGACATAAAAGAATTCAAATTCAAATTTCTCTTCCTCAGATATGAGAAGATTCAGTTGTGAATAGGATTTTTTTTCAGTACATAGCTGCTGTTTTTCTCAATTATATAACATAAGCCACATATATCAATGTCTGAAACTTTGCAAGAGCTGGACATTTAAGGCCCGGTGTTCTTTTATATGTCTTTGTTCTTACTGTTACTCTCATAATTTGGACAAATTGCAGTTAAGGAAGAACATCACATTTTGTTCATAATGACATCAAATATATTTTCCAGTATCATTAAAATAGTCTTTATGTTTTTGTGTTTGGGTTTTTTCCTTATGTTTGAGGTTATCTTATATTTGCTAGCTAAAAAAAGAGCCTAGTGAAAGAAGGCTCAGGCAGACAGCTGAGAGGTGAATGAAGTCCTTGACACTTGGAAATATTTTTGACCTAAATAATTTGGGCAGTTTTAAATGTAGCAGAAAACAACTAGCCACTTTACTTTCCATGCCAAAGCATTTTAAAAGTCCAGCTGTAATCATTTTAATACTGCTTTCACTTTTATTTGCAGTGAAAACATAACATTCCTATAAAAAAATATTGAACAAAATAAATTGGGCTCCTTAAAAAAAAATTCTAACTTCAATTGAAATTATAGTATCCAATCTTTGATTAGGGAAAGAAATGCTGAACATGATTTTTCATGTAACTCAGAACTCTAAATTTGTCACTTGATGATATTTCAATACCTCAGATTAGCAGAAATCCTTGGAAACCTCTTTTTGTAGAGATTAAAGTCATAAAGAAATTTTGATACGTTGTAATGGAAATAGATTGCCTGAATGTATAAATCCAGTATGAAAAGATCTAAAGATCTGGATACAATTTTAAAATGTCTTTACTAGAAAATAGCCAGAGATGGAGATGACAAGACCCTCTTTAAGAGAGATATTCATTAAACCATTGGTACAGATCCTCGTGTAGAAAATTAAGTTACATTTCTAGATTTGTTTTTTTCTGAAGTGTCAAGAGCAAGAGTGGACTGTTCTGCAGGGGAAGGGGGTGTTAAGATGTGACTCTTGAAATGGGCCATGGGGAAACCCTTGAGGACACTTCTCACAGATTTCTCAAAGGTGTGTTTCCACAGCTGCCCAACCCAGGTTGCACAGTTTCACCACATTGTGTCAGTTAAAGCCCAGCAAAGGAGGGAAGAGGCTATGGAGCCTGTTAGTGCACTCATATTTCCAGACCAGATAATCAAGGAGTGGACTTTACCAGTAGAAAGCAATTTAAAAGCTGATAAATAGCTCTTGAAAACTGTTAGTAAAAATAATGTAAGAAAATCTTGGAGAATTCTTTTCATTACTTTGTGTTATGCATAATAATGTATTTTCCTCTTAAGACTCGATGTGATCACAATTCTTCTCTTCATATAAATTCTTGTAACATTACGTTTTCTTCCAAGATATAAAAGCACTTCCCTCCTTTTACTGCAGGATATTATAAAAATATTCCTATTCTATTGTAAAAATAGAATCCATAAATGATTCTGGCAATTGCCACACACCAGTACTGTCTGTACACTGCTGGAGTATTTCTCTCCTACCATTTCTAGCCCTCCTTATAAAGTTGTTTTATTATTATATTGCTTCATCACAAAGCAGTTCCAGCTGTGATATGCAGAACTTCTCTATTAATTCAAAGATGTGTTCATATATATATAAACAAACATATATGAGTTTTCTACAGATCTCCTGCATCATTCTGTACTATTCTGGAGTTTTATAGTACTTATCTGTCTATTCCCTGTAGACTTCAAGTCCCAGTATTTGTACAGCTCATGGAAGAACACATAAAAGTCTAGCTAATAAAGGTGTAATGCAAGTTAAATAAATAAATAAATAAATATATAAAAATGAATACTAATGTCTGAAGTGTTTCTTTCCATTTGATTCTTCTCATTCTTCCAAAATTACAAAATCTATTGACTAAACCTTACATAGCACTGCAGTGAAACTGTAAAGATATTATTATATACATTTTTTTCAGATGAGATAACTGAAGCACACGGAAGTGAAAATTATTTTTTCAATACTTTAAACAGTTTTAACAAATCCTGCCTTGAAGGCTGCATGTCAATATTTTTTAATTTAAACTTTAAACTATTGGTATGATTCTTTACCCAGTTATGGGAATGTTACCAGACAACTGAGATAATTATTGTATATATAGTTATCTAGGGCTCAGGGCACAATATTTGATCTCAGTGTCAAGGTCAGCACTGCCTTGACTAACACACTACTGAAACACTACTTGTGAAAGTTTAACCTTTCGTGAAAATGATGAAAAATAATTTTAATAGAAGTTTCTGCAACTCCTTGCAAAGTTTTGAACAGTATCAGTAAAGAAGTAAAAACTCATAAAAAGAAGTTTTACAAAGGCAAGCAACAAAAAAACCCCGAAAAACCAAAAACCAAACCAAAACAAAAAAAACCCAAACAAACCCAAAATGTGTAACTACAAGAACTCTGAACAAGAAAGCAGGAATGCCTGCTAATCATTTATATCTCTTATCCAGAGCAAATCAGGAGATTGCATCTATCCCACATGATGTTGTTGAAACAAAGATTTGCTGCCTGTAACACTGGGCTAAAATGAGAGATTTTTCAGATTAACAGAACATAGCTGACACCCAGGTCTTGAAGGAATTACCTTAAGACCTACCTAGAAATTGGTTTTATTTCAGAATTCACTCTGAAAAAAAATCACTAATATGAGATGAATCCCAGTTCCCCATGGAAAGAGAGTGTGTGGTTCATCTACCAGTTGAATAGCCAGCAAACACATGACAAATTAAGATTTGTGTGTTCCATGTACGAAGAGCAGAGCAGAAGAGGAGTGTAACTGGTGCAACAGTGCTGACTTGGGTCTAAAATATGGCAAGGAGTGACAAAAATGTGCTGTTTTCTAAAAAAATTCTTTCCTCACAAGGACCAGAAAATCCCTGGTGCCATGTGTGCATGTACTATATTTGACAGCCACATTTCTATGGCTACTAGCACAGTGTCAAATGCAAACATTCTCAAGTAAGCAGCAGAAATGAGAGGTTATCTTGCCGTTGTTTATGAACATAACTGAAAACAGGACCTCCTTTTCAAATATATGTGTAAAGATTTTTCCTTATCTAGGTTCCTGACTTTTACTGACTGGGTAAGCAAACAGAACTATAGAAGGAATATTTCTTCAACAAGACTCTGGACACTGGTGATTTTTCCAGCCATCAAAAGCTGGTGTAATCTTTCTGTCTCAGTAATTCCAAAATTAGTGCCCAGGATTTTCTCCTTATTTTGGGAATACACATCATCTACTTTAGACATCAGATCAGATTATGTATTGCGTTTTCAGCATTTTTCCTTCATGATTCCGCTACAAACCCACATTTACAAAAAACTGAGATCTAAGAAACGTAAATCCTTCATGATAGAAACCTCTAGAAGATATAACCAATCTGTGTTGGAGTGAAAGCTCCTCTGGACTCAGGCCCAGAGGGAAGCCAAAGCACAGGGGCTGAATTAAAACCCTTGGACAAGCTGAGATACATGAAGCCACACCAAAGTGAAATAGAAATACAGATTTTTAACTTTTAGTAGAAATATATACTAAGTGCCTTAAACATTAAAAAGCTGCAGCAGAGACATTAAACACAGTTCTTGCTGCAGCAGTGTTACCTTTTCACAGAATTCTTTACTTTAGACAAAATACAGATAGAATTTTATTGTTCACATTTTTTAGATAGAGTGTTCACATAAACAATAAGAACTGATAGAAACTGTTCATGCAAATCTGTGTAATACCTATGTAACACTTGTGTAAGACTTAGGACTGTTAGAATTAGACCAGGATAGGTTAAGAAAAGAAAAACTAGAATCATGTGTTAATCTTATTGGTCAATTAACAAATATAATCCACACTTCTGTAAGAAAAAATATAGTATAGAGCACATAGAGTATACAGCATATAGAATATAGAGTATATAGAGTCTAGAGTATACAGTATATATAGAGTACAGAGCATATAGAGCATATAGAGCATATAGAAGAAGAAGCAGCTGTTTTCTGCCTGCTGTTTGCTGTTGCTGCTTGGCTTTATCATGTAACCCCCTTTGAACTCTGCCTTCAAGAAAGCTATGAAACTATGAAATAAAGAACTTAGCAGAACAGCAGCCTCCTCTGCTCTTTTACCCTGGTCTGAGAAGGAAGGGTACCCCGTCAAAAGCTCAACAAATATGATAACCATAAGGATTGCTACGAAAAATCCCTGTCTTCTTAAGCTGTACTGAATTACTTTTCCCCTTGATGGACAGACCAGGGGAAGGTGCATCACCACAGACCTGACTCCCTTTCTGTTTGTCAGAGTTCTTCCTCTACTCATCTGTATCCCTTTTCATTACGCTATTTCACTTCCAAATTTTTGTGGTACATTTTCATGATCAGCTACTGATAGTCCGATGCAGTTACAAGGCCTGTTATGCCTCACCTGCATAGCTACTGCCTCCCAACAGGAGTGAGGAAGGTTACATACAGTATATGCAACTTCTTCCTAATGTTACTGGTGGAGTAATCAAAATATAGATGTGTCTATGTTTGTGTGACACAAAATGATAGGGTGGGGAAGAAGGAGAAATTAGCATCTTCCTAAGTTACAAAGTCCAATCTCAAAAATATAATTAATTCCCTTTAGGGTGTGAAATAAGAAGTATCTACACAGTAGCATCAAAATAGGGAGTTACAGGAGAATCTGTTATAAATTTTGTAAAAAGAGATGACTTTTGATCCCAGCACATTTTTACCAGGGATTTGGAAGAGCAGGAGTGCTACTGGGCTCCCAAATGATGGTCATCCAAAAATAGTTTCTCTCTCTTCTTCTCCTATTGATGATTAACTAGCAGCAGTTTTCCCACTTAAGGAATGGATATGTAGAAAATGGAGCCTGCACAATGTCTATATAGGTAGCTGAGCCAGGAATACAAAAGTTAGGAGAACCCTCAAAGACTTTCTCCAGACTTGGCCAAAAAAGTGATATTACTACTGTAAAGGCCATCAGAACTGCTGACTGTGTCAGCAAAAATGTAAGCTACTCAATAAGCTACTAAGGTTAGCTGATATTACAGAAAGGAGACACTCAAGCAATTAAATCCTATTATCTATTACATTAATTTATTAGGTGGCAATCTACCAATCAAATGTCATGCTGTCGTGTCAGACTTCAGCTGCTGGGATAGCAACAGAATACAGCTTGCTGAATCCTCCTGTATTGCAGATCCTCTGGCAATTTAGAGATCAGAGCATCAACTGGGGGCTGAATGTGGCTTAGAGCCAACAGATAATTTATGAAGCAAGTGTGTAATAGCAGAAGCTCATCAAGAATGTAGAGAGCTATTGCCTATGGTCCTAATTTCTTTTTATGTTATTAGAATGGATGAAATGTTTAAAGTTCACATTGGGGAGAACAAGATTCTCTGGCTTGATTTTCTGTAACAAATGAAACAGAGAGAGCAGCATCAGAAGATTCTCTTTTCTAATATGCTTCAGCACCAGCTCTTGTTGAAACACTGTAGCGGGTTTAGTTCGGAAACTGGGCGGAAACACCAATTAAGTGTAGTGGTTTGGTTCAAAATATCTATTACTTACTTGTTTTCCTTCTGTGAGGTAAGAATTAGGAGAAAGCAAAGCAGGCACAAAACTGAAACAGTTGAAGTACAAAGAAAGAGTTTTATTACTAACAGAATTAAAAGTTAAGAGAAATAACAAGAAATTAAAACAAACCCCCTCTCCCTTTCCAGCACTTTCCTCCTTTTACCCAACTCACACAAAGGGTAACAACATGGGATTTTAGTCAGTGTTGCAGTTCTTGATAAGTCTCGTTCTTATGCTTAAGGGAAGAAAGGGTTTGCTTCAGCTGCACATGGCTCCCAAACTGCCACCAACAGCACACCTGCCCAGAAAGAAACAATCTTCTGTGGTGTAAAACATCTCTCCCATGAAAATCTCACAGTTCCCTCACACTGCCAAGCATAAGCTATCACATGGGGTTATTAATCTTTTTAAGGATGAGTTATTTTGGCCTGAACACAAAGGCTTTCTTCACCACAAGTCTCTAAAAAGCCTTTCAATGCTTCTATACAGCCTGGCATAGCCACTCTTCACAATTTTCACAGGCCACACATGAATTTCTCATCCCCCCATGTACTTCAAATGGATTAAAGAGATAAACAGTTTGTGATACTGCAGTTTCTTACCATGGCACACAAGAAGTTTCTTTAAGCTACGCACGAGAATCGCGGCACCGCCCTCTTTTCTCCCATCGCCATTTTCAGCTTCGTCTCACGTGACTCACTTTCTCTTTCTCTCTGACTCTGAAGCTGCCATGTTGAAGAGTGTCCTTGTTCAGGCTTTATGGTGGAGAAAGCCTCTCTCTTTTCGTGCTACGGGCTGCATGGTGTCTTCTTCAGTTCAGTGCAAAGTGTGCTGGCTGCAGACAGAAGGCTACGCCGGCTCCTGTTGGCTCCGCCAGCTCTGCGTGTGGAGGGGAGTGGGACCCGCCAGTCCCAGGAAGCCACGCAAGATGGGGTTTAGCTGTGTGGCAGTCCATGGCTGGGTTTAGCTGCGTGGCAGTCCATGGCTGGTTTGAGCTCTGTGGCAGTCCATGGCTGGGTTTAGCTGTGTGGCAGTCCATGGCTGGTTTAGCTGTGTGGCAGTCCATGGCTGGGTTTAGCTGCGTGGCAGTCCATGGCTGGTTTGAGCTCTGTGGCAGTCCATGGCTGGGTTTAGCTGTGAGCAGTCCATGGCTGGTTTAGCTGTGTGGCAGTCCATGGCTGGGTTTAGCTGTGTGGCAGTCCATGGCTGGGTTTAGCTGTGCGGCAGTCCATGGCTGGTTTGAGCTCTGTGGCAGTCCATGGCTGGGTTTAGCTGTGAGCAGTCCATGGCTGGTTTAGCTGTGTGGCAGTCCATGGCTGGTTTGAGCTCTGTGGCAGTCCATGGCTGGTTTGAGCTCTGTGGCAGTCCATGGCTGGGTTTAGCTGTGTGGCAGTCCATGGCTGGGTTTAGCTGTGTGGCAGTCCATGGCTGGGTTGAGCTGTGTGGCAGTCCATGGCTGGGTTGAGCTGTGTGGCAGTCCATGGCTGGGTTTAGCTGTGTGGCAGTCCATGGCTGGGTTGAGCTGTGTGGCAGTCCATGGCTGGGTTGAGCTGTGTGGCAGTCCATGGCTGGGTTTAGCTGTGTGGCAGTCCATGGCTGGTTTAGCTGTGTGGCAGTCCATGGCTGGTTTGAGCTCTGTGGCAGTCCATGGCTGGGTTTAGCTGTGAGCAGTCCATGGCTGGTTTGAGCTGTGTGGCAGTCCATGGCTGGTTTAGCTGTGTGGCAGTCCATGGCTGGGTTTAGCTGCGTGGCAGTCCATGGCTGGTTTGAGCTCTGTGGCAGTCCATGGCTGGGTTTAGCTGTGAGCAGTCCATGGCTGGTTTAGCTGTGTGGCAGTCCATGGCTGGTTTGAGCTCTGTGGCAGTCCATGGCTGGTTTGAGCTCTGTGGCAGTCCATGGCTGGGTTTAGCTGTGTGGCAGTCCATGGCTGGGTTTAGCTGTGTGGCAGTCCATGGCTGGGTTGAGCTGTGTGGCAGTCCATGGCTGGGTTGAGCTGTGTGGCAGTCCATGGCTGGGTTTAGCTGTGTGGCAGTCCATGGCTGGGTTGAGCTGTGTGGCAGTCCATGGCTGGGTTTAGCTGCATGGCAGTCCATGGCTGGGTTGAGCTGTGTGGCAGTCCATGGCTGGGTTTAGCTGCATGGCAGTCCATGGCTGGGTTTAGCTGCATGGCAGTCCATGGCTGGGTTTAGCTGTGTGGCAGTCCATGGCTGGGTTTAGCTGTGTGGCAGTCCATGGCTGGTTTAGCTGTGTGGCAGTCCATGGCTGGTTTGAGCTCTGTGGCAGTCCATGGCTGGGTTTAGCTGTGAGCAGTCCATGGCTGGTTTGAGCTGTGTGGCAGTCCATGGCTGGTTTAGCTGTGTGGCAGTCCATGGCTGGGTTTAGCTGCGTGGCAGTCCATGGCTGGTTTGAGCTCTGTGGCAGTCCATGGCTGGGTTTAGCTGTGAGCAGTCCATGGCTGGGTTTAGCTGCGTGGCAGTCCTTGGCTGGTTTAGCTGTGTGGCAGTCCATGGCTGGGTTGAGCTCTGTGGCAGTCCATGGCTGGGTTTAGCTGTGAGCAGTCCATGGCTGGGTTGAGCTGTGTGGCAGTCCATGGCTGGTTTAGCTGTGTGGCAGTCCATGGCTGGGTTTAGCTGCATGGCAGTCCATGGCTGGTTTAGCTGTGTGGCAGTCCATGGCTGGTTTGAGCTCTGTGGCAGTCCATGGCTGGTTTAGCTGTGTGGCAGTCCATGGCTGGGTTTAGCTGTGCGGCAGTCCATGGCTGGTTTGAGCTCTGTGGCAGTCCATGGCTGGGTTTAGCTGCATGGCAGTCCATGGCTGGTTTAGCTGTGTGGCAGTCCATGGCTGGTTTGAGCTCTGTGGCAGTCCATGGCTGGGTTTAGCTGTGAGCAGTCCATGGCTGGGTTGAGCTGTGTGGCAGTCCATGGCTGGGTTGAGCTGTGTGGCAGTCCATGGCTGGGTTTAGCTTTGTGGCAGTCCATGGCTGGGTTGAGCTGTGTGGCAGTCCATGGCTGGGTTTAGCTGTGAGCAGTCCATGGCTGGGTTGAGCTGTGTGGCAGTCCATGGCTGGGTTGAGCTCTGTGGCAATCCATGGCTGGGTTGAGCTGTGTGGCAGTCCATGGCTGGTTTGAGCTGTGTGGCAGTCCATGGCTGGGTTTAGCTGTGAGCAGTCCATGGCTGGGTTGAGCTGTGTGGCAGTCCATGGCTGGGTTGAGCTCTGTGGCAATCCATGGCTGTGTTGAGCTGTGTGGCAGTCCATGGCTGGTTTGAGCTCTGTGGCAGTCCATGGCTGGGTTGAGCTGCATGGCAGTCCATGGCTGGTTTAGCTGTGTGGCAGTCCATGGCTGGTTTAGCTGCATGGCAATCCATGGCTGGTTTAGCTGTGTGGCAGTCCATGGCTGGTTTGAGCTCTGTGGCAGTCCATGGCTGGTTTAGCTGTGTGGCAGTCCATGGCTGGGTTTAGCTGTGTGGCAGTCCATGGCTGGTTTGAGCTCTGTGGCAGTCCATGGCTGGGTTTAGCTGCATGGCAGTCCATGGCTGGTTTAGCTGTGTGGCAGTCCATGGCTGGTTTGAGCTCTGTGGCAGTCCATGGCTGGGTTTAGCTGTGAGCAGTCCATGGCTGGGTTGAGCTGTGTGGCAGTCCATGGCTGGGTTGAGCTGTGTGGCAGTCCATGGCTGGTTTGAGCTCTGTGGCAGTCCATGGCTGGGTTGAGCTGCATGGCAGTCCATGGCTGGTTTAGCTGCATGGCAGTCCATGGCTGGGTTTAGCTGCCTGTGGCTCTGGAATAGCTGCCCCCCCTCCAGCAGCCTGGGGTCTGTGCTGTGGCATTGGGAAAAGGGGAGGGGGGAAGGGTTCTGGCCTGGCCCAGCCCGGCGGGGCCCAGAGGCTCCGAGGCCCCCTCCACCTTCCAGCAGGTGAGCTAGGACTAAAGGCAATTCCCGCCTTTCCGTGTGGTTTAAATATGTAAATTGTGAGAAGAGTCATTAGTCTAAAAGACTGTCCATCAACTCAGGTTCAGCCCACTACAAATGTTTATTGTTAAAAAAAAATTAAAAGGAAAATTACTTTCTCTTTTAAAATGAAACATTCATAGAACTTTTTACTTAGGTAAAGATTTTAATTTTTTTTTTCCAGATAGACCCAAATGCAGAATATTTTTTTCCTTTAAAAAAGTGATATTGAAACAATTAATAAATTCCTCTGAAATTTATTGAAAAGATTAGGATTAAGGAAAAGCTTAGAGTTTATTTCTCAGTATGTTTTATGAATGTCTGTTCCAATAAAAAGACAACTCCTGGCAAGCAGAGTACTTTTAGTTTAGTCACTTCAACAAAAGAAATACCCTACAAGGAACAAGCAGTAAACTGAAATAAATAAAATCTGTTGAAACAGTTGAAAAAAAATTTATTATTTCATAGAGAAATTCACCCAGATGATGGGATTTCACATAAGATACACTAAGCATGGGGTTGTGCTTTTTGCTACTTTTACTATTCTATTTTTTTTTTTAAATATATGAATAAAAGTAGCATTCTAATAATTAATAGTTCTGTGTTGATTTATCATATGCCAATTACATAGACATCATTAATATATTTTTTAATTTTAATAGTAACTTAAGTATTAGTAGCTACATTAAAATGAATAGCCCTATTAATAGCATTGACAGCTATCTAAAATTAGGTCAGCTGTAGTACATGTGTAAGTTTGTGCATATTCTATTGTACTCTATTGTATTTTCATTATGTATTTTGAAAATGTCTGTTAATATAAAGCTTAAAGACGTGGTACAGGTCATCAGTTGCTACAGGTCTGTACAGATTAAAAAAGGCATGGTCTGTAGAGCTAAAAGTGTAACAATACTGTAAAGGATCTAAATGTTTGAGTATTTAACAGGAAATTCATGGAAGAGATAGAGATGCCTAATTTTTAACATAACTTTTTGAGAAAATGTTACTAAACAAGCTTCTCTTTATTTAGCCTTGTTTCAGTACTTAAGTCCTGAAACCAAAAAAAAAAAAGAAAATGCGTATCTATAGGGACATATGCAATCACACAAAATCAATAAAAGTAAAAGTACCCAAAAAGGCACACAAAACAGTATAAGAAATGCTTGTTTTGGCATTCTTAGAATTGCCATTATTTCTCTACAACCTCTGTTTTCCTTTCACATTGTAATTTTTTTATCCTCTTTTTCACATACATTGCAATATAAGTGTCTCTTTCCCCAAAAGATTTCAGTTTAACTAGACAATAAAGTCTAAAATATTTGTTCAGCTATTTTTTCAGCACACAGTAGGCACAGTAATACCAGAAAACTGTGTTAGTTAATGGAAGTAAATGCTGTGGATGAGAACATCCAAGGACTAATTAAACTACAGAGAAAGAAATAGGAAATTAGGAAGAGCTGTTGAATGGAAATGGGTCTGATGGAATTAGAAAGAAGTGATGGGAGGAGATTTAGGTGGAAAACAGGAAAAAATTTTGAAGGAAAAAGTTAGTTTGTTTCTTGAAATAAATGTCTCATAAAAACCTCTGATAAGTTTTCTGAAAATCCAGTCATCCTTGCTTTGATCAGGATTTTGTTTTGTGTTTCTTTCTTGCTCAAGGTCTGTGTATTGGTCTTTCATGGCAAGATTTTGGTAGCAGAGCTGCAGGAGTGACTCTGCAAGAAGCTTCTAGAAGATTCTCCCAAGTCCAACAGGGGCAATGCCAGCTCCAAGACAGAGCAGTCACTGGCCAAGGCCAAGCCCATTAGCAACAGTGGTAGCACCTCTGGGATGACAGATTTAAGAAGAGGGAAATAAATCCTGCGCAATCACACCTGGAGAGAGGACTTGGAGTATGTGACGGAAACAACTCTGCAGACACCAAAGCCAGGGAAGGAGAGGGAGGAAGTACTCCAAAGTGCTGTAACTAAGATTCCCCTACAGCCCCTGGTGCAGACCATGGTGAGGCAGCTCTGCCCATGCAGACCATGGAGGTCCATGGTGGAGCACAGATCCACCTGCAGCCCCTGGAGGACCCCATGCCAGAGCAGGTGGATGCCCAAAGGAGACTGTAACCCTGTAGGAAGCCCATGCTGAACAGGCTCCCGGTAGGACCTGTGGACACAAGGAAAGGAGTACACATGGAGCAGGTTTGCTGGCAGGATTTGTGACCCTGTGGGGGGCTCCCACTGAAGCAGCCTGTTCCTGAGGAACTGCACCCTGTGGAAGGGAACATGCTGGAGCAGTTCATGAAGAACTGCAGTCTATGGGAGGGACTCACCTTGGGGATGTTCATAGAGCTCCCACTCTGTAGGGACAGAGTGTGAGGAGCTTTTCCACTGAGGAAGGAGTGGCAGAGACGGCATGTGATGAACTGACTGCAGCCCCCATTCTCTCTCCTCCTGTGACACTGATGGGGATGAGCAAGAGAAGATGGAAAGTAAAGTTAAGCCCAGAAAGAAGGGAGATGGTGTTTTTGCAGAGAAAGTTTTTAAGGTTTGGTTTTATTTCTCGTTATCCTACTCTGATTTGATTGGTAATTAATTAATTTTGCCAAGTCAATCTGCTTTGTCCATGATGCCAGTTGGTGAGTGCTTCTCTTGGCCCATGAGCCTTTTGTCCATCTGAGGAGGAGAGGAATGGAGTGCCTTCAGTGTACACCAGTCATCCACCCAGGATCAACTGCTAAAGAGACTAGAGTAGTTACTCTTTGCAGGAGTACATGGGGCAGTCAAGTGAAGATGCAGAAAGATGAATTCCATACTCAGTATGTTCAATTTTGAGCAATATGAGATTTACAGTCTTTCAACTTAGCCACATTTAAATATTTTGCATACCACCATTCATAAGCCAGATTTAAATTTTCACTCTGAAGTATAGTAACTGAATTAGTTATTTAAAATAATGACTGAGCATGGAAAAACAATTTATTTTCCCCATTACTGTTCTAAAATGGAATTTCATTGATTTTTAGGAGCAAATTTACTGTGTGGCAGATATTCTACAATAAATACTGGGGTTCAAACCTTGGCCATATCTTTTTGTTGGTTTTTTTTTTTCCTAATAATGGAAAATTCAAGGTACATCTTGCTATGTGCAGTGCCACAGTTACCAGCCATAATGACTTGAGTACAGAAACAGGCACTTCACTTTCTTCAGAAATGTCTAAAAATTAAGCCCTACAAACTCTGAACTAAAAATAAATCAGAAAACCCTGGTTCTGATCTGCCTGACTCAAACCCTTTATTTCTAAATGAGTCCTGCTGTGTAATTTGAATTCATCTTAGAGTATGGATTCAGAAAAAAAGTCCCTGAGCCATTACTTTTTCAGTTAGACCTCACTTTTTTTTTTTTTTTAATAGACCGTTGGAGATGGATTGAAACTAATAGAGAAATTGCATTGAAATGAAAACACCAACACTAAGACTCTCAAAGTTACTTTTACTCTAATAAAATGTAAGGTAAAGGACTGTAGTAAATGTAATACAAATCACTTATTTTAATCTTTTTTCTGAGTTATTTTAATCAGATAAATGTGAAGTATTATGGCTAATATCTATGTTTTGAATACTTGAGGTATTAATTTAAGGTTATAAGAGAGGTTTTTTTTCTGCCTGCACTCTGGAAAGACTGATAAGCAACAAGAGAGTCCTCTGTTATTAATCTTTTTGCTATCACACATGTAAACACAGATTGAGTAAATCCTGTGATGGGATCTGTAATAGTTGAAGTAAAGCATAGGAAATTACAGGCCAGAATCAAACTGGGATCCAGGTTATTTGTGCATAGAATTTTCATAAGCCTCCTAAAGACTCAATAGGATGTCTCCTTTGTTTTTACAGAGGACTTTGAGCAATTTACTTAGCTACCTAGAGTAAAATAGAGAAGATATTATGTCCCTGGTGATGCTGGGATACACACTTGTGGAAGGAATTGTTTGTTACTAGTAATAATTACTGTAATTTTTTTCCATATCAAAAAACTTGGCGTTGTAGGTTCCATTAGTCTTTCATTAATTCACAATAAGATAAAGGAAGTGAATAGAATGAAACATAATGCCAAATAAACTAATGACAGAAAAATAGGGCAGGTTAGATAACGCAAAGTAAACACCAAGGTTTTCAAAAGTTTGAAGGCCTATTTCAACCCTACAGAGTAATTCCAGAATCTCTTCACTTATGCATACCTCTTAATCTTTGATGGGAACCAGTTAGCTGCTTTTGGTTTTGAGATAATTTAGCTGATGCTGCACTATATGAATCTAGTTTTACACTGCAATTATGCTGAAATCAACAAAGAAAAACATTCTTGTTCATATATTCCTGTGATTTTTTTTCTCAGCATTTTAGCCATTGTCATCCCTATTGACTTGCTTATTACTTCTTAATAAGCACTTTTGTTAGTCCCTTCTAATTTTCAAAAAGGCTAGGAAGCTAAACCTGATTTCTCTCTTCTTTCATGGTAGCGTTACTTCACTGATTTACTTGAACACATCTTTCTTTCTACCGTTTTTATAGGATAATCAAATAAATGGGTTTCTTATACATATTTTTTTTTTACCAGTTCTAAGACCCTACCTTAGCCTCTTTTTAACCCATCTCCAGTGGGATTATATTTCTTATCATCACTTTATGAATCAGATTAACTTCCCCTGTTGGTGTTCTCAGCAAGGCAGCAAAATCCTAATTTTATGTTTTGGAGTGTTAAACATGTGTCAGGAAAAGGTACAGCTGACCCTTAGGTATAGAACTGTGAATAGGGACAGATAATTACTCAAACTGCTTTGTTTTTGCTCTTTTTAGTGATCTTGCAACCTGTCAAGATCTATATTATCTATTTTGCAACAACAGAAACCCAGGAACAAAATGTGTGGCACAAAAATTTTACAGTCAAAAGTCTCTGGCAGCCAAATTGTATATTGGAGTCTTTGAATGCATCCAAGAGCTCACTGCCTTCGAAAGGACTTCCATCTGGCCAAGAACGGCTGACCAACTCACAGTCAAACCACGATTTATCAACAGATTATAAGACAATTTATAACCATGAACCAGCCTTCAAAAAGCCTGTGAAATCTTCAAATTATGTTTATTTAGATGTTTATTCTAAAAAAGAGGCAAATAATATAGGCTATTAATGGACTTTACTAGATATCATCTACAAAAGGCTTGGATGCTAGAAAAGCAAGAATGACAGAATGCACTGGTTTTTGCTTGTAAATAAAATCCAATGAAATTGACCGTTTCTGCTATTTCTGCGGGTAAATCATTCAACCTTTTTATTCTTCTTGCTTCTTACACATAGAACCAAAGGATCCTGAAACTCTATGCTGGAATCTCTCCCACAGTAATATAAGCACCAAATACAAAAAGCTGTTGTAGGAAAAAGCAGAAATATACTTTACTTTGGGGAACACTTGGCTAGATCTCAACTGTCAAACTCACTGAGCACGAGCTGAAATGTGTCAAAAGCATCAAGCAGTTGATTAAGAGCATGTCTACACTTTGTCACTGCTTTGTATTCATCATGACAATGATAGAAGGTCCTTTGCTTATCACACTTATCTCCATTAAAGATATAAAATATATATGTTGTCTAAGGCAGTGTAGGTGACTCCTGTGAATTACTGAAATACATAAATTTCATTTGTCAGAATGGCTAAAGTCAGCTGGTTTGTGATGTGTGGAGACTATTTATCACTGTATTTCTGAACTTTATATTCATATATATTAACTCAGTATATTATTATTCTTGATAACCCTGGTATATATTTAATTTTAGCCTTAAATAAATTAAATAACTTTACTATATTTATCAATGTGCATTTGTCAGTACTGGAGATGTTCTGGACAGTATTTGCTCATATCCTCATTTGCTCATTCAACATTACAATCTACAGTGTGAGGAACAAATTTCTGTGACACGTGGTAAGTGGACCCTAAGAACACCTCTCTGTGTGTGAGATGGGCACTCAAGTCCAGAGAGAAAGATATATGTCTGAAAGTCTTGTACTGAGGGAAGCTGACAGAGAAAGACAAACATCCTGTTCTCAACACAGTTGGTGATGTTTCCAAACAGGAAAACATATTACAGTGTAAAAGGGAAACAATCTTGCTTTGAAATTCCTGTTGCCTGTAACATTTACCATGAAGATAGCAAAAGAAATAAAAAGAATCAGGAACACAGCCCAAAAGAAAGAAGACCATTTCTGAAGGTGAACATGAATCACATCACATAGACACATTTTCCAGTCCAACCACCTCCTGCTGACAATGACTAATCATTGTCATGGTTTAGGCAATTTAAAGCTAAAGTATCAAGAAGAATCCTGTGGAATGGGAACAATAACTGCTTGGAGACAAAACAGATCTCCCACTGATCATGAAGAAAGTGGGGATGATCAAAGTGTTTATGGTCTTTGTGTCCATGGGAATATTGCAGGGTAAACAAGGAATCAAGCTGCTGCACATGCAGATGAGACTTGCAGATGACTTCTGTCTGGAGAGTGATGAGTGTAAACGACAAAGAATGCTGTGTCTGCAGTACCCATTGCAGCACTGGCATTGGGTACTTAGTGTAGGGAGCCCTTACTGAGAATCATCTATATGGAGGAGCTCAGGTAAGCCACATTTTCTTCCCCTTTCTTTCATCTTTTCCTTTCTTTCATCTGACTTAATTTCCCACTATAGTTTCAATATTTCTTCTCCAATTATTGGTTTTTGTCATCTCCTTCTCATCCCCTTTCCCTCTTCTGTGGACCTTCTCACATTATTGTGTATCCAATTTTGTGTTTTCTTCTTCTGCAAAAGTATTGCCTCTTTTACGTTCTGTCACATATATCCATCCAAAATACTTTTCATAGGCACAGTCTAAAACTCATTGCATTTTTACTCACTTTCCCCGTCAGCTTTCCTGCTGAATTTCAACCGCACATGCCATCGACAGATTTTGCTGTAATGAAACTAATTACTGGTGATTACCAATTGCTAGGTATCAGAATACAGATTTGTTATTACATGAAGCAACGCTGAAGGATATTATGCCTCTTCCATTTTAATTCTTTAAAATGTAAGACAGATGATTTAAAAAACAAAATTGTGTTTGCAGATGACTTCTTTCTCTCTCTTATTTTCTCTTTTTTACTTTTATTACACCACAATTGAACAGATCAAATAAACCCAACTGGATTTCCAAAATCATACAAAGTGAATTAACCCAATTTTTAAAGTATTTAAACCCACCCCAAGGAGCCCTAAGTCATTATTTGGACCAAATTAAATATTATGAGTCTTTGAGGGGAAAAAAAGCATAGTAGAAGCGTTTAGGTACAGAGAGAGATGAAACAAGAACCATAGCTTCAAATGACCAGAGCTGAAACAAGCTTCTCTCCTTTAGAAACAACGTATTACAAGTCAGTTACAAACATTTGTATCACAGCTTAGAAAACAGCAATTTTCACAGAGAATGGAGGACCGCTTTGTCTCTAACATTAACCAGTCTATATATTCCTCTAGACCTAAAAAAATCACAGCAAGCAGAAAGCAGCATGCAGACGAGGTGCCCTCAAACACAGCGCGAGTATACAGCGTAGCTTCCTGAAGAAATCACATGGCCAAATGAAAGGGCTCACAGTGTTCGTTCAGACCAGTTTAAACATGGCTACATAATCCATATTTTAATTTGAAAACATAGACTTTTATTGTAATGTAGTCATTTTCTGTTCTGTGAAAGCAGTGCTTCCTCATACATAATCATTTCAATTAGTAAAACTTGTTGATAAATATTGATAAGGGGAGATAAGACTTAGAACTAGATGCTTTCTTGACTGACTAGTATTGGAATGTAAACATATTTTAGCTTGTTTTTTCAGTAGTACAATCACTGGGGGGTTTTTTTGATGTATTCTGGTGACTTAAATTCCACCAAAATCCTTCTATCTATAACTTCCTCATTATGGGCAACTCTTTACGCAGTGCTCTTCTTAGGACTTTTGAAATGCTTTTTGATGTCTAGAATAACCTGATTTTCTTCACAGGGCAGACACAAACCTTATGGAGATTTAAGTCATTCTGAAAATCCCTGAGCTACTGAATGCTTCTGCCTCTCCTTCACTTGAAGTCTCTATGGATCATTTCAGTGTACAATTCTTTCCAGAGTTTAATAGCCCTTTTTTTTGAGGGAGAAGCATCACAGCAGGTTTAGGAAGATTCTTTCACAGAAATGTTTATGAAGGTGAACAATTTATGTGTTGAGCTACTACTTTTATTTTAAAGACTTCTTTTTCAAATATGTTTTTCCCTTCATAATATGCTAACTGAAAACTTACCAGTTTAACAGCTCTTCTATCTAATTTTTGTTAAACCTCTTAAATCTTAATAAAGAATGCTCTTAATGTAACACTTTGCCTCAGAAATTATTTTTGTAATTTACAACTCACAATATCATACTGAAGACTTTTATAACTGGATTTATATCTAGTATAGTATTATGTACGAAAATGTGAAGACGTGTATAAACAAAATAGAATGTTGAATGTATTTTATTTCTACAGAATTTCTTGATAATACTGATATTGCAGGCCCATATCAGAAGAAAATAAACCTAACACACACTTGAAACAGTAAAAAAGCATCCACCATGAGAGTGACTCAGCTATAGAAGCTGTCCATGAAAAGGTTGCCATTAATAGCTATGGCATAACATAATTTCATTTTATTTAAAAGGAATTATTTTCACAAAATTTTATGGAATCATATGGAATCACCCCCCCAAATTTCTGAAATGATACCAAAATGAAAGCTCTTTAGAAGAGAATTAGGAAAAGCAGGTAAGAAAACAACAATGATATAGAATAAAATGTCCAATTTTCAGACAGAAAGGGAAATGTTCTTACTAAAATTCAGCCAATACAGATTTTGAAAATCTGTGCATGTAGGCAATAAAAGCTACCACTTTGAATGCAGAATTAGATGTTATTTAAAAAGAATACACAGAGTAGGAGTAAGAGAATCACAAGAAGAAGATATATTTTCTGCACGTCTGAGATTAACTGAAATAATCTGAAGAAATATGAGACAAAATATACCATGCTATACATTACTTGGAATATTTGTTGTATTATTAAGCACATAACCTGTACATCCTCTGCTCTAAAGAATTTATAATTGAATGTACTTTAAGCTTTTTTTTCCTTTTTAAGAAACTCTTAAGACAATACTAGGTATAAATAAAAATAAACAAAAGAAACAGTCATCAATTTCTTTCTTCTAAAGAATTTTTGATTGGAGAATGCCAGTTACAAAATTCAAATTATTCATTTTTTGAAAAAAAAATTTTGATTATAATGGATTCCTAAGAAAGCCAAAGAAAATTAGCATGCAACTTGAATCTGTAACTGTAACAAAATCAGAAAAAAATTAGAATTCATTAAGGAGGACTTCATTGTAATAATAAGCATGCAAGGACTTAGTCAAATGTTAGGCAGAGACAGGTAATAATGATTCTGAAGCCTAAATGTGTCATAAATCTTCATCTCCTTGGAAAAACAGAGAGGACCAATTGGATGAAACACAAAAGTAGGGAATTATCTTCCTCTGAATTACACTCTGTGGGCATTATAATTTGAAATACTGCCCATATCTTCCAGTAAATGAAGCCCTATGCACAAAATAAGTTATTAAATAATGTCAACCCTATACATATAAGTTTCCATTCTCTGAAGCAGAGATTTCCTACCTCTTCGAGCCAAACTAGTTACAATGAACACTAGTAAATTAGAAATATTTAATGGTCACTACACGAGCAAGCTTCACTGCATGACAAATGTATACGTCCTAAAATTATAGTCTTTATATTATTTCTCACAGTACTCTTGTTGTTATATAATTCTTGTTGTTATTATCATTAATTACTTTGTTCCTGATGCCATAACAAAAATCTGCAAAGCCTAATAATAGATGAACAAGCACTGCTTTACAAATTAGGCACTTAATAGTTTATAATACTAATATAAATACATTGTTAAAATATTTGCACCAGGATTCTATTCACAATCTATAATTCAATGAATAACAGCAGTTATTTTAATCTTAGTACTTTTTTAGATTCTAAGAACGGCAGTTTAAAAGAAAAATACCTGTAATGATGCTCTTACTTCTTTGTTTGAAATATGACAAACATAATTAAGGTACTAACCAGATGTGTTTTAATTAAGTTCAAAAATCCAATCAAAAAAGATACTATTGGGTGAAATTCAACTTTATATAAGCCCATTTCCTTCAAATGAACATCAGCTGCTCACACCAGATCTTGTTGTTATGGGGTGAAAACAGATATTGGTAAGATGTTGGTAAGAGAGGAAAAAATCCTTAATATCCAGAAATCATGGCCTTCTGTCTTTCCTTTTTATCTGTTGATAACATGGTTAAATACTTCGTTAAATAAATGGGATTCCTTTTAAGATGAATTTTTTGACAATTCATTTATCCCTAACCCAAAGAGACTTGTAAATATATATATACATATATATCGGTTTAAAGGGAAAACTTATTAATTTGAGACACAGAATGGCAGATTCATCCTGATGGATCTAGGATATCTCTAAAATTCAGCCTAATAATAAATATGTTTATAATTCTCAAATTTTCCCTAGACTCTTCAGAATTCCAAAATGGCAGCCAGCCAGTCTGTTGGAAAATGCAGTATTATTCTAAATGTTCCTGATCTACCAGAACAAAGTGCTCCACTGCCTGCTCTTAAATTATATGGCAATGGAGCAGACTAAAATTGAAGATGCTGGAAGAAATACTCATGGTATAAAAAAAAGAAAAAAAAAAACAAAACGAAGAATCAATTTTAATTTTCATTTCCTAAGGGTGACATAGAAGTCCTTGAGCTATATGTTGTAAGAATGGCAGGGAACCTAAATATAATACAAGTGAATTGAAACAAATTATGTACCAAGCCTAACTGAATTTAGGCAATAAATGTGAATTCCTCGTTTTTAAATTGAGATTATCAACAGTAGAGACCTTGAACATCTTATTTCCAGAAAAACATCACAGTGTATAGGGAAAATGTTCAAATGAACAATCACATGAAAAGCATACCTGTCCATGGATCTCTCTTTTCACTGATCAGAAAAGTGTGTTAAGTAGCATGTCCCCTTTACTTTAAACTAGAATTTCCCTTATGTTGTGCATCATTAATATGCACGTCTCAAGATGAATTTGTGAACTGGTTATCCAAATTTATCTTGCTATTCTTGGGTCTTCCAATAAGCATTTTTAATCTGTTTTTCTACCATATCCATAAAGATAGTTGTCTGACAAAAATTAGATTAATTCCCTTTTTTTTCGTTTGTTTGACCACATTTACACAGCCCTTAATTTGAGCCCTCAGTAGGTTATGATAATGAGCACAGAAGTATTTGTCTCAGGGTAGGTTCTAATGCTTTTTAGCCACTGGGCCATTTGCACTGCGCAGGCACGATGCAGTCCTGAGCCAGTTCATGCTCCTTGTTCCTGCCTCTTACAGCACCAGGCTGGCACGGTTAGCTCCAGTATGTGCTCAGTGCAGGGGAGAAGTCAACACAGAAAGATGTTAACAAAGGTTATAAACTTCTGGTGGAGATCAACCTCACTAATCCCAAAGTATGAGCCACACTATATTGTCTTTTTCTTCAAATGTTCCCCTCCTTCTATTTTTCAGTTTTTCTTCACACCCTCACCATTCTTCTGTCTCTAGAGCCAGACAGCACTCACATTTTCTGTTGCACAGGAAATTCCAACATTTTAAAATTTGTTTTTCTTCTGTATTAGACATCACGTCATTTCATATTAAGCATTAACACTACTGGCATGTCATATTATATTAGAGTATGATACATTAGCTAAAATATTATATTATTTAATTTGCAGCATTATTTTGATTATGTAAGACTGCTTTTTGTATTTTACTTTTATATTACTTTAATACCAGATGCTTTTTCATTGTCATGCTCAGTGTCAAATGTGGCTCATTGCAAGAAACGTAAAACACACCACATTAAAAAAGTCATGTCTTATTATCTTCTCCTAATTAGAATAAAAGGTTTGAACTGACATTACTGAATGTGACACGCTAATCGCAAATCAACCAAGAGCTCATTGGAAGGAGTTCTAATTTAATCTGTTTATTGGCTTGATCTTTGCAAAATCTTCATTATTTGAGAATGAAGATTTAGAATGATTATATAACATAAAAAAGAGCCTTTATCTATTAAAAGTCCAAATTGTGTTCTCTAAACCAAGACATAGTCCCTGTCAAAAGGAAACAGACCCAATGCTGTGTATCCACCATCATGAATACTGCTCATGTGCAGATACTGCTTCTGGAAATTGTAGCTTTGGCCATTGCAGACCTTCCTACAAAGAGGCACCTATTTGTGACTCTGAAGCACTTGGTAGCACGGGGATGAAGCAGAGTGTATTAGCAGGAACACCAGCTAAAGTGCTGATATTCAAAATATACCTCCTGTTCTGGTTACTTCAAAAGGAAAAAGAGGACTGAAACCAGCCATTATGATTCTAAACTTCACAAATTATGTAAAAACAAAGAATATTAATTAATGAAAAAAACCCCAACAAACAGAGATGTCCTTGTATGTGATACAGGCAGGGCTTAGATAAGAGTTATCCAGAGGAGGATGAAACTATTGAAAGTATTGCTGATTTCATGCTTCTAGGAAGACAAGAGACATTTAGTCTAGAAAACCACCTATGGGCAAGAATTTTTTTTTTTTTTTTGAAGCAACTGCAAGCAACGTGATTATGACAAAAGTAAACCATAGGAAACTGTATGAGAAATGTTTTCCGTATCTATTCATATCCTCTTGTCCTTGCCCTCTTTACTATGATTCAGCTTTTCCAAGATGACGCTTTCATAAGCAATATGACAGTGATAAGCAATATGACAACTTTGAAATTCTCAGCAATGTTCTACAGGGATGTAGTCTGATGACAACTGTCTTTGGTAGATTCTTTTCACTGCTGCTTTGTCATTCTCTCTTACCCAGCATGTAAGGTGTATATATTTCCATATAGAATCAGATGGAAAATTTGTCAACATTTAGGGAGAGCTGAATAGCACCAAAGAAAGAAAAGCTGGAGTATATTTCTTAACATTTCTCACACAGAGTGAAGATGAGCACTACAGCATCTGATACAAATTTTCTATATTCAATAATCAGTGGCATGAAAGAAGCAATTACTATTGTTTATTTTTTCATAATTTTGGAGTTAATTCCCTGCTTGATGAATCTTGATAGAAAATACAGACAAAGAGTTACTCAAATTCTCTTCTCCAGGATCAAATATATGGCCTCTCTACAAATCAAGACTCGCTTTTGTACCTGAATAGCATCTAGTTATTCATTCAGTTGACTAAGTGGTGTTGGAAGACTAAAATACAGTTGAAAACTACTAACATTTCACTTTTAGCTACTTTTTCCAGGTGCATGTTAAGTTCTACTGTGAGACATTAGATTTTCGAACTGCATGAGGAGCCAGAGAGACAAAAGGATGCTGCTGAAATAGAAGAAACAGAAGAAAAGAAAAAGTTCATCAAGCATCTGGCACCAAAGCTTTTTTCCCCTCGTGTGCTCAGCAGCGGTACAAAAGCTAAATAATGAGCAAATGCTAACATATAAGAATCAGGTGTAATTTTAAATGTCTTCAGTATCTAAGCCATACTCACAAGGCAGTTGAGAGATGACAAAGAAGTGATGCCCTAGAGAAAATGCTGCAGGCGAGGCAGGACTCCCATAGGGATCTCAAAACACAATTCATGGGCAATTGAACCAGCTCCTAGGTCTCCACTAGTTTCTGTAAGTTATTGAACACCAAGCTCCCACACAAATATTTGTATTTGGACATTAAAATACACTGAAGTCTGTTAGTATCTAATTTGCTAGTGTCTGTGTAACTGTAATACATTCACAAATTTTGAAATAGGAAAAATGCTTTATATTCTCAAATATTTTTCCTTAAAGTGAGAAAAAACAAAAGAATATTTTATTAGTTTCCTCCATTAACTCCAGCTTTTTAGCATTTCCAGATGAAATTTGCTTTATCAGAAGTTTTTGACCTTTTTCTTGAATTTTTCTTTTCATCATCCACATGGGCAGTTATCAAGGATTCCTGTCATAAAAATGGCCATTATCTTGGATAGAATTTTAAATGAATGTTTCAGAAATTCACAGAAGATTGTTAAGAGAAACACAGTGATAATAAAATAATTTACTAGATTTGTAACATAAATTTCAACATGACTGGATATTGTTAGATCTGGACTAGTAAATGGTAATTGTTACATCAGTTGCTATCAACTCATACAACGTGGCTAATATAGCATTTCTAAAGTCACAGTTTCTGAAGTGAGGTTGTCATAAGGGAAAAAACCCCTACACACTCATAGTTAAATGTTAAAAATGTGAATCTATAGATCAAGAAAGATAGAACACTGAAGACAAATAAGAAGAAATTAATGTTTAGCTCTTAATTTACAATGCTTTTCAGGTTGTTAAATCATGAAATTTACACTAAATTTGGCAATACCAGACTTAAATCTAAGAGGTGTTAATTTTAATGCCGCATCTCCAACAGTGGATGGTATCAGACTTCACATTTTTACCTCTTTCAGAAAGAAATGTTTAGGCCTCATACATATTAAGGACAATTTTGAAATAAGGTGAGTCAAAGATATTACCTGAACATAAAGCAAATTAACAATAAAGGGCTGCAACCCTGCCACATTACTTGAAGACATTTTCCTCCTTTGTGAAAGTGAAAATGCAGCAAAAGTGTATGTCTTCCTAGGAAGACAAGGAAACATCAAACAATTACTTTTCCATCAAAAAGAGAACACTTAATGGACAATATATTGACTTTAAAGAAATATGCTGTTGTTCGTTAGATTTTTCCATCAACCTAAGAGCTGTGCTCAGAAAATCTGACATTGTGAGTCAGGAAACTCACTTTCTGTGAAGAAAAATCTCTCTTAAAATTAGAAAAGTTTAATAAGAAAACATAATTCCATTTCAGGAAGTATACAATGAACATAGCTTTTAAAGACTGGTGTTTTTGCTAACCTTATCATTTTCCCCAGCACAAATATCTCACCTTGACTAAAGTTTCTATGGAAAAAAATTGAGAATGAGTGATAAAATGCAAGAGAGGTTCAAACTAGGAGATGTTCCTAAAGCAGTTATGTAATGGAACAAATTAAAAGAAACATTACAATTCAAAGCCAGTCAACCTGTATGAGATGTTCTCGACAACTTTTGCTACTTGGCATTTAAATTACTCACTGTCTCATCATCCTTGGAAAGCAGTCTGCCACTTCTTGAGGGGTTTTTGCAGCTGAGAGGAAGCTGAAGGGGGTTTACCCCTCGTGTGCCAACAAAAGGAAGCCCGGAGGTCAAAGCTACAACCCCTCGGCAATCCCTGCTGAGAGACACACAAAGAAGGGGTAGAGCTCCTCACCCAATGGAGCTTTCCTCCTGTTGCTGGAATAAAGGCACAAAGGCAAAGAAGAAAGAGAGGGGAGTCTCCATATGTGTTCCACGCAGACTCAAACCAGTGAAACGGCAGGAACAAAGAGCCAAGTTTATGACAGGGTCCAGGGATTTTATAGTGAGTACGGAATAGGCGGGGAAGGGGATCTCAGCCAATGGAGTAAAGGCAAGTAGGTGGGGTTGACAGCAAGGAAACCAATGGGGACAATACATAGATGGGACTTAGGGAAGGATCCAATGGGGCATCAAGGAACAAAGAACTTTCCAGAACTGATACATATTAAAGAAGGGAAATGAATATACATAACTTCATACATAAACAGGGAGGAGAAACATGCAAACAGCAGAACAAAGGAATTATGGGTTCTCACTGTGACTGCAAAGTTATATGCTAAGCTTGGGTTGCTGACCATCGCACTTGGTTGTCTGAGTTCTCTTCTGGAGATAGAGTGGCTGGAGCCACTTGCACTGCCTCAACCTCTTACATTGAGTTTGAAGAAAGTGCGTGTTATTTATGTGTGCCTTATTCCTGACTTTTTCCTCTCATAAAAGACAACCACTGCTACATAAATACGCTCCAGGAATTTCCAGACGAGATAGGCAAGTACACAGTGTACCATTATTTACAGGCTAACAGTATCAGTAAGGCTGTTTGTAAGACTGTGTGGGGTGAAATAATACATTTCTGGATAGGGAGACAGAACTAAGGATGTGTATGCCTATCAGTGCTCAGGTCTGTTAGTACTGTACCACTGAGAAGAGAGTTCCCTGCTCTCTGGGAAGGAAAATGGCATGTCATGTCTATGGCAAGCCCTATAAAATTGCTTAGGAATCCCTAGGTGCAAAAGTCAGCGGCTCTGTGCTGTGTGGAAGGCAATGAGCAAAAGGTCACACATTTGTGGATGCAGATTCCCGAGGGCACTCCTCTGGCTAGCAACATTCTTCTGCATCTTCTTTTTCTACACAAGTCCAAACTACAAGAATTTTTTGCTTTCATGAGAATGCAGAAGACACTGTTCTAGACCAGACTGAAGGTCCACCTAGTTCAGATCTTGTCTTTGACACTCTCTGACTTGTAGTCTACTTTGTTCTCTCGTCCTGATAAGAACCATGTTTTTATAATTTAGTGTACATGATTCTATTCCTAAGGTTTTTCTTCACAGCATAGTGTGATCTTTAGCCAGGGAGAAAGTTTTGATAATTCCATTATTTTGTCCAGTGAGAGGGTGTTTCAGACAGAACAGATATCTGAGCTTTCTGACTGACTGTCCTTGAGCTTTCCTGTCAGAGGACGTTCCTCAGTATTTCATGTTTACTAGTTCAGTGCTCTTATTTTTTTCCAGGAAATAGTATATATACTTAATGGAAATCTGATATGCCTGATTTAAACCGACCTCAAGGATTTCTGTCAGTGCTGGTATCTTTCAGCAAATAAATGGATGATGCTGTTCCTTAATCAGCCATGAGGTGGCTGTTTTCCAGAACAAATTTCATTCAAGGCACGCCTGCCCATCACAGTCTAAGGACTTAATGGTGTTTCTGTCACAATCTATGCGAAAATTGATGCTGCTTTCAGCTTGTGCAGGATCAGCAGTGAAGAGCATGGAGGTATTCAAGTCTGTGAAGTGACAAGAAGTTGCAGCCAGGTGCAGGGTATAGCAGGGAAAACTGTTCCGTTAAGATTACATCTCACTACCTTTTTACTGTTATTAGTTAGAATTTGAAACAGTGTATTAAGAGGTAACTGGAAATGTTAAATAACCTTATATCCTCTTGATTAGTTGTTTATTTGGGGACTTTAGGTGTTTGGTTTTGTTTTGGTTTTTTTTAATGATTGTCACTTTGATATTTTGTCACACTAGTAGCCACAACTGTATGAGCTACAGTTTTAAATCTTCCCTGTTCTGATATAGTGTATCTTGAAAAGTTGCCAAAAATATTCTTAGAAGTTATTTTGACAAAAAGTTCCAAGTCTTCTCCCACTGTAGCCAAAAACTGGGGCAAAATCAAAAAGGACTTACAGCAAACAGCAAATTATTAGCAAAACATATTTCTTTTTTTTTTTTTTTAACTTTCATCACATAATATTAATGATCTAAATAAATCTAATAACAAAGATTGAAATAGAATTAGTTCTTCTGAGACAGCAATTATGGTGTCTAAACCAAAGGTTTTCTATAGTAGGACTACAACATCCATTAGATGCCATTGCACTGAATTTATTTACACAGCATTTGTACTGCTCAGGATTGCTGACCAAGGATGTAATAAACTGCTTCAGAAAGCAAAAATATATGAAATATAATGCAATTGTGAACAATAAAACTGACAAACAAATTCATTCAAGTATGATCTGTAAAAGGTGCAAGACTGCCCATATACACTTTGATGTATAATATGTTGCTTTCCCAAAAAATAAAAGACACTACCTGAATTATCAATAAGATGTGCAATTGCTCATGTCATTGATTTGAATCTTCAGTGTTAACATTCACTTTAAACAGACATTGCTCTTGCTTCTGTTGTCTTGTCCTCATAATACAAGTCAGACCTTTGCTCAGAGTAGTAGAATTCAATACTACCCAAAAATTCTTTTATATTAGGATTAGCAGCTTCTGAACTACTCCAGTAATGTTTCACAACAAAATGCTTTAAGATTTTTTTACTGATAAAAACGTTATGAATAAAATAAAAAATATCACTAAAATAAATTCAGGCTTTAATGAGTTCAGATGAAGGTAAAACGCTAGGATTGAACGTGCAGTAAGATTTAAGACATAATAGTATTCACACTTAGAGACATACACATTATTTAAAAAATATTTTATGTCATAAATAGCAAGGACATTTTCCTAAAGAGACATTTACTTTGTCTAAAAAATATTACATTTTTAAGGTTCAAACTAAAGTTATTAAAATAAAAATAGCATAAACCTGCTCTTTTTTTTTTTTTAGCATTAAAAAACAGAAAACAAAAGGACTCTTCTAAAATACTGTATTTTAATAAGAGCTTAGAGATTGTGGTTTCCCTTTTATGCATTTCATGACCAAAGCACTGCAAATGCTGTTTAATAATCATCATTTTGTTTATGTTTATTACATAGGTATATTTCTATTCAAAGTGAATTTTAATACATAACTGGAAGCCAAATTTTTTTTTTCAGTCATAGATAGTTTCTAGGAGTAAAGAGAACAACATGTCCTCACCGCGTCTCAATGTGACTCCTTTGTAAAGAGGAGAAGTTAAAGATATTTGTAAATAGCATGAGATTGTCAGATAAATTACAGAAAAAGTATCTTCTGTCATGATTTCCTGATTGCTAATATCTGTATAGGTCTTGAGCTTGTGGATTGTAGACAATTAACACCTCTTTCCCTCAGAAATACAATTTGTCTTTAGGGAAAGCACATTTGCCGATATCCATGATAAAATAGATATTTCAGTACATTTTTTATCTAGCTGATCATGTTAACCACTACTAAATTTCTTTTTTTTTTTTTTTCCACTGACCTTTGGATTTTGAAACTATGTAGTTTTCTTATAGATATGAGAAACAAATTACGGCCTCAGCTGTTTTCAGATAGGTGTTACCTTATATTATTGGCCTTGCTAGTACATAAAATACCTTACGTAATTGCATTATTGAGTTATTCATTGTAGATATGTAGCTTGCATCAGCTTTGATTTTTATTATTTTTAACATGTACTTATATTCTTAGGGAAAATGTTAAAGTTCTTGATTCTGTGGTCTGTATAGAGGTATAGAACAAAATATCCTTAGGAATCAAGCATTAAACTCTGAACACCCTTTGGTTATTTTAACACTTCAAATATGAATACAAGGAACTAAGTCTTGTTACAGAAATATAAGATACATGTTGGGTTTTTTCTTCTGAAACACACACACATATATGGCCACATGACTCAGATGCATGCACACTTAAGAGTAGATTCATTGTTATAGGATTAGGTAAGACTACTAAACATATAGCTGAGAAAAAGGATACTCTACATGGGATGTGAATAGTAAAAAAATAAGTTAAATTAGTATTCTTGGTAAAACAGAACAACTTCTAACTAGGAAATAAACAAAAAGTAAGACCTACATTTAGTTGATTTTCCTTTAATGCTTTGAATAAATTATTCATCTTCTCAGACAACAAAATGTTGACCTTTTCTTGTAATACAATGTAAAGTTCACTTTGGGGTGAACTATGGTGACAAACTATTTTTATTACTGAAGATTCACTTGCAATTCATATTTCTTCCTACATATTTCAAAGGAAGAAAAATCTACAGAAACATGAGACTAACACAAATTCCAAATACCTTTGCCAACATCTCAAATTTTATCCTGAATACATTGCTTAAAATTTCTCATTACAACTTCAATTTTTAAGTATTTTAATTAGACTTTAATTCCATGAGTGTAATGAAATACTGTATATTCTATACTGGTCAGTCCTCATAGATTTCCTACCTTCTAGTTATATTGGCAGGTGGTTTTCATATCTGCAAAGTGTTTCTATATATTTTTATTAATGACTTAATTTCTCTTTTGTGTTGTTCTTGGGAAACAAAAATGTTGTTGCATTTTTTGTGTTATTGACTTTCTAGGAAGAGAAATGACAAACTACTTACCTCCTGCAGTAAGAGAATGTGACAAATCAAAGTTCATGAGGATGAGAGATAATGAACATCATGAATTCCAAATTAAATACTTTTCATTTAAAGTATTGGTCATGAGGTTAAAACTCTTTTCCACAATGCTAACAAATACTTTGGATATGGATACATTACACTGAAAACCTTCTAAAAGTGAAAAAAATGAAGGTGACAAAATCTCTCATTTTTGCATTAGAAAATAAAATGATGTTTTATGCCCAAACAAGAATTTAATCTATATGTGTTGCTACTAAAACAGTGCTACTTTGAAATAACTGTGACTGAAAAAGGAGTTAGAAGACAGCTTCAGAAAAAGATCTGAGGGATCTGCAGGGTTATGCATTTAGGTACCCATCTGTCAGAGCAGAATAGAGAAAAGAGAGTCAAGTCACAAATGCACCTGGGTGTCATAGACTGGGAACAAAAGGAGCCATCTCACCAGGCGGGTATTCCCCTAGTCCAAAAGGGAAATATGACATAAAAAATATTTAACCATAGTTTTTGGCACATTAATAGATTATCTACTTACAACTACCCTTCTACAGTACTACACAGTCTCCATGCTGTCTTTTCTGTATTTCTGCTAGGCAATTCTATTATAAAACTATTAAAAACACAAATATCAGTCTCTGAAACTCTATTCCTACCTCTGCTCCAGTGTAAGTACTTCAGGGCTGTAAAGCATTTTATTCTTAAACGTACGGCTGAATACAATCTCTTTCACTTTTCAAAGTTTAGTGTATGCAGCTCTTAATTATGCATCTTATAACGTGCCAGTCTTAATATTTGCAAAAGAAATGTGTATCCCACCCACAAAATAGGTTTTATCTGTATGGGTTGACAGTATGAGTTGCAGGCCCCAAAATTTAGACAAAGGTTCAAAGCATAATTGTCCAGGCTCCCTGTGCAAGTGTGCGCAGTCTGCTGAAGGGAAGACCTGAGGCTGTCCTCAAGACGACTCAGCTCCATGTGGCCAGCAAGCCAGAAAACATGGTATGGCTAGAGAGAAATGGGATCTTTCATCAGGCAGCCTGCAGGCAGGCCACATGATCTCAACTAAACATCTCTTGGGACTAAATCCAGAGGCTGCTCTTAAGAGCATAGACACGTCATCTCTGTGCTAATAACGTCTTCCAGCTTAACACACGTAGCCTGGCTTGCAAATGGCTTTGAATTTGTATGCTTCTTGACTGAGTTAGTGGTAGAACTTCCAAGGGTCACCCCTCTGTAGCTAATTGAACATCCTGATATTAAATTACACACAGATGTAGAGTCCTTAATAACCAGATTGCTCTGCTTCAAGAAAATGGGAATTGACTACTTGGCAGAACCATTGGATTATTCTGAGTATATATAATTGTTCCAAACTCTTGAAGTAAAGGAATTTAGTTCATACCAGTTTTTGCAACAAAAATTCCTCCTTCCCCTATATGAGGCTTGTACAACCTGTACAGGTAAACAGAAATTGTGTTCATGCACCCATCAAAAGAACAATTCAGCATTTTAATGATAGAGAAATTCCAGTCTGTCACATTACATTTACATGTGTTTTCAGAGATAAATTTACTTGGGTGAAGACTATTGCCTTGCACTCTTTTATCTGTTAGGCAGAAATGTATCAATTATTAAGATATAATTCTTGGATTTCACATATATGCTAGATACATCCATTCACAGATTTTCTTTCTTAAATCTGGGTATCATTATTATTCTGAGTAAATCAATCTGTATAAAATGGGATGAACAGCCAAGCCTTTAACTTTGTTTTACAGCTGCAACTGATTAATGCTATCGCTCCATGTCTTAAAAGCTAGAATAATTTGTTGTTGTTCATAAATAATATAGAAATTATTGCTGTCTGCACAGAAAAAAACATTCTATCTGTAAAGAATTAGTAAAATTTCCTAACCGCACAGTGCTAATTGATCTTTAAATTATTCATAGAATTCCTCTGGTTCTTATTCTCCACAGGAGGGGTTTAGTGTTTTTTTTCTTTTTCCCTGAGTAAAATGACTTTATCATTATTATAATTTCCTGTGAAGTAACTGTAGCTTTTGTTTGGAGTTTAAATGAAGAACTGAGTCCATTAACATACAGATTTACACATTTTTTAAGTTAAGACCTTGACTAAAACACTGACATATAGAAATCAACAGAAAAATTATTGTCATTTCATAGTAATTACATTAGCACTATCAGGAAAGTTAGAATAATTCTGTCTGCAAAATAATTTTGGCTAGGAAGTTGTATCTCATTGTTTTCCCCCACTACTCATTAAATTTTTGTTTGCCCTAAATAAAATATGTTCAACTATCTGATTAATGAGCTCTGTTAACCTTTGTCTGTGTGTAATTCTGCATGTATTTCTTTTTCATGAGAAGATTCATGTTTTGTGTCTAACTGTATAAATCTAGAAGGAAGTTTTTTCTCCAGTTCTGTTACTTGTGATTTTCTGAGGGGAGGGGGATGTTTGTCTTTAAATCACTACAGAGACAGTTATTTCTCTCCTGAAAATATCTATAAGAATATTTCCCAGGCACCATACGAAAAAAAAAGCAATGTCTGACCTGGATTTTTGCTATTATGGGTTACAACTTCTTTTCAGTTCTGTTGTTGATATACATGGTGTATATAATCCCATATGGTATATGACAGTATATTGACATACACTAGAAAGAAACTCTGATCCACGGCATTCACATTAAATGACATCTTTCTTGTTCAAGAAGATACTGCCTGAGAAACTGCAAGTACACTCTTGAGCAAGTTTTCCATAGCAGGCACCCAAGTTACATGTACAAATGGAATGGCAGAAAACTAATCATGTAAGGATTAATTAATTAATCATGTAACAAACAGCAGTTTCAGTTCACAACTATCATGAGCTCTTTTAGGGTGCATATTTTACTAATAAAAAATAGGTAATAAAAAGATACAAACAAATTCAAGACTGAATACCTACTGTGTTGATCTCATTCGATATAGACTAGCTAATCCACCTAGAACCTTCACTTTATATCAGCTTTATTTTCTTTCATTATTTAAGGTGAAATAAAGTGTCTAGCTAACTATTGCAATACAGAGAGTGAAAGAAAAGAGCACTTAAGAAGTATTTAGTCAGTGCTAGTGGTCTTCTGTGTCATTTTTTGGAGGTAACTTATGGATTATATTTCCGTCACCGCGCACTAGGACTCATCTAGTATGAAGGTTGGACCAAAAAACTTTAAGAGCTCTTCTGCAGCCTACTTATTTCATAACCCAGAAATAAGACTAAAAGAGTACAGAAACACCTGTGGTAGAAAGGAAAAATGTGCGGTTGAAACATGATACACTTCCTCTATTCTTTTCTTTCTCTTTAGACTACATTAGATGAACTAATCTGCCAATTAGCCTATACTGTGCTAAAGCTTTGTCTTGGGGTGACTTTATGATGTGTATCCCATATCGCTGCCCTATGCCCAGAAATTAATTCTGGTGCATTTCTATGCCTCTAAACTGAGCCTGAGAGGGGAAAGGAAAAACTGAGCAAAACTTTTTCAAAGCAGTTTGCAGCTTGAGATAGCAACTTTTTTTTTCCCAGCTGTGGCAGAGGAGCGAGGAAGCTCCCGGCTTGCTGCTCCCGGGTCAGTTTTTGACCAGCTGTTCAGCTTCTTTTTCTCCGGAGAGAGACTGAGAGTTGAATTTTTTTCCTTCCCTGGAATTTCAGATTTTCTCCCATTTCTACTGGACTGCTTCAATATCAGAGCACATCGGGAGGACTTTCCATCGGGCACAGAGGGCCTGGCCCTGGGCCAAGCCCCAGCTCTGAGGATACCAAAGGGAGGACTCTGACACTTTCCCAGGTTTTTTCTCCACATCGAGAGATTTTATTATTTAGCATTATTTTCCTTTTCCTGTGTGTTTGTTAAATAAATAGTTTTTATCTCTTTCACTTTCCTTTGAGGAAAATTTATTTTTTCCCAAACCTGGTGGGGAAGGGGTGGTGACCTGCTTTCTCTCAGAGGATATATTTCTAAATTTGGCCAAACCGGCACAAGCTTGTATAGGCTAATTGGAAGATTTCTTTTATTCATGGAAAGATGTAATTTGGGGATTCCTTAATTAAGAAAATAATATGGAATAAAGAATTCCCAGATATGAAATAACTGATGGTTAGAAAATTGCTAAGTAGTAGTACCATGTATTGTAGGAAAAGGAGCAGTACTTGCTTCTTTCTTCATCTTCCTAAGTATGTGCTCATGGCCACTAAAATTAAACACTAGACCCTTCAGTCTTAGACATGACTCAGTATGGACATTAGTTTTTTATTCTGTTTATCATCAGGATTTCTCGTCTGATGGTATCTGTCATGTCAACAAATAGTTTGTGACTTTCTTGGACTCTGACTTTTGGCCCAAATAGGTTCACCCAAAAGTTAGCTTTACTCTAAAGTGAAACGGGGAGCTAAATTAGCCTAACAATGTCCCATTCACAGTATATAGGTGTATTAGCAAGACTGAGAAAATAGACTTTTTGGAGCAACCATAATTTTAAGATACATCCCTTGTGTCTACTACAGCACCACAGCCCAACTGGAATCATAAGAATCACCTAAGAACAAGATGAGTACAATTTAATAGCTATACACAAGGCACAGTGTTGCAGTGTGAGTGGCTGTAGCCACCATGACCCCAGAGAGGACAGCAGCATCCGAGTCCTGGTGGTCTGGCACCGATGTCTAAGATCACCTCCTTGGTGATGGCAAGTTCCCATGATCCTTTGTTTCCTTAATTTGTTTAATACAAGTTGATTGGTTACAGTTCTCCTAGCTTTATGTATAAGGCCATAAATATTTATACCCTTAGTTGACTATGTATTAGTTCTGGAAAGTTCCATGTTACTCGACCCCCCCCCCCCCCCCCCCATTGGTTGTTCCCTGTGTTCCCTCCTACAAGTTACCCCCATTGGTTGCCTCCTTGTTAACCCCTCCCCTGTCTCCTTACCCGATTGGCTGTTACCCTTATCCCCACCTTTCCTTCCGTGAGTATAAAATCCCTGGACCCTGCTGTCAAATTGGCTTTTCATCCCTGGACCCCTCACCTGCAATAAACCTTGCTTGTGGAACCCATTTGGAGAGTCCCTCCTGCTTCTTCGCCTCTGCTGATGCCTCTACCACCTTAGCCTGGGGTTTGCTTCTCAGAGTGAGGGGCTCGCCCTCAAAACTGCTGTGACTGGCCTGCCAAGGGCTGTCATCAGTGAGACGCTGTGCTGCCCGCCGAGCTATACGAGCTATACGAGCTATCACGCGAGGCTCGGCGTCTCAGTACAGTATGATACGACTTACACTGTGTACAGCTTCTGAATGAACTCTGCACATTCACCTTAAGAGTCTGTTCCACTCACCCTGACTTGAACCATAAAAGATCATTTCCTATAGTAACAATACAACCTATTCCATCTTCACCATTCTTGTACTATAGGATAAATGTATTTGGGAATTTTTACTTATTCCACTCTGCTTCATCCAAGGATGAGATAATCAGATACTTTTTTTTTTACTTTAATGCATTTTTCAATATTGTTTGCTTTATTTCATTTCATGTAAGTAGTAAGTGCACAAATGCACAAACTAAAAAATTTAGATTTTAAGAAGTGTATTTTAAATATATCTGGACTTGACATTAGAACAATTACTGTTTTTACAGCAGTATAAGGATGTGGAAATCCCACAGAAAAGACAATTAAACATTGTGTCAGGGGCTAGAGAGGATCAGTGTCAGCAGTTATCAGGTAGAGATCAGTTAGAGAGATTTTGATATGGCAGTCAACATCCAGATGCAGTAGATTTTTTTCAAAAGGCAAATTGCTTCTCTGGAACCCCAGTGTGGTCAATGAGAGCAGCAAATAAAGAACATGTGTTCACAGAAATATCTGCAATCTTCTTTTCATTTTAAGGTGATACATTTCTTTTTCTTTCCAGAGGATTTTTTTTAAAATATACAGAAATGGTTAATATGGGTTTTAAAATTAACCTAGGATCAGATATTTTTAACATAAAAAAAAATTGCAATCAGGCTAGCAGCTTCTGTTACAAGTTGAAGCCAAATGTAAGTTTAAACAGCCAATCCATAAACTTATTATTAAATGCCATTTTAAAGGTAGTGGTTCCAATTTGAGCCTCCATCCTTCCTCTTTTCTGACAGCTACCCAGCATTCACAACTGTTATTCTCAACCTCTCTCTCCTACTCTGCCCCATTGGCTTCTTTCCTGGTTTTCAATGATATTCCGAAATCTCTTTATAAAATTGATCAGATGAGACCAGCCATTTCTCAAGCTTTTCTAAATTGGTTTCACTTTATTTAGAATCAAAGAGCTCTGCTGCTCCTTTATGCAAGTTGACTAGTAAGCACTGGCATCTACCTTCTTTGAAAGATGCTTTCTTGATATCTAAAACTTGGATGACCTGACTCAGCTCAGCTGAATAAAATGCTAAAACTCCCCTAAGTTTATGGATAAAACACAAGTCAATGGGTATTTTATACTGTATTTTAGATAAGACATGGTATCACTGCAAGATTAGACAAGTTTGATGTGTGCTTTTCTCATTTTTGCCACTGACTCAAAATATATGGCAGGATGCATCAATTTACTCAATATTTACTTATATTTATTTTGAGTCTGAATTTTAATTGCATATTCAGTGGAATGAGACACCTAAATGATTAAAAAACCATACACTGGTACTTTCAGCTGTAAGTATTCCCTATTTTTTACCTCTTTATTTCTTGGTCTCTTTACCTATTGCACATAAATCAGATTGCTCACTCACGTATGTTGAGGTATTTTGAAATGTTAATTGAAAGATGCTTTCCCAGCACATTATTTATTTATTTTATTTTATTTTATTTTATTTATTTATTATTGTCTCTCCATTCAAGTGGAAATTGAGAGAAAAGCAGCATGCAGGTAATTCCAAAAATATTATAGAATCGTAGAATGGCTTGTGTTGGAAGGGATCTTAAAGATCATCTAGTTCCAATCCTCATGCTATGGACAGGGACACCTTTCACTAGGTCAGATTGCTCAGAGCTCCACATAGGGCAGCTGGTAGATAGATACTCATTACAAATATAAAATCATTCTAGCTTTCCATCAGAGCACTGTGTGAAGAGAATCATTAACAGGTAAATTTTAGAGTATTTTCTTCTTACTACTACTTTGATCTGGGACTTGGGCCTTCAGATTCTAACTACCCAAAATGTCATCTCAAGCAGTGACAAATCTGTTGATGATGAGTCAGTCGGTCAGTTGTGCTCGTCTATTTGGTGACTTTTGTATTCTGCAGAAAAAGAGACAATGATAGTGTTGATAGAGTCAGTCTATTCCTTTTGGGGTTTGCAACAAGATCTTCAAAAACATTTGACAGACAGGATAATGGCATTCTAATGGCTCCTACACATATCTGTTGTGGTGAGGATGGTTTTGGATAGACTTGGACAAAACCTCCTGTGTGTAAACTCTTTTAATTTATCACGGATTTCTCTGCTCTGAAAACACATACAACCTGCCATTTTCTACACTGTATTTTGGGAAGAATTGGAATTGAAAAAACTGTAAGAGACACTTTTCTTATCCTATTAAGCCTTTTTTCTCCTGTTTATGTACCATGGATTTTGTTCATAATTTTATTACATTTCTCTCTTTGTGTTCATAGCAGGAGGGAGTTTGGCTAAGAAGTATCACAGCAGCTTTGAGATTATTGTTCTTCAGTGGTTAAGAGTAGGATTGCTTCCTGATGTAACATTACAAAAGTCTCTTTTGTGTGTGGTGCCTGTCAATATAATATATGCAGATTCAAATATGACTGCTATTTTTACATCTATAGCTGGTCTAGACATTTGTCCCTTTATATTATCCAGTTCTCCATTCCCCTTCCATCTCCTATACAGAAGAAAGGGAACAGCTTGTTTTGCCACTATGTTTCACACAGATAGATACTCTAATAGTAGGGAAGTATTTTCATAGGAGCACAGAAACTGAGAAAGGAAAACATTTCTTAGACCATTTTTTTGTGTCTCTACCAGGCTGAAACTGTTCCCTACAGTATAATTTTTATTTTTCTGTCACCTGAAACTTTATTTATCTTAATGAGAAGCCTTCAACTGTTTCTCTTTAAAAAGCTATTGCATAACCTACTAAAGCTGCTCGATAGCATATTTTCTGTTCAATATTCACCTAAATATTTTTAAAACTAATTTCCAAAAGACTACATAGTTTTTGTGGCCCTTGGTTAATTTTTTCTTTCAAATAATTATAGAAAGACATTCCTTATCCCACACCATTTGTAATTTTACGTAAATGTATACCAGTACATATTGTGGTTACATTTATTATTCTACTAATCTGACAAAGTACCTTCAATCCCATAGTTTGTCAATTCAGGTATCAGAGTTACACTAAAATTAAAGATCCATTAAAAATATTCATTCAGATATAAAGTATTAACTAAAAATGAGTTGGAGATAAAATGGAAACTGTCTAAATCACTTTAGGGAGACTACAGTATGCAAGAGCATTGTCCAAGCTGGAGAAAACATAGTCATGCCAAGACACTCTACGTAAAATTCAATCTATCAACCAGGCTATTTATAGGAGTAAAACGTGTCATTTTCTGATGATTTTGACACAAGACAAATTATATGTTATAGTGCTCTTAGCAATTACTTTAAGGGAAAGCAAAAGACTAGGGGTTTCTTTCAAATCACAATCAAACTGAGAAACTCCTGTGTTTGAACTTTATTTGGCAAGATTGAGCTACTTGTAATATAGTTTAGTATAATTTGTATAAGCTAGCAATTTTTAATAGAAGGTAAATGTAACATAACTAGCAATATAAATACTAGTTTTGCTACTCAGCCTTGATATATTTAATGTGCATTTCAGAATGCCATCAACTGACACCATTCAAAACCTCCCTTCAAGGCTTCCCTGTTGAGTGCAGAAGCAAACCTTAGCAGCAAACTCAGTTGCCAAGAGAAATTAAAAACCCCCTCATCCCAACACTTAAAACAATGAAATATTTTTGAGCACTTTTATCCCAAAAAAAAAAAAAAAATTGAACATAATCTGGAAAAAAATATTTTTCTAATTTTCTTTTACATTTCTTTCTCAATATGTACTCATGTAAAAAAGGTGTTTCTTTCTTACAGATGAAAAATGGAGACAAGGTTAACATAACTGTACATCTAGACTAGTCTTTACAATGAAGTTTTTAAAACATTTGTAGTAAAGAGCTTTCTAACCTCAACCCAAGTAATACAGAAGACATGTTGACAGGAACCAGCTTGGAAACCTCTATGGAGGTCTGACCTTATCTTTTGCTTGAAGATAACTTCATGATGGTTGCCAAGTCACTCACTATGAAGCTCAGGTCCAGCTCTTGCCTTTATGAACCACAGGAACACATTGTAGAAGTAGAAAAAATGTTTTTGTTATCACGAATAACTGCGAGCACTACCAACCATTAACAAGAGAAGTTGCAATAATTTTTCATTGCCTTTTCTCCCGCCTTTGTCTTTTCAAATATAGCCATGGGAACATCCCGCACTTGGGCTGCTGTTTTTCCAGAGCCTTGGCACTAGACTGACAGTGACATTACAGCTGGCAAAGCCCAGGGTGGGAAATCAATGAACACTGGAACCCGAAATTGCCACTGATGAGCTTTTGGGGTTGTTCTTTGTCACCTTAGACCTTGAAGCTTTGTCCAGATCATTATCTTTGTACAACTTGTCTCTTCTTACTCTGTGGTTTGCTCCATTCATCCTTCAGACTTTCACAAAGACAGTCAAACCAGCACTCTTTCTCCATGTCACAAGTAGACTGGAGCCTCTCCTCTTAACAACTGTAAAACCAATGCAGAGAGTTATTTGGCAAAGTTTTATATACGACCTTTACTGCTCTATCTTTAATTTGTGTAAAGACAATCAGTGCCTTTTGCTCTGTAAGCATTTACCAAAATGTTCTCATTTGAGAAAATGTCATGCCATTAGTATTAAAACGTTGCAAGTAGTTGCTAAAAGGTTTTTCCTCCTTACTTTTATGACAGTTTTAGCAAATAATGTTAGCAGTATCATTTCAGAGAGACACCAAAAGAGGTGAGCCTTGGGGCTATGTTTTCCCACTGATTCACTAGATAAAATTTATTATGTTTACAAAATACATCAGCATGTTCATAAAACTTTTTGTTAAAGAGAAGTGAAAGCAGCTTTGTGTTACCTAGCATTGTATTTCTTTGCAATTTTAATTTAAAGCAACTGTAGCAATAAAGAGGTATTGTATTTCTTTTTCAGTGTTTAAATACAAACTGGTGAATGTAGGTTGTGCATACCAGACATGTGTTGCTCCTGCATGAATTAATAAAAACAAACTGAATTTTCATTCCCTCAACTTATGAATGGTGCCAGTCTTACAGTGGGATGTCTATGCTATTATGTGCTAAAGAAAATATACAAATTAAAAGCTAGGCTACAGGGGTGCACATTTTTGAAAGTAATTTCAAAATAACTGTATCATAAGGGGCTAAGTTGTTGCCATGTGTTTTTTAATTTTAGTTAATACTGCATTTTGTTTTAAGTGATTGCCATCCAAGGCACAGCGAGGAAACGGTAATCAAATACTGAGTCCATACATCATGACTCCACTTTACTGGAGACTGAAAAGCCACCACCAAAACCACAGTAACATTTCCAACATTTATTTTCCTTACAAAAGCAGAATCTAAGTTCGTTTGTACCAGGGTAAAGTAACTTGTTCATCTGTGCTAGTGTAAATTAAAAGTAACTCTTCTAGTGTCGAGGACTTACACTACTCAAAGTAAGCCAATCTGTTTTTCTACTGCTCATGCACTAAAGCTCTGGTCTTTCCTGTTTTCAAAAGCTTTTTGTCTTCCTATAATGTCTCACATCTTTACTGATTAGCAAATAAATGTTCCTAAATATTGAAAAATTTAAAGGGGACCTGGAGAACCTGATGACTAAGAGAGCTTGTGGAAGAATATTTATTTCTCTTTCTTCTGAAAGTAAAATTGTTGCACTTATCAATTGCCTGATTGAAGACAGTGAAAATCACTTGCAAAGAATACATGTCTAGTCAGTGACAATTAGAGGGTTTTTCTGCATGACCCTCACAAGATACGTGAAGCTGTGCTCCAGACACTGTTTCTATAGTTGGCAAATTAATTAAATATCTGTAGTCATGCTATTTTTTGAGGTTTTCTTGGAGTAGCCAAAAGTGAGAACTTGCTGAAATAATAAACTTTTCCCAGGAGAATGCATCTCCACTGAGGCCTGGAGTATAACAGAAACCACCAAGCAGTGCTTACTCCCCCTGAAAATCATGCCCAAAATTTGAGTGCTTTGGAATACTTGGAAAAAGAAACAGAATTGCATGTAATCAGAGGAGATAAATGCATGTGACAGAGAATGTAATCCTCATCTGAGCAGTTGCAGAGATATAATGAATGAGCATCTCAGCTACAAACAGTTAGAACTTCCGTAAACCACTGTAGGACGACTGATGGGCTATTAGCAATGCCACATGTCATGAGCTAATCCACATTAAACTCTGCATCCCCAAGCTGCTATTAAATACAATAAAGGGGACACATACGACCTTTCATTTCTAGCCAGGAAAACTATACTTATAAAGCAAATATATTTTAGGTTTACAAACAGGGAAATTGATAAATAGAAATGTAATCTTCACAGCTCCATCTATCAAACTAAACAACAGCCTGTTCTCCTGCTATGCAGTGTGAATTTCCCATAATAGGTGTAATTTTCTGGTAGTGGTAGGTGTTCAGCACCTTAAAAAAAAAAAAAAAAAGGTACCACTGTAGTAATTCCATGTCCCCCTAGCCCATCTCTGTGTCTGCTCCTCTATCACAGGAATACCCAGCATACGGCTTGTTCAAGTCCATATACAGCAAAGTAATTTGAGAAGTGTCTCTTGGGTACCTCAGGAACACAGTGCTCTATTTGACTTTGCTTCTTCTCTGCCAGTGCTAAAAAGCAAAGAACTACGGATCACACTGAGGCAGAGACTTTATGTTTTCAGAGACAGACATCCACTCTGGAAGTCGCAATGAGGATGTGGAGAAGATTCAAATAGTAAGTAAGCTGAAGAGTAGAAAAGGTTCAAATAGCAAGTAAGCTGAAGAGTAATCAGAAACTTTGACTCGAAGTTGAGAGCAGAGATATGATGTGTTAGAAAAAGTACCCTAAGGATACATTTTTTCTAATTACTTATTTCTGGCTAGGAAAAATATTGAGATGCTGGAGCATGTCCAGAGAAGGGCAATGAAGCTGTTGAAATGTCTGGAGCACAGGAAAGGTCTGGAGTAGTGGCTGAGGAAGCTGGGGGTATTTTTCCTGGAGAAAGGATGTTGAGGGGGTCTTTAGCATCCTCTAAAACTGCCTGAAAGGAGGTTGTAGCTGGGTGGGGGTCGGCCTCTTCTCCCAGGCAATAAGTTACAGGACAAGAGGAGAAGTCCTCACTTTGCACGGGAGGAGGATTAGATTGGATATTGGGAAAAATTTATACACTGAAAGGATTGTCAAGCAGTGGAACAGACTGTCCAGGGAAGTGAAGGAATCCATCCCTAGAATTGTTCAAATGACATGTGGATGTGGCAGTTGGGAATATGGCTTTGTGGTGAACACTGTGGTGTCAGGTTAAGAGCTGGACCTGATGATCTTGGAGGTCTTTTCCAACTTTAATGATTATATTATTCTGTGATTCTGTGACTGTTAGTCTGAGTCTTCACTGAAACAATAACTCCAATCTCCATACCAATCATATCCAGCTCTATGCAAATAGGCCAGTAACACTTGAATTTTCTGAAAGTCTTGCCCAACTCTTAACTTCTAAAAGCTGGCTAGAACTTGCTTGTAAGGATGCTGTCTGACCTGAGCAAGAAATAACTCAGGGGCCATAGTGGATGCTTTACAGTGTAGTTAGTGGAAAAAATGCATATAAATTGCATCACATTTTTTTTCATATAAATGTAACAACTTTTTCTAGATCAGATTTCTCTCAAGTTTCTCAGCTCTCCCCTATTTCCACACAGAATGTTTCTTGTTTTCTTCTTACACCTATGGCAATATTCAGTCATTCCCTCCAGCTCTTTTATATGTTCCTTAACTCTTTTATGTTTCATTTAAATCTCAACCAAGTGCTTGAAATTTCACTGAAAGCTTCCTTAAAACTCAACAAAGACTGGTTTTGACACTGACCTAGAAAAAATTGTCCGGAATTATGGTCTTGCTGTGATACCTTGACTTCAAGAATTTTTTACAATCAAGAGATGTCCAAGGCATAAATAGATTTATTTTTTGGGACAGCACTGTATGGTATTATATGCCCTATCTTTTATCTTACATTGGGAGCCAACAACAACTGGACATTTACCAGAATCATTCCTTAAATTTATGGAGCGTTTGAGGAATTTCCTACATGAAGTGTCAGAAATTGTACAAATATCGCAATAAAGGTAAATAATGTAGTGTGGAAAATATCCATTTTTTATATTGCCTGAGATTTTTCATGTTTATAGCAATACAAGAAAGGCCATATTTTACCTATATCTTCAGTGGAACCTTAATCTCACTATCATATATAGGATCTTTGCCATTAACTTCTGGGTGGGTGAAGATTTTTTATGAAATACTTAGTGTCTATCTTACTAGTGGAAAACAATGTATACTAAATAGATTTTAGGCACATCTTATAGTGTAAAAGAATAAAAAAGTGATAGAAAAATTGAGCTGAAGGTCAGAAGAGGGTCATTAAACAAAGTACTGTATATGCTTCTAAAGCCAAATCCAAAATACGTGATGCAGACCATTCTGAACCTATACCAGCACTCTCTATAACAGTCTTGTAGGTATATTATTCTTTCATATGGGAGTATAACAACCCAGAAACAACATGGAATCAGTTTCTTTGGAGTATTTAAATACAACTGGAAAAGTCCTACAGCAGCTCAGTCTAACTTATGCTTGCTTTGAGCAGGACCTCCAGAGGTTCTCTCAAACCTTTTTGGTTTGGGTTTATTTTATTATTACTATTCTAATTCCAAGGTAGGCAACGTCCAGATTTAATAAAGCACAAATGTTCAATTATCTTCCACTGTTTAAAAAGCTTACTTGCTTTTTCTAACTTTTAAAAATTAATCCCAACAACATGACTTTTAGACTAGGAGCACCAAAATCAAATCAAGACAGCTTGCTGGGGTCATTCAAATATATTCCCCATTTGTTCTAGAAAAGTTACTGATTCTGAGATCTCATGTGGTAGTATTTCCACAGATGCTGAACAATTTGCTGATTTGTGACCAGAGCAGAACCATGTTCCTGAAGGCAAAAAAAATTCTTAAAAGAGGAAATTGTATACATGACCTAAGAAAGTAAGAGACCATTGCTGACCCATATTTCTAGAAAATGTGCATCTAAAAATTAATACAGCTCAAAATAGTTAAAGAAATAAAGGAAATGTTCACATAAGAATTTTTCCTTTGTCAGTTGGCTGAACTCCAGTGGGAGGGGTGCATTTTGCCAGGGGTAAATTCTGCCGTGTGTGTTTAAAATAATTAAGGGCCCAGAAAGGAAACATGTGAAACCAGTGGGAGAATGAGCACTGCACTAAGGTCAGGCATCTCAAACTAGCAACTTCCAAGTGCTCTTATAGAAATCTAGAAACGTCATTGCTTAAAAATATGCCTTGCAAGTGTTACCCCTTTCTTAACCTAGTTTGGGGTATCTTGTTCTTCGTGAGCACTATTCAACTTCAAGCACTTCTGATTATGTGAAAAAAAATCCCAATTTGATATATGACAAGATTCTTAATCTTTCTGCACCAAGAAGGAAGGTTATCCTGCAAAGTAATTTCCCCTGGGGAAATAGGAAGTCAGCTGAGAAAACACTTTAAATGACCTTGCAGTATTGATCTGCCACATCCCATTTCTGGAGATTTCTGTACATTAAAAGGCTTCCCTGGTGTGTAAGGAGACCAGTGATGTACACAGCAGAATGAAGGATTAAAAACCACAGGGATATCACTGGGATAGAAGTAGGCATGAGAAAGCTGTATTTGGATAAGTTGGAAGGATAAGAATGTTGGGGTGTTTTTTAGCTGAACTCTTAAAAAAATTCTTTATAAGTGTTATTTGCAAAATAGGTTTTCTAAATATTAAAGTTACCCATTAGTTCAACATAGAAACTGCTCTAATAAAAGTGGGTTTTGTAAAAGGAGTTTATAAAAAGTCTTCTAACTTATATAAGCAAAAGTGAGCATCAGCAGGGCAAAACCATAGGTAAGCCTGGCATATTACAATGCTGCCTCACGTGCTTTTAGTTCAACATCTGCTGTACTCCACTGGCAGCATCATGTAAACAGGAAAATGGGTTGCTTGCAATTGCACTAGAAGGCTACTTGGTTATGTAATCTGGAGAGTATATTACCACATTAGTTGCCCTCTGTTAAGCATTTGAATTTAATAATGTTAAAGATGACCTTAAAAAGTATTTTTAAATGTATTCATTTATGGGACTGTATGGTTTCAATATATTAATTTATGAAAAAGTATCATTTCTATACAATAGGACTGTGTAGTGATAATTAATCTAATAATTTTTATTTATTTTTCACTACAATATGCATGCTAGGATTTTTGTCACAAAAATAATGAAAAATAGATTTGAATAAAATGGGAACGTTCAAGGACCATGGGTAATGAAAAACACCTCACATTTCCTTATCAGAATTTTTGTTTTGTTTTGTTCTGATGATGATCATGAACCACTACCGAGGGCTGGAACATTGCTGGTTTCAGACCATGTTCCGTCCTCCTCCAGATAGAAACAGAGCTGTCCGGGAGCAAAGGAGAGGCACAACCTCAGTGACACACCACTGTGGACTCTGCATGCAGGAAAAATACTTAGCTGAGTGATGAGCAAGGCTCTGCCTGCAATTTCAAGCATAAACTAGAGCAGACCAAAGGAAAAGAAGAATGTCCTATCAGGCTGCTGTGGTAGTCTAAGGAGGGTGAGAACAAAGAAGCACATTTCAAAATTAAGAGCTGAAAAGACTTTTTATTCCATCAGATTTTTTTATTCCTTACCATATAACTACCGCATTTATAGCACATTTTATGAAAGCACCCAACACTTCTCTCTGTCAAAGACAGATTTTTGGACTACGCAAACCATTGTTGCAGAACAACTTGGCAGTTTTCATCCTGCCATACTTTGGGTAAGTGTGACTCAACAAATTCCTTGTGCAACTTCCCTTAGATGTTGAACTTTCATTTCATGCCTTGGCAGACCTGTCACATGGCCCAATACTGAGTCTTGTGTTAGAGAGTCTGTTTGTTGAAATATCAAGGAAGGGACTCAGCTGACATGGGAAAATGTGCCATCAGGAGGAGTTTCTCCATTCTCTGACCAACAGCACTTGGCCAGTGGAGAAGCAAAGACTCTATGCCACTATGATATGTATGAGAGAGATACAGGTAGACAGAGGCTGGGTGGGGAGCAGGTGGGAAGAGAATAGGCATTCTAAATTTCTTGGCAAATAATTTTTGAAAGACATTGTTTTCTAAAATAGAGATTGCTCAATGCTAGATATACTGATTTTCTTATTATCATTACATATTGTGCAGGCTTGATATGAATCTTAGTAATTCTTCATTGCAAAAACTGCTTAGGGATCCTTGAATAATAGCTTCTGTGAAACAAACATAACTGGTCATAGATTTATTCAATTAAAAATAACTATCACTGGCGTCTGAATTGCAGTAGAGCCAACAAGTCCCAAGCAGAGACTGTGGCCTGTACAGAGAAAGCCCTTTAGGAGACGGGGCATCAGGAGCCAGCACATCGTTTTCAATTAATGGTTTCAACAAAAAAGGTGGAAATAGCTACAGATGTAGGAAGTGACTTATTTGAAAGAAATCTACAGGTGAGCTGCCGCATTATATCCAAAGACTGATCAGGGTGAAGAGAGTATCACTCTCAAAGGGGCACAAAAGAAAAGATCCTCCAAGTCTCCAGGGCTGAGAACCTGCAGGAAACATTAAAAATTGTTTATTTTAATGTTTTCCTCCAGTTTTATTCTGGAGAATATAATTGTGCCTGAAAAGAAACTCTCACACTAGTTTCTTTCAGGGATGGGAATGGCTGGTTGCTTTCACATCAATAAAGCTGATGCTTTCTAGGGCCTGTAAGGTGAGGTTCTGTAAAAACACAACAAATAAAGCCCATCTTCTTCCCTCCAGTTCTTACCACTTGCAGGTACAAGTCATCTCTTATAGCTGATCTGTTAAAGTATCTACACTGTCCAAAACAAACTTTCCCATTTCCAGACAACTGTAAATACCCACTGAAGAAAGAGTAGATTTTTAAACAAACATTAATTCCAACTTACATCACAGAAAATTTAGATAATAGCCCATTAGTTCTAGACTAAACATATGCCAGCCATATTTTAAGCTCAAAATTCATGTCAGCAAGTAGAAATGGAGTGGACACTAATTATAGGAGGTATTCATTACCTGTAACATTGCAGACTACACACATTTGTTTGGACAAGTTAAAGCTATGTACAGTCTAAAATTTAACTAGAAAAGTTTTTGAAATTTGAATATATTTCATAGGTAAATACCTGGAAGAGGGATGTTAGAAGGCAAGGCAATTCACCCAAATAACAGTTTAGACAAACCAAAGACTATTTGATTTCTGCTGTATTCTGCATTTTTCCATGCATGAGTATGGATGTATTCATGAATATGTAATTTTTGGTATTAGGTTGGATCCCACTGTGATGCTGGCACATAATTAGGAGCTCATCACTAATGATTTATGAGCTGATGCCATGCTATTAACATTTAGAAATAAAACTACCACAAATAACCTTTTATTTATACTTTACCAGGGCTATTCCTACAGTAGCCATATTATTGAGCATCTACAGGAAAAATATCAGGTCTTCCTTCTAAAAGGTGATGTTCATAAAACTCACAGGATATGGGTATTTTCTATAGGGGGAAAAGAAACCATTGGTGAAAATTTGAAAAAAAACCCCAACCAAACAAAAAATCCCCAGGAAAATAGTTCCTTAGTTTAGAGACACAATGTGACATTGTCATATCAGGTGCAATTAACAGCAATAATTCAGACTAAAAAAAAAAAAAAAGAGTAAGGAAGTCTCAGAAAGAAAAAAAAATTACCAAACAAGCAAACAAACAAAAAGGAACAAAAAAATACAGCAAGTGCTATAAAACCAAAAAAATTTCTTACTTATTATTGTACAAATCCCTCCAGATAAAGGTTTCATTTCAGTTGGGAAAAGAGTATTTTATTTCATTTTATTTTCACTTCTTAATTACTTCTTTTTCTATGTAGATAAAGATTCAGTCTGGGAAAGAAAAGGCTTGGAGGGGAACCTATCCATGTATATAAATATTTGGTGGGAGGTAATGATGGAGAGGGAGCCAGGCTTTCTCAATAGTGCCAACTGACAGAACAAGAGATGATGGAGACAAATGAAAAAGAAAACACACAAAAAGTGTTACATTCCATCTGAACACAAGAAAACAGGGGTTCTTTTACTGTGATGGTAGTAAAACATTGGCACAGAGAGATTGTGAAGTCTCCCTTTGTGGAGAACAAAGAACCTGACTGGAGAGGATCCTGGGCAAGCTGCTCAAGCACAGCTATTAGACCAGATGATCTTAGGAGGTCCCTTCAAACTTAAAGGATTCTGTGATAGTCCCAGCTATTTATAGAAGAAAGGTTTTTGAGGAGGCAGAGTATCTTTTACTAGGCCTTGTAGGAAAGCTGGAAAACATCTACTTTGGGCCCACACAAATGATATTAAACCTAAGAAGCAGCAGCAAAAAAACTAATAGTCATACTGCTCTTAGTTTACTTATCACAATATATTAAATAAAAAAAATATACAACATATTAATGTATAACAACAAAACAGCAGTTAGCATTCACACAGCAGAAGTTATTGGCAGAGAAAGAAGGTGACTAGCACTAACAAGTTAATGCTTGCACGGCTCAGTGGTAGAGTTGAGTGAGTTCAGTCTCATAATTGCATGTTAAGTTATATTGATAAATTAGCAAGAGCATGCAACTGAGATTTTTGACCTTGTTACTCTTAGACTTAATCTATATTAGTCTTAAACAGTCAGTGCATTTAAACTTCAGCGCTGTCATTTCTTACTCTGTGATCTGTTTGCTGTCTGGAATGCCAGCCATGCTCCTGTGGTTTTCCTTAGGTTTCAAAGCTGACCAGTACCAGAGAAGCAAGCTCCTTTAAAAGAGCAGTAACACAATTCTGCTCGTTCAGGTGGCCATCTGCACCGTGGAATTGCCAACCCAAATTTTATTTTCATCTGTGGCTCATTCTGACAAGATGAACACAAAGTAGCTGCTGCAAAAGACTTCATCTGCTCAGCTGTGGTCAAACTGATGTATGGGAGCAAGCTGTCTTGTTTACCACAGACCAGATACAGAGAGAAGAAGCACATGAAGAAATTAAATTACAGGAGTCTGAACTGACCTTCAGCAGGGTAATGAATGGCTTCCTACTGCACTCAGCCTCTGAAAAGAACAAATAACTAATGGCAGACAATCTTACTAGAAATGCGGGAGAAGAGCCAACTGAAGGAGAATTCACATTTGTGGTGACTTGTACTGAGGTCACTCGTCATTTACTACAGAAGATAACTGCTGCAAAGTGACAATGGGCGGAAGAAACATTCAGAAGCTGGCAACACCAGCTCTTATCTTCAGATTTGCCACAATGCAGTTCCACAGGTGATATTCCCCATTTTGAGGAATCTGGTTTCATGACATTTTCAAGTGATAGAGACATAAGAAATCACAGTGGAAATTTCCTTCATGATCAGCTATGTTCATATTAATGCTGGGTTATATATGCACATCTATTACCCTGTTTTCTGGTTTTTTCCTTCTCCCCCTCCAGTTTCATGTTGTGTTCAATAATTTATCAAGAGAAAGGGATATTGCTCAAGTGTTACAAGAGCTGGAGGTCACTGCCAATATTTTCTGCAGTTACTTATGGATGCAGTGACATGATGTCAGGCAAACAAGCCATAATATACAGTGTGCACTTACAAGGAACATTTCTGGGGTCTTAAATCTGGCTGTCTTAGTGCTAACTTGTTTCAGTTGTGTCTGACTGAGTTTTGGCCCATACCATGCTGTTTTGAACAATGACCAGCCAGTCTGGGCATCACTGCAAGCTCCAGAGTATTTCTGGTAGACTTCTCTGAATTTCAAGAGAGCTTAATAGGACTCAACTAGCACACCCTTTTTCGAAGTCACAGAAAGGTGCGGCGCATGGTCAGATTACCAGTTTATCTATTTAATAGCTACAGATAATTAATATTAATTCAGATTTATATAATATACCCTACCAATTTTATAATACCTGGCATTATAGAACTGTTCACAGGCAATATTGGTTGCTTCTAGAGCTTTTTCTGGTATGTCATTAGAGCAGCTGAATAACTGAAAAGTATGGAAAATGCAGCAGTTTCAGTCTTTGGCTGGAATCTGGTTGTATCTTCCTCACATAGATCCTCTTAGCCATGAGTATATTGCTTGGTCCTTGTGATGTCATGGAGAATGAATGTCAGAAGAGCAGGTGCGGAGACCATGTGAAACCACAGCTGTGAATGACTGCTCATTCACTGAATTAGGAGAGCCAAACTGTGAGGGATATCCTAGCTGTCTAGCTGTGCAAGCTCCTGACAGTTGCCTGCTACAAAGCAGAATCAAGCCTATGTTGGGTGACAGCAACAGATCACAGATCAGCATCTTTTGTTCATAGTTGAAACTTTCTCTGACACATCAAGGCCTATAGCCTCAGGAAACTAGCGCTGCAAGATGATCCAGGCTCTGTAGCCCTCAGTATAGGGAGTCCCTGAAGCCCATGGAAATTCATTTCCATACATTACAGCAGCTTAGACTTTACAGTCCCTGAAAATCCCAGCTTATAGCTGCTGTCAACCCAGGTCTTTCTTTTTCCAGAACAGGCAGCTCTTACAGTGATTTCACCCAGACATTTACAATGGACCACACAATTTTTGTTACAATCTGACTATTGAACAAACAAACAGTGCAAGGCTTTCCTGGAAGCTAAGTCAACATGCATGTGTGTGACTCAATTTCCAGATAGAATTTTTTTCCTTGCTTGATCTGCAGCAGAGTCATCTTTCTTTGTGAGATTGAAAGGGTGATATTCAAACCAGCAGCTTTGGAGTGACTCTGACTTAGATTTAACTCTAACTTCTTTAGTCTTGAGTTATAGGATATTCTGGGGTGGATGTTGGGGATTTTACAGCATCCTGTGCTAGAGTTCTTCCGCTATATGTAAATGTCAAGCACAACTTTGACTCTCAATAGTAAGAAAGAAAGATTTAGAAGAAGACAGGTTTCCCCTCTCATTTGAGCAGATGCACCAAATTCAGTATCTTTTTCTATTACAATTTCTCCAATGTTATGCCTAAACTGTATTTTTGTTTGCTACTTTTCTCTGTCTTATAATAGAGAAGTATCTGGCATACCCACTTCAGAAAGAAAAAATCTATTTTAAGCAGTCTCTAGTGGAAAATGACACAGGCAGTTAAAAAAAGGGAAAAAAAGAAACAAAATAAAAAAAATTACTTAGTGAAATAAGCAGTTAAGAAATCTCCTACTGGAATCAGTTCTAAAGGAAAAAAAGGTGAGAATAACTGGTTGCTCTTTCAAGCACCAATAATATGGATGTAAAATCAATTTGGCCAATACCCTACTACACTCCCTGTATTGCTTGTGGAAAGGGCCAGTTTGTGACAGAGAGCAAACCCTTGTACTTAAGCATTGAGGGGTGAGATGCTGAGGGAGAGCAGTCCTGTGGAATGAGATCTGTGTGTTTGGTTGATGGCAAGTTGAATATGAGTTAAAGGTGTGTCCTGACAGCCAAAAAGGCCGACCATGTCCTGGGGTAAATCGGGCACAGCATTGCTGATGGTTGTCTGTCCCACTTTATGCTGCACTGCTGCAGCCCCGCCTCAAGCACCATGTGCAGTTCTGGGCACCACAGTGTTCGAAGAATGCTGGACTGTGTCCAGAGCAGAGTGACTAAGGTGCTGAAAGGCCACGAGGGCCAGACTTACAAAGAGTGGCTGAAGTCACTTTGTACCTCATCACACAGGGAGAGCTGCTGATCTCTCTATCGCTGATGACCAGGAGGAAATTGAATGAAGTTGTGACTGGAGGAATTCAGACTGGACGTTAGGAAATGTATCTTCATTGAGAGTATGATCCTGGAATGGTCTCCCCAGGGAAGTGGTCATGGCACCAAGCCTGACAGTTTAAGGAGTGTCTGGATAATGCTTTTAGTAATATGGTTTAGTTTTACATAGTTCTGCATGGTGCAAGGGATTGGAGACTCAGTGATTCTTATGGGTCCTTTTCAACTTGACATATTCTATGATTCTATGATTGTGTTCACATTATGTGGGATGTAGTTGAAACCACAAAAAAAAAATTATCACATGTACATAAACAGAATTTAAAAACTAACACAGAAAATAGGGGACAACTAACAAGAAACATAAGAGATATCACAGAATTATTTTGAAACCCAATTTTATGCTATGGGAAAGTGTAAACATTTACATTATCAATATGGACAGCTTTGGATTTCTAAGGACAAACTGCCCTGCATAAATTCCTGATACTATGATCTTCAATTCACACACTGATAAGCTTAAAACAATTGGGTTTGTATGACATACATAAAAATCAGGTTTTCTGTTCTTTTCTCAGCAATACATTCCATGAAATGCAAGATTTTTGACACAGAAATTATAATTCTAACCAGACACAATATTGTGTATTCATAAAATAGAATATAAACTAGAAAACTGTTTTAATAGACAGTGGACTTCACCTGGGAGTTATAGATTTCTGCTACAATGAAGTCAGCATCATCTTTACTGTGCCTATCATTAAAAAAGGATGACTTTGCTTGTTTGGACAGGCAACTCCTTTTAACCTTTTTATGTATAGAAAGCCTCATAGAAAAGCATAGATACATGAAGTTAACACACTTAAATTCACATGCTCTAGTCCCTCACTCACCCATCCTCACAGCAAAAACTATCATAAGATTAGTCCTTTCCTAAACTTAATTTTTATTTTAATAGTTAATATCAAGGGAGAATTTTGTCTACATGTATTCATATTGAAATAGTGTCTTTTCATTGTGAAGACTAATATACTGGATGGTAGATCAATGAGATGACAGAAGGATCTCATTCTTTCTCATCCAGCTGTAGGTAGAAGAATTGTGTAAGTCCATCAAACAGGCATGCATTTAGGTTCAATCTTCAGCTTTTGAGCACTGGCCATAGGTGTTTAACTCTTGACTGAATTCTGGAAAAGACCAAAAAAACCCACCAAACTCTAAAAAGAACAACCAACACCCCAAACCCTTAAAAGGTATAAATGAGAATTTGTTGCAGATGTACTCAAGGTTCACTTTTCTGACAAACTGTAAATAACAGCTTTGCAAGAGCTAACAGTTGGCAATTTAAAGTATGAATGACCTTGGCAGAATCAGATTCCAAGTTCAAAGACATTAATGGAAAATGTTTCAAATGGAAAATTAATAAAATCTACAAGAAAATTAAGGAAATTGGAAAATTGCTTCTGAGTGAAATTTTCTACTAACTTGCTGTCTCTGCTTTTCAGGAAGAGATTAATTTATGATCTTGGGTGTAAAATCCCTTTGGAAAGTCAGCCTCACCTGCTTGTGGAATCTTTTTAGTGGAATCCTTGTGGAATCTCTTTAGTGATCACAGAAGACAACAAATGCATAGAAGAGAGCAAACATATACTCATCTCATTTCCCAAAAAAGGGAGAACTCCATCATGAAAATGGAGAAAGAAAGCTTTTTAAAATATAAATTATAGAAAAGACATTAATTACACTGAAAATAATAGCAAAAAGAAATTTTGATCACATTTTGACTTTCAAACCAAGAGACTGTTTTTGTGGTATTTTTATTTCTCTGCAAAGGAAAAATGAAAAACTTGAAACAGGAGCATTATCTAAGCCAGAATGATGAGAAAATCTGAATGTACTAAAGAATGGAAGACCCTGAGAAAGCCAGATATCAGATTTTTTTTTAGTGCACGCTTATCTAGCGAGATGAATCCTCCCTGGCAAAACAATCTAATGCAGAAGGAGCTGGTATTTGGCTTGAAGTTTCTACACACTTTCAGTCTCCTTTCCACTGAATTTAAGAACAGGTAGTGCTGGTTTAAGGTGCCCCCTCCATCTCTTATAGAATTCAATAATCCTCCTGCTGATTACTTTAAAACAATATAAAAAGTATTTTAGATAATATAACCTTTAAAAAAATAATCCTAATTTCTCCTAAAAACTCACAATTAGATTAGTTTTATGGGATACGTCTCCTCTCCAATTCTATTTTATTTTTTTTTTAGCAATCAAACTTACTTCCCCCATCCAATCATGTCTGAACATCTGTGTTGACAGCCTTAGTGGTAGCTACAATTCAAAGCTCTTACCATATGTGACTCCAAGTCCTATGTATGCTAGTTAATGGAATATTCTATTCAAGTACCTTCTGCTCCTTCAGACATTACCTAACATCTTTTACCTAAATCAGACATATATCACTTGTCTGACAAGCCTCAGGAATTCAGACTCTTTCAAGTAATTACAAGACAAAAAATCTACTGTAACACACACAGCCCCAAGCCTTCCTGTCTCACACACACAGACACACACACACACATGCCTCTGGGTAAACTTAATAAGATAATTTACTAAATATTTTTTTTAAAGTCTAAAACTTCATGGGAAAGAGCCAGATACTCCTTAAGGAACTAATGAGCAATATTTGAAGATCCCTTCCATTTAATTTTCAGGCCCTCTGTGAGATTCCTTTGTCATATGCCCATTTAGCCTGGCATTAGACAGATAATTAAACTAGTACTAGGACCAGTATCATTCCCAGAAATCTCAAGGATGTTCTCCCTCAGCTTAAATTTTCTTTTTTGTAAGATAGAAAAGATATTGCTCTCAGGAGCATCAATGGCAAGTGCTACATGTTCTTTATACTAGGGGTGCGTATTTTCAAGAAGTCAATCAGAGAAAGGTTTTTTTATATTTATTACACAACATTAACACAAATTGTACTACTCCAGGTCTCCTAAAGTCTATAACTAAGAGTATGAAGCTAGAAAAACCTATTCCTTTACAGATTCCCCACACAGTGTAGCTGCCCTAAACCCAAGCCTCTCAGTATTACATGAATATCATTTATGATGCAATTAATATTTCGTTATTACTGGTTTCTGCTACCCACACGATGATGATTTTCCTCCCACAGTAAACACTAAATAATGTTAAATGCTATACTGGAAATGAAACCTCCCTGCATTTTGAAGGACACTGTGTTTACTAATGAAAAAACAAGCAGATAGGCTGTATGCTTGAGAGTAAAACTTTGTATTGAGATGTGGTGACTACCTGCAACCTGAAAATGTGGAAGTCTTAAAAGTCTGTCAGGGTCTGTGAATTGTAAAAGAAAAAGAAACTAAATCCCTTTATTTCTGCCAGGGAATTCCCAGAAAGTCTGCTGTCCCACAAACTCATGAATGTATAGAGAGTTTTTTCAGGAATGAGAATGTGATTATCTATGCCGTACAATTGTTGGCATAGTCCTTTCCCTGGTACTGGGGCAGTAATGACACAGAGCAACTGGTTTTTACAAAAAAAAAAAAATTCTTGGGAATAGTTTGGGAGTTTGCTAATACAGCAGTCATTCACTGACATCACAGCCCCAAAATAGATTCCTTAAGTGTTCGCTGTGGGGTTTATTTGTTTAACATTTATCTCACACCTGAAGTACAGCTTTTCCAGAGGGAATGATGGACCTCATCACTTTGGGGTTTTCAGGAAAAGAAGAGCTAAAATGCTGAGCTAGTTGTGCAACAAAGACCAGATGCCCCAGAATTTGTCCTGTGTCACTGCCTCTACACACTCATAGACACCGATTGGTGTGGGGGCAACAAAAGGAGAACTAAAGTCCCTAAGTGTTATCCATGTGCTATATCAGGGCCAAGATTTTGGATTTGTTGCTTTAAACACAACCAAATTGTTATAATCTTTGATCCCTGAATCATTTCCATTGAGGGTATCCATATTCCTCTGAGGTCCTACTGACAACTGTGGATTCAAGACCTGACCTTGCCCATGCAAATAACAGTTTAGGTCTCAGTCTGTGTGTGAATGCAAGTCACATCCGATTAGGTTTTGAACAACTGAGATTTCTACAGTTTTACAGAATTAAAACTATATAATATTATTGCAATATAGTATCTTCTATTATAGAATGAATTTATGGTCATTTTAAGAAAAATACTATTTGTCCATTCTTATACAGAAGCATGTTCAAACAGTTAATTTATTTTTCTCCTGTCCAGTATTACAGCATCTTCACTAGATTAGAGTAGCTTCAGTACTTTGGGGAAAATACTATTTAATTGTGAATTTTTGGCTGGTTTATTTTAACTGTATCAGGGGTCGTGACACATAACCACTGTCAAATCAGGGACTCAGCTGCCAAACTGCTCCCTACACAACTGACCTGTGGAACAGTATAATGCAAATAAAATATGGAAATTTTATTGTAAAAGTTACTTTACTAAATTGTTTTTGAATTGTGGGTTATAGGTTGAAGTAACAAGTTTTTTCTTTACTTTTCTCAAGCATAATATAGAGCAGTTCACTCTCATATCTATATTTATACGTTTTGTTGTTACATAAACACCTTCAGGAACACTGGATATTGATGGATATTATTTAGAATGTAGATGAGTGAATGGCTTGTTATGAATAATTTATCTAAATCTTTTATTTATGCCATATCACATTTGAAGGAACAGATTGCAGTTCCTTCAAATTTATAAAATACTTAGAATTAAAATAGCTTCTTTAAAAAGTTGTTAGTTTTAGGGACTGAATATGAATTACTTTTACAGATTATTTGTGTATTGGATGCCTTGATCAACAAAGTCATATGGTACTGTTCTTATTTCTTGATTGTATAGACATCCAAGAAGCTCTACTAGAAATCCTCACACATGCAAACATAATTTTAGATTTCAGGTTATTTTCATAGAAGTGACCTTGTGTTCTCTGTTTGCAAACATTTTAGCCACAAAAAGTAATTTGTACCAGCTTTAATAAAAAAACCCCAAACCGCCAGGTAGAAAATGTGATTAACAGGAATGCACAAAAAAGTCAATCAGATAATGACAGAAAATATTTTGTATTATCTTCCTTTAGCTGATTTATAACCATTAAATTGTTATTACTTTCTTTCTTTTCTCTTTTCCATAATTTATGAAATAAGGTTTGCAAACTGTCATTCCTTATTATGAGTCTTCTGTCTCCTCTGTTTATTGAAAGATCTAAACCATTTTTTTTTCTGTGCTAAACAATTACATGCCCTTTTTGTGACATTTAAAAATCAATAAAGCATAATGTTTAAAGGAAAAGTCAAAGCATTAATTTTTCATGGACAGATTATAAATTAATCTGATTGTTCTGAATATGACTATTTTACAGGCACATGCAACTAACTGAAAGGGAATCTGTTCAATCTTCCTCATGCATGCATTTCTCAGTGTACCTCTCAAGACAAAATATGTATGGCCTATGGCTTCTTCACATTCTGAAAAGAATTAATTTACCACCTACATAAATCTGGTGGGGTTCCTGGTCACTCTGTTGTTCAGATCAAGAGCTGTAAGAATGCATTACAGTTCTTTCTGTAACCAAACTGAGAATGATGTCTGCTTTTGACATATTCAGATGCCCAGGAGATCTCCCAGGTATGTAAACTTGTAGTCTGAGAACTAATGTACTAATGTGACTAGAAAGCTATAAAGGCATTATCGCAATATCTCTGTGCTACTGGGTTATTAGAGCTCATAAGGCCCCTCTCCTTCCTTTGCCCTCATAAATTTGCAAAGGAAGAAAAGTTTGACAACGTCTAGGAAAGAAAAGGATGTTGGAATAATGACATGTTAAAGATCACAAAATAATTAAGGTCACAGATATTGGTAGAATAAAATTCTTTCCATTTCTAGTCTTGTGTCCTACCTACTGGCCCCTAATACACTGGCAACTCTTTCCAAGTAAATCTCTGAGGTAGCAGGAGGAATCCTCAAGACAACCATCCAGAAGGAATCCTATTTCTGTTTGACAGTTTTTGACAGAAAGCCAATCCCATTTCAGCCTCTCTCATGAATAAATATATAGTTATATTATCATTTAAATAGCATTTTTCATCTAAGGGCCTCCAAATGCTTATCGAACACTAGTTACTTCCATTGCACACAATTCTTAAAGACCTCAAAGACCCATCACTTGCCTGAAGAAATTTCTCATTTTTCTTGCAGCTTTCACTAAACTCAAAGTTGGGTTCATTCAATTCCGAGGTTCCTAGACCTTTTCACTAGAACTAGCGAGACCATCTGCCCTCTGCTAGCACATGAAGCTTGCTGTACTTTCAAATGGGTGATGTGTTGATGAAGACATTTTAATGCAACATTGAAGATTTAGAGGAAATGCAGAAGCTTGAAAATTGGTTACAATAGCCATTTGCCTGGTACATTTTTGTCACTGTGTAACCATCTTCTGGTTGCCACAGTATGGGAGCTGCAATATGGTGTCCCTACTTACCGAAACTGGATTTCTGACTCCTGGTTACCTTGGTCTGTATGCTGCTGTGTAACAGTCAATGATAGACCAGTCATAGTCACCTCTGAATATAACTCAGAAATGCTTTTGGATTCTAAAAAGGTGAAAGCAGTATGTGGAAAATCTATGGAAAATCACAGACATTCTAACTATTGTTTTCCTTGTAATTGCTGAATCACATAAAATGTCTCCTGCAGAAAAATATTGGGCACTATATGGACGGGTTTTACATTTTTCTTCTGTGATGTATATTGTATAGGTTGCCTAAGTCAAAGGAAGCATAAAGACATACTAGTTTTAAAATTTTGTTTAGTCTTGTAAGAACAATATTCCTTAGCACAGACAATTGAGACTTTTTCCATTTCCTTTTAAAGACATGGAAGTTATTAAATTGATGATCTTGTAGGTATTCAAAGGTCAGGGGGGCAATAAACTTACAATGTTTAAATCCAGTATTGTAGCACTTACTGTGATATTTACCTTAGGAGTTCTTTTCATTAGGCTTCAAAGGTTTCCATGACATGTTTATCTAATGGAATAGTATTTCTGTATTTGAAATATATTCCAAATACTTTTAGAAAAATCCTAATTTGCTAACTAGCTTTTACAATAATAATGAAGACTAAAGATGATATTAGACACCACTGAAAAAATACTAATAAATGTTCTTATGGAATTAAATATATAATAAAAATTTCATAGTTTAGATTTAACTGTTCAATGAAATTAATCTACGAATGAGACATTTCCACCAAGCTTTCTTTCCATTTTCCTAGTTGCATTTCATTCTTCTCTGAACCAAGGTTATTAGAATTTTCTGCGGTTGGCTGGATTTTCAGAAATTAGAAATTAGAAATAAAATGTGTTTTATTAGGTGACAATAGTAAAGAAGCAGTAATTCAAAATTAGATGAGCAGTTAGCTGCAGATGGGACATGATCCCACATAAATGAACATTTTCTCTTTGATTTCTTTATGTTTACCACAGGAATCTCATAAGTATGGCCAGCTCTTACCCCCAAAAAATCCTTTTAGCTGTGTGAGTTCTGCTTCAGATTCAAGCCTTATAAAATTGAGCATCTTAGTTATTCCCCAGAGGAGTAGTTAGGAGGAAGCGTAAGTAGTTTTCTTAGCATCTTAATCCTGTTTCCCTCCTAACTCATATATGGGTTCCTTCAGGGAATTATAGCTTCCCAATTCATCTTTTAGAGCTTCTTCCATAGGCAGTAGTACCATGCACAAGTCTGTCTGTCTACTTCTGTGACATAAATTAATAGGACTCTAGAGGACTTCCACCTCCAATCTGAAATCTTGAATGCTTGCCTTAAAGAACAAGCATTCTTTTCATGTAGGCTATAATAGTCTACAGATAATAGACTCCTATTATTAGCCTCTTGCACTAGATATGCTTCATGATAACTCCTCACATGAAGGCTCCAGAAAGGAGGAAATTAGAAAAGCAAAGTTTCTTGGCCCTAGCTCTCTACTTTTTCAGGCATATAAATGATTGCTTTAATGTACATCAACAAAAAGGTAATGTCTTCTATGTAAGAGGAATATGAATGAGAACCTCTGGGTCCAGATTGTTTTCAGTAAGATGGACAAATACTGTGCACAGTCCCATGGCTTTAAATGTTATGAGTTACTCCAGGGATAGAGAAGTTTTACATTAGTTCTGGTGCCATACAGATTTTTGGTGCCCTACATATTTTTCATACTTGCAGCCTATATTCTCCACTCTTTTTTCCCATTTGGTAAGATTTAGCCTTTCATTTCTTTGAACAGCAGCTGATGATGCAAAAATAAAGAAAGAAAACCTGTCTGACTTGAAATATGTCCCCCAACAGATGTTACTTAAGGGTGGAATTAAAGAGGACACATCAAAACTTAATGTAGAAAATTCCTGCTGAGCTAAGAATTTTGTGAGTACTCATATCCTCTCAGCTATGTTGAGGATGGGCCAAAGACAATCTCAATGTACCACCACCACTGCTTAATCCTTTCTACGTGGTTTAAGTGAATGGCTCCTCTTGTAATTTTGAAACTCTTCCCGATGTAATTATTTTAACAAAAATGGTGATTCAGCCTTTGGAAATTCTTCAGCAAATCCTTTTCTGATATTATTTATTATTGCACTTACTGCAGCACATAATCTCAGTGACAAGTGTATCCTAGTAATATAATTAGATACCACTGGGCAATTGTGTTTATAGGACTGCTTTTTCAAGATCTCTTGCAAATAAAATGCAAGTTTCAGAAGAACCTTTTAGTAATGATGCCATTCCTTCACCTATTTCCACTCACAATTACCTTTCTGAAATTTCAGCAATGGAGCTACAAATTTCTTACTAGATGTGTGCCTTGGTCTAAATTCAATAAAATTCACACTAAGTAGTTCAACTTTACCCAAAACTGAAGTGTGGGAAAAAACTGTTCCCTATGTTTAGAAAACACCTGGTGGCTATTTCTCACAATACCAGAAGCACAGCAAATATTTGAACACAAAACAATGCTTTACTGAAGATGTGAAGCACATCCCTTTGCCTCCTCTATGAAAAAACCCCACAGGGCTATAAGCCTTTCTAAAATTTATGAGTCACATGTTATCACCAGTTATTTTGAGATTGACTTAAAGCCTATGCATGTGTTATGCACACTTCTGTCTGTGGCTGGGTGAGTACTGTTACCTAAGCTTCTGTGTAATGGGATTGTTCTGCTGGCCTTACCCATGACATGCGTTTTCTACTCGCTTAAGCTGAAGAGAACACTAAACCTAAAACCAGCCTAAGAATTGACAGTTTTCCACCTTAGGCTTATGACCCAAACACTCAGAATATCCCTCAGTGATGCTAAAATTAGGAGATGTGGCAAAAGTAGTGACAAATCTTGGACCTGCATTTGGGAGTCTTGTCATTTACCATGGTAACCACAGAATCAGTTTTTCATACTCTCCAAGCCATGGATAGTGCTTTCTTGTGAACTTGGCTTCTTATCTTAATCTGTTTATTTTGTCTAAATAGATAAATAAATTTGAAAGGATTCTGTTACTGAAGATCAAAGCAGCCATATGTATTCCTAGCTTGTAATGGGGAATCACTGCTTCATAGAGAGTGAAGCCCAAAATATGGGGTTTTTTGGACCTGGTAATTTTAGATTTAAAAGAAGAAGAGGTCTTTTAAGATATGCAAAGGAAAAATTAATGCTTAAAAATGCTTCTTTAAAATGATGAGAATAGTCAAACACCTATCTGCATGAGACCAAGCACATGAAAGGTACATAACTTGCAAAACTTATTTCTTTTATGGTTTAGGATTCCCAGGAAGATTCTGTAGTATCAAATGATCAAAAAGACACACCATCCTCAGGCTGGCATATGGCTTTCTTTATAGGCAAAATAAGCTCAACCACAAAATCCGGAACAAAAAGAGACGAGAATTAGTCTGGTCAAATGGAACATTTATCTGAAAATCCATATATCAATAAAGCTAATGGGAGTTGTGCATGTTAATCTCAATGCCTAAACAGCAACAGTATTCTTAACATTTTAAGAGCTATACTGGCCATCAAAAATTAGGAGCAAAAGGAGTAAAATTTAAAATTATTAAGTAACAAGTAGGTTAATATTCTTAGCCAAGACTATTCCAAAGAATACCCAGAGATACATCCAAAGACTGCCTCAGGTGCTGCAGTTTGAGAAATATTTTTCTATCAGAAGTCTAGATAAGATGTGCCTAGAAAAAGTGAGACTATTAGAACTCCTTTATAATCAAATAGCTTCTAAAAGACAATGACAGAAAATGATATTAGCAGTCCATGACAGCTGTTTGGTCTGTTAGCATTACTGTCTAATCCCATATTTAAAGGGATTTGATGAAGACATTAGTGAGAAGCAGGGTCTACCCTGGCAAACTCCATCAGAGAATACTTGTAATAATGATAGCATTAATTAGTAGCATAGAATAGATTATATACTCTTTATAAAGAGAAGATACTGATCCAGAACAGATTCAAGTCATCACACATGCCTGAGAAACTCACAAATATAGGCTACTATTAGAAATATGTGTTATGTTTTTGTTACTATATATACACACATAACACATTTTGGAAAATTTTATATCAAAATCCCAGTGAATATGGCAACAAAAGTGTATCTGAATTACTCCAGTGTAAGTTAATCTGAGAACACAGTATTACTTTACTTGCTAAAATTATACACATTACTGTTCTCAGCTATCTACTTCTTGCCTTCTCTTAAATGTGGAAAGTGTTTCCTGTAGTATTCCAACTTTTATGAGTTCAGTGCTAAAATGGTTATAGGCACTAACAAGTATTTTCTGGATTCAATTGGATGATTGGAATAACAAAACATTAAACAGGAGATTAATCACAAACTATCATCTCTGCTTTTTCCTTTGATAAAAAACTGCCTCATATTTAACAACTGACATTGGTGATTATGTGTTCTGGTAATTCAGATCTTAATGGAGCTCCCTGCCAAACCGCCCACAGCAGGAGCTGGCGCAAGGCCTATGCTGTGGATGGATCAGAAATGGCATGTACATAGAATCAAGTAATTGTGGGAGTGACAGCTGCTTGGTGTTAGCCGAAGGTGTGAAGGAAAAAGTGCTGCTTACAGACTGACCTTCTGTGGCAAAACTTATACCTGGCATAAATATGTACCATACCACTGAAGACAATTAAACTGTGCCTGTTTATGCCCTGGCTATAATTTGGTCTTTACTTTCAATTTCATTAGTAGATTGACGCAGTGGAGAGCCAGTCATTCCTAACCAGATATATATTTTGCTGCTGTCTTGCTAATGTAGACTTTGAACTTCTGCCAAAATGCCTATATCAAATTTAATTGAATAAATATTGGAATGAATCTGAGCTTGAATAATAAATTCATTTCTGAGGGAGCATCTCCCAGTACTAGCTTTCGTTTGTGCATGATCTTCTCTCACAGGTGACAGGGAGCCACTCTTTCTCAAATCCTTACTGATGGGCAGAAGCCATCTTCCTAGTCACCTACTATTTCTTTTCTCAATATGCTGTTCTCTCTAACGGCATATTTATTGCTACTCTTGCAGGTATATGAACTATACCAAGCATAACCTGACCACAGATGGTATAAAGCTGACTTTAATCAATCTCTTGCTGTGTTCCTGGAATCAGAACTGTCCTGGCCCCAACTTCATAAGCTTGTTATGTCAATGCCCAGGTGGTACAAAACATCAGGTGCATGGGGCACTAATCTGTTTATTTTTCCACAACAAGCTATAGACTTTTTTCACAATATAGCTTTCAGATGAGAAAATATTTGTTTGCTGGTCGCTGATAATTTAGGATTTCAAGGGCCAGTAATCTGTCCAACCTGAGTGATTCCAGGCTGTTTAGACTTGTCATTTTCTAGCAGGTAATCAGATGATATAGACAGCTTTGATCTTTAAAAAACTAGTTTAGGTTCATTTTATGAAAATCTTTGGTTAGAGATAAACATTAAAGCAGCAGGGATTGGCCTGATAACAAACTGGATAAGACTAGACTGGAGAGATAGAAGGTGGCCCCATTTGGCATCTAGTGAGGGACATGCTGGGGCAGCATCTGCCATCGTCTGGCACCCAGCAGCAGGTGAGCAACAGGCCTGACTGTCAGAGATATCTCTGTGGGTATAAGCCAGAAGAGCAGCTCCCTTAGAGGCCCCTTCCAACCTCCTTATGGAGCATGGCTGGGAACAAAAGGACACAACTGAAATTCCAGCACTGTTTTGTAACACTGGGTTTTTGCTTGCCACTCAGTTTTGAGTGCTCTGACTACTTTCTGTCTCTTGACAAAGGCAACAACCGTGGGTTAATATGTATGTTTAAAATGTGACAAAGTTTTTTCTAAGCAAGAGATGGAAAACTTCTGCTCATTCTATTTTAATACTGAGCTAGATTTGAACCCAGGCCTTAAAAATAGTTTTTGTGAGATCATTATTTCCAAGATGAAAATGAGGATGTAGCACTAGGGTCTGCAATGTGGAAGATGGAAATACTTTTTCAGTGCATTGATTTTATTTTTTTAAGCAGTTGGTTGATGTTTCCCCAAGGTCTGGAAATTAAAGTAAATCATGGAGAAAATAGGGTAGTGAATAGATGTGAAAACAGACAATCTAATTCGAGTCTTAAATGAATATATCACATTCTTCTGAAAGCTATCCAATGCCAGTACAGTTTACTGCAAAGATAATATCCCTTTCTATAGCCATATCCTTGGATGGACAAAGTATTATATTTATATGATACACTGAAAGTGAAAATCAAATTTCACATAGCTTTTAAGAAAGCATTCAAATACACAAGAATGTAAAATCAGGTTGAAAAAATAAATATACAGAGTACCATGCTTAATTGCTAAAAAAACCTCTCAAGATATGTTAACTGATTGCGTTATAAGGTATATTCAATTCTTTAAATGACTAGAGAATCTGAGAATTTTTAATGTATTTTACTAGGTTTTTAATCAGGTCAAATCCCCATTAGTTTCAATAACTAGTAAGTTTCTGGTTTTGTAGATCCAATCAAGGTATAATACAATTTTTAAGACCTGAAAAAAAGTGTCTCTATATAAAAAGCCTTAAGCAACATGAAGTCATTTGCACACGGGTCCTACTGAACATGATGATGACATAAAAAGATGGAAAATACAGCTTTGTTGGAACAGCATCCTTGCTGTTGTGATTCTCAAAAAGTCAGTTCAACACAGTTTTCTTGAATGGAACTTATTTGGCATGACCCTGCAAGTTATTGAGTGCTCATAACACTACTAAAATGCAACTCTTGGAATCTGTATGATATGGTTGATGGGATTCAACATTTTTGAGGTACTTAGGTCATCCTTGGATGCAAAGCAGTTTGAAATGTAGTCATTCATATTGCACAGTACAACCTAAAAATTTCTTTCGGTGTCTGTATAGGGTTTAGGTTGGTTGAGGAGGGACAATGCCACCTAGTTTCTTTGTTCCAGCTATTAGAGTAGTTGTGACTTTAAAGTCTGAAAGCAGACTTTAAATGACTGTGCATTTTCTGGATAATGTTTTCTAAAGCTCTCTTGGCTGTACTTAAAATGTTGCCTTAGAGCATCCTTAGCTACTTACTTTTTACCCAGAGTAATTAAAAAATAATGTACAATGGGCAAAACACAGTCCTATGTTTGCTGTATGAAAGCCACAAAATGGCTTAATCTGATACTTATAAAAATGTGATTGTGGTACAACACAAAGTAAATTTTCACAAGACAATAGGGTTATTGTTATAAGAGCAATAAATGCATCTCAACCTCCCATCATATATAGAATATTCAAAACTTTATGAATTTTAGGATTAATTATATCAAAGGGCTATAAAGTCAGAGAAGTGCTAGATAGGTAGACTTTTGCAGGTCATATAATCCAATACAATTCTTTAATATAGGAGATCACCAGTGTTTAATTAAGCCAGTAACATCTTTGCCTCGCAGTCTTGACAAACTCCAGAGATGGAAATTTCATCATCTGTTCTAGCACTGCATTACTCCTTATCAAATTTTTTACCTAATCACCAACCTCAGTATTACAAGCCTCAGTTTGAGGCAGGGCAGGCAATCTGCTTAGTCCCTAGGAAAATAATGGAAGAAATCCTTTTGGTATACTTTCCTGGAGACACGAGAGAGAAGGAAGTAATTGGAACCAGGGGCATGGATTTACCAAAGATAAATCACATCTAACCACCTTGATTGCCTCTTATGACAAAATATCAAGGTCTTTGAATGAGATGAGTGCAGTGAATATCACTTACCTTTAGCAAGTCTTTTGATACTGACTTACACAATATTCTTGAATCCAAATTAGTACATTTCTGTCTAGATGGGTAAAAAGACAATTGGAGGGTAGTGGGCTCAGAGAGTAGTGGTTAATGGATTTGTGCTCTATCTAGAGGTGGCAAAAAGTGTAGAATTGCAGGGGTCTGCTCTGGTACCTGTTCTGTTTAACCTGTTCTGTTTATCTTGAAGAAATGACTGTGCAGTCTCCTCAGGTTTTCAGAACACACTAAAATGGTGTGAACAGCTGACACAGTTGAGAGCAGACTGCCATCCAAGGTGTCCTGGACAGGCTGAAAGTATGGTCCAACAGGAACCCTATAAAATTCCCCAAGGACAAATGCAAAATCCTGCTTCTTAGAAAGAAGAATCCCTGGAAACAATACGGGCTGGGAAGAGCCTGGCTGGGGAGCTGCTCTGCTGCAAAGGACCTGGGGGTCTTCATCGACTGCATGAGCCTGCAGTGTCCTGGCAGCAAAGACGGTCAACTGCATTCTGGGTGAAATGAACAGGGGCACAGCAAACACATATGGGGCAGTTCCATTCTACCCAGCACTCAGGAGACCACATCTGGAACACTGCATCTCCCAGTACAAAAAATATTCTGAACAAGTGAATCAAATTCAGCAAAGAACCACCACAATGGCTGGTGCTGGAGCATTTGCCTTATTAGGAAAGGCTGAGGAAGCTGGACTTGTTCACACCAGAGAATGGAAGGCTTCAAAAAGGCCTAATGGCAACCTACCAGTACTAGCAGGGAGGTCACCAGGAACAGGATGGCAGGCTCTTCACAGTGGTGCATGGTGGGGGGACAGTGTACAGCATGCATAAGTTGAAGCAGGAGAGGCTCAGACCAGATATAAGGACAAACTTTTATACAATGAGGGCAATAAAAAAATGGAAGAGGTTGGCAAGGGAGGTTATGCAGTTCCCATCCCTGAAGGTTTTTACACCAGACTGTGTGAAACCATAAGCAAACGGGTCAAATCTCAAAGCTGACTATGTAGGAAGTAAGCCCAGAGACTTCTTGAATTCCTCTGTCTATCCTGAATTATCTTATTGCCACTTGTTGAAACATTTGCTGAGAAGAGTTCAGGTCTCTCATGTTTGTAATTACCCTTCAGGTAGTTAATTCATCGTCTCTTAGTCTTCCCTCTGACAGTCCAAAAAACCTCCCTTAACCTCTTCCTATAGGCTTTTTTCTCTAACCATCTTGGTAGATAACTTTTAATCATGTTTAAGAGCATCAGTTTTCTATAGAGACGGAGACATTGTTAAAGACAGTCATACTCTTTCCCATTGAATTTGTGTCAAATCTATGCAATTGCCTTTCACCTGATCACCCTTCTCACAGATGCTCCAACCCTTTCCACAGCAATGCTCAGGAATAAATCTGCATATCAAAATTATCAATCAAAATATAGTGAGATGATGCAAGTGCTTTGGACATACAGATATGCAAGTATTTTTCCTATGCCCAAACTAAAAAATGAAACTATTAATATGAATTGTCCAGGGAGTGAAAAAGAGGGACATGTGAAAATAAAGACAAAACCAGGAAAATAGAATTTTATCTCTGTTAAAACTGATGGCAACATTTCACCAACTTCAGTTGAACCAATATTTCATCCACTTTTTCCAAGAAACAACTCGTTCTCAGAGACCACTCCTAAATTTCAATCCTCTGTTTTGTGAATAATAAATTGCTCTTGATCTTGTCCATTTCTGGTTTTGCTGTCTGATAAGCATTATTACACATCTGCATACTAATCTCTTCTGCTCATAGGAGAAGAAAAAATACAGTCTGTCTTTGATGGAAAATAGCATACAGAACATGTTCAGCACTGCACCCAGTTAGACATTTCTATGCTTGTGAATCACAAGAGTCCTCTGTTTATCTGCATTTCCTGGGTCATTCCTTTCCTCTGGAGCAGCACTGTATTTCAGGCATTGACCTGAAGACCCAGAAAAAAACCTATCAGGGTATATTGATATCATATGTGACATATGGATGTGATGTGTATTAGAAAGCAATTTCTCTCTTAAGACACCACAGAAATTTGGTTTTTTGGTGCATATAGAAACAGTTGCAGCTTCAAAAAGACTCTTCATTTTCAAGGAATAGGCAGAGTAATATCTTAGTGCTGTCATAAAAATGAGTTTGTGCTCTAACTTTAGTGACTCAATAACCTGCAACACCAGTATAATTCATCACACTGTCAGAAAGAAAGAACCAAGGAAGAGTGAAATAAAACATCATATTATATTGTAAAACCAGTGTTTGCAGTTACCAAGGGAGTAGGATACCCAGCTGATTGATATTTAAATATCAGATGACTAAAAATAGCTGTTAATAACTGTCATTTTAAAAAGCTTAATTATTTAATTTAATATATTTTTTTAATTTTTTTTTCTGAAGAGTGCTGTTTTGGTTTATCTCCACCTGTTTTAATAAGGAGTCTTTCAGTTAGGGCTGAGTGAATTCTGAGAATATTACTTCTCATTTTTGATTAATATCTTAAAATTATTATCTTTTTACACTAAACTTTTCTGAGATATAATTTCTGAGCTGATTTAATATAATGGGTCATGTTACTTTGTTTCTAAGCCATTTAGACAAATGCAGCAGATTTAATCAGCTCTTCACTAAAAGAAATTAATGCAGTGTCACATGGGATGTTCATTAAACCAGGAATGATGAGAAAAAATAGAGGAACTGTATGGTAGGTAAGAAACTGACCAATGAAATCTGAAAAAGAACTGAAATTAGATTTTTCTCCATAGAAGAAACCTATTGGTGAAGTTCCTAAAAGGTTAGCCTTGGGTCTGATGTTATTTAAATATTTCATTAGGGAATTGGCACAGAAGTGTCAATGTGACGTGTGAGGATGACTGAATGATTCTGAGGACTGGAATAAAACATAAATGGGACAATATACAAAACTCAAAATGCAGGACCTGGCATTGCAGGCTAGACCCCAAAGTATTCTTAGGGCATAGCATGCTGTGTTTACCTTCCATTTTAGTTGTATAAAGTCATGCAAACTTCTAGAGGTAGAGCTCACATTCATTTGGACAGTGGGGAGAGTAGGTGCCTCTGAAGTCCTCATGAGTGACATCATATCTGCCTAATTTAGGTGCTTCACCTTGGACAAATACACGCTTGCACTAGAGATAAATCTTACCACATTAGATATCTAAAATGGGGGTGTTAGCGAGTTATCTAAGTTAAATCAGCTGTATTTAAACTCTAGGAGAATATTGGTTTGACATGTGAGACCTACCAGTCTGGAATCTAAAATACAAATTAAGAGCCTTGATCTCTTACATTGTACATGGTGTATTAGGCAATCCAGACATTGTTGAGCTAATGCAGAAGTTAGGAAGGGAAGGAGGTCAAAATTGATATCCTTTATATAGTTTAAGCAAGAATCCTCACTGGATTTCCATTTCAAATATACAGATTGAAGGAAGAAGAAGTAGCACTTAGCATCTTGAGGGTTTTGGAGTAAATCATTTTCTCCAGGTAACTGGAGATGGGTCAGGATGAACTCAGGTAGAAGTTCTGAAAAGGGGCTGACAATCCTGGGATAGATGATTTTACACACACAGATTGCCTATACACACTTGTATAAGTCAGGAAACTTAAGCTTTCTTACATCAGACTCTTATTCCTCTGTTCACAGGCATGAGGAGACATTTATCGAGTCTGCAAGGGACAGATAAGATGGCACATTGCACTTGTAATTTCCTTATTTTTAAGTTGCAATTGAGTCTCACCAACTTTTTATCTTTTTCCTGCCCTCACATATATTAAAAGAAAATTGACTGGATTTCTGCAGCAGCAATAACTGCTCAATATAATATAGCTTAGCCAGCCTTTCTTCTGACACAAACAGCATATTGAATCCTATCATCTCTAGTGTTTTTCAAATGCTGTCAAGTGAGCCTTTTTCTGCCCAAGATTCCACAAAGTTAAAAGGTAAAAAAAACTTTAAAAATTGAGGAATATACTATTACAGTTAGGAATATTTTGTTTACTCACCTTCATTGATTGTTTAAGTTTCAAGTGCTTTGATTGGTTTTTATTTGTTTCCTGTGGGTCTAAAGTTTCACTGTTGGTTGTTAGTGTTGAACCACTGTTGGTTTGTTAGTGACTTAATTGTTAGGCTTGAGGCACCTTTTACAAGGACACCAGTAAGGACTGCCCAGTGTAATTAAGAGTAATAAAACTTTGGGGTTTGATTGTTTGCTTATTTAGATAAATGAATCATTGTTCATTATTTTATGAGTCAAGAATGTGGAAATACCACACAATGCAAAAGATTACAAGATGTTTACAGGTACCAGGGTTTTGTAAACTCTGATATGCCAGCAACCATTTGTGCTTTTGTGCATGGCACTGCACTGCATAACATACTTTTTTCCAGGTTTGTGGGTGTCTGGATAACAAAACTGAACCTTTTTAGAATGTGGGCAAGTAATTTAGGATGTTAGTACAGGCATATCATCTCTTTTTGAGCTATTTGGGGAATCTACGTAGAAAGGTGCATTTAGTTGCTGCCAAACACTTCTGTGTACCTAAATCTCTCGCTAAATCTAGCCCTCTATCTGTCCTCAGAGAAGTTTATTACTTTTTTTGTGGCTCAGTCTGTGGTTGGTCCAACCTTGAACAGGAAAACACAACCCCGTGGGAAGCATTTATTTTAGAATTATTTGTCAATTGTTTAGTTTCCAAACTACTCTTCAATCCCATTAACCATCCTCAATGAAAGCCTTCCAGACTGGAAGGAAACATCAAATTTCTACATGAGCTGCTCTGTAACTCTAAAATAGCAAAGGTAGGGAAAGCAAAGAAGACACAGCACAAATGGAGCCAAACTCATCACTGCTGCCATTCCATAAATAAGAGCTCTCTTTTGTGAGATGTGTCTGTGTGACGTATTAGCTGCCTTTGAGACAGTTTTGAATAAAATTAGGAAGTCACTGTGGTTTTGCCAGTTTTGCATTGAAGCTTTTCCAGTATTAGGTACATCTTGAGGCTTTAAATATCCGTTAAAATGATCTGTTTTCTAACACAGCAAAGTAGGAAAGGTATAAAAAAAAATCTGCTGCCAGCATGAATTAATGACTAATCCAATAATGTTCATGCAATGCCAGGGCAATTAAAATTATTTTTAACACTTTAAAATTTCCATTCAAAAATACTAACCTACTAAAAAACTACCTACCCACATTTTCCTACTTTATTTCAAAGTCTTTATCTCCCTTGCAGATAAGCTATATTCCAATCCTGACTTCTTTTTTTTTTACTCAGGGAAATTGTGCATTACATTTTAAGGCTCTAAATCAGCACTGTAATGGTATAGTGAAATGGATAGCTCATTCCAATAAAAATATGGTAGTAGAAACAGACTATAAGGTTGTTAACTCTTCCCTCCTCACTTCACATTATATTACAATATATCTATGAACACATGAACACAACTATGAATGAGAAATTTTAAAACCTATAAAATCAAAGTTTAATCTACGTGTATTTAAAATAAAATTTCCAGCTTACATAAAATATAAAACTGTTTTCAGAGAGAAGTTTTCAAATGCCATGTCAGGGGATACTTCTCTGTTTTCATGTGCTTCAAATATTTATTACCAGCCAAAACATTGCACTACCACCAATGAGAATGGAAGCGAAGGGTGTCACATAAATGCTCTCATATCACAGCATGCCATCAGCATCAACAGATGTTTAATTTTTTCCTTTAGGATGGAAGTATGTTCATCCCTATTGTGATGAGAATTTACCAGTATGTTGTTAGGTAAGAGATATTTTTAGAGTACTTCAGGTGAGAAGTATCATTATGATTACACTTTGTGTATATAAAAGGAATAGAAATTCACCACATGCCCTTTAAATCATATATTAATTAGACCATGAATTACAGGAATGTATTCACTTTTCAGTTCAGTGTCATGAAAATCCAACACAGTTCCTGCTAAACTGTCTCAGTGGTTAATTGCTTCCATTAACTGCAGTAACTAATTTTGAAATGAAATAAAATATAATATGGTATCAATTTTTCAGTTTGGTAAACTATCTTTAGATTATCTTCCTACTTTAAGATTAGGTATTCTAGATACAATCCAGAAATTATATTAAAACCTTGATCCTCCATTTGTGAAATATTAAAAAAATACTGTTTACAATGGCATCTAGGACTAAAGTTTAATCTCTGATATCTTTCCATAAATAGCAATAACTGGAATAACTCCCTGAATGGATTTATATTTTGTAAGAATATCCAGAATCATACAGAAAGCTTTGAAAATATATGCATCATTTTTTAATAAAATAACAAAAAGAGGTATAACTACCTACTTTAAAAAACAAACAAAACAAAAAGCTTCTATCATATTTCATGCCTACATATATCAAAAAAGATGATCTCTTTTACTGTAAAAGGTTCACAGATAGGGAAGGTATATTTGGTTTGATACCTAAGTATCATGACTCTCTACAGCTGGATTTAAAAAGCTCTAATATTTAATATTTCACATCCAGCATACCATATACTTCATGGCAAAATATATATTTGGTCTGTTTTTACAGTACTTGGCACCATTTCGTTCATCCATCCTACATGTCTACAATGGATCTGTTGTATTTTTCATTTAAGTGAGAGATTCCATTCAGTAAGGCTACCTGAAAAATGTGAATAAACCGTGAAATGGGCACTACCACATTGTCAGCTCTCTTACAGTCTCACTGAGAGGAGGCTAAGGAAGTTGTTACCCTTCTAAATGCAATCTCACCGTTTCCCATCAAATTTTAACTTGCCAGTGCTAATTTCCATTTAAAACGCTGAAGTTCCACTGGTGCTAATATGGTGGAGATAAAATTAAGAAACTGCTTTGAGTCCCCTCATACAAATTAAGTAAAACCTAAAATCTCTAAGTAGTGTGAATTGGTAAGCTCTTCCCTGATACTGTGAAGACAAACACTGTATAATTTTACTTTGATGTAATTCTGTGACTTACACTAGTAACCAGTTCTACCTAGATTAAATTTAGAATCCACAACTCAGATAATCCATTTGTAACAGTGTTCTATGAATAAATGGAAGATTATTCCAAATACTTTCTTAATATTGATTATATAGGATAAATGCAACATTTCTCACTTAAAAATCCAATCGGGGAAAATTTGAAATTCTGCTTATTTGTACTATATTCAATAAAACAGATTTTCATCCCTTTGTGTTTGCACTAACTGCTTAAAGAATCTGAAACAAATTAATGTATTGATAAATAACACACACTTGGGAACATCTGATATTTTTAAAGCTATTTATTTTGTGCATTTTCAGAAAGTCTACATACTGCAATAGCTTAGACATTAAAACAAAGTCATGGATGGAATCTGGTGGAAAAAATGAAAGATCTTGCCATCAGTTTAAAAACGGTTGGCTAAACCCAGATTTCTTATTGGAGGATAAAGGTTGATGATTACTTCTGAATCAGAATGGAAAAAAATCTTTTCAGAACTCCTATCAATGTTAGAAAGATTTTGGTCTTTGAAAGTCTGATTTTGAAAGTATTTGTAATACTTGCAAGGTTTTGTCAGCTCATGTAACCCTTGAGGATGTACTAGGCATGTTCATTTCTCATAGGATGTCACTATAGGTCCCTCTGTTGCTTTCCTTCTGTCCTTTATATACTGTCGGTCTGCCAACTCCATGCTGTTGCTCAGAGTTTTCTCTCCACTGTTCTCTCAGTCTGTGTTTTCCTTACAGGCAATATTTTCCATGGGAACATGGGCTATTGCCATTGTTTGGCATTTTGACAGTCGGACGTGATCATGCTCAGCTGTAGATCTTCCTTGCTATAGAGGGCTGCCCACATTGCTTGGCATTCTCCTAACTGTGACAGTCTGTCATTTCTCTGATGGGGTCCAGATGACTTCAGGGGATAAAAATGTTTTTCTAGCTCATCACAGCTTGTTTTGTTACCTGGGAAGATGTTTTGCTGAATCCAACACTACTAGGTAAGGATCCTTTTCTGTTTGTTTGCCCTTGTCATCAGTTTCTTGGATGTCTTTCCAAGGGATTATGCATGCCTACTGCTATCCATTATGTTTTCAGATTCCCAGATGCCACTGAACCACTAGAATTCTTCTGTAATGTGTTGCTCATTTCCTGACTCAATGTCAGATAGGTCAAAAATATATCTTTAGTTTTGTCTTGACATATTTTGCCCTCTGGATAGACTTTATCTCAGAAATTGTAAATAAATCTTCTGACATCCAAATATTTCTTAAATACTGATCTGATCTTTTCTAGGTCTAGTGGAGGATTTGTTGAGGCTATATGTCTTCTGTAGTGTTTTTACTACTGTTTGCACACTGTTTAAACATATGCACAATAATCTTGTGTACACAGATACTTGTCTATATTTGTCCAGCGTGAAACATACATTTTTATTAGGTCTGCTCCTAAATCTGCAAGGGCCACCTCTGCAGCTCCCTCAGTAATTTGGCATAGTTGTTCCTTAAGACCTGTCCATCTATTCAGTATCTTTCTTAGCATTTTCAAGAAGTAAGGGTATGCTAGCAAGCTGATGGGATCAGTATTTTGCTTTTCAGAGCTACCCTCTAGGAATCTTGCTTGTGCCACCATGCCAACAGTTGTCGGAGGCAAAATATTTTCAATTAGAATAATTTTACTTATGTTTTATTGGCAATTAACAGAAAATTTTGATCACAGATTCATGTATTAAAAAAAAGAGAAGGAAAACACACAACTAAAAACAAACATTTTCCTCCCCTCTCCCCAGGCTCACCTGCTTGTTGCTGCCAGTTAACACAATTCCAGTTTTTGAGACAGTTTTACGTTGCATTAGCCAGAAGACTTTATGTACATATACTGGGGCCAGTGATGCTTCTGAACATGTTCCAAGGCTATTTTCAAGGCCATTACTTCTGCAAACTGACTAGAGCCTCCAGTCCCCTCACAGGTGGCAGCTCCTCCCATGGAGGGATTCCAAGCAGCAGCTCACCACCTCCTGATCCCTGCTGTAATTTTACAAGATCTATCTGTAAACAAACTCCATTGTTTGTTTACAGCACTTAATTCATCATATGCTGGGGCTTCAATAGCCTGAGGAATTTGGTTTTCTCACATTGTTGATTTACTGGCTACAGACTAATAATCCCAATCTGGATCTTGAGTCAGTGCATATTTACTGGGTAAAGGTCAGCACACATTTTAGCTACATAGCAGTAGTTGTTCTTCCACCAGTGGGTTTTGAATCCTTGAACAAAAAATTCAGGACAGATAGTTTAGGGTATAGTCACAGTGATTGCTCTGTGCCTAGCACTGCGGTGGCATGCAGAATGTCCTCAACAGCAGCATAAACCTCTTACTCCCCAGAAATGTAGTTAATTTTGAATCTTTTGCAGCCTCAGCTCTTGAATCCCAACAACTTGCCTTGCATTTCTTGAGGCACTCATTGCCATACGCTCTTGCTGCTGTTGTCTCCTGTGCTGGTATATGACAGAATTTTTATGTCTCTCTTTCTGGATTGGTAAAAATGTCATTGCATAGGCTACCTCGTGCTTGACCTGTTCAAAAGTTCAATGCTACTTCTGTTCCCTCTCAAAGTGACCCTTTTTTTTTTTTTTTGACATCACTATGTAAAAGTTTGGTCAATTGTCTGTAACTGAGGATGTGTGTACACCAATATATATCAATGATCAAGAAGGCATTCTTGTTGACTCACCTCTGCGAAAATATAATTGAGAAAGGGCAAAATCCACCACATGAGTGGTTCCTGAAATATTATTTAAAAAAACCACATTGCTGTTCTAGTTTCTGAAGAGGTAAGGTTCTCTAGAAGCTGAATCTTTCCATAGTTCCACTTTGCTTTGTTCCAAAGTACTTATTTGTGCACTAATCAGATACTTGTCTTAACTCTGGATCTGACAAGATAACCCCTTGCCACTACAACTAACAAAACACTAGTTACTTTAGTTATATTAACTCAGTACAAAGATGAAAACATGTAAGGTTTCTAAAGATAAATTGATTTTTTATTAAGAAAATTCTTACTAATTTATTTACTTTACAAGCAAAAGTCTAGCTGTAAATAAGCTGCTTTCTTTCTTCCTTCAAAAAAGTACCCTGCCACAGCCTCTAATCTTCTAAGTCTAATACTATTCTGGCCACAAGCTAACATGGTTTATCAGCATATTTAACCTTGGTGCAGACAGCAGAGACCAGTTACCTTCTGTCCCTGTATGCTTGTGTGGTGTTGTCAATTCTTACTGTATTTAATGTGCTGTTCTTTAAATAAAAATACTCAGAGATAAATGTTTTCGCTTTTATGATGCTTGCAAAGAGAACATGAGTAACATCTTATGGCCACAATACAGCAGTAACAGGAAGCAGGACAATATGCTTACAGTGAAGAAGTAATTTAGAAGCCTAATTTAGAAACCACTCCTAGGACAGACGATGGTGAGATGGGGAGTGTGAGTCATGTATACACCACATTTGAACATTTTGGTAGTGCTGCCCAAAGTTGTTAGGTTACACTGTACTGTTGAAAGGTTTCTTGTGTCTGATAAGCCAAAATACTTTGCAGGAATTTCAGGAAATATGGGCAACAAGGATTAACTGATATCGATATATATGCATCTGTGACAGCTTAAAATGTTGGGGGGTCCTTTTCCAAACAATTTCCTAATTATTTTGTTCTCTTGTCATGTAGACATTGATACCTAAAATCAAAGCACATTACTTTGCATCCAGATGGATATTTATTTGCGTGATTTTGTATGGGGCAAAAAAAGTGACTGGAGATGAGGAAGGAGATATATGTAGTTCCCTGGCTGCATTTTCTGTATTCTTCCCTTTAATTTGTAGTTCACACGCTAACCTATGCCAGGTTGATCTGGGAGGTTAGAGCAGAAGTTCCACTGATACTTCAGCTATAATCCCTTTCCTTGGGAGGGATAACATTTGGGCTAGCTCATGCAGTCCTCCTCTCGCAAAACTCTGTCTACAGTTATTATTAAGGACAGTTGTGCATGAAGTCGATGCACATCACACCAAAGAAGATAGGCAGATCACACCCCTCCTCTTACCAGACACACTGTGCTCTTTCTTACACACCCATTGAAAAGACCAGCTTGTGTCTCAATATTTTGTAATATACTTCAGGATACTTTGAATGTGAAAGACAATGAATAAAATCAGATGTTATTACATTTAATCTTTAGCAAAAAAGAATAGGTGAAAAAGACCCAAGATAAGAATATAGGATGATATATAAAAGCATTTTAAACTTCCTTGTTATCCATTTGTTAAGATGAGATGACAAGTTTCAGTCTGTGGAGAGACAATTTTCTCATTTAGAGGTGAATTCAGATATCATTGTTCTGAGGATTTTTTTCTTTTTATTACTATTTTAACTTAGTGCTATGAACAGAAAAGGGAAAAAAACAAATCTTAAAGCTGCTTTACTTGTTACTTTGTTCATAATAATGTACATACTTCAGTGAAAATATAACAGAAATACTAAAATTAGTTCCATTTCATTAGCATGACACAGCTACTTTCTACCTTGGAAAGAAATCTGTATGTAAAGTGAAATGAGCATTTCTTTTAACATGAACACGCAAAATCCTTTTCAAGGAGAATCACCAAAGTCACTTGCCATCCAAAGTCACACAGTCAGTGGATCTAAATCAGAGCAACTTGCTCAGAAATATTATTTTTTGTATCATTCTGACATTGCTCTGCAAGGAGTTTGGGATAATAATGTTATTTTATAGTGGACTTGAGGCCACTTTATTATAATGGTCCAAGCATATTCATTGCATAATTCAACACCCGATTGAAAAAACTTTAAGTTTATAAGAAACTGCTAGTATTTGTGCCTTTCTTTTGGGAAGTAATAGTGGAGGCCCATCAAGACAGAAAATAGTGATTGTTTTCATTCTTTTACTTACATTACATTTAAAGAATTGCAAAACAATTCATACTAGAAAACTGAAATAAAAAGTCAGAGAATATTCCTTTCATGACTTCTAATGACATGAAAATGTGAAATAACAAGTCATAAAAAATAAAAATATTTTAACTGTTGAGATCAGACTTTTTACCATGCCAAGCAATTCAGACCCCACTTAAACTGCACTGGTAGTTATTACACATTTTTAGAGCAGTGCACGTTGGTGAATCTAGTCTGTCTTTGTGTCTTTGACTTTACAGAACCTTAGAGGGCTGCATAAGTAAAGGCAGTGCTTTGTAAGAGCTGGATGTAGAAAGTCACACTTTGGACATCCTCTGTATCTCTCTGAGTGAAGTTTTCACCCCACATTTCTTATCTTACTTGTCTGGTTCCTTGTGCCTTAGATACAAAGCTGGTCATGGCAAAGACATGAGAAACCTTCAGTTATTTTGGCAGCAAGAAACTACAGGCACTTTTGAGGAGCGTTAATTACAAGGCATCAGGAATTCTTGAAAGAATTTTTTTAATCTTTCAGAGTCATCTCATCATAGATACAACTTCCTGAAGAATAATTCTAAAGAAAGGATTTTCTAACTATCCTAATGTCATTTCTTGCCTTAATTTTCTTAGGCAAACTAATTGGTAAATCACATGGAGAAAAGGAAGACATTGAAACAAAAAGGAAAAATCCTAAAGGAATACTTTAGTTTATAAAGAAACTTGTTTCTTTTTACTTTTTCATAAAAGTTTTTTCTATTGGCTAGGACAGGTACTTGAGGAAACTTTTGTACTACTTTTTGAAGAAAATTAGCAGAGATTCTGATTCAAGCAAAAAATTGGATCACAACCGTCCTGTCTATGATTCACTGGATATTAGTTCTGATTTTTTAGAAATCTTTTATTTAGTAATCTAACCACCATACATAATAGCACAATTTCAGACTTCCAGAAAACCATACACTATGTAGAGAAGGCCTACATATCTGGGCATATCCTCAGAAAGAAAAAAAAAAAAAAACAATTTATTCTAACAATATTTTATTATAGTTTTACCCATAATTATGTCTATGCTTTGGCTTCTTTTATAATCTGTGCAGAAAGTTTCCTCCAGAGCTAGTTCAGCATGTTAAGTCAAAGGAGGAACCCTTCTCATTGACAAAGAAGAAAGCTGTGGAGATTATCCTTTTTTCTACTCCACCTCCTGGCAAGTGTTAGCAACTCTGAAAAAGAAAGCCCACTAATCCACTTAAAATTCCCTTATAAGGCATATTTGGTAGAAATCTAAAAATAACTCAATCTTCTACCAGAAAATTAATAGGGTTATATATTATTTGTGCTACCTAGACTCTGATCTTGGTTAGAGTACTTAAGGTCCCTTTAAAAATAATATTTTTTCTAAGTTGCTGAAGGATTAATTTGAAAAGTTTCCATATGCAAAAAATAGAGGCTCTGAGTTTACTGAAAGTTCACTCAGTTACTGAGGTCTCCACAAAAGAGGATTTCACTTGCATAAGGGCGAGTATTGCCTTTTGTTGCTGGCATGAGACCTTCCTACCAATCCTGCCTTCCTATCATGGGGAGTGAACCTGTAGTTTTACACTCAGGAGCATATAGTTCTTGAGAGATAAGACTTCACATATCATTCAAGACTATTCTTATAATGAACCTAATTTTGAATTTGTGAGAACACAGTAACAGACAAAGATTTCTTTGTAATACAGTATGAGGTTTATTTAGGCTATGCCATACCTGGATCTACAGCGTAATGCACTGGACAGGATGGTTTAAGACATATCTGTAAGGTTAAGAGAACAATATGTGTTCACAGTCAGATGTGGAATTTATCTCTTCAAGATTATAAATCCAGACCTGTATTATTTCTGAAAGCTTTACAGTCATTATTAGTGAAAACTTGCTCAGAAGCTGATTGCCAAGGATCAGAAAGGAACAGCTGCTTTCTTGGGGCCAGGGGCTGGGGCCCTGATAAGAGTATTCGTTGCATTAGGTAGAGCGTATGTCTTTCCTGAAAGTCTATTCCATTAAAACTTCACTTGGACATTCTGGAGACAAAACCCTTCTAGGCTTTCCAATCTGAGTTTTAATATTTAGGTGTGTTGGTTTTTTATTACATACATACTACCTAGATGTGATTAGGATTTGAATCAGAATTGATGCAGATAAAATGACTTTACAGGTCTGGTACATTTGGGGGAAAAAGGGGAGAGGCCATGGACTTACCTTAACATTTACCCAGGTAAAAGGAAGAGATGTTGCTTCCACATACCTATCAGAAGGCACAAGGAATTCAGTGGCTCTGGCATAATGGGGCATATAGGGTGTGCCAGAGAGAAGGCTCAAGCAGAATATATTCCCCCATCCATCTAGTGCAACAGTTAAGACCTTCTAGTTTACAGTTTCCTGTGTGAATTCCTCTTGGAGCATACATCAATGTTATTTTATTTTCAGGATTAATTCAATGTTACTACTAAACAACATTTACTCATCATCTCTGACGTCACATCCCAGGCATTTTAGCAGCACCTCCTTTGGCATCTGGAACTTATTTCCATTTAAACTGATTTACCTATAATTTCATATGCATGTTTATTTCCTTAATCCATTTCAGACTTTGCATGTAAGTGTATGTGTATATAGCAACTAGAGATATCATTAAAGCTTGGTTAATACTAGGATGAAATTTAAAGAGAGATTTTATTTCTACTTTTATTGCTCAAATTAATTTGCAAAATTAGTTTTATAACTGAACATAGACTAGCTGGATTTGTTGTTTCTCAATAAATGCATGTAACTATTTTTCTCAGAAGAATAACTAATGTGCCTTTTGTTAATGTTGTCTCATTTACTTAATATATATTTCCTATCTACATGTCCTCTACCTCACAGACCTAGACCTCTGTGAGATCTGACTAGTGCCACGACTACTGAGTAATGTTCCTTTAAATTTCCTTAGCTGCTGTTCCCAGGATTCACAGGTAATGGCAATTTTTCCCCGGAGCAAAGCACTCTTATATTTCTTATAATACCAAACAGAATGGCACTTAGACAAAACTACATATAGCCTTTATAAAGTGTAAAATTTAGTTCTTGTTTTCTCTGTTAAACATCATTCAACTTTTTCAAACAAATTAGAAACATTTTGTTATGGAAGACTTTGTTTGGAATTAAATCTGCAACAGAGTTGTCAGAGTTCCTGAGTCTGAAGGGTCTTCAAAGTACACATGAAGAAATAAAGATGATTTCTTTTCAAGAATTCTTTTTTAAGGTTTGACTTTTTGCAGATAACAGACAACAGTCATGCAGAGAATAATAAAAAAAAAAGCTCTCTGGTGCTCACTAACTCTTGGACTGTATGGACATTGTTTGCAAAGAGCGTCAGTTGCTGCTTTTCTTCTCTAGTTGTGAACTGACCAGTTAATGTATCAATTCTCATGGTGACAAAGCCTAAAGAAAAGTGATTTTTTGGAATGACAATAGAAGGCTGTATGCTACATGTTCATGCTAAAGCATGTAGTGTCTTTTGTGGTAATAAGCATCAAAGTAGTAAAATCTAGGTGAAGGACACCAATAGACTGTTTATAAGCTTTTGTTAGCCATTGCACTCCAATGAGTATTACAGAATTACAGAATCACAGAACAAGCTGAATTGGAAGGGACCCACAGGGATCATCGAGTCCAACTCCTGTCCCTGCACAGCATCATCCCCAGGAATCACACCACATGCCCAAGAGCATCGTCCAAATGCTTCTTGAACTCTGTCAGGCTGGTGCTGTGACCACTTCCCTGGGGAGCCTGTTCCAGCGCCCAGCCACCCTCTGGGTGAAGAACCTTTTCCTAATACTCAATCTAAACCTCCCCTGACACAGCTCCATTCTGTTCCCTCTGGTCCTATCACTGTTCACCACAAAGAAGAGATCAGTGTCTGCCCCTTCTTTTCCCCTCATGAGGAACTTGCAGACTGCAATGAGGACTCTCTTCAGTCTCCTCCAGGCTGAACAGACCAAGTGACCTCAGCCACTCCTCATTTGTCTTCCCCTCAAAACCCTTGATCATCTTCATTGCCCTCTTTTGGACACTCTCTAATAGCTTAATATCTTTCTTATATTGCTGTGCCCAAAACTGCCCTCAGGACTCGAGGTGAGGCAGCTTTCTAGCTCAGTGCAGAGCAGAGCAGGACAATCTCCTCCCTTGCCCGGCTGGTGATGCTGTGCCTGATGTCCCCCAGGACACGCTTGGCCCTCCTGGCTGCCAGGGCACTGCTGACTCACATTCAACTTTCCATTGACCAGGGACCCCCAGGTGCCTTTCCCTGGCACTGCTTTCCATCATCTCATTCCCCAGTCTGTCTGTACATCCAGGGTTGCCCCATCCCAGGTGCAGAATCCAGCACTTTTCCTTGTTCAACTTCATATGGTTGGTGATTTCCCAGATCCCTCTGATTTGTCCAGGTCTCTCTGCAGGACCTCCCTGCCTTTGACGGAGTCAACAGCTCCTCCCAGTCTTGTATCTGCAAACTTGCTCAATGTCCCTGCCAGTCCTGCATCCAAGTCATTTATGAAGATGTTAAAGAGCACAGGGCCTAAGATGGAGCCCTGTGGAACCTCACTGGTGACAGGTCCCCAGTCTGATGTCACCCCATTCACTGTAACCCTTTGTGCCTGACCCATGAGCAAGTAGCTCACATGATGTGTTTATCCAGCTGTGTGCTGGATATTTTATCCAGAAGGATTCTGTGAGAGACAGCATTGAAAGCTTTACTGATATTCAAAAAGATCAACTGGCTTCCCTTGATCAGCCAGGTGGGTTACCTTGTCATAAAAGGAAATCAGGTTTGACAAGCAGGACTTTCCTCTCACGAAGCTGTGCTGGCTGTGATCAAAGACTGCATTGTCTTTCAGGTGTTTTTCAATACCTCCCAGAATAATCTTCTCCATAACTTTACCAGGCACTGAAGTGAGACTGACAGGCCTGTAGTTTCTGAGGTCCTTGCTCTTGAAAATCGGGACAATGTTGGCCAGCTTCCAGTCAGCCGTAGCACCTTTCCAGATTCCCAAGACCACTCAAAAATCATCAAGAGAGGTTTTGTGATGACATCACCCAGCTCTTTAAGGATTCTTGGATGAATCCCGTTAGGCACCATAGATTTGTAGGGATCAAGCTGGAGCAGCAGACCCCACACAATATCAGGGCTGACTTGGAGCTGATCACTCTCACAGTCATGGTCTTATTGGCTATCATCACACACTTGCTAGGTTTTCTTAACTCATTCAGAACTTGTGTTGTTAAAAATGTATGTGCTCATTAAAAGTTCACTGAAAACCAGTAATACCTTGCACTCCATTTTAATCTGTTTTACCGAGCTTTATCAGAACTGTACCTTCATGGAGTTCAGCTAAACAGCAGGATTAATGAAAATATAAGAGATATAAGAGCCTAACATGGCTTTAACACTTTTAAATGAATTCAAATTCTATGTTTATGAATATTCTGGAAAAAATATATTGACACTATAAATAAATTTACTGTAGATTATTCACACATCACTCATAATTCAGTTCTATACTTGATATAGTCAAAACTTAATTTACTGATGTTTGTTCTGACTTTTTATTCTGCTTTAGTTACATACTAATAAATTAAGTCATTATATAAATAAAATAGTTCACTGATAGTATCGATGTGTTTTATTTCATTTTGCAGATTATTTAAGTGTATATGCTATTTCACCATAACATTTACAATATCAATATGGACAGTTTTGCATTAGACATCTTGAAATACAAATGATCATTCTTATGCATATGCCTGTAAAATGTTTAATCCTTTAGTATAACTTATCCAGTAAAAGTCTGAAATTGCATTGTATTCACCATTTTTGTACACTTTCTGTATAATCCATGGATTAAAATTAGGCTTTCACTTACTCTAGCAATCACTACTCATTTCATCAGATGTGAAGCATACATGCTAGAAAGCTGCAGCAAAACTCTGAGGATGAGGTGGGGAAATGACTGTAATATTGCTTCAGGAATATTCTTTTTGCCATTCCTTGCAGTCAAAACATTTTTGAAAGAGATTCCTAACTACTCTTCTATCTTTTCTCTGATTCTTTACTCATGTTTTCCCTCTCATACTGTACGGTTTAGTGTAAACTCCTAAAGGATAGCTTTTAAAGACACTGGTAGGTCTTTCTGCTACTTTACAGGTCAAAAAGGGATTTGATGATAAGTATTTTGCTTTTCCAACTTCTTTATGTAAGTAAAGGACATTTTAACTAGTAGGACATGAGATTATTGTTGAGGATAAATACTGAAGGACTTAATATCTCAGGTTGAATTACACTAGGTAAATGGGGTCCCTGAAATTCTCTACTTACAAAATTGTCCTTCTGACATTTCCCTTTCTCCTCATTGAATAGAGGACCAGTGCATCTGGAGATGTTTACCAGAGTGTTCATTTGTATGCCTGGAATAGGAAAACTGAAGAAACTAGATGAGTAGTGTTCCCAGTCTGGAGTCAGTACAAACACCCTGTCACTTAAATGGTTTCCTGTGCTTTTCCTTATTCACTAAAATTTTTTAATCAAATGAAATGTTGTTATTTCAGATAGATTAACAATTTTATTGCCCTCTAGTGGACTCACTTATTTGCAATTGCATAAATTAACCTGAAGAGATTTTTAAAAGCATATGCTCTGTAACACAGAACAGTAAATCTGAACCAGAAAGTAACTTTGATTGAAAAATATCCCACAAATTACTTTTCATAAGGTATGGGCTGGGGATTATGAAATTTGCCTGGCAGTGGCACCAACCAGTCAAGTATGGCACGACTGCCTGAGGCCCAAACAATACATCAGGCATGTAGTGACAGGACAAGGGGAAATGGTTCAAAACTGAAAAAGGGAAGGTTTAGATTAGCTATTAGGAAAAAATTCTTTACTGTGAGGGTGGTGAGGCACTGGGACAGGTCGCCCAGAGCAGCTCTGGATGTTCTATCCGAGGAGGTATTCAAGGCCAGGTTGGATGGAACTCTGAGCAACCTAGTATACTTAAAGTGTCCTTGTCCATGACGAGGGAGGTTGGAACTAGGTGATCTTTAAGGTCCCTTCTAACCCAAACCATTCTATGAGTCTATGATTTCAGCTCTTCAGTATGTGCATTAATCAGTCTCTAACTCTCAAACATTATTCATATTTTATTGTAGCTTCAATGCTTGGTTAAATTTCTGAAATTATTCAGCATGTTTAACTTGCACAGGTTCTGTTGGGGACAGAGAGCAAGCCTTGGAAAATGTTCCATCAGAAAAAAAAGTAAAGGGTAAGCACTGAAAGGCAACAAAAGAAAATATTGTCAGAAGTATGCTGGAAAATTATCAGGCCATGCATAAAATAGAAGAGATTTTTAACTACTTTATAAAGATTAAAATTGAAGGGACTGGTCTAATAAAGATAGCTAAGGTGAATAAAGATGCAGATGGATTTTAGAAAGAAACCACTAGGGTAGGTACTGAACTTGTTGACTTCTGAAAGCATTGTTTAATGAACCTAATTTGCCATTGCAAATTGCACTGAGCATCAATCTAGATAGCATAGCTAGAACTCTTCACATGTGTCTAAATGTGGCCTTTATATATAAAATGAATTAAAATTTAGATTTTTAAATTTTGAACAAGCATCAGTGAAACTCTCTTTGGGATAAAATACGTCTGAATTTTTTATGAAATACTGAGTATTAATGGGAGTAAAATATGGCTTCACAAATACCACATATTTCCATGTTGCAGCATTTCTAATATTAATATAATTTGGCAATTTGATCTCTTTTAAATATCTGGTGAGAGTTGTTTTAATATTTGGAGTCCATCAATAATACTTATTTCGCACAATAAGGAGCTACATAAATATTTATTAAATGATGCGTAATTTTTCGAAATCATTTCTTAGCACATAGCAGGCTTGCAAATTTGACTGAGAGAGACTGATTACTGCAAATTCCATTGCTTATGCTTTGAAGTGAATTGGATTACTCTGGATTTACACAAGGGCCCGGAGTACATTAACAGGCTTTAGCTATCCTAAGCAGCCTCACCTGGATCTTCACACAGCCACTCTTCTTATGGGCATGGCAGTTTCATGAAGCTCATGCCAGGTCACACAGCCCCTGCCCCGTGCTACAGTGAAGGTGTCCCTGAGCCCAGACCTGCCTCCTGGTGTTCTGGTCCAAGGGGTTCCTGCACAGACCTGAATCATATGCTGCAGTAGCCTTGTATCCAGCCCTGTCTCCTGTCACTCCTGAAGGAATCTCTGTGATCAGCCCAGACTTGACCCATTATCTCACCTTATATGGGACTGCTGATGGATGCTGTTCCTCTCATGGTCCTGCCTTCCTACAGTAGGGCTGTTCTTTTTGTCAGAGAGGGCACTGTCCTGCCTGTCCTCAGCTCTTGGCTCATACTCTTCAATGGACAGTGAACCATCCTCTTCTGGACTAGACCAGACCCCTTTAACCAAGGGCTTTTGTTGCTCCCTGGAAAACAGGTACATAAAACAAGAATATTTCCTTAACAAATTTACATCCAGTATCAGCAAATTAGGCACAAATTTATATTTGCTTGAACCGTGTCCAATGCTTCTAAGTTTTAAGGGCCGAGAGGACTTCTACACATCAGTCATAAAGAATTAGGGATACATTTTTCTACACAAGAAATACAATGTATTTCTTGTACCATTCTGGATATTTTTTAATCTGGTATTATTTTGCTCCTGTCATAAAGAAGCCTAATATATTCATAAAGCCCAGCCTTCACTTAAAATCCCTTTTCAGAGCTTTAACTGCAATTTAAAATTTGGCTTCAGATTGCATAATTTACCAAGTATATTCTCTCATCAACTGTTGATTTAGGCAAAAAATCACAGTCAAAATCACTGTGAAAGAAGAGACATCCACAGCTGAAATCTAAAATTAGACAAAGACAAATCATCCTTGGACTATTTGGTGCCTACCTGGGAGCTTTACCTCTGAGGGTGGTGGAAGTGTGCAAAATTAACCTGGTGGTGAAAACGTGGGCAGATATACTGTATCTTACACAGCCTCAGAGAAGAATGCAGGGAAATCTGGCGAGTGTTTTGCCTCTTCCATAATAAAAAAAATTGATCAATTTAAGTGCTTCACAGTACAGGTATCACCACACTGATATAAGTCATCATATACATGGTTTCTAAGGGTGAGAAAGGTGAGATGTGTGTCAGCCATGCAACAATTCCATCCCTGTACTATTTCTGGGGTCAGATAAACTACAAAGAAACTCTTTATGCAGCTGATGAAAGCAAGCAGCCATTTGGTCATAACTGTGACCCATCCTTAGGATAGATAAAAAATGCCACTAACGTGGATTCCTCATATTAGGGAATCTCTCTGCTATTCTGACTGAGTTTGAATTGTTGTGCTTGTTTTATTAAGAATTTCATAACATTATATGAAATTATAGGATTGACTCTATGAATAAAATTGATGGGATCCAGATTTACAGCAATATTTGTGAAGAATCTAGGACTAGTTCTATGATAAACAAGTCTATAGGCAAATATTCAACAAACTGGGGGAACTCACATCTCTGTGTTGTAATTATATGATACATGCCCCTTTGAATTTCAGTGGATTCAGGATTCCTGGTTTCTCTTGCAAGGAATCATAAATTGTTTTCTGTGCTGCACAGTAATTTTGCCCGTGCAATTTCCAGATGAAGGATATTTTCTCCCAGTTCAGTCAAGCAGTAACAAAGTCTCATAGTTCCACTTCTTGATCTTATCCTATTACTTCACTATTTCTTTGTTCCATTGTTCCAATCATGATGTCCTCAGACAGTATCATTTTTCCTGCTTTCTCTTAGTGGCACTGATACCTCATCATTTACCACATCCAATCAATCTCTGGCCTACATCTGAAAAGGATATTTCCCCCATTCAGTTTGACTTATCATTTTTTATCAGTCATTATCTTTTTCCTTGTTCTTGTTGGGTTTTTTTGCTTTCGTTTGGGGCTGTTTTTGCTGTTGGTTGGTTGTTTTTTTGTTTCTTTGTTTGTTGTTCTTTTTTTGTGGTTTTGTTTGTTTGATTTTTTTTATTATTATTATTATTATTATTATTTTTCTGTTCTGTTCTTTCCTTATTATGGAGCAATATGAAAGTGGCCTTCAGATGGATGTCACAAAGAGAACCTACCCCTTTGAACAGGGAAGATTGCTTCTTCCATTCACCACAAACAGGAAAATGCCACCCAAAGGATGGGAGAAGAGGCAGAGGCAGTAGCAAGAAACAGTGAAAGGCTGTGATGCCCTTTTCCCATCTGTAACAGTAAGTTTAGAGACTGTGCTGGTAACTGTTATGAGGACCCATGGCTTTCAGAAAATGAGATCACTTCCCAAAGCTGAACATGCTGTAATTACATCACACTTGTGTTATTGTCATCATATTCTCAGAACGGGAAGCTCATGTCATTCCAAGCAAGTACATTTTTAATCATTAAATGAAAAGCTTTTGCTTCCAGGAGCTACAGAAAAATATATCATCTGTCCACAAAAAGGAAAGGACAGAATACTACTGTTTCAAAGAGTAGTCCTATTAGTCAGCACGCTAATGTGTTTCACAAAAGCCCACAAAACTTCACATCATGTGGTGATCTTTCCTGACCAAGAAAAAAAAATAACAAACTTACATTTAATGATAAAATTTAATCTATGTACTGCAGAAACGCAAATATTTCTCTGTCCTATGTTCCTTCTGAAGGGCTGGAACTAGTAAAGAACTTCTACACATATTTAAACCTATATCAAATATCAATTCGCTTTTTTCCTAAGGTTGATTGCATTATTTACCTGTAATTCATTAAAAAGATAATTAGTGGGTCAGTTATTTGGTCAATCTACTCTGCTTTCAGGCAGGAGCAACTTGAAACATTCTTAGTTTTTAATTCTTATGGCCTTTTTAGAGTAGTCTCTTCCAATGTTTACTTATTATTACAGTAAGGCAAAAAATATATCTAACCTAACTGTCTTGGGTGTAAATTAAGTCAAAGTTATCCCACACTGATGAGGGATAAATGTGTTCTTTTCATGATACTGTACATTTTCAAAGAGATTATTACCGTGTCCTCTGCACCATCTTTCTTTCTAGGCTATACAAATCCAATTTTCAGTTCAAGACAAAAGCTTTTCTCATCTGTCTTTAAATCTCTGATCACTTTGTTGCTCTTTTCTGTTTGTTTTCTCGTAGAGATCAGTGCCCAAACCTAATTTCTAGATGAAGCCTTGCCAAGACTGAGGAAGGAATAAAAAATATCATTCAGAGCTGTCAGTTTTTGATGAGCCATTCCCAGAAAAACATTCACCTTTTTTGGCAACATCTTATACACCTTAATTCAGACTATGGCACATTTATAGTTTTCTGTAGTCTTTCTTGTGTTGCTCTTCCTCCTTTTGTAACTGCCCATAGAACATCTTTGCTGAGCATGGTACCTGTATACATCATCATTAAATTCAATCAGGTTTGGGATCTTTTCTCTGACATATGTTCTTCTCCAGAACACTTGCAAATTCCACAGTGCCAGTTCGATACAATTATGCCAATGTCATTGTGTGAAGTACTGTCAAGTAATCTGACATTTTCCAAAGGGTTGGAAAAGTAAGTATCCAGGAATAATACTTTAAATTAAAAAAGCTCGGTGTATGTGATACGTGTCAGCAAACCACGTTGCCTATATCATTGTGATTTAAAAGAGAAAAAGTGAGTAAAAATCCAAGGAACTGTACAGCAAGATTAGAAAAAAGGCTTAAATTTTATTAAGCATTTGTAAAGTACCGTGATGAAAAGGTACCCTTAGTGCACATCCAGAACTATTTGTGGATACTGGTCTTGTTAGACTATAGACCTAAGTTCTATAGACTTTGCACTTACCTGAAATTCATATTATAAAAAATAACACAGTATTTAGTTTTTAAGTTATTATTGCTTCTCTTATCACATAGACATTAATCTATTCTCTGATGCATTAACAAAGCATTTGGTTGTACTGTACTACAAGAAATTACTTAATTCGCATACAAATTTCCTGAAATAAGTCCTTTGGTAGTAAAAGTTAGTTCCATTGAAAACAGTGAAATGACTCTACAGCACATTGAACTGAATGCTGGAAATTACTCTGTCTGCTTTACACTTTTTTGGAGTGGAATTTTTAATCAAAAATTATTTTTAATTCATAGGTTACTTGCAGTAGCCTTACTGGAAACTTCCAAGTGTTGTATGAGTCTGTGTAGCCTCATAAGTCATCTGATTATTACCTATGGTCCCTAAGTATTTTCTGTATGATCATATGCTTACAGATGTATTAGAATTCCTCATCTAAATATAAAATCAGCTATTTTCTTTAGACTATTGATCATTTATATGCTTTGAGGATATTTTGATTTTTAACCCTTAAATTTTAGTTTTTCAATGATAAGCTTTGCTCAGAATTACATTAAATAAGGAAGAAAAACAACTACAAAGCTTAGAGTTCATAGAAGCATAGAATGGTTTGCGTTGAAAAGGACCTTAAAGATCATCTAGTTCCAACCCCCCTGCCATTTACAGGGACACCTTGCACAAGACCAGGCTGTTCAGAGCCCCATCTAACATGGCCTTGAACACTTCTAGGCATGGGGCATCCATAATTTCTCTGGACAACCTGTTCCAGTGCCTCACCAGCCTCACAATAAGGAATTTCTTCCTAATATTTAATCAAAACCTACCCTCTTTCAATTCAAAACCATTCCCCCTTGTCCTATCACTACATGCCCTTGTAAAAAAAGTCTCTCTCCATCAGTCTTGTAGTTAGACACTTACAGACTACAGCTCTATGCACATTAACATCACTTTGGTAAAATAAATGAAACAAATAAAAATAGAAAAATACCAACTAAATTCTTTTATGAGCTCATATTAAAGTTGTAATGATAATTAAAGAATAGACTAGCTCTCTTATTTGATTAACAAAAAATGGTAAACTTACAGATTTGAGTTCCAGACAAGACAGAGTTGGTAAAACAGACCTTGCTCAAAGAATTAAGGAGAAAATCTCTTTAACCTAACCTCCATTGTCTCTGTCCATTTATATATATATGTTCTCATTAGGATACTAAGCATACATTTCACACTTGTTTTGTTCAATACTAAACATGGATGAACATCCTATGTTTGATGTTAAGTGCATCTATGGGTTTTGGAGAAGTTTGTGTCTCAGAACTCCACCTCTCACTCTACTTTCTGGCAGCTCTCTGGGTCTCTCTGGTAATGAAAAAACAGACATCATGTTTCTTAAGATAATCTGGAACTCTGCCTTCCGTGCACTCTCCCCCTCTCTTTCATACACACACACACACACACACACACACACACACACGTGTGAACACGCACATTGACAGTGTGCACAAAATAGCAACTATAGAACGTGTTACAATGAAAAAACCCGTATATTTCTAATGATGCTGTTTTGTCATCCTCTGTCCTCCAGAAATTTTATTCATCCTGACAAACATACGCCTGCTCTAACAAAATGTGAGATCCTTCCTAAAAGATACAAATGTTTTCATCTGCCTTTGGGTCAGTGAGAGCTGAAGGTTTGAAAGTCTGCTAAAGGCCCCTCACCTCATAAAGCCCACTGACTACATTAAGAAGGTGATTTTTCACTATGAATGACTGGACACAATAACAGTGGAAATAATATGAAGAGTAAGAAAGGTGTTCAGAGCAGTTAGTAAGTTGGACAACTGCAATATCAATCAATTAATGTAAATCCTCAGTAAATCTCAGGTGATGACTTAGCAACTAAATAAACAGCAAATGCACTTTTAAAAAAATCATACATATAAGCAACTCTCTAATTATACTATTTCTAATTTCAGTCATTTTTATTTCATACTTTCCAACACAGGACATAGAAATAGATGAAGTGTAAGCCTAGTGTTTTCCAAAATGCCTGTGGGATCAGTTTGACCAGTTCCCATCAAAAAAATTAATGAGAAGTAGTGTTCAAATCCTATAGGTTCCTTTGAAATTTCAATCTGAAAGTATGAGTGCTATTTTGAAGCTTCTCTCAAGCTAAAGGTCTAATCATTATTCTGCCTCTTCTTCAGTTATGCACGAGTAAGAATATGTGCATAGGATTTCTATGGGAAGACTCCTTAATGATACAGAAATACTGTATAGCCAGTTCTTGTGCTTTTATGAAGTGTCTTGCAACGAAGAAGTTAGAAAAAAATAAAATTGAGAAGACCAGAAAAATCCAGGCAGAGGAAAGATAAAAAGCTCTGCACATCTTAGATTATGAAAGATTAGAAGATATATACATTAAAAATATATAAATAATATTTTTCTTGGAGAAAGATAATATAATGCCTTACAAGGACCAGGATCATACTTGTATTTACTTTGTACAGAGCAGAATTGGGGTGGAAGAGGGTGCAGGCAGGTGGGGTGTGTTGCAGAAATCTTCAGTAATTTTTGTATGACTCTGCTGTGCCTGCGTTATATAGGTCACACCAAACTGAACCAGTAAGACTTGATGAAAGTCTACAGCATAATCTAACTACTTTATATATGCTCTTTCCAGAATACAGATGTAAAACTGGACTTCTTATCTCACTTTCTTGCCAATGTCACTGGCACCAGGCGCCACGTATGCACAGACTTTTTAAAGCTAATAACCATTAATTGTGCCTCACCTTTTTATAGAATCATAGGATCACAGATTGGCCTAGATTGAAAAGGACCTTAAAGATCATCTAGTTCCAACCCTCTGATCTTCCCATTTTTTTCCTTTACCAGTGTGCATTAGAAACATAATGAATTTAACTCTATTTTAGTAGCTCTACACACCTACAATATCAGCATATGTACAGATAGGTTTGAAATGTGACTCTTTACGTGAGGTCATCCCCACCAAAATGCTAGAGTAATATTGTAGTGCATCATCAGATATATCTTTTTCTTCTTAACAATCTACACCGGCACCTTCATCCTTTTCCACATATTTTATGCTAATTATTTAAATTTCTGTTGCTAAGGTCATGACTGCCACTGGAATAGCAAAGAACAGCCAAGGTGGCCATGAAATTTGACTGATGAAAGAAGTTAACAGGGCAAAATTTGGTTTCAGCTTAATTACTTTAAAATAATTTCCTATCCTCTTCTGGAATATAAATTAAAAAACACCTGTAAGAGTAAGAAGAGAATGCTCATGGTGCTCTAATTAAGAAGTACAGTGTCAAAAACAGAGGAACTGAACATTCTTTCGTCAGAGGAGCCTGGGCACAGGAAAACTGAGCCAGGTACAAATTTACATTCCCCAAAGACATGTAAAATCATCTGTATGATGCAACTAAATTCTGTGAGTGTGCAATACATTTTCAGATAGCAACATCTTGGTAAACATGTCCGCCGTACTATTCCAAAGAATTCATTTTCTGAATCTTTTCTTCCCTTCACCTTCCCAAATTTTTCACCTTGGGATGTGACTACAGTGTGACTATAAATATTCACCCACATACTAATATTCTTGCACTTAAAAGCTACATTTTTAAGTTAAATGTTTCTTATTAGGCCACCAGCATTCAAGATAAAAAGCTGAAATTGCAAATGGAATCTTTATGCTGGTCTCATGAGAATGTGCACTATTTTATACTCCTCTTTGACTGAACCACTACTTCCCAAATGACAAATAGTCAGTTATAGCAAAAGCATGCTAAGATAATCCTAACATGGAAGGTTGTCAATAAAAGGGGAAAACAAACAGATCATAATTGGAGGAATACAGATACAGAGAAACCAAACTCTCTGTGTGTGATTTTTCCTCTCTTACTTGAGTAACTATTTCTATTCGGTATGTATCCGTCACTTTGGGTGTATCTGTATTGCAGAGTAAAGTAACAAAAAACCTTAACCTTAAGAAACCTCCTTTTTCTTGAAGGCTGGCCTCTCCAGATATATTTTCAAGTGTGTCCTTTTAGAACACATTTTCTTTTGTTAGCACTGCTCTCCCTTCACAAGAAACATGCAATTTTTTTTTCTCTAAGCTCTTCTCTCAGCTCTTCTTGAAAAAAAATCTCATATGTGTATGGTATAAAGCAAAATGATCTTAAGGAGTCATACGTGTCTGATGGTTTTGAGGGAAGTAACTCCAGTTCTTGGGCTTCTAAAACAGCAGAACTGCTTTTTAGAACCTAAACTCTAATTCATGCAAAAGTAAGTATGTAAAGAAATTATGCCGTCACAGTAAAGATATTCTTGAATGTGTATGTCAAGCATAATAATTATTTTCTTTCCCAAGACTGAAGAAAAATAGCTTTGAGAGGTGCAGTGATTTCATTAGTGACACTGCTAATTAACTCTGAAACTCACCAGTGATATTTAAATATTAACATTCCTATCTATTTTACTGGTACTCTTTTTGCCAGATACATCCAATCCATCTGTGAAATTCCAGTCTTAGGTTTACTTCTGCCAAACACAATACTATTTCTCTCTAACTCCAATTCCCAAGACTTATCTTTCCCTATATAACACTTCCAATGTTCATTTCTGCTGTAAACATATGGGAAAAAAATGTACTAAGTGTGTTGAAAGATGAAAAGAGAAAATACAAAATTCATTTTTGTAAACAATTGAACAAATGGCACAGGTTCTAAGTACAGTTGATATGGGGACGTTAATTAAAAGAGTAATTTTAAAAATGCCTATTTTAAGCCATCCTGATGTGGAATTTCCAGCTGGGTTTGAGCAACACAAAACATGAAATAATTATCTTCCATTTAAGATTCAAATTGTAGAAGCCATCTATTAACTAGTCCTTTAAACACCTCTGAAACATATTTATGGCAGACACCTGTTTGTGTCTTTCTTGACAAAACCCTTCAATATTTCTCAGGGGACCTGGTTACTTTTCAACCCATTTTGCTGTGCCTGGGTATTCTTTTAGAACTCCTCGTGTCTTCCTCCTCAAATCTGCCAGACTCACCTGACACTGCTCTATGTTATTTTTTCTGTTTCATGTACTGCGTTCTTCTCTTAGCTAATAGCAATATCAATCTTAAACACAGGACACCTTGTAAAAATGAAGGAGATTGTTAAAATCTTAGAACCACTGGACTGCCATTCAGACCCTATTGTAAACTCAGTGAATAATCATGAGTCCAAAGGAAAGCTGGACTACTCGTAAGCTTTTGGCTGTAAAGAATCCTCTAACTTGAGATAAATATTTTGGGGAATTGTTGATGGACTTGATGCTTGATTGGGCCTTTCTTGCTCTGCAAGAAAGCAAAAAATCAGAAAGCATGGAGAGAAGGCATCAAGGGAGGGAGAGAAAAAAGCAGCATGACAATTGTCATAAAGTAAAGAAAATAAAGTTTCATGTGAACAGTTGCACAGAGTAAATAAGTAAGGACTTAACTCCTTCAGTGCATTTTTTTACCTCTTCTTCATTAAGCCAGTAATAACTCACGTTCCTAAAAATGTTATTATCAAAAAAAGAGATTTTTTTTATTATTGTATACTTATTGATGTTTTTCTTCTAGGAGCCATTTCTCTTTCTCACTCTATGTTCTTTCTCTTTCAAATATATTTCTCTCAGTCTTCAGCTACAGAATTCTATTTTCTGTACCTATTTGTCTTGACCACTTCTCCCACCTTCAAGACGAGATACCTGCTCTACTTGTTGAAATGGGTGTTGTCTCTACAAAGACCAAAATAACTGAAAGCCTGACAAACGCCTCACAGAGACTTTACCCTCAAAATAGCTACCTGAGACAGAGAAATCACATTGCAGATGAGGAAATGATGCTTGGGTTAGACTAACTTGATTCATAACTCCCTGAGTAAGCACCAGAGTAACCTAACCTGAGTTTCCTCTGCTTTGTGCAGAGTTGGACATGACTTATAAAGGTCTAATTGGAACTAAATTATTCTACGATATTATGGTTCAATGAATTAGACATTCAATTTAGAACTGCCTTTAAAAAAAATTTAAAATTTACACTTTCAGATTTTCTTCCTCTCTGACTTCACTGTCTCTTTGTCAAAAACCCCAGCCACAAGTGGACCAAAATATTCTGAAATATTACTGATTTTTATGACTCTAAGCATTTTTGTTGTGATTCTACAACTATGTGTGAGGTTTTACACTGTTATTTCTTGTTATCTTTACTTAGGTTCTTTATAAAGCCATTAACGGAGCTGCAAGACAACATAGTAAACTGCACTGACAGTGTAAGTCAGTTCTACTTCCTGACAGGATAACCTTATACGTACAGTGAACCTTGGGTACATAGATACCTGAACACAGGCAATATGAGTGTAATCCTGACAGGAATATATATTCAATGTAATAATCCCTCCTATGCTGTTAAACTCACTCATTGCCTTCACATCCTGTAGGACCTTTCAAATAGTCAAACAGAATTCATATGGACACATCTATGAAAATCTCATTCCACTAGTAAAAGGCAAGGCATCTAGAAAATCTTTTCCAAACCACAACTAAATATAAGTGTGAAATACATGATATCTACCTTAACTCTTTGTGTTTTGTTATATCTTGTAATGAAGCTCTCTTTTTTAAAAGTTCCAGCTGGTACTATCTGCAGCTAAGCAACACAAAGCACAGAAAGGACGACATGTAATATTTTGATTTTTTTTTTAAATTTATCACACGACTTTCTATTCATAATTGGTAAACAGAACAGTGAAAGATTTTTGCCTTGTGTTCAAAGCTGGACATGTGAATGCATCATGCCTATGTCAGATTCTGGTATTTTTTCATTGCAAAGCTGTGACTATAGTCATCCATAAAAGATACATTCTAGAGTCTAAGAAACTCTGATGGTATATGGGCTAACTGGTAACTCAGGAGAGAGAGAGATCTCTTCCTGCCTTTTTTAAAAGGCTAAAAGTTTCAAAACTAAAACTTTCAATTTCAGTTTTTCAATTTTGCTTCCCTGCAACAGCTTACTGCTTATTAATTACTGCTGGTAACTGCCATAAGCAAGAATATAAAAATCATATGGGTATTTGATAAAGATAAAAATCTGTAAGATGCTTATAAAGTACATGACTTGAATCATTCAAGCACTTCAACAAACACTTCCCATTTCTTTCCTATTTCATTATTCTGCTTTCTTCTTTTACTTGTTTACTTACCCTTTCATCTTTGTTGCTTTTTTTGTCTTTTCTTTAATCTCTATCATAATTCCATACACACATAAGTACAAACAGTGCTCTGTATGGAGATTTAAATTCTTTTTTATTTTCTTTTTCCTTCTTACATGTCTCATGAGGCTCTGACCCTACTCTTGTATGTTTCTGCCCGCAGCTTACTCATAAATATTCAAAGTCCTTTCCCACCATTGCTGGCACTTCTTCACTCACACAAGCATTCCTGAATGATATTTTTCACTTCAAATATCTTCTCCGTCCTCCATATGCCTTGTCTCTCCCTTGGCGCTCCTATTCATACATTGTTCTCTTTCCTTACCAATCTCTCTCTACCTGTGTGATCTTTCTCTCTCTTCCTCAAACACACTTAAGAAACATTCAGGTGCCTTTGTTGTCCACTATTCTACTCAAACCATTGTTTTCCTTCTTCTTTCTTCCAATGGATACAGTGTAAAGGAAGGAGGTAGCTGTATTTATGGCCCTGTGCTTTTCACAATAAATAGCCACAGCAGTCCTGGCAGGGCAGACAAATGAAATTCCAGTTACAGTAACTTACCTATTTTCATTTCCGTTTCCATTTCTGGATATTGCACTAATGGCAGACTATACAAAATAGACTGGCAAACATAAAGCTAGTGTTCACTGAGGGCACAGACACAGTCCGTTTGGGAAAGATGAAAAACAATAGGGACAGTATAAAGTTAGTGTTTCCTTCATTGCAGTTACGATGATGAATTCACAGTAATAAAAGGAAAGAAATTACTGAATTACTTTTGCTAGAAGTAAAAAAGTTTACTGGATCTCATAATACAATCCACTTCCCTAAGAATAGAGAGGTTAACTACAATAATCCTGCCTATCAAACCTACATATGGCAGAGATTCCACACTTCCACTAGGTAGGTATCTTGTTCCAAATGCAAATTTGGAACATTATAGTTCCAGTATAAATAAACATATATATATATCAGTATATAAACTGTAACATTTTAGAAAATTTTGTCCAACGTTGCATCTGAACTTTATAAAGTTTATGAGTTTAATAATTTAGATGACGTTTTTTCCCAGAAAGGATGAAATATTTGTGTCCTTTTAACAGCAACACTTATCACATAAAGAGACCATTTATTTCTATCTTCTTAGACTAGTGTTCTTTCAACTTCTACACCCATGTCTAACTTTCTACATGTTCTAGTATTTTGTAATTTTCCTCTGGACTGTCTTCAGTTTGAGTCCAAACACAGTTGGCTTCATCAATCCCTTGCAGAAAAATTATTTGTCCTGTCAGATGTACTGCACACCTATTAATACACTCCACAGTGAGGCTGTCTTTTTTCTTTAATGGTAGCACATTGCTGACTCATATTTACATTACAGCCCCCACGTTATTTTATCAAGTGCTGTTATTTTACCAGTATCCTTTTGATTTTACTTTTTAATTTTTCTTCCCAAATATAATTTGCATGAGTCAGTATTGCATTTTCTCCTGCTTTTTCCAAGATATTTCTTTAACTTGTGCTTAATTGTTCATTTCTTTAATTTGACTTCCTGTATTTGTCACTGAAGTGCCAACAGGTCCTTTTAGCTTGCTGACAACTCTGCATTTCATAATTTCACCATTCACATCACTAACGATCAGAAGAACAGAAAGTGCCTTTAGATCAAGCATTTAACATGAAAAAAGTATATCACATAAGGAATTCTGCTTAAACAGGATTACTTTTGGTTAGGCAGATCAGGACTTCTTCAGATAACTGCCTTACTCTTAAGATACCAAATGGTGGACAACATAATACACTCCTACATTCTGCTACTAGGTGCTGTCAAAATTGTATACATCTAGTCTGCATGTGTTTTAATTTCACCCATTGGCCTCAACTATCAGAGTATGGAAATTTCACGTCTTTTTTTCTTCCAGTTCGTCCCATATAATTATCACGTATCTTTGGATGTTTTTTGATACCCAAACAAGTAAAAGATACGATTTTTTTTTTTTTTTTTTGTCAGTAAGCTCGGCGTTTTGGGGTTTTTTTCCCCTCCCTTCCCCCCCCCCCCCCCCCCGCCCCCCCAAGATGCATTATTGCAGTACCATGTCCACTGATGTTAGGGATCATCTCACCTTCCTTTCACTGGATGACATATCAAAGGGCCGCATAAAAACTCCCGTTTACCATTAAATCATTGCAGGAGTAGTTCATCTGCCGTAATCACAAGGCATTTTGAACACGGCAATATCCAGCACAAAGTTAGTCTGTGCTACAGTATTTCACACGCTGTTTTCCCTTAAGTGCGTGGCCCTATTTTCGGACGCATTGAGCAGGTTTTCACCCACCCAAGCAGCAGCGCGGGCAGGGGAGCGAGGCGTTCCCCGGGCACGGGCACCGCGCGGCCGCGCCAGCGCCGGCGGGAGCCGCGAGTGGCTCGGGGCGCTCGCTCCGCGCCGGGCGCCTCCCGTGAGGAGGGCGGGGAGGCTCCGGCACTCGTGCGGCTCCTGGGGACGGGACCGTGGGGAAAGGCCGCGGGCCGCTCCCGGGCCGCCGCTCCCCAGCAGCCGCCCCCGGAGGCTCCGGGCCGGGGCCCGGCGAGCCCGGCCGTGCAGCGCTGGCGCGGCGGGGCCGCCTGGTGGGGCCGTCGCCTTTAGGCCGCCTACGGGGCGGGTCCATGTAGGTTTCGGCTGAACATTCTGGAGTGGAGGGGAGCGGCGGGGGGCGAGGCGAGGCAGGGCAGGAAGCCGAGCCGAGCCGAGCGGGGCCACGGCAGGGAGCCGAGCAGAGCCGAGCCGGACCGAGGCGAGTCGGGCCACGCCACGGAGCCGGGCCGGGCCGAGCCGAGCCGAGCCAACCCGCCTTCCCCAGGAGGAGGCGGAGGCTGAAGGGGAGGAGGCAGGAGAGGAGGAGGAGAGGCGGAGGAGGTGGAGGAGGCGGGAGCGGAGGGAGGACACGGGGAGGCAGCTGCTGCTGCTGGGCAGAGGAGTCGTGCAGGAGCAGCGACTGCACTTGGACGCCACATTCCCTCTTTACGGGGCTGGTGGTGAGGATGAGCGAGAGCTGACCCTGCCGCGCCGCCGCCTGTGCTGTGAAGTGTCTGCTCCTCCTCCTCCTTCTCTTCCCCCTCCTCCCCGGCTGTGGGTGAACCTGCGCTACGGGCTCTTCACCGACACGGGGGAGGTTGGTTTGTTTGTGCATTTGTTTAAGGCAAAGAGAGAGAAAGAGAGAGATCTTCCACCCGCTGAAGCACAGTTCACTATGATCGTACTCGCATCCAGCACTGGAAGCCGGTTGGATTTCGTGTCTCAGTCCAGGGTGTTTTTCTTGCAAACCTTCATTTGGATTTTATGTGCTACAGTGTGCAAAGCGGAGCAGTATTTCAATGTGGAGGTAAGATCAGCCGGATGCGTGTGCGAGCGTGTGTGCTTCCCCCTCTCCCTTTCCTCCGTTCCCGTTTTTTATGTCCCTCAAATCAAATCAAATAGCCAGCCAGCCATGTCTTCCAGCAGCCAGGGCATACGTCTGTGTAGGCATTTCTTCCAGCAGCCGGTAGCTAGCTCCCCTCCCCGCGCTGCCCCGCCTGATGGATGCGTTTCAGCCGGAGATCCCGTTATCCCGACAGCTCGATGCCTAGCGCTGGAGCGCAGCCCGTGCCTCCCGCTGCCCTCGCCCGCGGGAGACGGGAAACCCTCACCCGGGCACGGAGGAAACCTGGGGCGCAGTATGTACATGCAGCTCGGGAAAGGTTCGCTGGATGTCTTGGACTTAAGATACCACTGTATTGCTGGGTTTCCCCAGCCTTGTTTGGTTTTTTTTTGTTTTTTTTTTTTTTTTTTTTTTTTCAAAGAAGAATGAATGGAAGAGCATTATGGGGACAGGAGGAAGGAAACTTGAGATTTTTGGCACGTTTCTTTGTGGTAGAGTGTCTGAAAAAAAAAAAGATCTTTTTCCCATGTAGACGTAAGAAAAAGAGTTGCCACTAGAAATAGTGAAACAAACGGCATAAAGGTGCAACTACAGCTCGGAAGTTAGGGGGTGTGGAGGACAAGGAAACAGTATTTTTCCGAGAGAAAATGAAGATTAAAATGTGGGGATACCAAGGTGAGGCAAACCCTAGGAGTTTACACTGACAGTTCAGTGAACATCCATTTCCAGTCACCTTTATCTAGACTCCCAGTTTTCCCATTAGGAGTTTTTACATAGTGCTTCCACTTAACTAATGTTCCTTTACTGACTTTGATCATCTTTGCATATATTCTTTCCTCCTTTTTCTCAATACTGTCCCTCCATTTGTTCTGCTGTGATCCCTTACTATACTGCAATGTGATGTGTCTATTTTCCTTCTTTTCCTTGGCTGTTCAACTTCTTGATTTTTCTTGTTATGTCTCTGTAATTTATATGTGCTCTTTCAGCTTCTTATACATAATTCTGGTTTTCTGTTAGATCGCTCGGTACCTTCACTTTCTTCTGTCCTGCTAACCTCACTCAAAACTTTCTGCTGCACCCGTTCACCAGCCTTTTTTGGTTTTAGTCTCTTTAGTCTCCTGGGTTCCCATAATTCTTTCTCTCAGAAAAATAACGTCTGTGTCCCTGTCTCACACATATGCACACTTGCTTGTTTTGTATGAGCTCTTGTTCTCACTAAGTGACACACATTCTTGCTCCTTTCTCTGACAAGATTGCTCATGCAGATCCTCCTCCATTCCTAGACTGTCTCCCTTTTTGTCTAAAGTTCTTACCTGTATGTTTTCTCTCTCTGTCTCATGCAAGATCACATCAAATGTATAAAGAACCCACATTTTCTTTCTCCGTGTCTGTTTTCATCCTACTCTTTCCTTCTCTACAGGCAGTTTCCTTTGCAATTCTCTCAGCTTAATAACATTCATCCATTGCTTCTTTCTTTGACTTCCATCTCTCCAGAAAGTATTGTCTTTTTACTCCATCATTAAAATCTCTCCTGATTATAAATCCGACTCTTTTTTCTCTGTCGTCTGTGGTCTAGTCACTCATTTAATCCTTATCACAAATTCACATCTCAGCTTCTGTTTGATTGCAAGCCCTTTGGAGCAGGACTCATCTTCTCACGTCTATTTATCTGGTGTGTACCATGCTCAAGTCTGGAGTAAAATTGTGAGACTTCTGCTATATGAATATTAAAGCTGCATATTTCAGAGCACACACTGAAGTTTTATCCTGCTCATGTCCTCAGCTGCCTTCTTTACTGATGAGAAGGGGAAGGAGTGTGGAAGAGAGGAAGTTGCTCTCTGTATCCTTGCAGGCTTCACAGGCTGGCCCCCTGCAGAGTATAGGGATGAAATTCCAGCGACAGAACTTTCTCCTCCCACAGCAGTCTGCTTTGCTGGCATCTGGCTCTGCTGGAGAGACGGGCGGCAGATGGAGCTAGTGTGGGAGGAGAAAAAGATTGGTTTAGTCAAGTGGAATATGAACAGGAGGCCAGCTCCAGTCAGGAGGAGGTTTTCTGAGGAAAGAAGGGAAACACTTTCATTTTTGCCACCTCTTCCATATGGGAAACAGCACTTTTTGAGGGTAAAGGCAATATCAGGAGTAAGAAACACTGTTGGATAGAATGAAGTGGCATGTGTGTGTGATGAGGGCACATATTTCTCCTCTTTGAAATATGCCATCTCCTGCTCTTCTTTCCAGCCCTTCTGAAAACAAAGAGTGTTGTCATATGCCAACGCTTCCAGTCTCTTCATATTTAAGTCTTTGAGCAACACATTGCTGGGAGCCAGAAGAGTGTTCCAGGGGATTGCTGTATTATATGAGAGTTGTCCTAATATGGGGCTTTTCCCTAGGTCACTGCCTTTGACCACTGCTAGTGACATGGTCCTGGCCTAAATGAACCTCAGATTTGCCCCAGAACAGCCATTGCCGTGTTCACGTTGTTTGGATAGTGCCGAACATTCCATTTTCTTTTTGCTGGGAACAGCAAAGGCTAAAACCATAGGAAATTTGAGGCAAAGGACTTGGCAACAGTAAGTATGTATTGTGCTGTACAATTCTGCATGTCAGCACAAGTGCATAAAGCAATTGTACTTCATAGTAAATTGTGAAAATGTAACAGATTTTTTTATGACAATGAGAATAAGTATGCAAAGTAGGCTTCAGGAAAGAAGTGGTGTACATATAGTTGAATAAAACGTCACTGAAAAAAGTGCTTAGGATGGTTGGAACGCAGATTTACTTTTCATTCTTTCTTGTCTTTAAGTAAAGTATAGATAATACCTGTTGATCATTATAAAATGTGGAGATGATTTATTTCCTCTTGTTCTGTCTTGTTTGATCCAGTTTCCTGACTGATAAGTAAAATCTGTGCAGTCTTGTTGAATTTTTTGGTTTGTTTGTTTCAGTGCTGTGAGCCAGGGCAAGTCTTAAGAGATATTACTGTAGCTCAAAGACATTAAATAATAATGTTTCCTTTTAAAAGTTAGAACACAAAACTGAAGTTTACAAGCTTGTATCAACATTTCTGTTCCTTGTAATTTAGTTGTCTCTCTGTAAAATTTCTTTTAGCCAAACAGGTGCATGGAGGAATTCCTCAAACTTCCAATGATAGCTGAATTCAGCTGTCTATCCTGAAATGTATGCAGTATTTCATGTAATAGACACAGCAGAGTAGGATTCGGATCATGGAGTATGGTACCCGAGAGGGTCATGCTTGCACTCTATACTGGTGAGAGCTTTGTGCTAAAGCTTCATGAGAGATGATTGTAAATGATAGGTTAAGAAATTATGATGAAGGGCAGGAATCACATAGTTGTATGTGAAGGAAGCTTTTAGCATTAGTGTTCGAAGTTCATTGATTACCAGTAGCATTTTTGTGAGACTTTGTTTCTGACACCATGAGAAAAACTAAGGACTACACTGTTAGCTCTCTCTTTTACAGCTGAACTATTGGTCCAAAACAGTAACCTCTTGTAGTATATTAGTGAAAGACTATGTCATCAATGTAGAGTTTTGCTGCTATTTTCAGCTATTTCAGTTTACCAGCAGGGGAAGATGTCTACCAGTGAGATAGTGAATGGAATAACAGTTATTAAAAGAGCATTCCAAATATAAAACTGAGTCAAATACATAGAAGATAATTGTTACTAAAAAATGATAGAGCAATGAACTACCTTCTTCCCCCTACTGGGCTCCTCACTATAGTATTTGTGTGGATCAAAGATAACTCTTTTGTGTGTTACTGGGAGTGTCTATAGATGGTCTTTCACAAGTACCATCCATCTAGTGTGTATATATATATATATATGCTTTCCTGAACCAAACAATATTGCACTGTTTGAGCTGGTATTGCTCTGCAATTTTATCTCCTAATGTCATCCCTTAGATTTTGTATGGACTTGAATAATAAGTGTGTTTATATTTTATAAAATATTCAATATAAAAAAATGAAAACAAATGTTACCATTTTGTTATGGGAAACATGGTTATTGAAACAAAAGTACCCTGATCAGAAGACAGGATCAGCATGCATCTAGAATACAATTGATCTCCGGAACATAGTACTGCTTACTCTTACTCAGCTGAGTATCTGCCTAAGCCCTGTTGTGGAAAGTGTTTTTCGGCTTGCACCTAGGTTCATTGACTGTATCTGTGATGTGGGAAACACCAGAGAGAAAGCATGCCGCATCATCTCTCTCCTCAAGCTGGCACTTATGCTCTGTTTTCCTCCTTCTAATGCTAAATGTATAGACTTGTATCCCTAGGGGAGATCTTAAAATGACTCTTATTTTAGTGTGAGCAGCTCTTTAAAACAATACAGTCGTCTCCCATTTTCAAAAGTGGGATAGTTAAATTGCATATTGTGGAACAAAACACAGTGGAATCCAAACTTCAGAAAAATAACATCAGTTTCCTCCATAGTAATAAGTTTCCGAGAACCCCATTGTTTTCATTGTTAATAAACTTTACAATTAGCCTCCAGCTCCTGCTAAATGGTAAGGCATGACCTTTTATTCCATAAGCTTTTAGGCTTAAAATCAGACCAATTTCATTCTTCAGCTGGCAACTGAAAAGGAATAAACATTTAGGAGGGAAAAAATCCTCCAATATCACCGTTACACACTTTTGAACTAGTGGGCTTGGTTGTGAGGTTTACAGGCACAACACAGTACTTTTATAATTCATTAAAATGCAAGCTGAAAACTATGGAAAAGCAATTAAGGAGGTTTTGTTATCAATACTGCCATGTGTCCTAACAGGAAATTACAGGTTCTTCTGCATTGTTTTTAGTTGCAGTCAGTATGCATGATTCTCAATTACTTAAATTCTGAATCTCACTCTTGCATAGGATATCAATGAAACGAACTGGACTTTTTTTAGAACAAGGAGTTCAAACTGAAATTCTTAGAAGGATGGAGAGGAGTTACTGACTCAGGTGATGAAGCTGATTAGTGGGTGAAATATTAGTCAAGGAAAATACAGATAAAATGTGGTGTATTTCTTCTTTGCTTATTGATGAAATACAGATACAAAGAAAAGGTCCTGTAAAGGTCTCTAATGAGCAGATATATCTAGATAAGGAAAATAATTGGAAAATTGTGTGTCTGATGGTAGGCAACAGAATTCTATTCTGTCGAAGCAGGCAAATACCTTGAGCTGGTATTTGATCTCATTTGATACGAAGAAATACATGTGTAGACTACTTAGTTGTTAGAGTGTATTTTCTACTGTAAAGTATGAGATTATTTTCCGCTACTAATGTTGCAGGGAAGTTAATGGATTCTGTTGCCTATATTCTTTTCAAAGACAGGTTGGAAGGATGGTGCCTGTTCGTAGGGGTTCACTGCCGACATAATATCTTATATCTTAGGTACAAAAGTTATTTGTTTATTATTGTAGTTCAACTTGTTTTCCTGTTGAAATTTTTTGTGAGTTTAGTGTTTAAGCATCACAGCTATTAGTGAATCTCAATTCTACTAAAGAAAAGAAATAAAATGGTTAAAGAGATTTATGTAATCACTTGATGTAGTGCAAGATAAAGCTACAAAAACATGTATTCCTAATGTCTTCTGACATGAGAGCTTACTAAAATAAATATAAAATTTATTAGCCCACCAGTAAACCGTGAGCAAGCCCAAGCTCTCCCCATTCCATTATTTGGAAGGCATAATGTAAAACTCCTGCAGAACCATTCATTGTTTCTTCAAAGTGGATATACTGTGTTCTTTAACTGATTTAAGATTTATGCTGCTCTTTGTCAGTTTTATTTGAATCCATCTAAAAGGTCAGTGCTTGCTCTAGGCACCTCAGCTCTGCTTATGCACTCAGCAAGACTGTGTTGTAAGAGTTTATAAAGATAGAATGTGGTATTATATAGATTTTTAAAGCATTTCAAACTGCATCTGGTTTTAGTATTTTAAAGTCTGTCTCATCCTTCTACTTTACCAAATGATTATTTTGTGGTGCTAAACACTGGAGGATTTTGTGTTGATACCATTTGAAGATCCTTAAAGAAACAATGTAACTTAAAAGAAAAATTAATTACCCATTAAAATTGCTTAAATCTTCTCAGCTCTGTGTTTCAGATTCCAGTTTATTGTCTAACCTGTTTGCCATCCTCAAACTACATTGTTGACCATAATCTGAAGGAGCAGGTTGAGTCTGTTTAATTTGTTATCTGTGATACATCAGACGACAGATTTGGTTTCATTTTGTATGAGGAAGGCCAGGATTAGTGCTGCAAACATGATTTTAGTTGGCACTGAAATGGATTTGAAAAATAATTATGATTAGAGCTTTATCCTTTAAAGAGAGGTCATGCTATTTGGAACCTTTATTTATTGGTTGCCTGGCAACTGTTCATTCATGTTCCTGCTTGTCCTCATTCATTGTAAGCATCTTTGCTGTACACTAAGAGCAATTAAGTGGCAACACTTTATTTCTGTGATGAATTAAATTTGACATAAATTACAGATAAAGAAAAAAAAAATTCTGTAGTTTTACTTATTAACCAAAACTGTTGATACAGTGTTTCTTTGCTTATTAACATGTGGTTTATAGCAGCTGAGGAGTTATCTGCACTTCACCTGTGATAATAATGTTTCCAGCATACCTTTTGAGGTCTTACAGCACATAATTGACTTAGCAGCTTGTTCAGGTATTTTTACCATGTTTAGAAACTCCTGTTAATTTCAAGATCAAGGCTTCAGGGTGCAAAGAAACTTATGTCCTGTTGATTTCAGAGCTTAATATTAGGTAATCCAGTCTCAGGTGTTGAAGCTTGAACCTAGTCATTGGGAAAGGGCTTTCACATTCTAGAGTTAAAACTGCTGTGCTAGGGGATGTGCAGCTGAAGCAATAAGCTGCAATACCTCTGAAGAACATTAAAGTCACTTGATGCTTACTCTCTGTAGAACAATAGCAGTTTTTATTACACTGTGAAAAAAACATAAAGCATATTATTCAACAATTGCTTTGTGACTGTGGATGAAAATATTTTACTTTCTTTATTAATTCATTATGAATCATATCACGATTGACCCTTGTGTGGAATAACAGTGTGGAATGAGACAGTTGGGTTATGGAGTATTTGTAGAAGATGTCTTTGTAAAGAATATTGAAGAAAGTTCCTTATGACTGCATCTTAAAAGAGCAGCTACACTGTATGGCCAGGGTCGAAGTAGATTTGTGTCTCTGCTGCTACCTCTTGGTAGGATTGCCTCTATGCTGGTTGGGTCAGTGCTTTGGAAAAGAGGCCATCTCTATCCACATGGATGACAAGTAGGTGATCAGGAGTAGTCAGCATGGATTTACTAGGGGTAAATCATGCTTGACCAACCTGATTGCCTTCTATGATGAAACAACTGCCTGGATGGATGAGGAGAGAGCAGTGGATATTGTCTACCTCAACTTCAAGACTTTTGACACTGTGTCTCACAGCAGCCTCACAGGCAAACTCAGGAAGTGTGGACTGGGTGAGTGGACAGTGACGTAAACTGAGAACTGGCTGAACAGCAGATCCCAGAGGGTTGTAATTGGTGGCACAGGGTCTAGCTGGGAGCCTGTCACTGGTGGTTCAAGGTTCATTACTGGGCCCAGTATTGTTTAACTTTTCGTCATAACTTGGATGAAGGGGCAGAGGCCTTCACAGCAAGTTCCCTGACAACACAAAGCTGGGAGGAATGGCTGATACCCAAGAGTGCTGTGCAGCCCTTCAGAAGGACCTCGACAGGCTGGAGAGATGGGCAGAGAAGAACTGCCTGAAACTCAACAAAGGCAAGTGCAGGGTCTTACACCTGGAGAGGAACAACCTCATGGACCAGTAATGACTGGGGGCCAACCTGCTGGAGAACAGCTCTGTGGAGAAGGACCTGGGGGTCCTGGTGGACAATAAGCTGTCCATGAGCCAGCAGTGTGTCCTTGTGGTCAAGAAAGACAAAGGTATCCTGGGGTGCATTAGCAAGAGCATTGCCAGCAGGTCAAGGGAGGTGATCCTGTTGCTCTACTCAGCCCTAGTGAGGCCACATCTAGGGAGCTGTGTCTGGTTCTGGGCTCCTCAGTACAAGAGCATCTCTCCTACAAGGAAAGGCTGAGGGAGCTGGGCCTGTTCAGCCTTGAGAAGAGATGCCTGAGAGGGGGCCTCATTAATGTCTATCAGAATCTGAAGGGAGGGTGTCAAGAGGATGAAGCCAGCCTCTGCTCAGCAGTGCTGAGCAATAGGACAAGAGACAATGGGCAGAAACTGGAACACAGGAAGTTCCACCTGAATATGAGTCAGTGCAGTGACCACACACTGGAACAAGGTGTGGAGTCTCCCTCACTGGAGATATTCAAGAACCATCTGGACACAATCCAGTGCCATGTGCTCTGGGGTGACCCTGCTTGAGCAGGGAGGTTGGACCAGATGACCCACTGTGGTACCTTCCAACCTGACCCATTCTGTGATTATGTGAAAGAATGTCCCTCTGGGACTGATGTCCTCTTCTTTGGGCTTCTGATTGTATTAACTCATGAGTACTCATCATATCATGCCACAGTTAGGGGGAGAAAAGTAACTGCTGTAAAACCTATATCAATTTTCATCAGATTTTCGCACTCATGTGACATGTTGGTAATACATTAAGATTGTGTTGTGTGTTTTCTCCCTTTTACAAAACAGTTGAACTGGTTTCAAAGCTGTATAGATAATTTGAAAAGAAATGCTAACCTCAGAAAATCTGGTCTTTAGTATTTTTCTCCTCATGATATTGTAGCGAAAAAGTTGTTTTATTTCATTGGTACTGTTCTTTTTTGCTGGGATGTAATCACAAATTCACTTGCAGGTGTGAAATAGATGTTGGCAATGGGAAGACTTACTTTCTCAGAAAATTACCAGCTGAAAGCCAAAAAGAAAATTATCAATGTCTTCAAAATATAGATAGTAAAACAGAAAAACAAGCCTCCCTTTCAATGGGGAGGAAGATACTTCATTTAAATGTATTGGTGGATATTTACAAAGTGTACAACAGAGGAAATTGCTTTCTTTTTGTATGGCATGCGGAACTGAAGGTGATGATCCTGTCACATTTTTCTTTTTTACCTCAGACATTGGTTGTGTGATGCTCTTCTAGGAAATTGCTTTGACCCACTGTCTTTGCAGAGAAATTGACAGATTGTATCTGTCTGTGTTGTGGTTTATGTTTAATTGCAAGTGAAAGAAATGATCTTTCACACCATAAAAGGTATTATTATTATTATGAGAAGTAATAGAGTTGTACTGCTAACTGTGCATCATGATTTTGGTCTTGGCATGTGAGGCTTTTTTTTTTTTCTCCCATTGCTTCTATGTATTTAGAAAAATGAAACAATAATAAAAAAGCCTCAAACCAACTCAGGACAGTGTTCCAGTTTTTGGTTTTCCTTGTTGATTATGAAGTGCCGAGCTCTGATACTTCTGTCCTTCATTACTTGTACGTGAAATGTCAGTTTTAGAAAGGTCTTTATTATATTTTTCTCTATTGCATATATTTTTAAATATGTAGGGAAAAGGATGTGGTTTAAGTGGCTGAGGCATTTTGCTGGGGGGGCTGAAGATGCAGATTGTGTGTCCAGTTCCATCATGAGTCTTCATATGGATCACGTAGTTTATCCATCTTTGTAACCTAGCTTGCACAAATGTGCATTGAACTAACTGAAGAGTGTTTCCAGCCTTTTCCAATACATATCAAGAGCAGGAGAAGAAAAGTCATGTAAAAGAGCCATGAATATATCTTCATCATTCCTTTATCTTGGGACTGTTTCACTTCTTTTCATAAAATGTAGCAGAGGAATATCATAAAATATAAATACAGCATTTCAATTTAATCATCTGTGTAATTGTTCTAGGAGTGAATGTGTTAAAAAAAAAGTACCAGAGCAGAAAAGGTGAAAAACATGTCTATAACAGTTTGAACGCTGGTTTTGATTTTTTTGTGGTTGGTTTTTTTTAGGGCTTTTTGGGTTTTGGTTTTTTGTTTGTAGTTTGTTTGTTTGTTTGTTTTTGTTTTGGTCTTTCAAAATATGAGTACCAATACTTGGTAGACAACTCTATTAGGATTAGGTGAAGGATGTCATTAGATGACTGAAGATAAAGAGTATCGCAGTCTCTTTCAGAATGAAAGTTTGAATTAGATAATTTTTGTTACCAAAACATACTCAAAATAATTTTAAATAAATGTAAAGTTCTTAACAAATAAATAAGTTTTGGATCAGATTGTAAATACCACACAATGAACAATTAAAAACCGTTCTGGTTTTGAGTGAATGTACCCTTAAACAAGTAAGTTGTTCCACATACATTCATGTTTCCTTGTCATCACAATACCTAAGCTTCTCCTTTTGTATTTGAATATTTGTGGATTTTTATGACATATAATAAAAGATGCACTGCTCCAGGCATTTAATGTTTTGTATAAGGCACCACTGACAGGCAGACATGCTGTTCACCTACCCCTGGATGTTAAGAAATTAAAGGGGAGAGGATAAGGTAAACAAGATTCAGTTGATGATTCTTGTTCCTCAAGGTTCCTATACCATCCGTTCACCTCACGAATTTCTTTCTTTTTCCTTTTCTTTTTCTTTTTCTTTTTCTTTTTCTTTTTCTTTTTCTTTTTCTTTTTTTCTTTTTCTTTTTCTTTTTCTTTTTCTTTCTTTCTTTCTCTCTTTCTTTCTTTCTCTCTTTCTCTCTCTCTCTTTCTCTCTCTCTCTCTCTTTCTCTCTCTTTCTCTCTCTTTCTCTTTCTTTCTCCCTCTCTTCCTCTCTTTCTTTCTCCCTCTCTTCCTCTCTTCCTTTCTCTTTTTCTCTCTTTCTCTCTTTCCATCTCTTTCTTTCTTTCTGTCTCTCTCTCTCTCTCTCTTTTGCTCTTTCCCTCTTTTTCTGTTTCTCTCTCTCTTTTCCTTTTCTTTTCCCTTAGTTTTTCTTCCTACAGACCATTACCTGCAGCCCAGGAATATGATCAACCATTACTGGACCATAGAATCAGAAATATTAGAGATGGGAAAGACTCATCAAAAACCTATTTCTCTGCCAGTGTAGGATTGCATAGTAAATCAATATAGCAAGTATAGCTGGAGATTGTCAAGTCAAGTTTTAAAATCCACAGTGGTGGGACTTCCAAATTTTGGATTAAAAAAACCAAACGTGATAAAAGTACAGTAGGGAATTCTACAATGGAAGAATTCTCTTCAATAGATTTTTTTTCCTTTGGCTACCAGCAGCAGTTAGCAGTTGGCTCAGGTTAAGCAATTTCTGATTGTAAGGTGTGGCTGTCCTATAATTCAAGATGACAGGGGCTGTATACGAGCATAAGTGGCATGCACTGATAGGTAATTCAATGTATTTCTTTGGCTTTAGAGAATGAAAAATAAAGGACAGAGAAAAATAAGGATTGATTAAATTTCCACTCCATTTGAAATCCTTACTGCAGCTGACATGGACTAACACTGCCTGATTTTAAAATATTTGTGTGTAGATTGCTGACACTGTCTCAGGAGGGCTTGATTAGTTTATGATTTTCTTGAAGTATTATGCCTTTTTGTATATAAGTGTTGCTACTTAGTTAATAAAATTGGATACTAGTAGGAGTGTAATGGATATCTAGATCTTATGCTCTGTTAAAAAGTGTTAGTTTGGTGTTTCCCACATTCCATCATTAGTATGGTCACGAACACAGACTTCAGGGTGTCCATGACACTGGCAAATGTGAGCGGTCACAATATCCATGTTTTGCAAATGATGTAACACTTGCAAAATGAGGATATCAAGTTATTTTGTGTGGGAAGGTTGAGTTTCTTTGCTCATATGCATCCTGACAATGAGATTTGTGCAGGATGATTTGCATGAGGTATTATTTTTCTTCAAGTATGCAAGCTGCAGGGGTAGAGGGGAAAGGGATTCAGTTAGAGAGAACAGTACTTAAATTTAGTGTTCAGATATTCCCTGTATATTAGTAATGTTCTGGTGCCTGCAATCAATGAAACAGAGCCAACCAAACAATTAATATATACCAGTTCAACCCACCAGTTAATGTATGTTTCAGAGTGACTTGAAGTATTTTTCTGAACTCTCCTGTTGGTATTGACCAGAAGTGTGATTAAGTTGCTCACATGTGAGTATTGAGCACCTTTTAAGGTGCCTTTGGCCAAGATGTGCACAAGGCTGGCAGAAATAACATGGGACCAACAAAAGCTTCCTCTTCAGGCTAGCAATAGGAAGCCAGTCTCTGTGTTCTAAGTCAGCTCCTATGACTCTAGACACTTCTATTTAGGTAACTAAAACCTGTTTCTAGTTTTGAGTGTGGGTGGAGAGTGATGAGACCTATCTATAGGGCTCCCCCAGGTAGACACTGGCATTCCAATGTCATAATTTGGGGTTGAATCCCTTCCCTCTGCAATGGTGGGATTCATTACTTATGTAGGGACCTGGTGCTGTTTAGGTCCTGTGGTCTGACTTGCTTGGTCTCTAGATACTGTTCCAGAAAATCATGGGCCTCCTAAAAGTCCAGTGATATATCTCCCATCCCCTGGATAATATTGATCCTCTCAAATCACACCAGACACCTGTACTCCTGTCAAAACCAAGAACAGAACTCCATCCTTATGTCACTACAATTTTTACCCTGTCACTCTGATGCCCTGCACACTATTAAATATATTCATCCCTTAGTGTAAGAGGTTAACAGTACTGTACATCTTTGGATCTCATGTATTCTAAGTATTTAGTTAGGGATTTAAAGAACACAGCATTTCTCTACTGTAACAAGGCACTTTTGCCTTCAGCTGTAATGAGATCAGGCCTGAGCCTGTTGAGATCCATGTAAAACATGTTACCTAACTTAGTGCAAATACTTAGGGCAGGTTTTATAAATTTACTGCTTCTGTTATTTGGTGCCTTACCTTAAATGGTTTTAAGGGCTCTCTTTTTCCTAAACTTACAAAAATCTAAACAGCTATTTGTCATCCTCGAGGGGAGAAAACATAATGTTAAGCATTTTTATAAAAAGCAAGTAGTAAGAAAATATATTTTAGAAGAATAAGCTTGCTAAGTGCCTATTGCCTGGTAGACAATCCCCAACAAGATAAAAATGAAAATGATATTTTAATAATTTCTTTGGCTAAGACCCCTAGGCTTTCAAGAATAATTATCTTGTTTTCAAGTACTTTTGTTATGTAAAGCGAAATGGGGATTGAGTCAACAGAAATTTGCATTTCTGTATTAGTACCAGAATTTAGATCTCATCTAGGCAGGTATGTAATTTCATTGATTTATTTATACTACTTGCTTTAGGTCTTCAAAACTGTAATATTAACTGTCAGATTGAGAGTGTAACTGACCACCTTTTATTTATAAATCAGCTTATTTACTTAATTTGTTAATCCAAAATCTGAAATACTTAAGTATGCTGCCTGATGTACTATTTAAATGAGCTTTCTGCTTCGTATAATTAGAGAGAGACTAGATCTGCTGTGGTTTTTTAAGTTTGCATTTGTGAAGAAAGAGTGATACATCTACAATGTTTTAATCCAGAAGAGCTTCCTTTATAATATATAGCTCTACTCTTGTTTTGTACTCACAGGCTCATTTAGAGATAAACCAGTATTTTAGGTCCTTTGTGAACAATTCCATCATTTTCCTGAATGTCGAGAGAATTCACTTTTTGTCGTAGCAGTCAGATAAAGATATAATCATTGTTCTTCATAGATTAGTTGCTTAGATGCCATTTCCACCGAGATATTAAAGAATTTTTCTACATGCAAGATCTTCCTGAGGAGGTGATGTCAATTTAATTTGGACCAAAAGATCTGGATTCTGTAGAAATATGTTCTTTCTTTAACTTTGCTCAAAATAAAGATTCTGTTTCATTAAAGGTGGGGGGGTTTTAGTGTCTTTATGAATATTCGCTTCCTTATCTAAATTTTCAGTACCAGAGGAAATGATTCTTAAGGTGAAATTAAGCTTTAAAAATGATGGAACAATACATTCTGTGATGTTTTGTAAAAGTTATGAGTGCTAACGGACAGGGGAGCTTAAAGCAATTATAGCTTTTCGTGTGTCCCATCTCCAGTAATACAATAGAGAAATTCATCATGTCTATTAGCAGGCTAAAGCCTGATAGCTAAAAAAGGTGACAGGGACTTTTAACTTTAAATGTCCTGCAGTCTGAGGGCTTTATAGGTTTTAACTTGTTTTTAGAAATAAAATAGCTAAATGTGTGGTTGAAAATTGTGTAATGGTGTTTGGTGAAGCAACTAATAAAAGAAAAAAGAAATTGGTTACTTTTTTTTAATTTGAAACAAAGGATTCATAGAATTCTTGTTGAAAGAAGTCAAGAGCCTTCAGAATTATATAGAAATGGAGAGTATAATTTTGCTCCATGCTTTCTTTTGTTTGTAGCTCACATACTACCTGTGTTTCAGTGATAAGAAGAAACTAGAGACAGGACGAAGAAAGGGAATCCACCCATATTTAATTTATTTTATTTTATGTAACTGTTATTTGTTTACTTATGTACTTACTAGCCTAATAAAATATCTCGTCTTCACTGGGAAACTTGGATGAGACTCTAACTTCATGGAATTGGTGAAATTGTGCGATTAATTTCATTGCATCCAAGGTTTTACTCCAAGCTGTTTGAAAATCACTGAATTACTAAACATTTTAACTGAGTAAATGAAAAGTATGTATATTATAGAATCACAGAATGATTTGAGTTGGGATGGACTTTTAAAATTATCTAGTTCCAACACCCCCTGCCATAAGCAGGGACACCTTCCACTAGACCAGGCTGCTCAAAGTCATCCAACCTGGCCTTGGAAAGTTTCAGGAATGGGGCATCCACAACTTCTCTCAGCAATCTGTGCCAGTGTCTCACCACTGGTACAGTGAAAATTTTCTTCCTGATATCTAATCTAAACCTGTCCTCTGTCATTTTAAAGTCTTTGTCCTATCAGTACGTACTTTCCTCAAAAGTTTCTCTCCAGATTTCTTGTAGACCCTTTTAGGTATCAGAATGCTGCTAGAAGGTCCCTGAAGCCTTCTCCATGCTGGGAATTCATATAAGTATATTATAATATATATTTAATATGACTATTTATTAAATATTTAAGATAAATACTGGTGTATTATATATACCTGATATGGTATATATAAGTATGCCTACTTATATAGGCATAACCTATATAAGAGATGAAATCCGTACAAAAAAGTGGAGATACACTATTTATGCATAAGCTGAATCTTGTAGTTAAAAGAAAGTTCAAAATCATAGAGGGATGTTATTCTTGAACCACTTTCCAAAAAGAATAGTAGTGGAGTCATGTAGAGAAGAAAAAGTTAACTTGAGATGGGATCTAACTGTTTAATGAGTGGGCTTACAAAGTATATCTTTACTCATCAGCAATAATGGACTGGATTCCTTCCTTGTTCTATACTCTGTCTAACAGTAATTTCCTCATTCAGAGAGGCTGATAGCTCTACTGACAGCCATTGACTGTAATGTTTATTCTTCTGCATTAGTGTGTCTGCCTTAAGAACTCTATAGCTATTTATTAGACCGAAAATGTGGGCTGTATTGCATCAATACAGTTCTCTGCTTCATTGCTTTTTGTCGTTTACACTTTTCAGTCACCATGTGTGAAAGTCTCTCTTTATCCAGTAACATTTAATTCAATGCTGAAAGTTGTAAATAATGCCTGTGGAATCAACCAGACTTGTTTGAAAATCAAAAAAAAAGGCTTTCAGAATATTTTTGTTTGTCTTTTTCTTTTTGAGCCCTTCGGTTCACATTTTTTTTCTTTTTTTCTTTTTGAAACAAGAGTGAGAAATTCACAGTTAAAGAAGAAACAGAATATTTTCATTTTATACAGTAAGCCAAGTCTTCAAGAAGCTTTCCAAAAGTTTAACATGAAAGCTGTCTAACACTAGCCAAACTGCTTACTTCATACCTCTTTTCAGTTTTGATTGTTTTCAAAATGGTATTTGATGCTATTTTTGCTCCTGATAAAACTTGCCACTTCAAGAGGTCAAAGTACTTCTAACTGCTGACAAACACTGTTTTTCATTATATGATGACTGTTAACGTTACACAATTTGCATAACACCTTTCAACTGTTTAACAGTAGCTACCTGGCTGACCTTGTGCATCACTATGGCAGGAGACACCTGCTTGATTATGAGATTTAGATGCTAATTGTTCTGAAATTTAGCTTTTATTTTTACAGGTGTTGCAATTTCTCCAACAGGAAAAGGAAAACAGATTTTACTGCTTTTAAACTGTGTGGCTTTGTACTCTTGATTTGGTATTTTGTAGCATTTATAAGAGAAAAATAGTGTTGTAGGTAAGGTAGTACCACTGTCACAGAGGTTCAGGATCAGAACTTCAAAACCAGCATATCAAAATACCAGTATCAGTAGTGACGTACTTTTAGTCATAAGCTAACATTAATTTGTGAACTAAGGAGTTTAATTTAGATACTAGTATTCAAATAATACAAATTAATTTTTAGATGAGTATTTAGATAATATAAGTCCTCCCTTCTCTTATGTAATCTGGTCCTTTTTATTTTGTTGTTTTATTTCACTGTTTATTTCACTTTGATACATGAAATTTTACAAGATAGGACTGCTTAGTAGCTGATTGCTTAGATAATATTTTCATGTGAAAAATCCCCATGATTGATACATACTCAATGAAAATTGGTTGAAGGGGGAATAACACAACATTATAGACTACCAACAATATAAACTGAAACTTCAGAATTACCATACTGATTGAATTCATGTCATGAATCAGGAGCTGAAAGTCAGAGGATGGCCTCTGGAAAACCTGCTAATAGGATTCTACTTGCTCAAGAATGCAAATGGAGATTTTAACATTATTTTAACCATATGTATTTGTAATAGAGAGTATTTTAAGTCAGCCACCCCATTCCTGTCCTACAATTCAGAAAACATTTCTTGGGTAGAAAGGAGACAGCAAGTAATGAATTTCAAAAAAATAAAGAGAAACAGACTCTAACATGTCAGAAAAGCAGTGGATTGTGTGGCTTTCAGTTTTGAAAAGACGAAGGAGGTAATCTAATCAGACATTGCGCTTTGATTGTATTAATTGGGTTAGATTCAGCTCTTCAGCTGTAGTCCCACAAAGGATCTCTCTAAAGATAGAAGGAGCACCTGAGTGCGGAGGTGAAAGAATAGAATCAGCTGAAGCAGAAACATTGTTACCTTTGATCATAACCTACACAGATGGCTCTAGTGAAACATATCCCTGCAGTATGTTTGCAGTACCGCATAAATTCCATTAAGATTGTGGATTGTGGATGATGCAAATGTTACATTGTCACCTCACAGTCTGGCCCTTATTTCGGGGTAAAGTCTCACAGTGGATGAAATTCTGCTGGAAAATGTGTCCCCCTTTGGAGAGAAAACCAAAGGCCCTTTGAGGTACGTGGACAGTTATGTGCTGGTGACACAATTCATTTCTGGGATATGATTCAGGGAAAAGAAGAAACCAGCTTCCGGAGTCTGTTCTGCTGAAGATGAGGCAAGAGAGCTTTCCAAGGCTCATCATTGCTTGGTGCTTCCCGAGACTGCCAAGGAAGAACGTCACTGAGAATTGATCTGTACTATATTTTTGGGAACTGAGCTGGGATGATCAACTTGTTTTATGTACTAGCAGCCCTCTGAACTCCTGTAGTAGCAATGATGTAGCAGTATTAGCCTTTAAGACCACATTCAGAGTGGTGCTTAGAATCTTCTTATGCTTTATTCTTTTCCATGTCTCTTTATAAAGCTTGGCCTTGTACATAACAGGGGACTTTATCCTTGATCTAAAACATGCTATTGAGAACTGTGTTTAGGAAAGCTAGACCAGTCAGCATCTTGAAAGGAGAAAGCCCAGAGTGGCTTTTTGTCATTGATATTATTAGCCTTCTCTGATAGCCTGTGAAATACTGCCTTCAGTATAATCTGTGTAAACAAAATCAAGCTATTGATACCTACTGGGCTTATTACTCCTACACAAGTCAAGTATTTTCTCTTGATCTGACACCCTCCATTCTTGTTTTGAAAGCTACGTCTTAATCTCTGTGAGCAACTTCTCTAATGTCTGACCTTGTAGGTGAAACTGCTGTGTGATGCAGTATTAACTGATTTGAAACTGAGGCAAATAAAGTGCTCATTGTGTAAAATGTATCGTCTGTCATATAAGCAATACATACAGTGTTGCTGGTTTTGTTTTTGTGCTTTCTCAATGAATTTAAGTTACTCTGGCTGTTCTATGCTGCTTACAGTTTTAAAGTTTGTAAATGAGGTCGTAGAAAGTATTTGCAATTTCTGTTCTAAAAGTGAAGTCAGAGTTATTGGATTGCAGTTTTTCAGATCCTCCCTTGTTCTTTATGTAAATATAGTTATTACCATATACTATATGGTTCTTTCTCTCTGCTTTTTAACATCATTTCTTTATTCTAAGTAGAAGAAAGGATATTGAAAATACTGTGAGACTAGTGGCAATGAAATCCCTACAGTGAAATTGTGTCCTGACTGAAAATAACAGGAATTTTACTCTGACCCCTGTGGTTTCACCTGGAGCACTTCTCTTACAAAGCTTTCAGTTCAGGTGGGAGGGGTTATGTCTGAAGCTGTGAATCCCCTGTCACCAGCTCGAGTGCTTCATATTACTTTGCTCTTTGCTCTTTGCTTGCAGGATTAGCTCTTACTAATTCTTATCAGTGCTGTAGCTTGAATGCTGCAGACCACGGGGTAGCTGTAATTCAGGGGAGTATTTCTTGCAGGATGATAATGTGGCTGATAATTTTCCAGAAATGTTTCACATGTACTTGACAAAGTTATCTTCAGGTCATTAGGACCTATTTCTTTTATTTTATTTAGAAAATGTTAAAATGCAGGAAAATATCAAGTGAGGCAACACAGCTATTTGAGATGAGGAAACCTAGTTAGGAATCTTTTCAATAAGGTGTCCGGCAATTTTTGAGGTAATGCCTAAGTTTAAGCCACTTACAAGTGTGGCAAATTATTATCAATATGTTTAACTTATCTATATCCACCAGGTAGATATATACCACATCACTAGAAATATTTTTGTTGTATCTCATCATGATATAGAATGAGAATATGGTTTCTGCACCAACTTGAAATTATTCTCCCTTAAATTTGTTTATTCTGATCTGAATGATCACCAGCAGAACAAGGTGTAAATGTTGTTACTTTGACCTAACCTTTTTGCTTGAACTTCTCCTGGGACAAATTATTTGCAGTTCCTTTCCATGTGGATGAGGAGAGCATGAGATGGATTGCACCACTACCACTCCACTGGCATTAGCAGTGTTACTGCTTCTTTCTTTAGCCAAGGACCACATGAAGTGTTTCTTTTAAAATATATGAGATACTCATGTCACTATAGTGATGTATAAGTTTGTGATACTGTTTGTGATATGCAAGGTGGATCTGTTCTACAGTACAGAGTGAAACACAGATATCCTGAAAGTTACTGGTTCTACCTGTGCTGTGCTTTGATTGGACTCCCAACAGCAATCGTACACTGCCATGCCTGACCCCCAAATCCCCATATCCAAAGACAGAAAATTAATATCTGCATGAGTAGATCTAAACCTATATCACTTTACTCCTTTTGGACAGAGATCTAGAGGAGATCCCTTCCTAACTTTAAAGTCTATTTTGCTTTATTTCATTTTGCTAGTGAGCCTAGCATTTTGTTAAGCTATTGTCTTGGCTTAGCCTGAGGAAGCAGATGAGCCCTACACATCCCACTTTTCCCACAGTAGGATGGGGGAGAAAATTGGAAGGGTGAAAGTGACAAAAATTGTGGGTTGGGGAAAAGGCAGTTATATAGGTAAAGCAGAAGCTGTGTAAATGAGGAGAGCTGACAGGGTATTCATTTCCCATGGTTCAGCCATCCCCAGCAAAGCCAGGCTTCATCTTGCATAACAGTGACTTGGGAACTCACCATAACTTTGGAAGTCCCCCCATGCCTTCTTCTTCTCCCAGATTTATATGCTAAAAATAACACTAAATGGCATGGAATATCTCTTTGGTCAGTTGGGGTCAGCTGTCCTGGCTGCATCCTGTATTTTTGTATTACTGCATATAAATGTGCCGTTGCTCAAAATGCTCAACAAACATCATCAAACTAATTCTCATAACAATAATAATGCTGAGTAAAAGTATTATCTCTGCACTTTCTGTAGCATTTTACAGGACATTTATTGAAACCTTGTATATATATGCTGAAAAACATTAGTCATTGTTCCAGACACTCTTTTCAATCACTCTGCCACAGTCTGTACCACTTTTACATTCTAGATGTGATCAATCTTTGTTTAATTATCCCATTTGGCAAATGCTCACCATCCCCAGTGATTTCTATGGATCTATCACATGGCATAGCAGTTACTATGGTGTGGTGGTAAAGTTGTAAAGGAATCATGGTATGGATCCAAAAGTTCTTGCTCCAGAAGGCTTCCTCATATATAGCAATTCAGGTATAAGTGAGATGTTTGGTAATGTGATCTTTGTGGTCAAAAGCAAGCCACAATGCACCATGCTTGATGCTAATACATTTTTACCATTCTAGCCTTGTGAAACTTCAGCAGACCTTTGACCAAAGTATGCACTCTTTGTCAAATGGGATTTTTCTTAGATGCTTTTGTTAGTCTGTCACAGGTATATACATGAGGAAACTGATGTCAGTTAATCTGCCCAAATCTTGCTACAAGAGACAGAATCAGAGATCATGATTCATATCTGTGGAAGAACAGTGTCAGACCACAGTGTCACACATTCTCCTATTAATGAGCTTTAAAATCCTGTGTACACTAGCACATAAGCCACACTGTCTGCAAGGGTTACACAGGATAAAAAGAAATGGGGATCAAATAACTAACATCAGAGTGCTTAAGAGTTGCTAAAGGAACCTGGAGATGGAAAGAGACCCAAGCAACCATAAAGAAAGGAGAAAATTGCCTTCCTCTGTTTAAAGTTATGGCTTCCTGTGACAGAAGACAAGGGCTTGTACATTCTACCCCATATTTCCTTTCCCCGGAAAGCATAAAGAAGAAAAAAGTAATTGCTTTGGGACAAGGTGAAAATTAATGCACCTAGTGTAAATAACTATTTCTTTACCCTCTTCTGTGTTAAAAGAATCCTGAGTTCTGTAATAACATCTTATGTCTGCTGTAGGGTTCCTGTTCAGAGAAGATTGGAAAAACAGGTCAGTAGCTGAAAACTAAGTCCAAAGAACCCATTTCCTATGTCTTCTATGTCCCACATGATCATGATAACATGAGAGGAAGCTGTATGTCAGGAAATGTGATTTTTTTTTTTATTCCCTTTGTTTCTTTGACATATACCCTCAGCCGTCACTGAATCCATCTGTTACATTCTGTAGCAAATTTTCGTGGTAATTGTTCTTTCTATATTTTTCTCCATGTCCACTTATGCTGTGTTGTAAAGGAAAAATGTGTCAACAGACTCTCATTTATGCTATATCTTTGCACATGTTAGAAATAAAACAAATTAAGCTATTATATATTTTTCTTTTTACAAGTAAGAGTTTTTAGAAAAGAGATTTACTTACATCAGTAACTGCAAGGATTTAAGGGCTGTAAGTGCAATATTCAGGGGACAATAGATAAATTTAAGGCAGGTGAATAACAACCTTTTTTTTAACAAGCTCTATGTTCAGGAGAGGATAAAAGGCCTGTCTCTGGAATAGATTACCTCAGTTGGTTAGAGCATGGTACTAATAACACCAGGGTTGGGACTTCCATCCCCATACAGGCTGTTCACTTAAGAGTTGGATTTAATGATCCTTGTGGATCTCTTCCAAGTCAGAATATTCTGTGATTCGAAATTAAATCTCTCCTAGTCCATTTAAATCAGCATGGGCATCAGAATCATCAGCACATTTCCTCAACTGTCCAACACTTCCTGCTGTTTGTGTTACCATATCTGGGTTTTTCACACATTCATAATGAGGTCTTCAGATCCATGATAACCAGGCTGTTCTATGTGCAGCCTTGGAAGCAAACCAGACCTGTCAAAGCCAATGGAAAATAAATGTAATGGCCAGCTGGCTTAGAAGGCTGCAGTTAGATCATCAAGAATGAAAACTCCCCTCAGAGGTCTTCCTTCTCCTGAAGTGGCCTTTGGTCTTCCAGCAACAGATCATGCTATCTCTATCTGAGCTGCAAGGCTCTAAACTTAGGGTTTTTTTAGCACTTCATAATTGAGCAAAATGACTATACTTGTTATAATTTTCTGTCTGAAGTGTGTCAGAGCATCAGCAGAGATTTTTTTGTGTGTTTTAACAGTCTCTTTCTAGACAAGGGAACTCTTGTTTTTGGTGTGATGAAATTGTGAGAAGATGTCCCACGTGCCTTCTGCCCAGAAAATATGGAATGATGAGTCAGGTTTCTGAATTGTTTCATGCCAATATATGACTCTTAAAAAAAACCCATCTTCTCTGGAACATGAAAAAGTATTGTTTTAGCTTTTTTGCCTCCTTAATAGTAAGACTGCAAAGATGAAAGAAATATGTTGATAGGGTGGGTTTGGGTGGGTGGACTGGGATTTAGACTAGGCCTGGTGGTTCTGACAGCAGGGGTTGCCTGTCTTTTATCTCCTCAGAATTTTCAAGAACTGCACTAATTTCTAATTTTCATCTATCAGGTTTACCTCAGTAGAATCTATATGGCTTACATACATGCGATTGCCACTGGGGAGGGACACTGTTGCAAAATGCAGTGGAACTTCTGTTCATGAACTCTAATTTGAACATGGAGAATCTCTGAAGGAGTATTGAAAATCAGAAGAGGTTGATTATTTCCACTCAGCCCTCCTGTACTTTGACTGCAGTGTTTAGTAAACCAAAAATCTGTAAGGAAAAGTGATGGACAAGAATATTGCTAGAAAACATTGAGCCTAAGGAGAAGGTGGGATTAACAGTTATAGAGAAAAAAATTAAAGGAATTGGTCCATTATAAACACAGGTTCTGCAACCCTAACAGGGGTGTGTATGTCAGGCAGTAGGAGGTTCTGTAAGACCTTCCAGGGTAAGCAGTCAGAGATACTCTCCTTCTGTTTTCAGATTTACCACACAGAAGTCATGTGGTCCTCTCACTTACGTACTTGTGGTCTCATACTGTAAATTTCCCCATTATCACCTATAGAGAGCTCACTGTGGCTTGCAAAAGCTATATATATAGTACTATGCTGTATTAATGTGATGTCAGCATTCCACAGAATCACTTTTTCCAATAAATGTGTAAGCTTGAGGACGTGGGAATGTGCTAGAGGGAGGGGTTTTATATGGTTTCTGGAATAAACAGGCTTACAAGTGAGACAGAAAAAGAATCAAGACGTTTAGAAGGTTGCAGAATACAGCTTTTTAAGGTTTATACTTTATATCGCTAATAAAAACATGACCAGGCTCTTGCTTTAGAGGTGATTTTGGGTAATAAAATATGGTGATGTTTAATAACAGGTGCCTGGAGAACAAGATAGTCAAGGAACAGCACTATACAGCAGGAAAAAAGGAAAAGAATACTGTTTATCAAGTTAACCTGATCTACTATAAATATATCAGAATATACTTTCATTCTTTTCATTCATAAAGCATACAAAAATGCTGGTTTCATGTTAATGAAAAACATTTAGTAAGAAATAAAACAAAACTTCAATAAACACAGTTCAAAAGCATTTTTCCTTATTGATGTAATATTATTTTTCCATTTTTGACTGCTATTTTTTTGTGTTTGATAATAAATATGCCTGTCTTTTTAAAGAGTGATGAGAGAACTCTGAAAATCAGTATTCGACAGAAACTATACAAAAGAGGGTAAAAGAAATCTAAGCAATAAATCTTACTTCTATGTTAGGATTTTATTTTACCCCTCCAAATCTATTTTAGTAATTTAAATGAGTTCTAAAGAAAATCTATCTTTAATAACTTTCCCTCTGAAATGTATAGGATAAACTATTTGTTTGAAGAGCAGCAATAGCTCTTACTAATAATGGAGGGGTTAGTACTTCTTTCATGTAAAATAATAGTTGTGGCAGTCCAAATAGGAACTGCTTAATGACTCATTTGTCATTTAAGTCTTTCAATGCAGCTACAGCAGATGCTTTTATATCCTTATTTTGCTGCTTCTTTTTTTTTTCTTTTCTTATTTTGTTATACCTATTGTTCACTGCTGAAATGAGCACGGCTGCTCAACTGATGCCATTTTTCACAGTCTTTCTCTGCAAGAGAGGGAGATGAAGCTGCATGTAGGTCTCCATGGCGACCTTGGTCTTGGCCTGATGCCTGCAGTCTGGCCTGCTCACAAAATGCTGTGCCCTCATGAATTATTTAGCTCTGCTGAATCAAAAAAATACAGCAACAGGCTCCTAGCGAGTAACTGAGGAGAGCAGTAAGGTGACATCAGTCAGCTTATACCAACGCGTTCGTCTGCTCTCACCAGCGAGCAGAGGGATTAGTTTGCTCTTTCCTTTCTTAAGGCTCTTAATGTATTTATCATTGTCCATGTTGGATACCCTTATTTTGTCAATGTTTATGAACAGAAAATAAGAGAATAATAATTCAGTAACTTGATAGTCTATTTTTCCTTTGGCGATCATTTAATTCAAACGATTGTGTTCTTCCATTTTTAACAACGCACGTTCTTAGAAATGACAACAAGAGTTTGAGATTGTAATACACTGAATTATTAAGACCAGAAATAACTATGTCCAAAATTTATATGTGTTTCTGTGTATTTACATGATTATTAAAGAGTATTTGGCAGTTGTCAATACTTTCTAACAACTGACCTTTTTTCTGTATATGCACTGTTACTGCACTTGGTTACGTGTATTTAACCCCAAACACACATATGCAGTTCTGGCTTTTGAGGCCAGCCTGCAGGTAGGGAGGGCAAGCAGAATAGACAGGAGTTACTTTTTTTTTTTTTCTAGCAGTATAATCTGCTGTAGATGTGAAGAAAATTTTGACTTCTGGAGGAAAAGGTATTGTATCAAGTGTACACTGCTTGGTTTGGCGCCTCAGACTTTGCGTACAAATTTTACCAGTTAGCCTGATTTTTACAAGTTCAGTCTATAAAGGGTTTTTCCTGTGCATGTACTTCAGGGCAGAGTACTATTACATGAATGTGCATGGCTCAAAAGACTCTCTTTTTCAGAAGAACTCATAATTTTCTTTCTAAGAAAGGGAGATTACATCATAGTACCACTGACTAAAGATCTTGTTCATATTGATAATATTAAATATCTAAAATAGTTTTTACCCTAGACCTGGTATATTTTTGCATGTTTTTGAGCAATACAATAGCTCATCTTATGCCCCATCTGGTACAACAGCACTAAGTAAGGATAACAAATGAGCTGTTCGATGGGTTCAGTGGGGAGCATATCTTTGTCAGGGGGTTGAAGTTCAGGTATATGTTTTTGCTTGACTGACCAACTCCTTTGAGTGTTGACATGGAAACATGACCTTCATGAAATCTGAACCAGCAGAAAGAATGTTCCCTGCTTGGCATACTGCTTAATTTGTCCATGAACTAACCTGGCAAAATGCTACCAGTGCTACTCCTCGCCATCAGTGGCTTGCAAAGGAGCCTAACATTCACTCCATTCCTCTTTGCAGCTTTATCCTCAACCAGAAGAATCATCTTAACAGCTCTGTCAGCTTGTAAGTCCAAGACAGGACAGAATGAGGTGGCCAAGCTTACTCTGTTCCCTTGCACTCTGCTTTTGTTTTAACCAGAAGTTACATAAACTAAACTTAGCTAGCTAAGATTATTAGAAGTAAAAAGCTGCATGTTGACTATTAAGTTCTTATTTTGTAAGCAAGTAAGTTAGTCTAATACTCTCATTTTACCTTGGGACTCACATTTCTTGAAAATGAAACATGCAATAATTTGCTAAAGGGAAAATTGTAACTCCTCTACGTTTCAAGTATTCACGTCAGTGTCTCCTGAGTGTAGCTAACATCTTTGCATCTGCCAGTTGCAAATAAAGATGAATTAGTAAACACAGAACTCAGTTACAGTCAAGTAAATGCAAGAATGTGAAGACCTTACAAAGTCACTGTAAAGATATATAACATAATTCAGAGGCAGACAGCTAATGATAAAAAAAGAAAAAGAAATAATCATTTTTTGTCAGAGAAACATACCACAGTAATGAAGCACTGTGGTGAGGAAGCATTGGTGGCTTCAGCAGAAAAAATGCACAGATTTCTGAGTATAGCAAATTATGAAGTCCACATTTTCTGTGAATAATCAACAAGTATTTTTCTCTTTTTTTTCATTAAGCCTTACTTTATCACCTTTAGTTTCTTCATTTGTAGGAATGTTCAGTATTCTTGGGGGAGCTGGTTCTGAATCTGTCAGTCATGCTCTACCTAAGGCTATTAGGCACTTAATTACAGCTTTTAGATTGTATTATTTTTGACAGGTGGAACATCTGAGTATTGTTATTATATGGATATATTTACTCCCAAATAATCATACATGTAAGCTTATACTTAGTTTCACGTTAAAAATCTTACAAAAAACATGACTTCAAAATTTAAAGCATCTTCGTAGAAACCATCAAAAACAATTGTGCAATAAATAAGTTCCTTGAAATATTATTGCAACAGTAGAGATAAAAATCCATTATAAAATCTCATTAGACTGATCTCATTAACATTAGTTGGATAATTTGTAGTTCTGAAGAAGGTACTGAGAGATGGGAATGGGTTCCTTTTGCTTTTAAAGTAATAGCATGTAGGAAATATATTTCATTTTCAGATATGCATATTTTTAGATTTTTTTAGAGTATCAGTTTGCATTAGTCATCCAAGCTGATGGCTGTCTTGCTACTTCCAAGGCCTTCACCAGCTGTGATTACTAATTGACAGTTACAGTGATTTATGAGATATGTCCTATTTTTCCAGCTCTGGCTTTCGAGATAACCTGGTGTTAACCTGGTGGACATGTAAAAATAAATTCTACTAGCAGTGTAGTGTGTGGGTTTGGCTACGATGCTTCAGCACTGCTTTTAGTACAACTGACTATTTTAATCCCCTTGTGCCATTTTGCCCTACTGAAATACCTCCATTTCCCACTGAACCTTTCTGAAGAAAGGATTTCAATCTCTGTATATCTGCTGGTTTTCTAAAGGTTTGAAAGTCATAGTCAAAATACTTGAATCACTGTCTTAGGTTTATTGCTGAATGGCTCAGCTATGTTTAGAACTGAGGTGTAGAACCTCTAATCAGTATGGTTAAAAATTTATCAAAGCATTACTTAAACTGATTTGTCACTGGTCTAGCTGTATAATGTGGTATTAATTTAGAATATTCGCCATGTTTGTTCTTATGTTGTCTTTTGTTACTTGAAACAGAAGAGTCTGGAGCAGGGATAAATGGTACTTTAAAAAATATTATGAGGCTTGCACATCTTTAGTTTGCAGTTTTGTTTACTGAAGAGTTCCATTAAGATAATGTGACTTCAACTAAGCCATCAGAAATGCATTTTGTGCTTTACAAAAAAAAAAAAATCTTTCTAAAAAATACAATAATCATGGCAATCAGAGTTCTCCAAAGCAGTTAAATATCTGTTATCCAGTTTAATATATAATTTCAAATATTTTCCTGGCATGTTTTCTGAATCAGTGAATTTTTTGTAAGTCAGTTTGAATTTTACAGTTTTTACATAGAAAAAAACTCTGTTCAAGTGCACTGCTACTATACCTATCATTTTCATCCTAGAAAAGGGAAGACAGTTTTGCCCCAAGTTGTTCTACAGAATTAATTTCCATGTCCTTAAATTTATGGAGAAACTGAAAGAAAATATCCTAATTAACATTTAATGCACTGTATGATCTCATAGCTCAGCTGAAGAAGATGACTGTAATCCATAATTTAAGAGTGTGAAATGCACTTTTCTTTACTTTATGCAATTAAATCCAACATTATTAATAAATACCTTTCATATTAGCTGGCCTGCCTTTCAAAAATACAGGACAATTTAGATATGGAAGAAGTTTCTATTGTAAATTATGACTCAAAAACTGACACTTTAATTCTTTTTGGTTCATGCAATGGGTTGAATATCCTTCAGTGCCTGCTTACCTTAATCAGCTTTTGGTATTTTCCATCTGTTGAACACTGGCATGAATAAAACAGAAAAAGAAGCCTGAGAGGATTCTCATGACACATCCTAGCTTCTGTAAAGACTGCAGAGGGGAACGGCTCTCAGGGAAAAGGTGTTACCTGGCATGGATTTGGTGTTTGGTATGGGTATAAAAGAAATTGCAAGTAGAGAAGCAAAATTAGTGTATTCCCCACGCTGCTGGACAGTTTCCCCATGACCTGGTCCTCTGCAGCTGCCCACCTTCCTGTGTGTGTTGCTCCAGAAATTCCTGCTGGTCTGGGTATACTTCTGTCATGACAACGAGCATGAACATTGTCCTGAAATTAGTCTGCATTATTCAGTGTGCTGTTGTTAAAATTAGAAAGCATCAGCTTCAGACTAACTTGAAAAGCATAAGTGTCAAAAAAAACATTTATAAAAGTAAGATTTAGGTAAAGGATTAGTAAAACATACTTGAGGCTTATTCATAGAGTTACAGAATGGTTTGTGTTGGAAGTGACCTTAAAGATCATTGAGTTCCAGCCCCTCTGCCGTGGGCAGGGACACCCTCCATTAGACCAAGTTACTCAAAGCCCCATCCAATTTGGCCTTGAGCACTTCCAGGGATGGGGTATTCTGCAGCTTCTCTGAGCAATGTCACAGTCTGAGACCACATTGACAGTGTTGAGACTAATGGGGCTCCAGAGAGGTGATTGGTGTTGTGGGCTTGGCTTCTCTTGTTTCAAACAGCTGGGTTGGATCTGACTTTGTTATTCACGAGGCACTTCTTTTGCATTCTGGTAGATGGTTGTCTGACAACAGTCAAGAGGTAAAACCTAGGTAGGGTTGAGTTCTTGAATTGATAGCCAAGTCTGTGAAGTTGCAAGACCAACAGACTAGGTACAGCTCAATTCTGTTATTAGCTATTTTCCTTGGTGTCAGTTTTGTTCGTTTCTTTTTACCAGGAACGTCTGAAGCTTTCCTGATTTGAGAAGTTACTTTTTAGTTGATGGCACCCCACATCAGCCACTCTTGTAAGGCAGATGTCTGTAAAATTTCCTTTTTAAGGAGTTCTTCAAAAGAAACCAAAAGGCTTTTAAATAAACAAGTAAATAAGTAAATTACCTTTAGGTTTTGTTTGAATATAACTAGATTTCATAGCTTCCTAAGAAAATTCAAAGAGCTTAGAGTGGCAATACAAATCAGAATAAATGCAAAATCAGACAATTGCAACAAAGAATGTGCAGCAGATACTTTCAGAAAAATACTCATAGCCTGTGTGTGAAGTTTTTTTTTTCTATTTTTGTCTGTGCATGATTTTAAAATTAAAATGTTTCATTCCCTTATACATGCAGACAGTTTTGTGATTTGATCTGAAAATGATCCTTCTTCATTTCAAGGAATAGTGAAAGGTTTTTCATTGGGGGCCACTTCTAAATGTTCCTTCAAAATACACTCAAACAGAAGTATTTCTCTGAATAATGCATAATGGGAGTGTTGCATACCTTTTTTTAATATGATGATCAGTTACTTTTCTTCTCAAAAGAGAGACTTAAGAGCAGTGATCCTAGTACCTGAGAACAAGCCATTCAGTCACTGGTGTGTTCTTGATTGTGCTGCTCTGCCTGTAACTATGTGTGCACATACAGTTCATGGGGTTGGTGATTGTGTACATGGAGGAGAGCTTTTTCAGGGGTCAGCCTTATGAATCCCGAGTCCTTATTCATCCCCTTGGTGACAGGCTGTTTAGTGTCCAAGGAAATGCCTCAAGCTATTTCTTTTCCTTTCATTTATTGTGGAGTTTAGCTGGTGAGGTGTGTAGGTTGGACGTATGAAAGCACTTCTGGTGTGACGTGATAAGTGACTGTGAGAATTGGGCACTTTTACTTCTGAAATAGGTTATATAGATTTTGTAAGGTTTGCTTGGTGTGCAGCTCTAAATGAAAGGAAACTTTTCATTTCCATAGAAATAAGTACAGCATGTGTTTAAAAACTTTGAGTCGTGGCCCTATTTAATACTATCAAAAGAGATTTAACAACAATGTAAATCTGCCTGCTGAAGTAGAAAGCTATTTGCTACTTTATTCCTATTTAACATTTTTCAGTTTCTGGAAATATGTGTATATGTATTGTTTCTCTAATTTTTGAAAAGTATTTTTGCATCAGCAGCTGTATACTAGATTAAAGCTGAACATTCATTCATTCAAATTACTGTTCATGTCACAAATCAAAGTAAAGAAATAGTAAGTTTAATGTGTGGCTTTCATTTCTGCTGGTTATATGTGATGTATAAGCATTGCTGTCTGTTTGCAGCAACAACAGTGCAAAGCAGCTCAGAAACTGAAAGACTGTGTATGGAAAAGCTTTGACAGAACTTCATACTGGGCATCTACTGGATGTTGTTAGGGTTGGTGGCTAGGTATGAATAAGTAAAGAGAACAAAGGAAAACAAAGACAGGTGTGAAAGTTTCATCACAACTTGATCAACAGAGGGATTCCAGGTCTGTTTGTCATCCTGCTAATATAGCCTAATGCATGTTGAAATCTTGGAAGAAATGCCTGGAAAGCAGTTTGTGATAAACTGGAGCCTGTCATTCAGAAACAGAATCCAAAGAGAAGGTTATTTCTAAAAGCAGACAGTAAGTTAGTGGGGTCATGATTTCTTCTGTAGTAACTAAGGCTGTATGGAAATGGATATTTTTCCATTCCTTTTAGGATAGGGAAAGTTTTGCAGGAGCCTCTTGTTTTGCTAAAATATTGCTAAACTTGTGTTGCACAGAAAAAACACAGATTAAATGAGAAAGGCAAGCTTGCAATAGCTAGTGCAATGCAATTTTCCCTTCTCAAGCATTGACAGCCATTTCTCTAGTTTTGACCTGCTTGCATGCCAAAATTCTCTCAAGTTGAACACACTCAAGTCAGCCTTACAGTCTCAGAAAAATATATAAGCATACCAGTGTCTTAAGGAGGTGGTATGTCATTATAGGGGAAGTTCAGATTTTCCTTAGAGAAATAATTGCATAACCTTATAGTTGTGATTACATTTTAGAACATTTTAATAATATTTTTCATTATTTCTATTCAATAGAGGTTGTGTATCCCTGCAATAGATTTTTATGGTTTGGGATTCTTGAGGGGCAGCTTGCTAAGTGGGTAGAAAAAAACTTGAACTGTTATGACAGATTATAAATTTAAAGCAGGCATGAGCATAAACACGATGATGCTGATATCCTAACCAAATATTTGATATTTTAGGACAGTATCTAGATGAAGAAAAAAAACCTGAATGTATAGAAGGAAAGTATGCATGGTAAGAGAGGCTTATCTTCTTACATAATTCAGGAGATTTAAAATTTAAATTTGTTTTCACCTCTATTGAAAACTTACTAAAGAAGTTCCTCATGTCAAGGTAGACATTAGTGGAATATAAACTGGTAAATTCATCCACCCTGCAGTGTAAAGTAGTCCTGAGAGTACCAGAGTATCACTTGTAAATGGAAGTGTGAAAGGATAATTTTTGAAAGTGAAATATTTGGAGAATGTAGAAGAAACCTCCAGGTGAAGGATATGAGTAATAACTGGCTGTTCTGGCTCAGGAATAGCAGGTACTGTTTCTGTAACTGTTTATAAAACTATTGGACGGCTGGGAGTTTCAAACAGTAAAGAGATTTCTTGGTATAACATAGAGTAGGAAGATGTGGGGAATCACTGCAAGTGAAATAAGCTTGCATTACAAGACAGGGCATTTTTAAGACTCAGCTCCCATAGTACCATATCATTCAGGGTTCATTATCGGAGTATGTTGTAATTTGGGCATGTGCCTGGAACAGAAGCTGACAGTTGTGTTTGCTGATAACTATGAAGTGCTTCACAAAATAACCTGAAACTTACTCAATAAGAATCCAGGAGCCTGTGATAGTAGCCAGAGCCCAAACAAAAACAAATTGATGGGTTTGGGTATTCTGAGTCAGTTCAGATGGGAAAGCTCAGCATCCATAGTGTTTCAAAGGCCATGAAGCAGTCTAGGTTCAACAAAAGATGCACCACCTTGGAAATTAAAATCTAAGAGCAATGTAGTGTCAGATCTCAGGAACTCTCCTAGGGAATGTTCCCACAACATGATGCAGTGGTTAGTCTAATTAGCTGTGGCAGAACATTTCTACAGTGCAGATGTAGAACTGCGTCCAGTATTTGAGCTGGCTTGTGCAACTCCACAGGCAGCATTATATCCTGCTGACATAGGCTGGAATTCAGCTTACTGCCTATGCAGAACAAGAGCATTAGAGCTCAGAGGCAGTTTGAATGGAAATTCAGGTGACAAGGTAAAAATACAAACAGAAGAGTAGGAGTCTATTTTCGTTAAACCCGTTTTCTGTGTTGATGTGTCTCGCTTCTTTCTGGTGACATACTTTCCTGTCCTCACCATGCTGTACCTCCCCATTGTTTCATGGTGAAACAGCCGGGCCCTTGATTATTACTGAGTGAAATGGAATGGATGGGTTAATCCCAGCTTCCAACAGTACCAAAGCAAGCGTGGCGACTCTTCCACTGATTGTTTTGTGTTGATGTGTCTGTGGTGATAGGACAAGGAGTAATGGGTACAGACTGAAAGAAGAGAAATTTAGGCTACATATTAGGAACAAGTTATTCACTGTGAGTGTGGTGAGATACTGGAACAGGTTTCCCAGGGAGGTTTGGGCATGCCCCAACCCTCATAGTGTTCAAAGCCAGGTTGGATAAGGCCTGGTCTAGTGAACAGTGTCCCTGTCTATGACAGGGAAATTGGGATTAGCTGATCTTTAAATTCCCTTCCAATCCATAATATCCTACATTCTATGATTTTCTTTTTGTTTAGAATTATCATGGAGACTTATTTGGAGGTTGTGTAGTCAATGCCTGCAGCTGTATGTAGAAAATTCCTCCTCCCTTCCCAAGCCAGGGTGGTTTGAACACAACTGTTATAAACAATCCCTTCTAGGGAGAACATTTCTGGAATCAGCATTTATTACCTCAATATCAAACAGAAACTGTAAAATAGACCTTTCTTTGGGCTACCAGTAAATAGGAGAAAAGACTCCTGATTACATCATCCTTCACTGAATCTCACAAATAAATGTCAACTGTTGACAAAGATTAGCAGAAACTTGATATCTCTGCCTGGTTGTTGAAAAAATCTGAATAAGTAATTTCTTCTGGCACAGGTTTACTCAGTTCTGTCTTCTCTGTTACACATTCTTTTTTTTTTTCTCTCTTCTTCCTACTCTTTAACCAAGTGTTTCTGTTCTACCTCCGGCTAGAGACCAGTGTTGTTGGTTCTTTCTGTGTGATCTTGTTCACATACACCAACAACAATGTCATGGAAGAACATTGGCACATCCCTGCAAAGCTTAGTATTCTGCCTCCCAGCCCCATCTCTGAATCTTTTTTATCTTTTTATCCTCCTTTGAGAGCAAAGCTGGAAGGAAACAGTCACAGATGGAAATAGGAATTATAGGGAAGAGCGCTTGTAAAAAACCTCCAAGTTGGAAAAAAAGGCCTAGAGAATTCTATTCAAAATTAAAGGCAATGCCAAAAAACTAAGCCATAAATTTACCTCTTTTAATGTTATTACTTATAAGTTTAGACCAAAAAGACCTATTTTCAAATTGAAAATGAGGGTGAGGTTGGAATAGGAAAAGCGTGGCCCTCCTATTTCATTATAATCACATTTGTTGCCTGGGTGTGTTTCATATGGCGTGACTTGACAGATAATTAAACTAAGACATGTTATTTAAAGATTTTATTTGATCCTTTTAGATATTGAGTTAGCAGTTCTACTGAAAGAAGATGTGTTACTTTTTTGTTACTGATGATTAGTTCTGGAATGACCTTACTGCATGAAGGGGAGTAGGACATGAGTGACAGTTTTCAAGGAGGAGGTTACTACTGACTCACCACAAGTTTTAGCGATGTTGGGCAGTCTGCAGCATGTATGTAACATACATGAAAGCATCTTCCGTCTCTTTAATCTCTTTTAAGAAAATATACAAAAAGCATCCTGGTACATGAATGGAAATTCAGATGGAATGTTAGGACTTGAATTGAAAAAGAGTTTTTCAAAAGCCCTGCTCAGGGCTGACCACTTACCTACAAGATGTTTGGAGATCATATAATTTTTGTTCAGGGTGCTCAGGACCCATAACCCTGTTGAGGTTTTGGAACTTCTCAAATGATGAATCCTTAAACTCTGTAATCTTCTCAGCAGTCAATGTAGTAGGATGGTTTGAGGAAATTCAGAGGATCTCCATAAAATTAGAGGACCTCTTTTATAACCAGTGCAGTTGTGTTTCTTTTGCTCTAAACAAACAATTTGAAATAGTCTGTTAGGTAGATATTTATTAAAGAGGAAAGAATTCTGATTTTCAGAATATTAATCAAAAGCAGTTCTGAGGGTGAAAAGTATATGATATTCTAAGGTTATCTCTATCTGAGGCCAAAAGACAAAACATCTTTTACAGATGTTGAGAAAACTCTGAAAGGGTTTCCCCTGTTTAAACAGGATTAGATTACCTGGAGATGCATTTTATGTGTTAAGGGATATGATTAGACAGTCAAAGCCTTTAAGGTTAAAAATATTTAATGAAAAGCAGTATGAAATTTGATTTTCTGGTTTTCTGGATAATCCATGTCTTATAATTCTGAAAAATAATTTCAAGTACTTGATGAACACAGTTTGGTCAAGCGGTCTTCACATACCAGTGAAGAATGTTAAAGCAATAGTATATTAAATTTGATATTGTAATAAATCAAGACTAATGTAATTGATTAAACCCTGTTGTGGGAGAACATGACATCACTGCCGAAATTTTTTAAACTAATGTCTAATGTGGTCCTGTTTTGGACTAGCTTTGTCAGAAGAGCTTTCATTTTGGATGTAGACTGTATAAGGGAGCTCTCACAAGATGTAGCACTCTGAAGACATTTTTATTATATTTTTGGGTTTATAACGTCAGTGGAGCATTTCCTACTCAGTGCTTTTAGCATAGGACAGGACAAGCTAAGAGCCAGGTGGACTATTTTTATTAGGAAAGAGCACGTGTCAGAAAATGCTTGATAAACCAGAAAAATTTCTAGTGTATCTTTTCTTCTACACTTATTTTCTCCTGTGATGAAGACTCATGAAATATTGGATGGGTTTATTTTTTCTGTCTTTGTTTCTTTGGATAAATCCAGGTTGGTGATTCTGAATTTGTAGCCTGCAGCTGTGAATGGTGCTGGTTACATTACTACATTCTACCTAGCAGAATCATTTCAAAGCATGATAGCACTTTCTTGATAACTGAGGTTTACACTGATTTTACTGTATTTACTGATCTACTGGCATAAGCCCTGGAAGGAACCAAAGAGCTCCACTCAATTTGCTAGTTATATTTCTTTTTAAAAACAATATGGTCTTCTTAAAAAAAGGATAACTTAGGCTGTAACTTTTATTATATTGACTTACAAGGTGCCTGATATGCGGAGTGATAACTCCCTATTTTCATCCCTTCCTCTCTGTGTTCCATGAGGCTGCTCATGGTGAAATCATTTAATCGTTTGTTTTATAACTTGGAAAGGCTAAGAGCAGAAGGTGTTATTACATCAGATAAAGTGTTGCTATGTACTACAGATGCCATGCTAGTACAAGATACGCAGTCTATGGGGACATCCTCCCATATGGTCTGTGGTAAGATAAACTCTTGGCTGATGCCCACTATATTTTGCGATTTTCTGAATGTAAATGCCGATTTGTAAAACTTGGGTAAGCATTTATTTAAAATTTATCTTCTGGGTGGCTGATTGATTTTTGGTGTTGATTTTTGGCAAGCTCTCTAAGATATTCAGTTATTTTTTTCTTCTCTTTTGTCCACTGAAATTTAAAATGCATATGAAACCTATTAGGATAAAATAGGATTGTCTTTTTATAAATGGTGTGTGTTCACTCCACACTCTGTTTGTGTATTGAGCTTTTATGTTCAAAGCGTTGCTACACATTTTATTTCTGTATCTGCGTCTTGAAATGCTTGTACTAGCTCAATATAAGTGATGGCAGCTGCAGAATTTTATTTAATCCTGGAGGATAGCACTTTGACTGTTTGAATCTTCCAGAATTATCTATGCATGTTTATTTTAGATTGTTCAGAATATGATTACTAGTCAGGTTTCTGTAAGTAGGTAGCCAAAAATAGGGTGCTTTGCCATATTCTTAGATTTGTTGTATGTGCCTATTCTTTTCTTTTTTTTTTTTTTTTTAACTAACTTGAATACCTTACCAGGAAAATATTGCAAGGAGCTGTCTGCTATTCTGGTGTCTGGTTCTAATACTTTAGAGTGTCTTTAGGGTATCTTTAAGTAACTCGATAGCTTCTTCCTGTGACTGGTTGAAAAGGGAATAAATGTCTTCCTAATGAAATGTGCTCTTAGGAACCAGATCTTGATATTTTGCTTGATTTTATTATTTCAAATAGAAACATGCTGACATTTCAAAGACGGAAAAAAGTGTTGCAAGGAATTCTCAAATTCCGTTACAGTTTTCATCAAGTTGTTTCGTTTTTATCTATTGTTTGTATTTCCAGTTAGTATCATGTAGTTCTATCTATGTCACTAATGAGTTTTGAGAAGTGTCTAGAATGTTTTTTCTTGTGAATTAAGCAAATTTTTGCATATAAGAAGAGAGGATACTTTCTGGGCAAGAATCCCCATGGTCCTACCTACCTCTGGTGAAACAGACAGCATCAGTTGAAATTAACTAATGTATTTTCCTGTTAGAAGATGAAGACAGAGTTAAAAGTTCAAAGAAAAGGTGATTTTCCTTTCTCATCCTGAGATTTTAAAAACCTTTATTATTTAAATAGGCAAAGCTATTTTTTTCACTGTTATATCTAGAAATTACTGACTAAGGTGAACATGTTCTAAAATATTTAAAAAGCTCACTATGGCTTCCTGTTTGTTTTTTTTTTCTTTTCCTTCTTCCCTTTTTCTGTTCTCTGCTTTCTACCATTATCTGTTTACCTTACTCCCCTTTCCACAGAACTTGACCTAACATTCTACTTCCAGAATGCTTTTATAACTGCCCTGTGTCCCCAAACCTTCTGCTTTTTCTTTCCCTTTCCTTCCTCAACTTTACCTCCCAATCTTTATTACTCCTTCCATTGTATTTCCATTTGTCATTGTCCATGTCCCATTAGCTACCTTATTCTGTTCTCCATTTGCAATACCGTGTCCCAGCTGATGAAGTTTTGGTAACATCTCAAATGAGAATATGGGATGAAGCAACCGCAGAATATACCCTGCGTGACTGCAGGCACAGCAGGTGAAGCAGATATCAAAGCATAGCAGAGAAATGTTTAAGAAAAGTAAGCACTCCACAGGTAGGTCTGGCAAAAGCTATTTCAATAATACATTAGAATACCAATATATGCTTAAAAATTTAGAACAGACAAACTTCTGCAAAAAAGTTAATGGGGAAGGGGTGAAGAGAAAGCTTTTGTTAAGCTCATCCATATACACTGAAGAGAAATATGCAGTTCTGCACATTTTCTTGTTCTGTGACAGCAACAGACAATCTGCACTGCTTATCCCAGAACTCGTCAGCTAAAGGCAGCTGTACCCAAACCTCTGACCTTAATTTATCTTGTCTGGGCTAAACTGTGGCTGATGAACTACTGAAGAAGTTTAATCCCACAGTACCAGCTAGCTAAAGCTATTACTCTTAAGATTTACTATTGGAAAAACTTTACTTTTCTGTCTGTAAGTGGCTGCTGAGTCAAACACATGTAATTCAGAGATGGACTGCAGTTCCATAAATGCGACTTGCTTTTTCCCTGCTACAAAGTGAAATACCCTGGACCAGCTCCAATTTTCTACTGAAACAAAATACATGGAAGGTTTTATTATAATTTTTAATATGCTAGGCTCTGTAGACAAAGTATTTGTAAAAAATTTAATATTGTCACACAGGGGTACACATGCAAGAAATTTTGTTGTGACTAAAACCTCTGTAAAAACAGGATTTTTTTCAGTGTAATAACAACTCAGCAACTGTCCTAAAGGTCACTCTGTCTTTCTTTTCCAAATGCCTTTGAAGATCTGTATCTGCAAGTTACTAGAGCTATGTATTTGTAGGGAAAATTGTAATTGACTCCATGTATCATTCATTTACAACATATTATGCATACAGTATTATTTTCTGGTTAATTTTTTCTTTGAGACATAAGTAATCCTTATATACTAATTATTCCTTAATTTTTTTTCTTCTCTCTCTTAATAAAAGTCAGACACTTCAGGGCATAAACACAGCAGTGTTTGTTACTATATTAGCAGTACAAGAAACAAAACCCAGCTTTTTATTCAGGTCCTCAAAGATAATGTAATCAGACTACTTTGATTGCAGTGTAGCCAGAAGACAAACAGATATTAGTCTGGCATGATACATTATTAAGTAATAGCATGCCAGACATCAAATCAGGCTCAGCTGTTGAGTGTTATCTTCTGCTATGTTGTAGTCTTCAGATCCCCCTTAGCTAGGATGGGTCACTGTTACTGTAGTGTGTTATTAGGATTCCTAACATCTCTGTTTCTGTAGAGTACACATTGAGTCTGGTTCTTGGCCTGTTATGCTGATACATTTGAAAAACATCCACTATACCTAGGGTTATGCAACTATCAGTCAAATGGTGGTAGCATGCAGACAGAGATATATGGAAATGTCAAGACACTGCAAGTTGGCGTTACTCTTGTTAAACAAATGCAGACATGCAAATTTCACTTCTGCTCAAGGCACAAGGAGAAAAATCAATGCTTTCCAAATATATATCAGTGTAAATATGTTAAAGTGTATCTCTGTCTTCTTTTACTTAAAGTTATGGTTTCTAGTGGGTTGTTGCAGTCAGTGCACTGAAAACTATGAACATAAATTGAACATTTTCTTACCTGAAAAGGATAGAGGAGCACTGCTAAAAAATACTTTTTCCTTTAAATTCTTGGCTTATATTTGAAATTCTTTACTCCATTTCTGAGTGTATAGATTTCTGAGAATGTGGAGTTTAAAACACATATGGTTTATGCACTTTATACATTGAAATATCCATTTTATGTAATAATAGACAGCTATACTTATAAACATATAAATGAGAAGAATTTGCATGGTTAAGAAGCAGCACTTGACTGAAATTAGACAATAAAGGGAAGCAAGTCATGTTTGATGGGTAATGGGTTTGTTCTTAATGACCTCTAGTCTAGTCTTTGAAAGGGTTTTATATGATGTGTGCTCAGATACTAGAACCATAATAAAATAATACATAAGGTATAATTTTATGAGAATTTAGCTATATTGTGAGCAGTTGTTTGAAATACCATTTGCAGAAAAGAAATGAGAACCTAAAATAAATGCTGCAGACTGAAAAGAGTGATACAGGGCCCTCGGATATGAAAGGATTTGCAAATTCAGGCTGGTAAGTATCGCTTGCAACATAACAGATGTAAGTACTGCTGTATGGGGAATTAAGACAGTTCTTAGCCTCTGTTCTTATGCAAACACCACCTTCTCCCCATTCCTTTGAAACTAAAAGGCTTTGTACTTTTGTATGGGATTCATTAAATAGATCTATAGGCAGATATATGTGGCCTTTATGGAATGGTGTTTAAATGGTGATATGACAGAGCGTTCACATAATCACAAGTTTTGATTCTTTTATAAGCATAACCCTTTAGTTTTGTAGTTTGCATAAATATACTTAACAAAATGTGGCACTATTTTATGGAAGCATTCCCACAGTTCCATCAGGAAGCTTTAGTGGGAGGAGAGTGCAGATGCAGCACATTTCCATTTAAAGACATTATGCATATGATATCTTGCGATAAAAGCCACTGTGTTGCAAATTGTTTGTTATTTTCCTCTCTTGGAGGGGCTGATATTTATACTAATTATATAAGATTTTTTTGTTAACCCTTAAGGAAAAAATCCTTTTTTCCTTTTCAGAGCAACTGCATCTATAGAACAGGTTCACATTGCATATACATACTACATGGCATTCATTTCTTCGTCTTTGAAACACTTTATCCTCTCTTCTTCTTTCTACTGTTTACTTTTCACCCAGCACTATGTGAAACAGTGAACCATTGCAGCTGCTTTTGAGTAGTTCTTGCTTTTATTATACCATTTTTTCTTTTTCTTTTTTACATTTTGCATAGTCAAATAGAAAGAACTCTTTAGAAATGGCGTCAAAAAAAGATGGAGGTATTTGCTTCCTGGAATTTTTTAGTCTGGAAGAAAATTTTATGTTCCTTAAAAGTTATTAAAACTGAATTCATATATTTCAAAATGCTCTGTAAACATAAATGAATTTAATTATTCCTTTTTGGCATTGCTATGAAAAAATATTACGAACATTTTTGCAGTGAACTTTCCTTCCACTTTTTGTGCACCTAAGTGCTTGAGAGTTATGAAAAAAAGGGAGATATTTGTATTTTCAATAATTATATTATCAGTGCACATATCTGATGTTATCTTCCATTTTTAAACAGCTAAAGTGAGAAGTGTAACTCTTCTGAGGTAATTTTGGATGTTTGAATGGGGAAGAAGCATAGTCAAATATTCAGGAAACTTTTGGGTTGCTTTTCTCAATTGTACTGAATTGCAAAACTCAGGCAGTTTTGGACCAAGTTATAGAGTCATAGAATCATGGAATAATTTGGTTTGAAAGAAATTTTTAAAGTTAATCTAGTTCAATGGTCCATCAGTTACTCAGGTAAAATGCCCCTACAATGCCCCAACTGGGACAAAGTCTTGCCTAAGAAAGACTAATTGTATCCACCCCTCAGTGAGATGCAGGTGGAAACTGTCTCTTTCTCTCCAGGTACTACAAGGTCTTTCTACAAGCAAATCCTTAATGTTCCCAGTGACCTGTACTAGCCTTAGAGCACAACTGCTTCTGCAGTCTTTGTGCTGCTACTAATCTTCAACTTTTCCACAGGAAATTCTCAGCTTTTTAAATAGACCCGTTGACTTAGATAACATCAATTACATTCTTAGTAGTTAAATATATGCTTGAATTACAGCCTAATGGAACATGATAAAGTATATCTACAGCAAACAATTCTGGGCATTATTAAGATACAGTTAATGAAGATAATATTTAGAGTATGAGGCTAACTGTTTAGCTTGGGAGGAGTACCCAGGCAAAATAATTTTATAACATGTTCATAATTGAGCACTACTCCTGATTATACCTATATGATTGTTAATAGGCATGCTATGTGGTAGAGTCTGAAGCTTATATTCTAATTAAAACTTATGAAGAGGTCTGACAGTGGGAATTACAACTATTTCATAACCTAGCCATCTTCTTGATCTGTTTAAAAACACTTTACTGCTGAAGAATGGTTGTAAGAAAGTCAGCCAGGGCCTATTACTCACATGATTGATGTTTTAGTTGTTGACCTTGAACACTATTGCTCAGTGCTGCACCTTTAATTGCACAGCCAAGTGCTGCAAAATGCAGGTGTTTGATTAGGTAATCTAGTATTTAACTCCTGACTACCTAAAATATTATGAAAGGTAGAGGTTCTTTTTGTGCAGTCAGAATGATTAGCTGCCAAAACTTAATTCTTTGCTAACAGAGATGATAGTTTACCTGTAAATATTAAAAATGAGATGTTGATTTATGGCGAAGAGGTAAGGGGGGTTTATTGTGCTTGTGTAGTTTTTAAAAATATGAAAAAGTAATTAAACCACTAATACTAGCAAACATTAAAAAAACAAAGTTGGGGTGTAGTAATTTGTATCCTCATATAGCTTGGATTTACTCAGCAGGTGAAGGTGGTTGTAGCCTTCCTCTTTAGTTCTGCCACACAGTCTAAGTGTGGTGCAGCTGCTTGACTGTAGTGCCTCTCCGTATTTTCTGCCTGTCTGCAATCTCCCAACCTCTCACAGACTGTGGCAGCATCCATCCTGATACCACTGTACTGGATGCTCTGCTATCATTTGTATGGTGATGAGATCCCCGCCCTTACTGGCGATGCTCTGTCTGTAGCAAGGGCAGGTGACAAATTGTTATTGAATTTTATGCCCAAAAATATGTATCTATTTTTTAATGTTGCTTAAGTCACGTTATTCTTAATTGATATACAACTGCCCTTTATTCAAGGTGAGCTTCTAGACACTGAAAATAGCCAGTGCCTGCAGAACCCAGTGCTTCACAGTGATTACAGAGGAGCATTCTCAAATACTCACATTAATCTTTGGGGCTGCTACTTGTGCTGCCTGTCTGGTGTTACTTGCCTTTAAATAGTGTGTAAAGACATTTATTTTCAAAGATGTGCCTGGAGTTTGTATCTGCCAGCATTTTGGAGAATTTGGAATAGATTGCAGATATGTTCTGATATGTATATAGGATTTCTAAATATTATCAGTCAAATCGTTATTTTCAATGAAGATAGTTATTAATTGTCTACATTTACTGATAAGGGTAGTAGTTCAGAGAAATGATCCTTGCCATAGTTGTCTCTAGGCTGTGTACAAGCTGGATCAAGATTACTGGGAAAAATCTGAGAGAGAAACAAGCTTTCTGGATCCCATGCTGACAGCTTGAGAGGGGCTGGAGGGTGGAGTGGCATGCTTTGTTATTATCTTGTTACTTGTAAACTGATAAATGCCATTAAAATACACTAAACACTGAGCTGTGAGGTGCTGTTTCCACAGAAACATTCCTTGGGGTTGAATCACCCTTTAAAATTGACTGTGCTTACTGGTTCAAGAAGCATATTTTGCTGTGCTGCATTCTATAACTATGGAATGGTTGATGATGGCTAAGGTGCCACCTGGACTTGAAGATCTTGGTGTTTTGGGGTGTTTTTTCCATGTGTGTCTGTCTTTCATTCTTATTTTGAATATGATTGCTGCTAAGACTGTGAGAGTTAACTTTTTTACAAGTGAACTATTGCCCAGTGTGGGAAGATGTGAGAGAGAAAAGCAGTATTATTGACATTGATTCCCTTTGGGAAAAGCATGGATGTTCTTTAGGCAGGGCCATTTGCTCTGAGCAGCTCTCTGGCCAGAAATCCAGTAGCAAGTGACAGGAGCATTAGAGCAAAAAGAACTGCTGCTGAAACAGCAGTAATAAGAACACTTTAAAAGGAGCTTGCTGTCTGGAAAAAGAAGGCTGCTTTTGCCCAGAAATGCAATACGAAGGAGGAAAATGAGCAAGCTTCTGGATGAGCATAAAGTTTATTGGAAGTTTCAGAAGTAAAACAATATTCGGGAGGCTGTTGGTTCCTTAAGGAGTTTACTTTTCCCCCAGACTCACTTTTTTTTTTTTTTTTTTTTTTTTTACTTTTTTCACATTTTTCAGGAGAATAGCATTTTTGTGTGTTTTAGAAATTCCTTTGCTGAAGCTGAGTTCTTTCTGTCCGTTACCAACTTGTTGTTTCAAAAATTGATGATATGCCAGCATCTCTGATATAGCCATTTTTTTCTAGGAGAAATATACTCAATTAACTGTGGTACTTAGGAGGCTAGAAAGGCTGTTCCAGAGTTGAGACAGCTGAATCTGAGGATCCTGCTCACCTGGAATAGTGTCAGATTAGAATTTGCATTGAGAGAGCCAAACCTAACCATGGTTTTTATCCACTGCTTGAACAGGGGGAACTTTATAGCATGTCATGTTCTGTGAATTCTATCAAACAGACTAGCTTTCACTGAGAATGGCAGAGCTGAACCAAGCTGTGATAGAGGGCTTGGTTTTAATGTTGTTATCAAGGATGAACCCATTGAAAATATGTACACTGAAAGAGAAAAAAACCTATATTTTGGATTTTCAGTGAGTTGAACAGGGAATAGATTATATGCTTGTCATTTTACTGTTTGCACAGTTGAAGGAACAGAAGATGACATGGCTTAGGACCACAGTGATGAACAGAGGGGTTCGAGCACCTCTCCTTAAAGACAGGCTGAGAGAGTTGGGGTTTTTCAGTGTGGAGAAGAGAAAGCTTTGGGGAGATCTCATTGTAGTCTTCCAGTACCTTAAGGGGTCTTACAAATAGAAGGGAGAAGACTTTTGATATGAACAGGTAGTGACAGGACAAGGGGCAGTGGTTTTAAAATGGAATACAGCAGAATTAAATTAGATGTTGGGAAGAAATTCTTTGCTCAGAAGCACTGGAACAGTTTGCCCAGGGAAGCTGTGGCTGCCACATCCGTGGCAGTGTTCAAGGCCAGGTTGGATGGGGTTTGAGCAGCTTGGTCTACTGGAAGGTGTCCCTGTCCATGGAAGGGAGGTTGGAATGAGATGATCTTTAAGGTCCCTTCCAACCCTGAGCATTCTACAATTCTGTGTTTCTATGATTCTAACCAATCCACTGAACTCACAGGAAATTTAAACTTTTTGGTTGCACATAAATAAGAAAAATTAATAATATTTGGGCACTGATATTATTTACAGGTATGCATTATGTGGCAATAGATTATCATATTTCTTTAGTGTCTGAGTAGATAGTAAAGAAAAATTTAGAATATTTGTAATGAAAAACTGGATGCATGGATAAAGGGACCTGTTTCTTCTCAGTAGAATACATAGTGCTGGCTACTGGAGCATTGTTTTGCGTATAGTTTGCATATGGAATATGGTTCACTTAAGTATGAATCAAATAGTGGAGTTTAGACCTCTCAAAATAAGCAAATGAGAAAAAAAAATGTTTATAATGTTTTGTGTCTGGTAGAATTATGGCCTTCACTGATTTGCAGTAGTAAATCTGTAATGGAAAGAAACATTGTACTAATGGGAGAAGTAGGGGTGTGGACTTCAGCCAGACGTGTCATTTTCTCATTTACTTTTTGTGCCCTACTTTTGCCTTTCCCCTGTCACATAAGAAGATCCTTTTTCAGTGCCTGCAATTAGATGTTTACTACTGTCAAGTGTTCCTACCCAGTTACGTGTAAGGAAATTAATTGTGCTACGTGAGTGAACTAGTGCTTCTCATTCTGCCATACATCAGTTATATTTGAAGCAAATTGGAGTGGTCTGTCTCCTTTGCAAAAGAGGTATCAGTATGCAGTAGCTGTTTCTTGGGTTTAGCATCTGTCCCAGATAGGAGCAGTATCACTAACATCACTGCTCATGCAAATGAGTTTAAGTTTGGAAAAAGATGAATAGGCTGCAGAATTACTTTGCTCTTTCACAGGAGTAGAGCAATGTTCAAGATGCATCTTTGTGCATTAGAGCTACTTAAAAGGAGTGCTAATAAATCAATTCTCACTCTTAGTGTAGGTGCTTTACACTACAAAAGAGGAGAGAAAAACAGTGTTAACACTAAGAAACAGTGATTGTAGGAAGACAAATTGGTGTGGGAATTGTGGGCATGTATGTACATGCAGCCACTTTTAACAGTGTATTTGGAAACTAAGATTATTTCTAACTCAATCTGCTAAACACAGATGTATGTTGTGCAGGTTAATATGGGAACACTATTTTTTTCTTCTGTAACAGGAAATTACAGTTTCTGATCTTGCAAGTCCTTAAGGCAATGAGCAGGGTATACTGGAGTACTTTTAAATAAGATAAGAATAGATTTTATAGGGTTTAATTTAAAGCTTTGAATTTCTGTAGGTCATACTTATCAGTGCTTTATGCTAACCACAAGCAATGAAGATCTACCCGCAGCTGTAATTAAGCAAAGTCAGCATTCAAACCAGGATATTGCTGTAGTAGACTTCACTAATGATAGCTGAAGGATGGACACTTGCTTTTTCAATTAACAAGATAAAGTCTTCTCTTGCCTAAATTACACTTGTAATGTAGTTAGTTACATAGGCACTGTATTTCACTATTTGTTTGGAAGTAGAGAAGAAATTTAGTGCCAAGGTGGCACAACAGAGCAATGGAGCCAGAAGAGCTGAATTCTGTACTTGACTTTGGCCCTAGTCCATCACTGAAAAAAGACATACTGCATAGGTAAAATGACCATAAATAAAATTTCTGTGGGGGTTTTAAAATTTATTTTATTTTTATTAAAAATCAGTCGAAGACACCTCCTATGCAATCTCTTATGAGACTAGCATAATAATTAATTTTTAGCTTTTCAGAATACAAATTGAAAAATGATGAGTGTATGCATAGTTTACCAAAGTGACAATTTTCTAAAGAGTATGTTATTTATCTTAGACTACTAAACTAAAAACAATATGGTGTTATGGTAGATTTTCAGCTCAGTCTTCTTTAAAAAGATAGATTAAAGGAAACTGAAAATCCTGTATCATCTGATGATTTAGAAATCATCTTCTTTCATAAGAACTCTCTGGCTATCTACGGGTTTAATGGGAAATAAGACTTCACAATTCAGCAGTTCCAGAAGAATTATAAGATTATATTTCATTAAATATCCAGAGGCAGAGGTGTATGAACTTTTGCATGAGCGACTGCTCTTCATTCACTTTTGTTGGTTCATTGGTCAAGTCTCCCTCTGTGGCCTCTGAGCTGCTGTGGAAATGACCCAGTGGGAGCTTGAAATGACCTGGGAGACTGAGAATTGGCTTGGCAATTATCATAGTAGTCACATAAACAGTGAAGTGGCCTTGTTTGCACTGTGGATATAAAAAAATAGGGAGAATTTCATGTCTGCTTGATAACTATTGCATATCCACAACTGAATTTATTTTTCATTTAGAAGTAAGTGATTGCACCCTGTGGAATTCACCACAGATAAAAGGAAGATTTGCAGGTCTGTAGATTGTGAGTGAAATGCAGATTGCAAGGGTACAGATTGCCTTAGGAGGCTACAATATCCCAGCAGTATTGAGGTCAAAGGCAGAGAACCCTTTAACTTAATGAAGGCAGCATGGAACCCCTGCAGAGTAGCGTGGTTTGGATGATAGTATATTTTTCAGTCTGAAAGTGAATTAGCACAGTTGTAACAACAAATGATACAAGTGATATCTTAAAATGTCAGGAAAAAAGTCAGTTTCAGATATACTTATAGATCTTTTTTGAATGTGGTCTTGATATGTTGTGCCTGGATCTATAATTAAACCATCTTTTTTTTGGAGCAGCTCACAATGGACATTTTTCATTCAGGGAATGAAAATTGATTCTCTTCAGCTGATCCAATGCTCATCCCTTTGATCTAAATACAGGACAAATAAAGATTTATACAATTGGATCTACAAATAAAGCAAAAGAAGTGTTACTAGCTACTTACTGAGTAAGAATTTAAATGTAACTTCACAGTAGCAAGAGCTGAAAACAGGAACTGTATGTTATTTTTTGAATTCACTCTTTCTTTCATAAAGTGGCTGTAGGCTCTTTTAGGCGCAGTCCAAAGCCATTAGTTTGTGAAATTCGTATAACTGGTTTCTATATGTTTGCTTGGAGATATTGAGAAGTTGCCTGATGATGACTATTGTTCATTTGCATCTAAAGTTTAGTGATTAGCCTTAAACATAATTACTTCATAGTTTAGGCTTTTTCAAAACAGAGTAAAACCAGATAAAAAATCTGTCAAGCAACAGAACAGCAATGAAAACCCCACTCCTGTTCATTCTTCTGTAACATTTACTATTGAAATGTGACAAATTCTAAAGCAGGGGCAGATGTTTTCTCCTTAATGCTCTGAAGGCATCTTTCTTCTCATTTATTTGACAGTATGACAAAAACTATTTGGAACTACTAATTATAAGATCTTTGCCTTGTCAGAAATAGAAAGGTGCAAATTAGTCTAAGAATTAAGTAAATACAAAGCTTAAGGACTCTGGGAGAAGCAGAGAAATAACTGAAAGCTGAGTTTGGTAGCTGCATATGTCTCCTTCATTAAACTCATGCCTCAAGCCCAGTCAGTCGAAGAAAAAGTTCCATGAGCAGCCTTTAATCATGCACCTACTATGTGCGTATAAATCTCTTGGAGATTGGTTTTGAGAACTATTGCAGATTCTTAATGAAATAAAAAGTTAAGTACATGTAACTGTTCAGAAAACATGGGAATTTAGTTAGTTAATTCCTTGAAGTTTTAAATATAACGTCTTTGTTGTTTTATCATGTTAGTACATGATAAAATTTTACACTGCCAATTTCAACTGCACTTTTCAGGAAGGAGTTAGTGGGGCAGCAGTCTTTCAGAATTTATGATCACCTACTTCCTGTGTAAGACTCGAGTCTCCTAGTACAAAAAATGGTTGCAAGGAATTAATTACTCGTTGCTAGAAGCATTATGTACTTTCCTGCCTCTGCATTCTCCATTCTACAGCCTACATATTTTTGCATGTATCCCAAAATATACTCCAAAAGAGTCCAGGACTGTATTGTAGTGATGAAAGGCAGATTTGGTTTTTTTAGGTTTTTGGGGGGTTTTTTTAGGTTTGTTTGTTTGTTTTGTTTTGAACTTAAAACCTTTAACTAATGAAAACGTGTTTGTAAGAAATGAAAGATATTGTTGAGAGTGATTGGTCTAGAAATATTGGATTCCCTACTCTAGATTAAAAAATTTGTGACATGACCCATATGTATTTGCAAAACGTTCCTTTTGTCTTAAATGCCTGTAATTAAAAGTTCATTCTGTTTTGTTTTCTAGGACTCTAAATTTCACTGGACTTTTTTCAGAATTCTGCTTTGGTCATAAGTTCTCAGTACAGTTCAAACCTTTGTCTGATATTGTAGCTGTGATTCTTGGACCCCACTGCTGGACAGCAGAGTATGTGATATTAGTAAAAATCTATGAATAGCACAATAACATTGTTGGTTGGAGGATCTGTTAGCAAGAATCTGATTCCAGTGAATTATATTAAATTTTAATGCATATAACTTGCCTAAGAGCCTACAATTTATCACAGTAAGATTTTCTTTTCAGATCTTTCCAGCCTGTTGACATCTTTTTGATTTGGTGATTTTTCGTCTCACAGGTGTGTTCCTTAACTAAAATGTCTAACAGTTTTTGACAAAGTTCATATAAACTGGAACACATTCAACCATTGTTTTAATAATCTCCTTTTAAGTTTCTTTAACATTTTAGTGTCATTCAATGAGCAAGATTTTCTTCAATGTGTAAGGTGAACTTTTGGAACATGTTACGGAATATCTATAACATTTTTCTGCTAATAAGAGAAAAAGCTTTGTTCCCTTCTAGTGAAAACTGTAAAAACACCTTACTTTGTTGGCTCAGGCACTATAGGCTACTACAAAAGCAAACCAGAGCTAACTTATTATTTTAACATCAAGGATGAATAAATTTCTTTGTAACAAAGTCTAAGATGGATTCATAACATCTGACCCCTCTATTTTTTAATCTTGAAATCCTTGAATTTTTGAATTTCCCTTGAAACTTTTCCTGGCCCTTTTTCATAGACTACATTACACTTTTCAAGACTTCTTTTCAATATTTTCACAACTACAGTTTTATTTCAGCTTTGGCATTTTTAGTAAATTAGGGCAGTGGAGTGATGGTATTACTGTGTCTTTAGGAAATCTGGGTATTCTTGAACCTCGTGGGTCTTTTGTTGATTTTAGTGTTCCCCTTACTTTTAGAGAGCTATAAGGTTTGCATTGGGCCTTTTGGCTTTGTTGGGGATATTTGTGCAATTCCAAAGGTTATTGTGCTATAGCTTTTTTAAGTTGTCTTCTAGTGAACATATCTTATCTCTCAGTATTTAGATCTTTGCAGCTTCTCTTCCTCTTCTTTCATTTCTGTTTCTTATCTGCACCAGAGCACCCTACTCATTATAAACTGTCATTATCTGATTCACTGTAATCAGATAAACTGAAAAAAGTGTTTCTCTGTTTTACTGTCTTCAGCACAGTGTGAGGAAGACACTTTACACCATCTCTGAAACAACACCAGATTAAGGCATTTTTGGAAATCATGGAATAAATTAAATTATCTTTTGCTGTCTCTGATAGTTCTTTTTTTATAATGCTATCTATCTTGTGGTGGGAAAGACTTAACATATACAGTGGTTTTAATGATTAGGTTTGTATAACCTTAAAGACCCCAGAAGCCATCTTCTTGAAGAGATTGCAAGAATAAACTCAAGATACCTAGAGATAAGGTCATTTTAGTGGAACCTTTAAATAGACATTAAAGAAAGCTGCCATATTTAGGTCCAGCTAAAAGGAATAGAAAAACATGGGAGAACTTCCAATGATAGCAGTCAATTATCTTATCAAAAACTGGACAAGAAGCTGAGCCTACTGCCTTCTGGGGAAACTTTAAATATTTTTAAACACGTGTAAGCCACAATGATTGACATTTTCATAAATGTTTGTACTGTAGAGAGATTGTTAAATTGCCAGGCATTTGCTAGCAAAATGTAAAAGAAACCCTCTCTTAAAGATTAAGCTATACTGCAGAAGGATGAAAAAGTTTTGCTGTATCAGAATTATGCGTAAACCAATACTGAGAAAATGAGTACTGAGAAGTTCTCATGTGAATGCAAAATGGCTTAATTCAATGTAAATTAAAAGGTTAAAATGCAAATAATGTCTCTCTACCAGTTGATACTTACAAAATAAGTGTTTTAGTTTGTTTGTTTTGCAGCAGTGTATGTGAAATGTGAAATATAACATTGTCTATTATGGAAATATTCAATCTTACTGGAATTTATTATTTCTTGGAATTCTTTTTTCATTTAAATTGATTTTAGGACAAAGGACTTCTACATTTTTGACTCCTATGCCCAGTCTTTGAGTTAGTATTAATCTGAGATATTAAATCAGCCTTATATGAGCAATGTTTTTAGAATATAATTGATCCGTTAAAATTTTTATGGCATTTTTCAAATACATATATAATGCAAATTATGTAGACTCTTTCTAAGATCTCTTATATCCATTTCAATAATATGAATTATGCCTTTATTTCAAATTATTATATAAATGTGTAAATATTTGCAGGTTTTAATGTATTTTTTCATCTCTGGATATGCTTATAAAATTATAGATATGATTACAGTATTTTTGATATAAAATTTTTTTACATGTTCAGTGTCTCAATATATATGTTTATCTTGAGAAAGGGTGAAAAGTATATATTGCAAAATGCTCACCTCCTTTCAAGGACAGGCTCGTCATGGTAGGGATCAAGCTGTTATATTGGCCCGTTGGATATTTCTAACTATGGGGACAGCTGAATTTATGTCTGCATTCCTGTTCTCTCCAAAGCATACTCACTGAGGAAGCAATCTTCTTTCACTTGTCTGCTAATAATAAAAAACCCCCCTATATTCACATAAATTCTCTTGCACAATTAAGGTGTTGTGCAGATTGCCTCAAAATTGCATCCAAGTGTTGTATTATCAGTGGTGAAATTTCCTGTTGGAGATAGAGCCCTTTTGCAAAATTACCTCCATTTTGTCTAGTGTTCTGAATACACTCTCAATGCTTCTTTTAGTATAAACTAATTAATTTAGGTTAGTAAAGTCACACTTTTTTCATTGTAATCTTTGTAATTCAGAATTTCCTCACAGTTCTGAAGATAATTTAATGAAAATTCCAGTCATAATGAGATCAAGGTTCATGACTGGCAGGTATTCACATCATAAGTACTACTTTAAAAGGCACTTAGGATTGCATTGCTTCTGCCTAAAGCAATGACAAAAATGTTCAAGTCCTAAAAAACATATCTGTAATAGAATAGTTTTTAAGTATTAGCATTGAAAGACTTGATTAATATAGTTAACAGCTTTTATTGTGAGGCTTACAGATTTTTTAAACATCTTTGTTTACTCTTCTTTTTGATTTCTCTTCTATTAGCATAAGTGTATATATATAGGCACACAATTAATAGAACTCATCTGATGAATTTCAGGAAGATACCACACTCAATTTTCAGCTCACTCAGCCATGAGAAGAGGACAGTCAGATTGCAAAGAACCATAGAAAGGTTTGGATTGGAAGTGACCTTTTCAAGATCATCTGGTACAACCCATCTGTAGGCAGGAACATAATTCTTTAGGCCAGATTTTTCAAAACCCCATCTAACCTGACCTTGAACACTTCCAGGGATAGAGCATCCACAACTTCTCTGGACAACCTGTTCCAGTGCCTCACCACCCCCACAGTAAAAAATTGCTTTCTGATATTCAATCTAAATCTACTCTCTTCCCATGTAAAATAGTTGCCTCTTGTCCTGCCACTATAAGCTTTGGCAAAAAAGTCTCCCTTCAGCTTTTTCATGTGCTCCCTTTAGCTATTGAAAGGCTGCAATAAGGTCTCCCCTGAGCCTTCTTTTGTCCAGGCTGATCAACCCCAGCTCTTTCAGCCTTTCCTCACAGCAGAGCTGTTCCAGCCCCTTTCACTCAGTTTTGAAACATGTTAATGACAAAGACCTACTTGTAACATAAGATATCACTTAAGTTAGGCTGAACTATTCACGTATCTGAAAATTGAGGCAGGATTCTGAAAATTATAGAAGGATAGTAGGAAAGAGTGCAAGTTAAAACTGCTAAGCACTGAGAGTTCTCTACAGAAATATCTGAAGGGCATCCAGAAATGTTACTTAGTATGGATCACAGAGATGCCATGATTTTGGACTGGTGGGTGAAAAGGGTAAGACCTATTTTGAAAAGACTAGTCAAGGAAAACTGGTAGAGTTACATTTCATTTGACAAATGTATTTCTAGTTTTCTGATGTTCAAGCAGAAAGTGAGAAGTAGAATTCTTGGAGGCACGCCTTCACGAGCTGTGAAGGGAAAAGAAAAGGGACATTGTCATTCTTGGGATCTATTGTAGGCAGCTTAATCAGAAGAGTGGAGACACTAGAGACATCTGAGTGAATTGGTGTGGTTAAATTGAAGAGCATTGGATACTCAGTTCCAAAAATAGTGTGTAAGCACAGAGAAGGTCTGATATATGAACAACTTTATTTTAAAAGATAAAGTTGTTATTATCACAATCCGATTTGGCTGAGACTAAGCAATTTCTGAAAATGGATAAGTATCTCCACTTGGAAGCCAGTTTGGGTGAAAGTGACTATAAAATGGCAATATTTTTGGGTTTAGAAAGAAGCAACCATAGTAGTAGAACATGAACAACTGACTTCAAAAAAAGCATACTTTAATGAACCTGGGGACCTAGTAGAAGTGTTCTCCTGGGAAGATAATCTAAAGGATAAATGAGTGAAGGAGAGCTAGCAGTTGCTGAAAGAGAACATGTTAAAAGCAGAGCTGAAAACTGTCACAATGGGCAGGGAACATAGGAAATATGCTCAAAAATATGGATGCATCAGGGTACATAAATAAACATGAAAGCTTTGGGGGAAAAATTCTGAAGGTGTTAAAATGTTGCGTTAGAATGATAAAAGGATAGCCCTGGTCCATTACTCAGCAAGAAAGAATAACAAGAAAAAGAAAAAAAATCCCCTTTCTGTAGGCATGTATTTAACCAAATGACATTACCAAGTAGGTACAAACAAAATTGGGAAAGAACAATTTGAAGAATATTAATGTAACATGATGTATTTGTGTTGACAGAATCCAATTAAATTTGCCCTTAAGTACTTAGAAAACCTAGCCTGCTTAATCCCTGAACCATTAGCAAACATAGTACCTAGCTTCAAAAAAGGAAAAATGGACTATTGTAGAATTACAGATGAATCAGTGTAATTTCAACATCTGGAAAGTTACTGGAACAAGTTATTAGCATTCAGTGTGTATGTACAGAGAAGATAATAAAAACAGCTAGAATGGTTTTGTCAAAAACAATCACATCAATGTACTCTAATTGCTTTCTTTGATGGGATTTCTGGGTTAATCGGATCTGGGAACAGATAGGATTAATTTTGACTTCAGGCAAGGTTTCTGACACTGTCCCATAAAGAGTCCATAAATAAATTAGGTCAATATGATCTAGATGAAATTAAGATGAGGTATGTAACTAGTTGAAAACAATACTTAAATCTGAGTTACCAGTATCTGATGACCAAGAAGGGTCAACAGTGGGCCTGTTTTTTTTCGACATTTTCATAAATTACTTTGTAGCAGACTAACAAATATACTTCATATATTTTATGGATGAAATATGGCAGTTTGATAGCTTTTCAACAGTAGGAAAAAAGATCATTATCTTGGGAAATTTTAGCTGTTATGTATCATGTGCTGAAATTTGATAATAAATAACTGTAAAATGATTAGTGAGAAGAGTGAAATGAACAAATAGAAAATTAGGATTAAGAACAAGGTATTTATTCTGAAGATCGGTGTCTGAATGCCAGAGTGGACCACAGAATCTGTGAGCTAAAAAATAATGATGGTTTTGAAAAATAAGCATCAGATGTTATTCTGGTTGTCTTAACCAGATTGCCATATGCAGTGTATATAAGTTAGTAATTTTACTCCAGACCTGATGAAGACTTGACTATGAAGTAATGATGAAGTAATGCCTTCATTCTTTGCCTCAGTACTTCAGAAAAGAGCTTTCGAGCTGAGAAGACATATTTAATTGATTTCATCTAAATGGTGGAACTCATGATAATAGATTTTCAGTATGCAAAAGACTGTTATAAACAAAAGACACTCGTGTGTATAAGCAGGTAGTTTAGTTTTCAAGAAAAACCATAGAGATAACAACCAATCAAAGGCCCTTGCTTTAGTTTTGGTATGTAGAAAAACCTTCACATTTGAGAATGAAATGCAGGAATGCTGACTAACAGGAAACAGTGGGGGTCTCTTTCACTGGGGATTTTTAAGGAAAAAAAAAATGACCTATATAGTCTAGCTGCCCTTTATTCTGCTTTTGGGATAAGCAAGTGATTTCATTACTCTTGTACACTCAGGCAACCTTCCTTTTTTTTTTTTTTAATGGTTCTTTGCAAAATGCTAAGTCAAAATTCTGGGTTTGCCCTCGTCTCTTTTCTTTTTAAACTTCTATTTAGTTTAATGTAACTTTTAAATTGGTCTTTGTATCTGGGGAACCTGACAGGTTATCTCAAATATGATGCCTTCCTAATTAATCAGTTACTCCAAATAGGTTTACAGATACAGAAGCAGGGAACAGAGTTCCTGAATCAGCTCAGGGTGAGTCACTTGCCAGACTGCTGCTATTTATTACTGCACAGATACTTTCTCTACAGTTTTGCACGAATGCTTTTCTGTCTTGTGGATGTTCCAGATGTGCATCTGGAGCACAGCAGCCTCTCTGCAGTGGACTGAGAATGCCAGCTCTCCAGGGGACGGTCTTGTTTATTTGGGGCTTTTTGATGGAAATGGCAGCCACCATATCTGAACACATGACATTAGAGCTAGCTGGAATCACAAATTTTGTCCCAAGGCAATTCTAGTCTTTTGACATTTGTTTTCTGTCTTCCTTACTAGATTAGATCTCCTCTATCACATTGGTTTCATTTAGACTGCAGTGCCTCATGGAAGATGTAGTTCAGACAGTCTAACAGGTGTTTCACCACTGTCTTAGAACAAAATGCGCTGGGTATTCCGTTTGCTTGCATGACTTTTGTACCAGATCAGTTATATATGTTTTCATATAGTTATTCCTTATTTGTGCCTGTGTAAGCAAGAGAACCTCATGCAGATATGTCAAACTGTGTGAGTCAGTAACAAAACAGGACCTTATTTCATAATTGGAGCATTGGGTTGTTTTTTTTTCCCCAAGAATATTTCATGCTCTTATTTAAGAACTGAGAGATTTATGTGAAAGCACAGGTTTTATTTTCATTGATAATGAAATTAGTTTCCACAGATTTCCCCATCTTCGTTGCTTCAATATAGAAAAATAAAAGGATCCTTGGCTGGAGTAGGGAATGACATGGCTTCAGGAACAGCAGTAATGTAATAATGTAATACTTTGTTTTTTTTGCTCCTGCCCAGCTGATGGGTGGTATTTAAGGGTCTTCTAGTTTTTAAGCAGGATTCTTCTGGTTTTCACTGTTAAAGTGATTATGTAAGCAAAATTGTTTGTTGGAGATTTTTTATTATTTCTGGCAAAACATTCACATTTTCCCTGAATATATTATACTCTAGCATATGCAGTTTATTTGTTCTGAAAAATAAATAGTAGACTACCATGTCATATTGTTTTTCCACATCAGTTCACTAAAGCTATAATGTTCCTTGAAAGCATTAAAATATTTGCTGTTTTGTGAATAATGAAAGCAACCTCATACAGAACTACTGTCCATTTAAACTGTAGCAACCATATTTCTTCATCCATTGTAATGCTTTTGTTTCGGGTCCAACAAATGACAAGTATAGTTTTCATAATTCATTTATCTTCATTGATTAGTTGTGCATTTGCATTTTACTTCTTTTTGTCATTGGAATTTTTTTTTTTTTCTCCATGGCTCATTTCCAGTAGCTAAGTGATGGGAATTTCCAAACTGGTCTTATATGTGTTTTATTTTATAGAAAAACCTGAACAGGCTCTTTCTTGCCTTTATATGTTGTTTACATGGGTCGTATTTTCAGACTTCGTCCTTTTACATGGGAAGTGATATCTAGCATTTATGTCTTGCTTCAGTCCTCAGCAAGAATAAGTTGTTCTGCCTTCATTTTCTTTCCTTTCCTCAGAAGAGCACGGGCAGAAAAACCTAGAAAACTGACTTCTAGGCAAGTGATACCTAGTAGTAGTACCTGTCTGGTGGAAAATCCATGTGAGCTTGCTTCCTTGTCCTGACATAACCACCTCTGAGATGTGTCTGTTGATGGGGGAGTGTGGAAGGTCTCTGTCATGGCATCAGTAGGCCCTGCAGCACCGTGTTAAAATAGGAGCACCTTATCCAGCACGCCCTCCCTGCTTTCTGTTCCAGATAGCTTTTCAATCATTTTGAGTTGTGTCTGCTTCTATCATGGCTAGATTTTGACTTGTCAGTCTATTTCTAGTAGTAAAGTCAAGCAGCACTAATGCCAGTCTCCCTGCTGCAGAGCTACATCTACTATGCTGGCTTTTATCTGTGACTTTAAAACTCCTCAGGGCTTTGTCCCTGTTATTCGGTATAATTACGTATTTTAAACACTATGTAACTTTTGGCAGTACCAGCTTATATAACAGAATGCAGGAAAAAAAAATTTTGATAGCATTGGTAGTGTGTATTTTTAATGAAGCAGGATGATGTTTCAATTTATTTGTTTGGATTTGTGATAAAGTAAAATCTTATTAGAGAAAGCTAAATTATACTGCAATCTCTAGTAAAGCAGACATGTAGTTGATTAAATAATTTACTACTTTGCCTTTTTCCTATCTTTAATTTAATCTAGTCCATCTCAATTGGACAAACAGGGCTCTTTGAAGTTTTTCCTTTATGACAACTTGCATATATGGCCCTATATAACCAGGTTTGAAGCTTGTGTTCGACCGCTCTTATAACAGTAATTAAATGCAATATTTAAAAAAGAGCAGTAGAAATCTTGTTGATTCTTGCTCCAGTACTTTGATGTAAGTCTTGCAGCATGGAACACCAGCTTTTTCCCCGATTGCCTCTGCAAAAGCAAGAAATAATTCCACCAAAGCTATCAGGATTAATGAGAGAATTATCAGATCTGTTGTTTACCCAAGGTCTATAGGGATGGGAGAGAGACCTGTATTCAGGATAGGCTGATTTTACAATGAGTAAAGCAACTTAAAAGATAATAAAGTTAAAATTTTGTAAATCTTCCATTAAAATCCCAGGACTTTAAGTCCTTCTTTACTTTGATATTCCAGGTTAAAAGGCAGGTTTTGCTTATTATAGTATATAAGTGAGAGTCCTAGAAGTTGTTTGGGTTTAGTCAGAATGAGCATGACTTCACCTGGTAAAAAAAAAAACCTAGAGGCATTACAGACAAAGGTGACAAATAGGCAGCAGGAATTGAGAGAAAAGAAATGAGATCAACTTTCTTTTATTGATTATCTGGTCTGTATGTAGATCATGCTGGGGGTGCAGTCAGCAGAATCAGCTCTACTCTGGCTTTGTGGCATTGCTCAGAAGTCCAAAACTCTGTGGGGATGGTTCACTGCTTTCTGATTTGAGCTGACTCTGATGTTGGGTGTCATTAATGAACCTTCCAAGAAAAAGAGAAACAAATTGCCAGGGATGGCAAAAGGAGAAAGAAGAGGGAGCAATGAACAGTTTGAAAAGAAGAAATGGACCAGAAGTTTATAGATATCACAGAATTGTTGAAGTCTGGAAGGCATCCCTAGAGATAATCTAGTCTAACTCCCTTTCTCAAAGAATGATCATCTAAAGCAGATCACCCAGGGCCATGTTCAACTGGATTTTTAATGTCTTCAAGGAGATTCCAGAACTTGTCTGGACAACCTGCTCCATTGCCTGACAAACCTGACAGAGAGAAAGATTTTTCTTACGTAAAAAGGGAATTTCCTTTATGTCAAATTACGTCAGTTTGTACTTATTGCCCCTTGTCCTGTCCTCATCCTGTCTCTGGAAAGCACTGACAAGAGTCTACTTTTTTCTTACTCTTTCTCATTAGTTATTTATACACACTAATGAGGTCCTTCCTGAATCTTTTTTCTTAAGGCTGAACAACCCCTGATGTCTGAACTTTTTGTGTGCCCTACAATAATCTTCATAACCCTTTGCTGAACTTCCTCCCATGTGTCTATGTCTCCTTTGTATTGGAGAGTCCAGAACAGGACACTGTAACTCATGACATTATGGCAAATGTATTCAAAGTGTGGAAATAGGAATCTGAAAAGAGGCAGCATCAGAAGCAGGGCTGCTGCACCTAAGTGATCCTCTATATCCACGTTGTCCTAAGCAGTGCTGTCTCAGGTGGTTTTGCACCTTCAACAGAAGTTTTGTGCAAAGAAGATTTTTATTTATTTTTAAATCCCAAATCCTCCAAAACTACGGAGAAAATACCAAGGGTAAACAAGAAGGAGTACTCTTGAGTACTCTTGTCTTTTTTTCTTCATCCAAGAATGGTTTCCACACATTTATATGAATGCAATATGGAGTTTGTGACAGGAGGAATTAGAAGAATGAGGAAATGTCTCTTAAGACATATTCCATAGGTGTATTTAGAGTCTCTCATGCGGGCTCTGAGAGTGCAATGTGAGTTGAGCTGAATCCGAAATATCTCTGTCTATTGACAGAATGCTGAATTTGATCTGATGTATTTCATTATCTCAGGAGGGCTTTTTTTAATTCAGGCTTAGCTCCATATAAAGCAGGTTCGTCTTGGCTAGCTCACAGTGTGGGCAGAATGAACTCATTATCTCCTGTAATGCACTGTGTAGACTCATGTGGGCCATTGCCAGAAAGGCTATAATCTGCTGTGGAAGCTGTTGGCTTGGAAAAGGCAGGCATGAGGGCCAGAGTAAAGCCTGAGTGAAGTGAGTGAGGAAGTACGGCACTCAGAATTCATGATTTTAAATCCCAAGGCAGGTAACAAAAGAGGAGGAAAGGTAACATTGTCTTGGAGTTTGTAGAGAGGTCAAGTGGGGTGTAAGTAGACATAATCCAGAACTGTGTAAAAGTTGAACAAGGCAGAGGCAGTGCTTTGAATGTAAGTTTAAGTAGGTAGAGAAGGCAGGTGGATGACAGCAGGGAGAGCTTTAGGAAGAGTTTCAATCAGGTTTTCAGAGACAGACAAGTGGGCAAATAAATGGAAGCAATATATACCATCATATAAAACAATATACTTAATATGCTTTTAAGAAGGAAGACTGTCTAAATAGCTGGTTCATGAAGGAATGTCTGATTCTTCTAAAATCAAAATTGTATTGCAATTTATTTAATTCATAAAGAAGCTGTGGTGAAGCACAGTGCAGTTGATATTTACTCTCTCTCTATTCCTACTTCTTTTTAATCAGAGGGCAAAGACATGAAGTTGTTGAAGATTTTTCCAGCTGCAGTTTCTCTCTTTACAGTATAATCAACACACAGCTGCTTTAGAGCATACTTCAGGTTGATCATATGGATTTAGTTCTGCTGATAGCTGCCTGCATGTTTTTATTTGAGAAAGCTTACGCATGTCATTCTGTAATGGTTCCTATTTCCATTTTAGGTCAGTATGCTTATGATGGCAAACTGCTATAAATGGCTCCACCAGGTGCAGGCATAAGAAACCAAGCAGAAGAATCTCTCATCTCAATATACCCACAAGTTTTCCCCTTGACAGCGGTTTTTCTCTTTTGCAAGATACAAACCCTATGTTTCCAAATAAGTTGTCATAACATTCCATAAAAAAAGATGTTATACTGCAGCATTATCATTTGTGAGGCTCTTGATCTTTCATAGTGGAAGTCAAATGCCTGTTATATATTTAGAAGGTGATGGGCACTTGAGGTTGTGATGTGCTGTGGGCGATCTTTAGACACATTTGTGTAAATGTACCAGGTTACATTTTAACCAACAGCAGTAGCATGGGTGTCCTTATCAGAGACAGATCTGACTATAAAATATAGTTCTGACTTTCACGCTGCTTTAGGGTAAGCAATAGGTAGCTCAGTTTTCTTTTTATTCTGAGTGGAAATATACAAGTGCATATATGTTCCATAAATTCCACAGACCTGTCATCAGCCTTCTCATGCCAATCCACTAGCTGCTTGTGGTTTTAAAATTATTATTCTTTTCTTTGTGTCCAAAAAATCCTTAAGGGGTTTGTTTTTGTTTGGGAGTTGTGTTTTGGTTTACGTTTTCCCTCAAATGGAGAAAAGTATTTCATAAATGATCTGGGAATTATTTACAAATATTCGTAATTTATAAAAAATAAACTAGCAGTAAGGCTTCAACCATATAGGGCTTATGTGTCCTGCACAGTGTAGGTGAGAAAAAAAAGAATCAAAATGATTTTCACATGTCATAGGCAAACTGCAAAATGTTTCCTGTAGACAAATATTGGAACTTACTTAGAGTCAATTGTAATTTTTGTCTTAGAAATACATTTGTTTATGAAGATCTTATACAAATTTGAATATATACTATTATGCTATTCTCGTCTTTTGTGTTTTACATCACACTTATATTCCACTTTTCTCTCTTCCTCCTTGCAAGGAACCTTGGAGGAGTTCTGGCAATTAACAATCTCCCACATGACATGTGATGGCTCACTTTGCTTAAATCTTTTGCACACTATGTTTTGACCATGGAAATCACCTGCCACAACCCACTTTTTCCCAGAGATCTGAGAGCTTGCATGAACAGTAGCTGGGTGAACTGTGATTGTCAGGTGATCAAATGTTCTGAGAAAGATTCTTGAAAGGATGAAGTAATGGTGTAACATGTATGGAAATGGAACAGGAGAGAAAACTGGTTAGAATTGTAATTCTTAACTTCTGTTAACTTTTTTAATTATTATTTTAAAATACTCCTTCACAAGTGCCAGAAATATGTGGCTGTGTGGGATGTGTAGTTACTCTGAACTACACTTTCTTGTATCTTAGAGTTGTCAGTTTTCCTAGACGTTTCAGCTGTATAATTTCTGCTCTGCTTTTGCTTAAAACAATACTAAAATGTGTATTACTGGGCTGTATTGTACAATACTACTTGGGAATCACTGGGCTGTTTTCAGAGTTCAGCTTTTTAATTCTATCTACAACATCTAGCTGCATATTATTATACTTCAAAAGCAATAGCTGAACATTGCATTACTTTTAAATGACTTTTATCACAAGATTAAAAGAGAGAACCTTACAATTGAAATTCAGATCTCCTCTGTCCTGTCATGTTTCTGGATATTTTTTTTTTCTGCATCTGTACTAAAAATGATACTGTCAAGGTAGTTGGAACTCATTCATAAACTGATCTGCCTTGACAGTTGTACCACCTGGAAGCTGGTACCTTTTTTAAGTGAAGGATGTATTAATTTTTTTTCCAAGTAGTAGAGATTTTTATTTAGAGTCACAACTGTAACCAAGTAGTGCTTAGCATGTCTTAAGTGGTGAATGGTGCAAACATCACTTCAAGCCTGGTTGTTTTATCAGGAAGCTGGTCTCAGAGCACAGGTGAAGACTCCAAGTGGTGTGATTTGACTTGCACTGGCTGGCTGTGACCCCAAAGGACTTTTAGGACAGCAGTGGTTTTGCTTTGCTTTGCTTTGCCTGTGTTTCCTGACAGGCTTTACTGCCCTTAGCTGGGGCTGGTGAGAGCTTAGTGCAAGCTGTCAGGATCAGAAGGTTGAATACATTTCATGCTCTAAAAGTGTATGGGGATCACTGTTCATCCTGACTGTCTGGAAAGCACTGAGCTAAAATAGGAGCGTGCACCGCTTGCAGTATGTATCATTGCACAATAGATGGGGGGCATCACTCTACTGCAAATGTTCTAGTTGGACTTCTTCATGACAACTGTGGAGCTGCACCACTACCAGCATTGGGCTACAGACAAGTCTGAATTGGTCTTGCGCTTAGCAAAACCGTCTGCTGCTGTTGTTCTAGTCCAGAACAGTGATTGGCAAACTGTGGCATACCTTTATTGGCAATTCATACACCATCTATTCCAAAGTAGCATGCAAAACTATAGTATGACATCTTGCTCCTTTATTCACAGAGGAGGGGAATGACAGCTGGTAGCCAGTAAATAGCCCCTCCTATACCTGTGTTTGGCACAGAGATGTGCCAGCTACTACCATTGACATATGGAAGAGGTGGGACAGGAGCCCTCCTAAGTGTGTTTGTGTAACCCTGCCTTGACTCTGCAGCAGTGGCTGCTCGTTATACAGGGGAAGCCCTGTGGAAAAAATGACATATTAGAAAACATCACAAGCAAGGGGGAATAGCCAGAGAGCTGAGGCATTTCCACATATTTTACCAATAATTGTCTAGCTTTCATGTGCTATGTTTTGTTTAAAGAAGCCAACTGATGATGTAAAATAGGTTTAGAGTTTAACTTAATATCAGCCTTAAGTGATTCTTTGCTTCCTACCATTCCAATGGGACTTAGAAGTACTAAGCTACTATGCATGAAGAGTGTCATCACACTGTCCACATTGTATCACAGTCCATATTTTGTTTAGAGTACTCCTTTTAAGGCATTCTTTAAAACAGTGGTATATTTGAGGTGACTTTAGCTTTTCATGCTCATTAGGTGGCACTACAGCAGCTAAAAGATGTGATAATCTTTAAATCACTCTTATCATATTTGACTCATTTTTAAGATCAGTGACTATCATAGGTCTGAGTATCTTCTTCATACTCCAGTTTTATTTAATATTTGTGCTTCTACCTGTAGGCTGCTATGCTAGATTGGTTGCAGGAGACAATCTAGTCAGCATGATAAATATTACTATTACTGAATTTTTCTTTCAGTGCTAGTAAAACGAAAAAGAGAAACGGCTATGCATGGATGAAAGAATTAGAGCACTTAGTACTTCTGGAAGTTATAATCTGCTTATTGTAAGTTACCTTGGTGGTTAAAAGATATCATTAACTATTTAAAGAACTAAATAAATAATTTAATTTAAATTTAATTTAAATTTACTTAAGTGTTCCATCCTGCCAAAGAAAAAATAATCATATTATATAAGTCATTATTGTCCATAGTATTTCAACAGTGGAAGGTAATGCAAGAGTTTGAGTCACATTTATATTCTTATATAGACTTCTGATCGATCAGTTATACCTTGTGTACCATAGAGATTAAGCAGTGCTTGATATTGGTTTCAATAAAGCACTCTGTAGCTTTCTGTAGTGTTACTTCTACTGTTTTTTTCCTACATAATTTTCCTTAATTCTGCACAGGGTTCATTGCATGCATCCTTGTTTCCATGTAGTGCTTGTATTCGAATTTTTCATAGTTACCTCTGAAAGTAAAAAGGTAATGCTGAGCTTCCTTCACGACTCAAATGTCAGATTACTGTAGTTATTTTTCTGACATATCCATGGAAAAAGTTCAACTCTGAGCAAAGCAAAGTGTGAGTAATTCTACCTTGCTGTCACATTTTGAAGAGGCATACAGAAGGTCAAAGTGTTCCTGCAGATCAGAAGCTCTGAAAAGTTGCTGAAGGGCATTGTCTGCATAGACAGGATTGAGTAATTCATGAAGGAATAAAACAATTAAAGTGGGTTCATGGCCTGGGGGTTGTTTGACTGAACAACTTTGTAGCTAGTTAACCAGAATTTAAGCTTATACATATTTTTCAATTAAAAATAGACATAATTTTACAAATACTTTGAGGCATTTTAAAAGTGATGATTTAAAGAAAATATTATTTCCTGAAGTACTTTTTTCTGATAACTTTTCTAATTCATTCTTTCAGTGATGTCAAATGGTTTGAAGTTTCTCCTAAACTGGAGTATTATGCAGATTTGAAAGTGACAACATCAAAGAGAAATCAATATTTGCAAAGATGTTAGTACTTATCCATAGTGTGCCCTGATATTGTGTGATTGATCAGACTAAAGGAGAGTATTTTCTTCATCCAAACTGCTGAATTTTGTTGTGTTGGATACGGCAAGCAAGGTTGTCCTTCTGCATTGACCTTTCTAAAGCTGAACATGTCAGATTCTCATCACAGATGTCATTGCTTAGAAGTTCTTTGTCAGATACTTTGTCACTGAGATTGTGTTTGAATTTTGAGTCAGTAAAATATAGGCTGATAAAAACCTTGAGAGTTATTTGGGCGTTATCTGAAAATGCAGTTCTTAAAATCATCTATGATACTATTGCATATCAGAAAGTTTATAAAATTTATGCCAGCAAATTAGGTGAAATAAAAACTGCCCTTCCAAAACACTAGTCATAGTTTATTTAAATTCTGAAAATACTAAAAAAGTATTGTTTATCAATTCTTGATCAAAAAGAGAGCAAACAGTTGACACCAAGTTTGACTTCATGCTGCTTTTAAGCATTTCACAAGATTAAACATCTGGTGAGGCCACTTTAATCCCAATTTTAATAATATCCCATTTAGATAATGAACTTCTGACTTTCATGTGCTTGAAGCTAAGCCTTTCCTCATGTGCGAGCTTGCATGAATCTGTAACACACAGGGGAGGACATCTGGATCTGGATTTAATTCCATGTTTCCACAACTAAGTGTTGAAAAAATAGCATAAACTTAAGAAATTATGTTTGCAGTTCATTTTATTAATTGGAACACAATTATCAACAAGAGCTTGAGTGTTACAAGCAACATTAAAAGCCTTGCTTTTATACATTAAAGTATGGTGAAACACAGAGTTCTATGTACACATTTTATTGTGAAGATGGAAGATACTGAAAGTCAAGCCATTGTTACTAGGCTCAGCTACAGTAAAATGGTAGTATTTAAGGTATCTTATGGATCTATGGGCCTTATTGCTGATAATAGGACATGAAAAATGCCTGGTAAGAGCTGTGCTTGTGGAGCCTCTCTCCACATTTAAAGTTTCTGCCTACCTGCCAATTTGTGTAATTATTTTATGTTGTAAAAAACTACCAAATGTATACCATAATAAAACTTAATTTCACAGTAAACTGAAATGCAGTATGTTTAATCAAATGAAAGGCTTTTAAAATAATTGAACAGGGGTAAAATTGCCTGTGAAGGACAGTAAGCAGAGTCAAGTGATATTCATTAAAGTATTTTGAAATTATGAGACAGTTAATGTAATAGTAATGGAAATAGAATGCAAACACACTGAAATTCATAACTCATTTCTATCTGGCTGCAAACACAGCAAATGCATATAAGGTATACACTTAGTTTAAGCAGACTAGTACATGTAGAGTCTGTCTGCAATTTCATTTGGAGAAATCTATGCTTTTTTGGTTTTGTCAATTAACATAAAAAAGAGAAACTAGTTGTGGTTTCAAAAGCTCACTATATATTTTTATGCCTTAGATGCCTTGTATTATTAATGTGTATGGACTCTAGTAGTGTTTTTGTTTCTTTATTTACAATTGGAAATTTTTTAACATTTTGTAATAATGACCAATGTAAAATTCAGGTACGTGTAACTATCTGTAAAGATATGCATTTCATATGTTTTTGTATATTTTACGAATCTTCAGATTAATAATGAACGGTATACTGTATGAAAAACATGTCTTTATTTGGGAAAAAAACATTATGCTATAACCATCCTGGCCAGAAATGCATAATGAAGAAATCCTCACAATATGTAGCTTGTGTACAGTTACACCTGACCTACTCAGCTGTCTTCCAGAAGAGGCCTTGATTTAATTTTTCAGGCTTTTGATTTTAATGGACGCATTTCCAGATTATAATTTGTGGCTTTCAACTGACACTGAATATGTGTTCAAATTCACTATTAGATTTCTCACTCTGCCTCTGAGTAGTTGGTCTAGACTTAAACAGCTTAAGCTAATAGTTGAGGACTTTTGAGGATTTGTTGTAATTATTCCTGTTATTCTTCCTTTTGTGCCATCTATGAGCCTTGAAAAACCCTAGATGCATTCCAAATTTTACATATAAGGGTGTGGAAGACAGTTAAAATATGAGCTTGTTTTCATCACAAGGGTGAATGCCTCCCTAGGTTGCCTGCTCTCCTGTATAGGATCTGGGTTTTTTCCCCCATTATTATGCTCTTTTCCTGAATTTTTTGAATATATGCATTTTAAGCAGTTCATACGGATATTCACTGTCATATATCCTGCATGCAATCACCTGTGAAAATATCAGACCCGGGAAAACAGGCAGACGTTATGTGACAAAATTGAGTGTTAGCAGGGCTTGGACTGCAAACAGAATTCAAAAAAATCATGTCCCAGATCTGCATTCTTTTAACAGGGAAGGGAGAACAGGGTATTTATCAGCCTGGGTGATAAAATACCTTCAGCTTCCACTCACAACTATGGACAAGAGAAGCTTGTTTTTGTCAGTTACTTTCCTTAGGTTTTGTCAACTTAAAGAAGCTCTTTGAGTAGCATGGTCTTTGAAAAATATTTAGATGGTACTGAGGAGTCATCAAATTTTCCATTGTATTTTTTTAAATAAAGCATTTGTTCATATTCTAGGCTATTCTTTAGCCAGTCCCTTGTAATAGAGTGTTAGACTACAGGCAAGTTTGAAGCTCTCCACCATCTGGAGAAGTACTACTGTTTAGGAAGAGTGCTACATGAAACAGTGGGAATGCCTCCACAGGGGCACAAGTAACAGTACGGGTTTGTATTCTAGTGGTTAGAATAGGAAAAAAGGAGATTAAGACCAAAGGTTGTTGATTTCTCTTCCTGGTGAAGGAAATTTTCATACATACCTCTGTGATATAAAGATCTTTCTGAAGAGTAAAAACCTGAATTCAGAGCAACCTGAGGAATCTGGGGTGATGCTTATGCTATCCAAGGAAAATGTGCTTGTCTCCAAAAATAAAAGAGTTGAGCAATAGGTAATACACTAAGAACAGTTACCAAATCTACAGAGTTCTACAATAAGGGGTTTAAAGGAATCCTGGGGTACATAAGTTCAAATAACAGCTTTTTAAAATTGTTTTATTTTCTCATATATAAATATTTATTTATTTTCATAGGTTTTAATTATGAATAGAAATAACTTACAGCATGCTAGTTGGTACTGTATATTTTGTAATAATAACACAGTATAAATATATTTACTTGCTTAAGACATGAAAAATTTGCAGTTGTTTTAAGAAATTAACATATAATCCAAAGTAGGGTTTGGGGTCACATACGTAAAGCTAGTGAGTAATGCAAGAGTCACAAATGCAGATTTTTAAAGCTGTAGTATTTAACCATTATGGGGCATTACTTTTAAAAGTATACATTTAAATAGAAAATAAAGTATTAATTAGCTAACAGTTAAATACAACTTACCAAATTGGCACTAATATCTGAATAGGGAAATAATTTGTAGCAGTATATGTACTTTTGTACCTGCAGCTCCTTTTGCAAAAGACCTAAATTGTCCTGAAGCCTTTACCTTTGTAGGTATGATGTATTTGACAAACCATTTAGTCAAACATCAGGGTGAAAGTAGTTTAATCAACTTCAGGCACTTGAAATTATCACGACGTTTGTTCTTATGAACCACGAGGAAGCTCACTTGGTGTCCAAGAGTTTTCTCCTCTCCTCTCAGTCTCCTATCAGAGGTTTAGAAGCGCAGTTCCTCATCTCTGGAAGAAGATTACCATTGTTTCCCCCATCTGATCTGCTATAAGAATAAATCTTCTAAAATGCAAAATATTCAGACAAACTAATTTTTTTAAGACAAGGGAAAATCTATGATAGGTTTTTATGTGTACATGTCCATGGAATGAGCCTCTCTGTAATAAATGTTTTCCAGTCTTGTGTGGAAATTAAAGTCTGAGTATTTCAAAATTAGATTATATACCTTTCTAGAAAGAGCAGCCACTCTAGAATGCTTTCAGAATGGCAGAATAATCCCTGAGAGTAGCAGATCCATATTATATGCAGAATTTTCAACACATGATATGAGAATCAAAACATTGTTTCTGAGATATTTCAGATACTTTCCTGCTGTTACAAGTTCTCAATAATTTAAAGTTAATAAGGAAAGAAGAACATAAAAAGTAGCCTAAGTAGAAGAAAAAAGAAGTCTTGCCATGTATTTCTGCTAAAATGTTGAATTGTGCGCTACTTGGCACTATCTGAAATGTTTCATGACCTTCACAAGACTGGGAACAGACTTTATATTTATTTTTCCTACACTGATTAGTGGTAAGGATTTTACAATATTTAGTTCAAGTATTCCACTATGAAAAGTAGCATCTACAAAACTTGGTATGTTAGCTGCCCTATGTGCCCTACAGAAACAAACAAAACAAATATCTCGTTTTGAATCTGCAAGCAAATTTTAAAAAGTAATTTTTTTCGTCATATGTCAGAAAACTGGCCTTGGTTAAGTTTGAAAGGATGCATACGTGTATTCCACCTCTCTAGACCTTGTGTGCACAATAAAGCCATTTATATAAACAGCTGTTGATCCAATACACCATCCAGGGCCTCAGTGGCAGACTTTTGATCCGTTTCTCTCAGACTCCTTTCCCTACAAAGCAGTTCAGTGCTCACTAAAACCACATGAGTCTTTTCCAGATCCTTCCAACCCCAAACTGGTCTATATTAGTCCCTCTGCAGATTTATGTCCTGCTTTGTTTCATTAAGGCTTCTGCACTCTTCCCTGGAGGCATCAACTGCCAGACCTCCCAAAGTCTTGTGATGCTATCACTTAAATATACAGCTTTTGCTTTTGGAAAGCTTTACCTCTTTGCTGTCACAGCCTCATGTGTTTTGCTGGAATGAGATAAGGTGAACAGGCACAGAAGACAAACTGGTGATTTCTAGATCATGATATCCAAAAATTCAAATCTAATAGCTACTGCCATGGTGATTGTACCGGTATTCCATCACATCCTCCTCTTCATGAAAAAAATATTATCTCTGAGAAGATCATTAATTCTAGGAGGAAAATTGTGAAAACTTTTCTCACAGAAGACTGTTGCTCATCCTGCTTCCATAGTAAAAGTTATAAAACTTCCCGAATTAATTCTACTTTGAAATAATACACTCCATCCTGATTTTCAGCTTCCCAGTGAAAAGAAAATTTCTTAAAATTTGAAAGTTATTCAATTAGCTACTTTTGCAAGACCTTTTCCTACAGACTTTGTTGAGAAGTTTATGATGAGATTTTGAATTGAGAGAGAGAGAAGTTATTTGCTGAGTGCTGTAGTAAGTTCTCAGTGTGGATTGGAGTGAATGGTTGTCAATTTATTGAGGGTGGCAGGTGAAATTTAGTCCTGATGGGGTAATGCTAAAGGGATAATTTGAATTCTTCACACACATTGCAGATTTCTAAATTAATTGTAGCCAGTGAGGGAAGAGAGTTGGGCAGTGTTTTAGACAGCTCAGCAAAAACAGCCATTCAGTGTGCTACAAAAGGAAGATGTTAGGACATTTAAAAACAATTCTAAAAATCTTGAAATATTTTAATACCATTAAAATATTTTGTTACTATTTTCTTACGTACTTTTTTTTTAGGTTCTGACAACTTAATCTCGGAAAGTGATTCATCAAGAAAAGACAGAATTCTAGAAAAGTGTGAAAGGAAATTTGAGTATGGGAATGGCATTTTGTAAGGTTCTCTATTAATATTGTTTCATTCGAGAAGACTAAATAGGATCAGCCTTAAGAATAAGAAAAGATAGACTGAATTGTATTTCTATTTTCAAAAATCAATGTGGATCAGTTGAAGTGGACAGTAAACTTTAAAGTGAAAATTGCTTTTTGAAAATCAACCTTTAGCTGATGGAATTAATATAAATTTTCTCAATAGTCCTTAGATGGGAAGAAAGAAGAAAGATTACTTTTCATGAAAAATTGCTTATAGAAAAAACTATAGTGGCAAGCGTATATTAAGAAAAATGAACCTTAGAATAGGTATGACGATGGTCAGTTGCAGAATTTTAAGGTAAGTAAGGAAGTAGCTCTTGATAAAAATGGAATTTATATTGCAGATGTTTATCATACAATCATCACCTTTAAACAGTGTAAAAACATACTGTTATCTCTTACCTGTAGAAAGGTAAAAAACATTGCCAAGTTTCTAAAATTGTTTCTGCTCTGGCTGTCATACAGAAAAACAGCACAACAATATGAGAATACTTGTTCCATGATGTCCACCACCTACTGGAAGGTCTCAGTTGGAAATATCTTGTGTATCTGTTCTGATTTGGAATAGGATGGACTAGAACAATGAATCCGAAACAGTTTGGGTAACATCAACCATAATCTGAATCTTTTTTGTTCAGTATACATGGGTCACAGTTTAGAGGTTTTTTGGGTTCCTTACTTGCAGCTCTGAGGTACCTTAATCTGTGGAAGAGCTTGATGTTTGCAAAATTTAGGATTAATTTGATTCCTAACTCTTTCTCTCTTTCTATTTTAACTTTGTTTTTCCTTATTTTTTGTGTTGGTGGTTTTTTTTTTGGTTTTTTTTTTTTTTTTTTTTTTGGTTTTCAGTACATCAAAACGTATACTGCTCCTTTTTCCTAAGGTTTTTTCCTCCCTGTAGGAGCTGAGAAATACAGTATTCAGATTGTTCATTAACAATTGTTAACTCAATTACTATACTAAAATATTTTTTTCTTCTTTCTAAGACCAAAACTGGAAAAAAAAGTTTAACTTTTCTCTGGATCATATATATGCATACACAGGTAAACTGTTGTAAGCACCTTTGTCTTTAAAATACACAAAATCTGTTCTCACTTGCACTTTGAACCTCTAAAAAATGTATACATACTTTTGGAAATTTGGATTTAACATCTGAATGGATAAAACTAGGTCTAATTTTGCCTCTAGTTTATGGTAGAACAAGTCTAAATAACATAGGTTACACTAAAAACAAACGAATATCAAATAAACTGCTGCTTGGGATGCTTAATATTGTATTCACAGGATTAAGATACTAATGACATTGCTATGAGGGCCTGTGATAATTATTGATTGCAAATGTAATTTTCAAAATGCACTAGGTTACTTGAATTGCATATTAGCCTTCTTAATTTCATGGAAGACCATGTCTTTTGGAAGAAGAAAACAGAAAAGCATGCACATACTATTTTCCCTGGCCTTTTCTGCTACTTTGGTTCTATCTGCATGAACTAGAAAACCAATGTATTTATAAAAAAAACCCCAACCTCTAAAATGTCTGAACTTTGCAAATATTACCAGTGATATGTGTAAGGAAATTATTTTCTTTAAGCAAGTTTTTTTTTCAAATACATATAAATTACATATAAAATACATATAAAAGTATGGATAAATCCTAATCTTGTTGTTGGTTGGTAGTGACACTTGATTGAGTTGAGCTGGGTACTGAGTGCTCTAAGCATCCATCTGAACCTATGGCTACTGAGAGCACTCAGGAATTCACAGCATCAGGTCCTAATTAAGGTCCAGGAATTGTTCTACTACATTTTAAAATTGCAAAACACATGACCACAGCCCATAGGGGAGCTAATAAAAGATAATCCTGTGGCTTGCTTTGAAGCAATTACTCTATGTCCCTTTCTGCCTGCAGGAATCACCTTGCCACATCCCTCACATGAATTAATCTACCACTTCCCCTTCCCCCCTTCTATTTTTGTAATTCTGCCCTTTAACAAAAATAGAGTTTAGAGGATGACATAAAAAGGAGAGTTGCAGATGTAGTGAAATATATTCAGTTTTTGTGCTGCGCAGGAGGCTTACAAACAGCTGGTGAGTTAGTGTACTGCAAGCAAAATAGACATCAAATGATGTATAAGGATTTTTTTGTCTTTATGAAAGTAAGAGGCTAATACAGCCAGCCTGAGTTGGTCATATTTTGCCACTAATCTACACAGTCATTGTTTCAGGGAAAAGAAATATTTTACCTTTTAATTTATGTGTCTTTATTATAGCAAGCAAGATAGTTTCCTCTGTATCTTCTGTCCTTTTTCCTTCACCTTAACATCATTGGCAGGAGTTAAATGCTATGAATTCCGGTACTGAATTCACCTTTTCTTGCTAAATAAGATTTGAACTCTATACAGAAAAGCTACTGTATTCATCTATTGTGATTCTTGCTAAAACAGAATTAATGAAAGATATGTGATCATTGTTGAAGATGAATAAAAAAAGGTAAAAATGTTTACCCAGTATTGTTGTTACCTCTGTAGCTCTAGGGCACTATCTGGCTTCATTTGAACAACATATACCAGAGGAAAATAAGGACAGGTGTAATTTGCATAAATTATCAAAGAGAATCATTAGAAGCAAGCATGTATAAATGGCAGTGCTAAGTTCTAAATGATCCCTTCCCTCCCTGTGGCAGAGTCATCTCCCACAGGCATTTTCTGAAGAAGTGCTGGAAATGAAGGTGGGAAACATTAATTATAGATCAATATCCCATGGAACCTCTTCTACTGGACAGCATTTTTAAAACTGGGGAATAAGTCAGAAACTAAAACAATACGGGATAGAGGACAAGCTATTTTCTGTACTGCCTTTTCATCCTTAAGGCCTCTGATCACATACATTTATTATGTAGCTGAATTGATTGTGTTCATTGAAAAACAGTGGCTGAATTGGCTGAACTAAAATGTTGTCCTTCTTCCTCATGAAGAAATCATACAATTCACAGAATTTACTTCCTTTCTTTATTAGCTCCATAGACTCCTTTCAAATGTTCTGGGGTTTTTCTTTTAAATGTTCTGTTGTAGTATTTAATTTTGTTTTCATTCCACCATGTGAACAAAAGAAAGTAATTTGGGAATGACAGTATTACCATTTTTTGTTCATTACATTTTCTTCTTGTCTCCCTGGGAAATGACAAACTGGTATCATGCATCAATTTTATGTATTTATAAAATCTGTGTTCATCTTCTGTCTACAGATTTCTGCAGGAAAACATAAATCAGATTTTTCAAAGATCTATAATAGTAAATATCACAAATCTTAGACCAGTCAAAAAAAGGAGTTATTTCTAAAATATGCAATGACATCCAGCAAGGAATTGCAGGGTTTGAAATTTTGCATCTTAGATATCTGACTTTGAAAAGCAGAAGGAAAAAAAAGAATAGTTTCAGCTTAAAAGTAGATATAGCATATATTTATATATTTACATTTAAAAACTCTTTTGACTGTGGTAAACAAACATACTGTGCTATAAAAGTTTATGTTGCTAATAGTCATGACATCATTAATTGCTTAAAAATACATAGAAAGAAATGAAAGTAAAAATTATATTCATCCAAATAAAGGAACTAACTGGTTCAGTTAAATACCTCCTGTTTTCATGGGAGGCAGCTTTGCTCTTGACTTTGGCACAGCCGTTTGGTTTTTTACAGACACAAACTTTTAAACACTGCTTATGTGTGGTTAAGTATGAATTTACATGCACTCTTATCTATAAAGGTGTAGTAAAAAACCTATGAAGTATAAATCAACAAAAAATATGCATTGTGCTGTTGCATTTCTATCCTTTTGCTTTAATGCAGTTTTAGTTTAACCCATAATATGAGAATATTCATGATACTGATATTTATTCAGGAAACATTTATGTAGACATTTAGTGGATGTTTCTGTGATTCAAACTATGATGTTTCTTATGTTTATAAAGTGAGAAAAAACCTATTATAATGAGGAAAATTAAATTCAGGTAATATGGATTAAAAAAAAGTTTGTTCAAGTCACATTTCCTTTAGATATTTAAGTTGCATTTCATCTATTTCAGTGTTGTAAATTGAAACTGCATAAATTATAATAGTAAAGTTATTTTATCTAATGGATTCAAATACCAAGTGCCAAGTATGGTTTGAACAATCATTTCCCCAAAGGAACTTTGTAGATTGACCTTTTCCTTTTATTACAACGGACTACCTTCCCACAAGCCTTTTTAAAGCAGCACACCACCATCTGTTGGTACATTATGTGTTTATGTATTTCCTACATAAATGTCTTAGAACAAAGTTTTACTACTTTTATTAAAATTATTTCAAACAACCTGTTGGGATATAAAAAAAGGAAAGTGATCATTACTGTATTTTTGGTCAGTACACTGCTGGTTTTGTTTTTGTTTTGGTTCACACGGCAGCATGTAATTTATAATTGCACCACAGAAGACAGAAATACCAAATAACCAAGATTTCTTACTTCAGTCTTATAGTAGTATACAGTTTCTGTTTCTGGTGTTGCTGCTGCTGCTAATGATTTGACAGCCCATGAGGAAAAACTGTATATTTTTATTAAGTTTTAATGATGCGAATACTTCCCTTTTAAACTACATGGTTGCCTGCAATGATATTCTCAAAACCTAAAATAATATGTGGTCATTTCCAGCTAATGCCAACCACTCGGGGACTTTGCTGCTTGTAGGATGGCGATTGAAGCAATGAGGCAGTCCTCATGAATTCATGATTAAATGCATTGCTTTGATTGTTTAGAATATGTGTGTGAGGGGAGATAGGCTTTCTCTTGAGAAATCTAAACTAGAAGAAACAAAAGTTCAAGCAAGTACTAAGCTGTAAGATCTAAGCAGCAAATTCTGTTTCCCTAGTTGTTCAGTTCCTTGCTTGCTTTTTTTCTAAGAATAAACAACTCTACCCTAAAATGTTGTGATGCTAAGCATAGTCAAAATTATGGCATCAATACATATTTGGATTAGACCAAAATAATCAGCTTGCAGGTGAAGTATTGCAAAGCTGTAGGGGTCAAAGAGGCAATGACAAGGCAGGGTGATCTTCTGGAGTGTAGTGAAAGACTCACTTGGAACTCTTGCCTTCTTTGATATATCACCAAACTGCAATTGCATTTATATAGTGATTGATGTGTTCAAAGCCTTGTCTAAATGCTTGCAATGCTGTGATGAGGAAAGTTGGGAGGTGTCACTCATTTTTGCTACCAAAAAGTGAGTGATGATTCTCCAAGGAACTCCTCATGGGCCTTTGGTTCAACCAGAATTGCCCTGACTCCAGGCTCATCATTGTTTTTGTTTTATGTCCATCACCTTGATCTGGTCCGCTGTGTTCTGGGATCCAGGCATATGAATAAACTCCACGGCTACATATAATGAGCCACAGAGAACCATAAAAGAAAAAGAAAAATCTAAGCCTGGGAAAGATCAAGGATGTTCCAAGTAGGAACATGAGTAACCTCTCAGAAGATACACAGAGAGGGACAGAAAGAGGCAAAAAAAGTAAAAGATTTGAGTCTTAAAGGGACTGGAGGTTATGGAATCTTGTGAGCAATCTCCATTCCCCACAATATTATGGTTATCAAAGAAGTAGACAGCAATTCTTTCTAGACGTATACCATTGCTTAGCTATCAGGCAAAAAGTTGCAGAGTTGCACCCATGTTCTTAGTTAGTTTGAAATTCGTAAACCAAAGGTGTTATTGAATAGGTATTGTGGAAAAAGAGCTCTGTCCAGCCCCCTTCCCAGGACCATGTCCAGATGGCTTTTGAGTATCTCCAAGAATGGAGGCTCCACAGCATGTCTGGGCAACCTGTTGCCAGTGTTTGACCACCCTCACAGTAAAAAAGTGTTTCCTTAGACCTGAAAAGGAACTTCATGTGTTTCAGTTTGTACCCATGACCTCTGGTCATGTTACTGGGCACTGCTGAAAAGAGCCTGACTCCATCTTCTGTGCTTCCTCCTTTCAGATATTTGTGTACATAGATAAGATACCCCTGGAGCCTTCTCTAAGCTGAAAAGTCCCAGCTCTCTCAGTCTTTCTTCATAGGAGTGATGCTCCAGTCCCTTATTCATCCTCATGGCCTTAGAAGTTTCTTTTTATTCCTTTTTTCGGAAGCAGTCAGGACATATGCAGCCAGACTATTCAATAAAGCATTCTTATCCCTGCAGAGCACTTAATATTTTTCTAGAAGCTATAGAAATTCTAGTAAGATGCAGAGACAGTGTCCTTTAACATGAGCTGTATGATTGAGTATTTACATCTACTAGAACTAGAAGTTTTATTTGTGGAAGTATTTCCACTTGTCTGGGTCTCTGCCAGACTTTGCCAGAGGTTTCTATTAGTGATTGAAGAAAATTTCCCTGAGCAAATAATGAATAAGGTCCACATTCTGATGTCAGTTATAAATGTGCTACAGGAAATTATCAAGGGTTTCTTTCCAGGCCAGGGATTTGTGTCAGAGTTGTTATACCACTAACCCACTCTCCACACAGACAGTAGAAGTAGTGAATAAACAATGTAGCTTCTGCATTTGGAGCTGGGTAGTGTCTTATCTCAGTTCCAAGCATATTTCAGTCGCTGAAGGACAGTGCTATATGCAGACCCCACATCTGCTGCTCTCTGGTAGATTCCCATCTGCCTGGGATCTGTAAACGGCTCTGGCCTGGTGCTCCTGACAGCTCTTTTACACCTCCCACTTCTGCTGCTCTCAAGCTACATTGGTTTTCCCATGTGTAAGTGTGGCAGTAAAGGAAATTATTTAGATTATTTAGACTAAACTTGAATTACAAATGAGAGGAATTCAGCACACAGTTTTGAATACATTTTGCCTTTTTACTTGTGTCATGCCTTGGACTCTGAGTTTGAATCAAAGTCACTTACAAGGCAGAGCTTCTAGCCTTGGGCTGCAGTCTTCATTCTTGAGCTGCCTCCCACTGGGAACAGGAATACCCTTTTAAAATTATCTCTGTCACCATACGTGTGAGTGGGGAAATTCCAGATTGTCACCTCTCTGCTGACATGTAGTATCATGTGTTGGTAAATCTGGTTTTGTGCTGTTGGAGACTAATATAATAAGATTGTTCAGTTTCACATCTATTTTGTAGCTAGAACACAGAAAAAACCAGTAGGCAGATACATAATAGAACAGTGGAGGTGCCTCAATTAATTTTGAACTGACTAGCTGCAGCAACACTGCACTCAGTGAAGCCAAATTTATTCTCTTCCATGACCCACTATGAGGTCAATTCTGCTACTTCTAGTACTGTATCTAAGTATTTACTGTAGTGCAGGCTGCAGCCTAGACATTCCACAGCTTTGTCTGAATTATTAAGTCCCTGCTACAAATTTTGTAATCTCCAGTAAAGATTACCATCATTAATGTGTCTAAGACTATGCCAGTGACACATGTAAATTGTTTACTGGGGGGTTGTCACAATAATTGACAAGAAAATAGGTTGTTCACTTTCTAGTTTATGTCAGTGGAGAACTAAATTTTGCAAGTTGGTGTTTTGACTTTTTCTTTTTGGCATGTTCCTAGTGAAAAAAAAGGTAATTGCTTGGTCTGAAGGTGCTTCTTTCTATTTAAGATCTTTTCCACACTGCTACACAATTTCCAAGAAATTGATTTGTTTGTGAGCTTCAATGTACTCTGAAAGTGCAAGCTGGTTTTTTGGTTAAGAATTAGTTATCTCAACTTAAAACCGTGGGTACTAAACCAGTCATGACCATTAAACTTCTGTTTTATCTATCATAATTCTTTTCATTCTGTAGACATTGCTGAGAGACTAGGTTAGACTCTCCTGGACTATGTGTTCTTAGGTGCTTTTTTTTGGAAGTATTTTTCTGACTAGATATATGCCATGCATCGTATATCCATTCACATCAGGCTGTTCTGTTAAGAAAACACCACTGGTGAGGAACTGATGTCACTGAAGACAAGAGGAAGGAAAAACATCAGAAGATTTCATCTAATGCTCTGTGTAAACACTTTGGTTTATTTCTGGTTGTCTATCAAGTTGTCACTGAAAAGTCAGTATTAACTGCCATAGGTAGGTCTGTAATTAAAACACACCATTAACCATGATTATTTGACCTAAACAAAGAAATAATTTGGTCATATGGGTAGTAATTCCAGAGCTAGCTTATTTATACTTACTATAGTTAAAGCCTTCAATCGCTTTTCAAAATTACATCAGCACTTGAACTACTAAATCCTGTAGTGATCAGTAAGTTAGATTCATAAATGTATGCTTTTTGAAAATATAAAGCTCCTGAATTACTCAGACACTTTAAATCATTTCAGTTATAGTGTCTTTGGTGGAAGTGTATTAAAAAACAGAAGTCAAAATATTTTGAAATTATGAAATATCACAGTTTTACTCAGTGCAGTTAGGAATTCTGTTTGCAGATAAAATCTAAAAAAGGAACAGGAATACATGAATAATAATGATATGCAGCTGCACTACTGAAGATGTTTATGAAATTGTTTTGATCTGTGTTTTATTAGACTGATTTAGTTTATTAGACTGATTTACTTAACTAAGCCTTCAGGTTCATAGACCATAATTGTACTGTAGCTTATACTACGTACTGTCATTCAGGAACATTAATAATTTCTTGATAAGTTTTCTTCTATCTTAGAAATCAGTAATCTCTCTGAAACTCTGATTATCTTAATAATATTCTTGTTTAATCTTTAATGATGATAAATGGGTTCTCTTTGTTCTTAATAAGAGTTTGGTGCCAACATACTGTTTTTAAGATCAATCTTTCTTCCTAAACTAGCAAAGATCTGAATGATTAAAATCCCTTGGTGTGTTTAATACACTTTAAGTTAGCCCATTCTTTATCCTATAGAGGAGAAAAAAATACAGCAGTGTGAGAAAGTGCTATCTGTTCCATAGCCAGATGAGCCACACAGAATAGCATAAGTAGCAGTTACAAACTAAAATGAAAAGATTTTTTTCATCATGTCAGGAAAAAAACCCCCAAACCCTAGGTGTCTAGTCAATGACATCCAAAATCTGGAAGGTGATACAGCTCATGTGCTGAGCACTTACAGATTCCATGGATGCCTGCAGAAGTGTCAGGTCCTCAACAAACTCCTATCATGTCTACAGATTTAATCACCAATGGATTTTTTTTTTCATTTTCTTTACAATTATGAAAACAGAAGGTGGAATTAGGGTGAAGGAACTTTTCTGATGGGTAAAATATGCAAATCATGGGTTTAAAATTTTAAAATGTATAGATGAATAGGACATAAGTCTTGAAGTTCTGTTGCTGAATAAAAATATTTTTAGGCTAATTTTATTTCTGGTTTTTCTGTTTTTTTGTTTTTCTTTCCTAAATGAAATATTTGTGTGTCCATGTTCTTCTGAATTACTCCTAACACTTCAGCTAAACTCCAGTGTTTCTTAATAGGCCAACAGTGGGAACTAACATAGAAATCTAGTGCCACCAGATGCTTAGTAAAGATAGATTTTAGCTTCAAGTTTTCTGGAGGTTAATGCAGATAATGAAATATGATTAAGCAAAAGAGGTTTCTTCAGTTCATTTTTAAAACAGTAGAAAGAGTGACTCACATCAGAAAGTTCAAATACATAAAAGGCTGCTTCAGAGGGGAAATTAATAATTGGTTCCCTTTACCTGCAGCAGGTAAAATAAAAAGTTACAGGCTTAAATTCTAGCAAGAAGGAATCAACTCTAAAGCAAACTTCACAGCAGTAGGATACTAAAACACTGTACTAGAGAGGGAAGTGGTGGAACCTGTTGTGTTCCAGCTGTGTTTTTCTGTGGCTACATGAGAGGTACCATGGATCTCATTTGGCAGCAGGACAAGAAAGTCCTGCCCAAAAACTTGACTTGAAGTAGCAGTATTTTATCTTCCTAAATTGTATAAAGGAGTGAAATACATCACTTATTTGGAGTCTGTGCAAAGGGTCCCTGTTGGCATCCCAGACATTACATGTTAGATGGATCTACTTCACTATTTCTTTGTTCCAAGACTGATGGTTTCCTCAGGATGGGGCTCGCCAAGACATTGTCATTGTTGAAGTACATTAAGGCAGACTAAGTCTAATTTCAGTAGAGGGGAGGGGAAAATTCTTCTGGATATAATTTCTTTTATAGCTTGCCTCAAAAATACAAGACAGATAGAAAATGATTTTCTTTCATTTCCCTGCTCAAACTGTTTCTTTTCCTCTTCACTGTTTTGCCCACCTATGCATTCTGGGCTTTAAATTAAGCTTCTCCTCTACAGTTCACAGCATTTGGGCTATACACAATAGAATCTGAGGTGCATATTTCAGATATATAGTAGTCTGAGCCAAGGTCCTTCAAAATTTTCTGTCCTTCCTGCAGAAAACTACAGAACTAGATTTGCTGTCTTTTTTCTTGCTTCATAATCCTTTCTCATAAGGACAGAGTAAAGAATTTTGTAACACTAAATGCTACTACCTCTCAAACACTGTCTAACATGGAGGTCAGTTTGTCTGATTTTTCAAAAAGAAACTTACTTTCAGAGTGTCATCTGACTTTCCAGTATGTTGGCTGTGTCTTCTAGGCTATTTTGAAGGCTGAGGGAAGACCCAGGTGGTCTACTTCCTTTGTTAATGATTGGGGGTGGCTTTCAGACATCCTGTATTTAACTTGTATGTAAGACTTCTTAGATAGGGAAAGGCTATACTGTCCTCTCCTGCTGTTTCTGAGCCAACTCTCTTTTCCTTTTCTGCCAAGCTTCTCTGCAATGGCACTCTGCAAGATTCCAGTTTGTTCTCCCTGCTCCACTTCTCCCATGAGCAGTAGTCCCCAAGATATTTTTTCTGTCTCCGTCTTAACAGCTTTTCTAATTCAGATATCTGAAGGTTTAACTTCTGGCAAATTTTCTTACTTGTAAGCCCATACCTCTGACTCCTTCATTTATGCCACAGTGGGGATGGTTTTGTCTGATGATAGGTGACCTCCCAAGGCTACCAAACAATTTTGTCTGCCCTTGGCACCTGAGAGCTTCATAAAAAGCCCTGCTCTATGTCTGCATACCAAATTCTTGCTGAGAAGGTGGCAAGAAGGTGGTATCATTTTACATAACCATGACATACTACCCAGAACTATTTTTCTTCCCTATTTGTTTGAATATCACTGACTTCAGAAGAAGAATATGAAAATAACCCCATTCTTAAATATACTCATTGTAAATATTCATTCAAAGAGACTCTACATACTACACTGAAATCAATCCACTCTGTGTCAAACTTATTTAATTCTTAGTTCCATGGTCTTGTTTCCACATATTACATTGCTCTTGCCAACATTCAGGCACTGTCTGGCCTGTCAGAGCTATCTTCTGGAAGGAAGAACAGGCTTCATCTGCAAAGTGGCAAGTAAACTAAATTATTTCTGTAATTACCCAAATCTTGCACACACTTAATGTACACAAGTTCTCCCTTAAACTGAAAAGTGTAAGAAGGTAAGAATATGTAAAGTTGGATGTTAGGTACTGATTGTAGCAGTTCATTTATATTGGACATAAGAGCATTTTCCTATCTATTAAACAAATTTTTGTTCTTATTCTGAATGGTTCCTGTATATAAAGATAGTGTGAAGGTGAAAGACTTTAGTCTGGGTCTTAATCCTTTCTATACCTTGCTGTCATGTTGTATCTCCCTGTTGTGTGGGGCTCACAAATAGGTTGTGGGTTTGATCCCTGTGGGCCAATCACTTAAGTATTGTGAGTCCCTTTCAACTCAGAATATTCTGTGATTTTGTGATTCTGTGATTGTTGAGGTTGTGTGTGAACTGCATAGGTAAATGTGTGTTTAAGGTAAACATGTTTAAATTAGAAATATCTGAACTCATAACCTGAAGATTTCCGCAATCATTAATGTCAGTTTGATCTTTTACTTGCACTGAGCCGATGTTCACCTGTAATACACATTCAGTGTTAGCAAAGAGAACCTTAATAATGAATTAATTCCTCATGATCATCTGCACTGTGTTCGTAAAAGGGGAGTGCACCACGACCATGGTTAACCTGCTATAAAACTGAAACAGTGGACTCTGCAAGATAAATTTAAAACTGAACATAGATACGTAGGTTGGTGTTAGGCTGTATAAAAACAGTGTATATACAAACAGATAAAAACGCAGAAGTGTTGTATGAGGCAGAGAGAGCCCACAAAACACTATAAGGTGTAGTGGGCGGATAGCGTTCATTAATGTAATGATTCAGAATCTGTGAATTGTGATGTGATATGTTTGAAAGAGGTGGCTGAATCAATTTTTAAAATTTTTTTTTGTTAAAGAACAGATTTATGGGGTCCCAAATATTTTGTTACTGGGGGGAGTGAAATAGCAGGAATGCTTTTTAACTGAGTCTTGTAGAATGGCCATATATGTACCTTTTGTTCTAGTGAGTACTTCCAGCCCTCAAATGAAAAGACATTTTTAAAGCTGTATCAGTGCCCTCACTTCCTCAAAAGTCTTTCACTGTTCTCTGTATAGTCTTGATTTTGATAATTCATAGAAACATTATAACTGCAGCTACTTGTTTATGAAACATTGCCTCAAGAGGACAGCATGTTTCAGAGGGTTTGTCCAAGTGTTCTTAAGATAGTGGCTTTAATCCATGAAGCTTTCAGTAATTTGGGCCTCACGCTTTTATGCAATTAAGACCATAATCAGTTGGCATTAAATCCATCTTGATTTAAAAAGGCAGTTCCTCTTATCAGAGTTTTCGCTAAGTGAAGGCAGACTCTGCTACTTCACTGTCTCCTGGACACCTGCTTTGCCTATAAGTATGTGATTTTGATGTTCTTTTCAGAAAGCTGAATGTCTCCCTACCCTCTCTTTTATATTCTTTGAGAGACAATAACAATATAGTGTAAATGTGTGAGAGCTATTGTGGATTTATTATTGTAGATGGTGAATATTATTGTGTGCCCTGTGGGTAGTCAGTTGTATGTGGCATATATTGTAGATTTATATTTTGTCTGCTTAAAACACTACTAGAAGTGCCTAGAGCCAGGGTTAGGTGCTTAAGTTGTAGCTTCAAATAAATAAATAAATAAATACATTAAATAAATAATTGAAGCAGTCAGTTTCAGATAATAGAGAGAGGTTGCTTCTGGGTAGAAAACTCTGTAAGTCTTACAGCAAAAGAATCTTTAATAAAGAAGGTTAAAGAAAATCCCCGAAGAATTTCTTGTCTGCAGATAAATAAAAGAACCCCAAGCACCCAAACTAACAGGACTTGGTGAATTAGAAGCTTCTTTATGTATGGTATAAAACTAATTACTAGGGAGCATTTTATTTACCTCTAATTTCTATTTAATAGCCACTGCACTTGTCATTGCAGGTATGGTTACAAAAGTATGGCTACCTTCCACCAACTGACCCCCGAATGTCGGTGTTGCGCTCTGCAGAAACCATGCAATCAGCTATAGCTGCCATGCAGCAGTTCTATGGCATTAATATGACAGGAAAAGTGGACAGGAACACAATTGAGTAAGTAACCAGTACTGAACTGCTCTTGACTTTTCTGTTTCAAGCAGGGTAAAATAGAGCTGGGAAGCAGCAGTGTAACCGGAGTATCCAAATAGTGTTGCAGCTTCAGATGGGGAATTAAATTTTTTCTCTCTTTCCTTGCCTTTTCATTTTCTTCATCTACTGTATTTTGTGGTAGCAGGTCATCACCTGCCTAAATGCTGTCTGCCTTTGGGTGAGTGATTGTAAACAAGATGTTACAGGGTTACCTAAAGAAAGGGTCAAAAGGTTGTCAATGTGGAAGGGAAGAAACGTATTTGGAGCTGGCAAGAATCCATTAAATGTTCCACAACTGAAGGAGTCTTTTTTTACTAGAAAATCTTTAGTGTAAATTTCTTTATTCTCATTGAAAAAAAATATTTGGCACACTCCACTGGCTCATTCATTTAGTGTTTTTCAGCAACAAAAAACTAGGTGTGGTCATTTTAATATGCAGTAAAATTGAATTTGTTTTGCATGCCCTTTGCAATTCTGAAGTTGTTTCAGGCTCTCAGTGTCTGATTTTAGTGACAGAATGGACACAGAGAAACTTTGTAAAACAGACCTATTAAAGGACACTTTCAAATACCTCTATACTGTGCCAAATATTAAAAACATGCCAAAAAATTAAAAAAACCAGCGACTATTAATGCACAATTAAGAAAATGTGTCTGGGATTAAGACAGCAGGACCAGGGCAGAGATAATGCCCCTGTACTTCACATTGGTGGGGCCACTCCTCGAATCCCGTATTCTGTTATTCTGTTTTGGGCCCTTCACTGCACTGCAAGAAGGACTTTGAAGTGCTGGAGCATGTCCAGAGAAGGGCAACAGAGCTGGGGAAGGGTCTGGGGCACAAGTCCTATGAGGAGCAGCTGTGGGAATTGTGGCTGTTTAACCTGAAAAAAAGGAGACTCAGGAAGACCTTACCACTCTCTACAACTACCTCAAAGGAGGTTGTAGCCAGGCAGGAGTCGGCCCCTTCTCCCTGGTAATAAGTGACAGGACAAGCCTCAAGTTGCACCAGGGAGGTTTAGATGGATATTAGGAAATAGTTCTTCACCTAAAGGATTGCCAAGCATTGTAACAGGCTGCCCAGGGAAGGGTAAATGTGGCACTTAGGGACATGGTTATATGGTGGATTTGGCAGTGCCATGATAATGGTTGGAATCAATGATTTTAGAGGTCTTTTCCAACTTCAGCTATTCTCTGATTCTCTGATTTGAAGTGCTTGTTGGACTCATTTCAGTTAAATTGTGATAAAGACTATCTTGTGATTTCAGAAAAGTTACTTTCCTTGAAAAGCAAGCAATAACTAAATAGTGCTGTCACTGCATATTCAACATTTGCTTCAGTGAAATATGCTTCTACTGCTCTAAAATGCTTATTTGGGGGGGAAAATCCTCCTTCATTTCCCATTTACCACCCCCAACCTGATGTGTCATCTTTTGTTATTCTTTTAGGGTAAAGTAGCTGACATTAATGATTTTTCTATCATTTAGAGTTTAGGGAAGAGACTACACAAAATGCTGGCAGGATTGGAAAAATCATTTTATTCCACTGACACATACTCTATTGCATTGAAAAGCAATAAAACAAAGCAGATTTTGTGGCTGCCCTCAGGGGAGGTGAGTTGATCACACATCACTCCGTTTAGGAATTTAAAGGACCTTAGACCATGCAGTGCAATAGCAGTAAATGCCTTGTGAGAGAGCCATGCTCAAAGGTATGTTTATGGCCCATTCTGCAGGGTGAAGAGTCTGTGCTCTTCATACAGCTTCAGTGATTGATCTTTGAGGAGAGAGTGCTGCTATGCCAGTAACTAGTGCCCTTTTAAAGACACATTAGTGGCAGCTTTGTAAGAGACAATATGTTTCACTAAAATATTCTGTTCGTAGCAGCACAGAGGAGACAGAAGGGGGTAACCCAAGGGAAAGCAGAGGCCATCTCTTAGTTTAGAGTATCAGCTGGAGAATTGATAAAACCAAACCAACCCAAAATTCTAAATTCAAATGGAGGTGGCTAATGTTGCTAATTTGGCATTTTGGCCACCAAGGTTTTCTTCACTTTTGCAATGTAAGAGATGAAGAAATCTATCTATGCAGCAATCCAAAGCATTAATCTTATAAAGTGGTGAATATTGAGTCTGAGATCTTTTGATGCATGATTTTCTTCTACACAGAAAGATATATTAATACATTGCAATTCATATGTACATGTAACTCACGCTGGATGAATGCTGCATTTACTCAGATATTTGGAGTCACATTAACTTGAGTCAAGTTATGAACAGAATTGATTCTTAAAGGCTTGTCACACTTATATTGGTGCTGAAAAAACCAAAACAACGAAAAACTTATCTTTAACTAAATTCTTGCCTCAAGACACCATCAGTTCACATCACTGAATATTCATGGAAGATATGACTAATAAAGGATAGATTGTTTTTCAGTTGTTCATTTGTGGCAATATTTTGTACATTTTTGAAATGTACAAAATTTGTTTTCACTTTCATCTACACAGAAATTATATATACTCTTTAGTTCAGAAATATGTGATATTTGTTTCTCTGGGATTAATATGCTGTAATCACTAACAATGCTGGTGTTACAAATAATAAATACAGCAGGAACCTCATAAAAAAATATGTTACCATCTTCTGCATGAGGATTTACCTGCTTCTTTTACACATCTCGAGAAGAGATTATGATGTGCTTCTTTGTCTTCAAAAGGACAAACAATTTAAAAAGTTATAGTGTTAACTTGATAGGAACCAACTTTGGGGGTACTAACAAAGAAATATTGTCCTACAGCAGCAGCACCATCAAAAGTCTCCTGGGGGGATTTTGCTGCTCTGAGAAGTAGGTAATCCCTCAATGAGTATTTTGGTATGCATAAATATGAACAGTATTCGTCTTCTCCCTACTACTCAGCATTCACTGGTTTTTGCTATTTTTTTTCTCAAGTGACTTGAAAAGAATGATGCATACATATTGCTGGGGATAAGGAAGAGTGAGTGGTAGGAAGAGACATCCTTATAATGGTGTAAAAATATTAGGGAGGTTCTGAATACAAGTACCAAGACAGTGGCAAACCCAATGAAAATACTGTCTGAAATTTGCATGGAGTGTCACAGTATTTTCTGTATTTCATTTATATGCTACCAAACACAGCCAATGTTTCATGAAAAGAACACTTCTGAAACTGGACCCACTGTTGTTATTCCTGGTCTTCTGCATCCCTAAAACAAACTAGGAGAGAGAGAAAAAGACTAGTTGTTCTTTTCTTAAAACTGCTATACATGTTTATTCCCAAAACTTGTTCTGCAGTTTTGAGGATTACATTGCAAACTTCTTGATAGACAGTTGGAATGGTCGTGTATAGGATGCTGACTAAATCTGTGCAATAATAACAAAACTTTCATTTTATTCTAATGCCATCCTTTATAAATAAATGGCAAATGTGCTTATTTTATTGCTTAGATCAGCTTTTAACTAAGTTTATGCTCTCTGCTGTTTTTATATTAACTATCAGTCACAAAGTTAAATCTGAGCTGTTGAAATTGATCCAGTGGTTTATTTTCTTAGTAAATAGTAAAATTTTTTGTGCAAAAGTATATATAAGGTCTGTACCCTCAGCAAATATCCAATGAGAAGTCTTGTAAAGCAATCATCAGGGCTGACATACAATATCTTACATCACTCTTTGACTGTTTTCTATTACTTAGCAAGTATCAGTAACATCCTGTAATAGCAGGCTACAGTAGGTAAAAGCAAAGATGCTTAGAAAACATACCTCTTTCTGCTCACTAAGTTTAGGGGTATAATTCAGTAGTTTTCTTAAATAGATGTCTGTAGTTTTTCCAGCCACTAAGTTAAGTTCCAGTAAGTCAAGTTGAATCCTCCCTTTTAGTTTCCTTTTTTGCTATAACTCTGCCCAAAGTAAACCCTAGACCCCACAACAACAAAACCATTGTGCAACCTTAGCAACAATTTTGATTAGGGATAAAGCAGTTGGGGCTCTTAATGAAAGGTATGGTTTTTAATGTTTTGATTCTGTGTTAGGCCAAAATTTTTTCCTGAAGGCTTAAGAAAAATAAGTGACAGAGATTTTTTCCTCTTAACTACTGAAGAACAAAATATGGTTAGGCAAATGGCTTGAGGTAGAAGAAGTTCGGTTTCATCTCTCTTTCTACTGGAAGAGCATCACAGTTTTGCTGCATATTTTTCTTTTAATCTTTCTAGATTTGCTGTGAGTCTAAAATGTTTAAATTTTCCTGACATACATTCCTCAAGATTCAACCTAATGGAGTTAGAAGAGGAATGTGATGTGACATAGTGTACAGATAGAGAAGTTCAGTCACAACTAAGCCTCTTTATTGAGTACTTATAAAATACTAATTTTGAGGGGCTGCTGCAGAAAAGATTTCTACAAGTTCAAAAACAAAGTGATGAGAAAGAAGCAAAGTCATTACCTGTGTGCACCCTTTTAAAATGAAACATATTTCAAACCATTTAAAAAACAGGTCAAAAAATTAAACTCCAACAAGCAATCAGAAACATAGAAGACCTTGATCATAATACATTAAAAGACTCTATATTTGGAAGAAAATAGAAATCAGTGTTTTATTTGTCACTTCCCCCAGTGGAAGACCATATCATGCCCTAAGTATCCGGAATGACATGAGCTTTAATGATTATTACTAACAGAAGTCTTCCTCCCAGTGAGTGTGAAAAAAATTACTGTTGAAAAAGATTTAAAATATTAAAGGAATAAAAGGGAAATTTATGTGTCTGAAGTTGTTAACATTTTGCCTCATTTCTGTTCTAGAAAATACTGAGCTCCCTTACTAGTCATGCACTAGTTTGTTTAAAATTCTACTGCTAAACTTAGCTCAGCTAAGATCTAGGTGATGGATTTGGTGATGTTCCAACTCTTCAGCTGCGAATTGCATCTTTCCTTAAATTTTTCATGAAGATAATTTCCCAAAAGCTACTGAACCACTCATGCAATGACTTCCATTTGAATTATATTTGGATTTATATTGTGTGAACTACAGTCCCAGACCTCATGTAAGAACAGTAAGAACATTAGTGGTCCAGACAGCATGACAACTTGGAACATCCCCTGGTTGTCCAAACCAATAGAGATACAAGCATAATGTCCTTGATAGGTACATACTACTTCAAAATCAATGCAAGAACAAATTGTGACTGCTTGAATTCCATAATGTGTTATTTTGGGCTATGTTTTGTTAAAAAAGGATGGTCAGTAGTTGTATTAGGATAATACAATGTTGACTTTTGAATCCATGTTACCTGTTGTTCCTGACTTTTGGTATTAATTCTAAAGTGTGAAAAAATTTTTACATTAACGGAATTCTCTATAAGATTATTGAATCTTTTGACTTGAGAAATTATTTCAATAGCTTTGAAGATTAATTTTTAAATTCAGAACTTAGAATATTTACTCTTATCTGCCCCTAGCTTGCCAGTGAGAAAACCCCGTTATTAAAATAGGTCTCCATCAGTTAAGCTAAATAATGTAAACTTTTTGGAGAGGGGGAAGGCCTAACTCAATGACTTAGAAGTCATTGCCCTTGAAATGATACAACTGTAAGTGATATATATTTTATACAATATGTTTGGAAAGTGTTTCTTACAAAATATAATAGTTACTTGGTTTTGCTTTATTCCTTGCTTCTTGCTCTTGGTGTAGGGATATCACCTGAAGGTGAGAACACTGATCTTTTGTTATGTTTATGTCTTTTTCTGCAATGTGTGTGTGCGCAGTTTCGACAGCATAATTTATACCTACCCTGCCATTAAAATGCTGCATACTGATCTAACATGCACTGTGAAAAAGTATTACTGACAAAGTGTCTAAAAGTTTTTGAAGGTCTGAACCAATTTTAATCTCATGAAGTGTAAATATAACATTTTACTAAGAAGAATATTATTGCCCTTTGGTCTGTAACAGAGGTTTACTTCTTTCCTTCATTTTCTTTCATTATTAGAGCAAATTAAACTTTTCAATAATATTTGTCCCAAAAAATCCCTAATGCCTACTTTGTTGAATTGTTACTTTATTTCAAAAACCAAAGGAACCTGAAGTAAAGTTGCAGGGTGTTTCAGCAAATGCTGGTGGGGTAAAGTTTTTTTAGATTTTTGCAGTATGGTCTTTGCAGGCACTAGGGAAAGAAGATTGTTTTCCTTGCACATCAGCTGTTTTATGTGCCATGCATAAGTATTCTTACTAGAAATTAGAACAAATCATTCTATGTTTCTTATTTGAAACACGTAATTGTGAACTTGATGTCTTCAGTTAAGGCAGTTAAATTCATGAGTTTTGGGTTCCTCACTTGTACTACTCAATAGATTTGTCACCCATCAGAGTTTTTGCAGGCACTTCTATAGCTCTTATCAGTGCAAGTGGGGTGTAGTGCCATCTTGGTACTATCAAGAAAATTTTGTACTTTCCCACAGGCTGGTGAGCTTAACACCTACTTGTGTCTTTGAAAAACAGTTTGCTATATATCCGTAGCTACAGCATGTATGAAGTGTTACAAGTCTAGCTGTACTAGAAGTACTTTGAAACTACTTCACACACACTTATGAAAATGAGGTTGATGGTTGACTGTTTGCTTTTTTTGAGTTTTTTATTACCTGTGCATGTTTTAAAGGGAATCTACTTTCTGATGACATTTCAAATTACTTTTCTGTCATCCAATCACACATATACAGCTGATGTGTGTACATTTATTTATAAAACGATGCCAGTTTAATGGTCAGAAATTCATCCATGAAAGCCTGAATATAGGGTATGACTATTTTTCTGGTAAGTGCCATTGGAAAACTATAGCTTTTACGTAAGTAATTGTTTGGCATGATAGAGATATAGTTCAATGAGCCAGAAAAAGTAACAGAGGAGATTTGTCTTTTGTTTATGCAGTAAAAGACTTCAGTCTTATTCTCTTCCTGATGGTAAATTGTCCTGCAGCCATTCAACTCATATAAAATAATAACTTGAGCTGAATTTTGTTTGAACTAGATAGTGCCTTACACTACAAGTGAGAAACAGATCAAGGATATTGCTGCAGAAATTATGCTTTTGAATTAGATACCATCTTAATTACAATATATTTTGAATGCTGGCAGATTTAAAGTTTTTGAAGTATTGGAAAACATTGAAATATTGAAGAGCACTGTAGAAATACAGCATCTCTCTGGGAAGTCTGGTGCTGCTGCAATGGTCATTTTTATTGTATGTGATTTAGACTTTTTCAGCTTGATTTTGTGCAGAGCATTAAATATTCTAAGCATAATCCCTGAGTTAAATATCTCCATTAGGAGCTTACAGTTGCAATGTTGCAACTTCTCATTATGTGGAAAAAGAGGAAGATAGAAGAACTTGATAGCATCATAAAGTTAGCAATTTCAGTATCTTGAATTAAAAGATCACCAACAGTCTGTTGTTTTTATTAGTTTATATGTTAAATAAAATCATATATACAAATAATTACATGTTCTTATTAGTTGGATGCAGTGGTTATGATTTTCCTTTCACATTTCTTTAATTGTGTGGTGCTGTTTCTTGCAGCTGGATGAAGAAACCTCGATGTGGTGTGCCTGACCAAACAAGAGGTAGCTCCAAATTTAACATTCGTCGGAAACGCTACGCGTTAACAGGACAGAAATGGCAACACAAACATATCACTTACAGGTACTAAAGATATTTGTATAGGTATACAAATGTCACTAATAGTGATGACTTTTAATTTAAATATAAATTCCTGAATATTTTTCAATATTTTGAGAAGTTTATTATTAATGTATGATATAAAAGTGCTACTATGGATACCTCTTATAAGTGTGTATGTGCTATATAAAAACCAAGCTATTTTCTTGCATTAAAATTGCACGTATTTAGTAGCCAGTAAATTCTCCAAAGCTTACAGCATCAATTTAACACCCAGTATGTACTTAATGTTACCTTTCAACTTTCTTGGCAGCTTCTCAGATAATAATGCTCTGAAGCTAGGAGTGCTGTAATGAAACTCAGATCTCTAATTTAAGTATGTAAAATAGGTTATTGAAAAGAGTCAGTCTCTGCAAAATGTAGGTGCCCATGGGTCTGTTCTAAGTACAAATTAATTTGATTATAATTTGATGAGTCACTTACCCGACCGTTTCCTGCGTAGGTGATGATGGGCGTAGGGGTGTGTGCAGGGCAGTACATCTGTTAAACTCCTGAGTCTGGCATGTAGTTCGCACAGTGTGCCTGCTGTCACACTGAGGCCTTGGAGGGAAAGTTAGATGGAAACTTTCAAGATATACTCTCTAGAGCTCTGTCAACCAGAGAAAGTGTGTATAAGTGTATATATATAATATAGAATCTATCATTTGTCAGCAAACCAAGGATTCCAATATAGATTGTTGGAAAATTTACACAGTCTCATCATGGATTCCTGTAATATCCAACAGGGGTAACTTCTGAAGGATAAAATAGTTTTCAAATTCATTAACTGGCGCCAATATTCATCAACCCATACAAGTACTAAATTTAAAGTTCATAAGCCCTAATGGTCATATAGACTGTTCCTCATACCCTGGTGAAGAGATAGTTTCATTAGTAACTCTATGTCACTACTGTGGTTTATGGCTGAATTAGAGAATTCTAGTTTAACTCATTACATTTTGATATAACATCAAGCAACAGACAACCAACTGCCTTGGGGTTGGTATATTGCATTGGCTGGAATCCTTTATTGTTAATGTAAATGTAATTTATAGTTGGTTAGAATAAGAATGCCCACCTACAGCACTTTACACTTATCTGCATTTTAGAATTTAAATGTGGTGTGTGCACACTTAGGAGGCATACATGGTCATCTACTAAGATGTGTGGTTTTCTACCACTCTGATTTGTACAGTCTGATTCCCTATTTCTTCACAGAATTTTTTACAATAGTCTAAATCCTACCACTTGTATATCTTCTGGACTGTCACCCAAGGCATTAATCCAAATAACAAATGAAGGTGCCCAGTATTAAACTGACAACTATCTAGTGATCTTTCTCACTTTGAAGAATTTATAGCAGTTCTTTATCTCCTGCCTCCCCTCTTTGAAAATGTTCACTCTCTCACTTTGACAAGACCTCCAGTCAAACAGAGCTTTGAAGTGAACAAGTCTGTAATATTTTTTGCAGTGAATTACAATACAAAATACTTTTAAAATAGAAACCCTAAATTTGATTAGAATTTTGAAAAATGTTCCATTATCTTTTTGAATTAGAAAATAACCCAAAGCAAATAAGGACCAAAAAAAAGAACTAAGATTCTTTACACACTTCTCTTCAGCAATTCTCTGCTTACAGGCTTATGACTTGTTAAATGAATGAAACTTGCTTTGTTTCCTAAAATTTTAATCGTATCTCTAGTATCATTTATCTGCTCTATTTTTCTCTGTGCCACTCCTCAGTCTCTTTATAGCCTGCAGGTTTCCAGCTGCATTCTGTGCCTTCCTCGCTAGTCAAACCTTGTAGTCTGAAGTGTGCTTGCTCTCTCTCATTTCAGTGTATGCTACATCTTACAATTCTGGAAACCAAAACCAATACCCCACAGCAAATACTCCCAAAAGCAAGCTCCCCTCCCCCCTCCTTGCCATGGAACTTCTCTTTATTTTCAACATGTAATTTTTCAACCTGAAATAGTTCTGCAAAATTTCAAAATGGAACTTCAAAGAAGCAACTTATAATTATAACTAGAAGTTACATTAATAATGTATTTTTTGGCCACATATTACCTTTCGAACATTTATTATGTCATTTTGGGAACATATTAACAGTTTAGATTTGATTTACATCAATGAAAATAAAAAGGTTGTGTCAACAACTTATTCAAATTTTATGTGTGTTTCAATTTAACAGTTTCATATCGAGTGCAGATCTGTAACTGTCTTACTTCAAACAGATTACTGACTGCATCTTTTTACCTACTCTGTTGAAATTCCTGCTCTTTCATCTATTTAAATCTCAGATTACTGATTTTACACAGTCATGTGAGGTATATCCTGACAATCTCGCAAGGCTCCTGAAGCTGGTGCAGCCAAAAACATGTCAGTGAAACATGGATAATTTCTCTTTTAGGATATTTTCAGGAGGGAGTGGGAAGGGAAGGAAAACCCAAAGCTTTTCTGAAATCAATAGGACTCAGGATTTCTGAATAACACTCTCAAAACAATACTCTTCTGGCAGCTGTAGAAATAGTAAATCAACATGAAAAGTGCATATCAGTGATAAAATCCAATTGTTCTTGTGGAAGACATGTATTTTAAATATATAATATGGCTTGAAGCCACTATCAGGCTGAAAATCCTACAAAACCAACAATAATCACAAAAAACGTTATCAATTGATACATGGCTGTGGTTGTCTAAGGATAACAGCTCTCAAAACTTATAAAAAGTATCACTCAGTTTATTAGTTTGCAAAAATTGGCATGGAAGTGAATGTTTCATCTTATAGATTGCCTTTTGTTTACTAAAATACTTTCCCTTGGAAAGTAATTGTAGGATCTTCAATCTCTTTATATAGTTGCACTGCCAGTCTGGTCAAGATCAGCTTTGAATCCTTCTCTCATTTGAACTTTGCTGTGAAATGATCATTAGACTTGAGACTAGGAAAGTAATACTTAGAAAATAAAGGATTTTTATTATTAATGCCTTTGTCTTGCTATGCTTCCACCTTGCAATAGGAGTGGTTCTGAGTTGTCATGTCCTACACTTCTATTTGAGCTCCATTATCTGGACATGTTGAGTGCAAGGTACCCAATGCCTCTCTTTTTTTTTTTTTTACTGCCTGTGAGAGTCACCACTATTTCAGGTGATTGCTGGATTTAAGATGTAGATCTAAATGTAATAGAAAAGGGCTCATATGAGACTTTATTTGCTGTTGCAATCATAGGTCTAAACTGAAGACTTTTAAAAGATGAGTCGTAGTATCCCTGGTAATTGATAGGCTGTCTTTATAGATTGATTTTACTGTACTTCCCCCTTGGAGGTTGTATGATAAACAACATGAAAGAAATGTAACATAATTTGGGTTTCAGATGTCTGCACTGGTGGATTATTTTAAGCAAAGTTCCCAGCAAGACAATTTCAATGTTTGTGTTGCACAGTGTTAGTATTTGCTCTTTTGGGATTGAACCTGTGTTGTGTTTAACACATTAAAAATGGACAGTTATTTTCTGTTAATACTCTTACATAGGAATAACTGCTGATTTATATAATTTCTCTTTCAAGCTACATTTTTCAGTATAATCTTGCCCACTCCAGAATACTGGTTTGGAAGCTGGAAATCTCTCTAGTTTTAATACAGAAAGTATGCTTTGAAAAATATTACTTTACAATGAATCTGGAGACGTAGGATGCTATTTCAAAACAAGTCAATAGCTGAATCCCATGGAAAATGTCTGCTATCATAGGTAGTCTACTCTAGCTTGTGAGTGTGAAACTAGCACAATGGCTTAATTTTTCATTTGTAATCAGTGATTAAAACTTAATTCAATGTGCTGAAAAAGTAAGAAATGTAAAATGAGTTTTAACATTTGAGTCAAAATCTTTTAGACCAATTAATTAATCAATTTAACACCAATAGAAAATTCCAATCTATTTTTATCCATTTCCTCATTTCACATATAATAGCAGAAGACCCTTCTTTTGTTCTGTTTACTAAGACGAAAGTGTGACTTTGACCAATTGGTAAGATTCATAAATACAAAAAAACATAACAACAAAGTCCAAGCTGTACATTTCACATGAGCTTTTCCTACATCAGTATTTCAGTTTTGCTAGACATGCTCTGTTTTCTATGAGAGCCTGTTGAGTCATTTGCCATACTCCTTATACATGGCAAATAATAGAGGCTCTAATCCTTCAAAGAGCTCTGCTTCAGGCAACACACGTGCCTTAGAGAGCACACACCAGGATTGACTAAGAGCACATCTGCCAGCTTTTTAAGTGACATTCTTAGCATAGCAACAGGTGAACCGTTGTCAAGTTTTGTGTAGGGGCAGTATAAGCGTGCCATTGTGATGTGGTTTGATTTTGTGTCACAGGACAGGTTGTAAAATGCTGTACTTTCTCAAGGGGCACAGACTGAGTAGTTTATGAACTTGCTAATTAAAATGTCTCAAAGAATCCTAATTCTCAAAAGAGAGAGCTTGCAGAGAGGGGTACTGCAAGGGCTGATAGAAGATCCAGTGTGTCCAATATTTTTTTAATCACAGAAAAAGCAATGCAACACTGATCATAAGATTACTGATGAGCAAATAATTATGAAAGGGCATCATAAAAAGCACTTTAAATCACGTGATATTTACATCATGTAGAGTAAGGTCATGCCTACAGATCAGAGGACATTTTCTCTCTGATAGAAAGATCAGTACTGCAATACTTTGTAGTTCTGACAGAGTCAGTTTTAAAATAACATTAAAAAATTGGATTGAGTTGAATAAAAATCACAGAAAATATTTAATAGACTGGAGAAAATGTCTTATAACAAGAGATTTAAAGAGTTCAAAATTCTAATTTCTTAGAGACACAAAGAGGTAATAACTTTGCAGTGGAGAAATGTCTTTTAAATGTCTTTTTATAGGGGGAAAAATGTTGAAGTTCATGTATGTGAGAGAGAAAGACAGAACAAGAACCAATAATACAAGCTAGGCAAAGAATAGAATAGGCACAAGTATGTAATGATTGGTTAAATCACCTTTGGAACAAAAGATCAAGGAAAGCAGTGGATTTCCTACAATATATTATCTTATAGCCTGTGTTGATATGTCTTTGGAACATACATACCGGCTAAAATAAAATTATGCTTTTGTTAGACAGCACTACTGGACTCAGTACAATAATATATTTTTGAGTGGAAGTCCAAATAGGTAACTTTATGCTTTCTACATGAACCTATGAACAAAATGTATATATGAAGTAAAATCTATAAAATTACACTTGAAAGATTTGTTTCCATTTATATAAACATAAGTACCATATAATCAAGCATATTTAATGTGCCAAACAAATCAATCATTCTAGATTTATTCATGAAAGTGTATTTGTTCTCCTTTAATGTGCCATGCTTTGTAAACTGACAAAAATATTGCATGTACTCTAGAACTATGCAATTTCTGAAATTTGTGCTGGACATGTAGTCAAGCACATGTCAAATGAACAAAGAGAATCTGATTGCAGCAGTTTCAGAGCAGACACAAACCTAATAGAGTTTTTGCTGCCTATATGAATCAAGTGGAAATGATGCAGAAAATTGGACAAGTCTTAAATTGATTATTGACATTCTTTCCTTGAATTCAATAATGAAAATACATAAATATTTTTTTAAATGATTTCACTATAATTTACTAATAACTATGATACTAAGCTTCAATTCTGATTTTTTTGGCCTTTCTCATATATATTGCACTTAAAGAAGTAATGAAGACTGAAATTTCTGTTTAAATACATATTTTTGAGTCTTCTCATGTCTTCTATAAAATGATTTCTCTGATGGATTCTACAGTTTTATGCAGGATTTATAGATGTAATCAGATCATAAAAGGACATCTTAACCTGTATTGAAGTCAAAAGGCTTTGTTTCTGATAAGGAATTTATCTATCCAGTTGCAAATGCAACAAGGCTTTGTGAATACTGGTTGGTGGTCACAGCATGGAGCTCCCTTTTGGTAATGAAGTTGCTAATAAGTTAAAATTTCATTTAACTAAAAACACTTTTCCTTTGATCAGAAAGGACATGACATTCTTTAGCTGTGATGGATTCTAATTGTGGTCCAGGAGGTAAACAGTCAGTGGTTGATTAATCTGGTTATCCCACTGTTAAGAATTTTTCATTTTAATATATTTTTAATCTTCTAAAGATAAGATTTTTTGTACTGCTGGGAGTAAGCTAGCTAGCATAATAAATTCTAGCTTAAAGGGCTATACAGATTGACACCATAATTTTGCGCCAGCTTGTTTAAAAATACTCTTCTTAAAGTATATAGTGCCAGACTAGCATGTTTTGTTAAAAGCACAGAACTTGTAATAATTAGCGGAAAATGGATATTAGCAGTGTCACCACTCTGTTAAATTTAATCTATGTAATGTTTCTCTGTTTCTTTCAGCATAAAGAACGTCACTCCAAAAGTAGGTGATGCTGAAACTCGTAAAGCCATTCGCCGTGCCTTCGATGTGTGGCAGAATGTAACTCCTCTAACATTTGAAGAAGTTCCTTACATTGAATTAGAAAATGGCAAGAGAGACGTGGATATTACTATCATTTTTGCATCAGGTTTTCATGGAGACAGTTCTCCCTTTGATGGGGAGGGAGGATTTTTGGCTCATGCATATTTTCCTGGGCCAGGAATTGGGGGAGACACTCATTTTGACTCAGATGAGCCATGGACTTTGGGAAATCCCAATCATGATGGTAAGAGAAGATTTAATTTTAAAGTAAATAGATGAGTGGCATGAATTTTCAGCTAACAGAACTACTTCCATGCTCCCCTGTTCCTAAAGTCACATAGTTTTCATTCCTAGGTTAACATTACTTTGGAAATATATTTAGTTGATCTGTCTCTTTGAATCCTAGGCAGAAAAATATCTGTCTAAATGTGATACAGTATAAGAACATGTTTTGCTTGAAAAACATTGAATTCTTACTAGGAAACTTTGTGATCATTCAAATGTTGTACTGTTGAATGTTTACATAAATTAATTTTGCACTTTTTAATATGTCAAACTTATTTACGTTTAGGGAAAATGTGGAATATTCGTTAGTACTGATATAAGAGAGGTTAAGATCTCCTCCAGCTACCCACCAATTTGTGGATACCAATGTAAAAAATAAAACCTAGTCTTCAGTTTGTATTTATGATGATGCAGTGGCAGCATTTAAAGGCAAATCTTAAAGGTGCAAGAAAAGTTCCAAGAGAAGAATTGGTGTTTCCCAAAAACTTTTGAATGTCTTTTGGAATTGTTAATTTTAACACATCCAATTTACTTAAGTAGTACATTCCCCATAGTCAAATAAAGACAGCATAGTGCAGTTGGCGTACCTAAAATTTACCAAATAAAGACTAAATATGCCCTTTAAAGTTACTCTTCACAACTAAAATCTGGCCATTGCCAAGCTCTAAGGTGATGTGACTAAATTACTGCCATTATCTGGGAATGCTAATTTAAAGCTAAGTCTAACTTTGCATCTCTGAAAAACAGTATCAAAGAAGAGCTTTTCTGTAGACATATACTGTGTTCGATGCTGTGGCAGGTTTTGTTTCCAAATAGCTTCAGTTGTCCAAGTAGATCTCGCTAAGCCAGTTACGTGAAGTTTGACAGATCTCTTCAGCAAACAGTGATACTCAAAAGAAGATGCACAGACGCACAAATAGGATGTTTCTGGCATACAAAAGACAACAGGGATGACAAGAAGTGCAGAACTGTTGTATTTCAATGTTACACTGAGTTTGTGAATGATGAGAGGCTTTATCTAATTCCTTTCCTTTCCCTTTCTTATCTGAGATCTTCCAAGTGAAATTCAGAGCTTTATCTGTAGCAGTATTTGTAGCCTGGAGTCTGCAACAAAACCTTAATTTAATATTTTAGGAGTATAAATATGCTGTTGTGACTATTCCATTGGTGCAATACCTCTGTGCCAGCATCAGTTGAAGCAAGAGCTGTGTATGGCACTGCGAAAGCCCTCAGCTGCACAATGGGTTCAAGACCCTTTTTTCTCGTGAACCAATCCCTAGATTCTTACTGGAGCAAAATCTGTGGTGTTGCACAGCTTGTATTTGCCCTCTTCACACGTTTAGCTCAAAGGAGCACTGGTGGGAATCCTCTGTTTGTGCAGTTCAGGTGCATACTCAGTCACAGCACTGTGAGGGTAAATGAAGGTGATTTCATGTGTCTGGTTTTTTATGTTGGTTGGAGACCAACACTGCACGCAATTTTCTGTGGTTTTGGAGCTATTGCTTCAAGCACTCAGGAAAATCTACAGGCATGTGTACATTGAAGTCAGGATGTCAATTTAAATTGGGATAACTCTTTTGGAAGAGTTCCACACCTTGTATGAAAATGGGCGAACTTCTGGCTGTCTCATTCTCCTTTAACTTAAACAATTTGCATAGTGCAAAATGGCACTCCTTTTTTATATAGCTTTTGAGGTTGAGTTTTGTAGAGCAGTTTTCAAAAGCTGCTGCTTGTATTAAAGAATTTTAATATATTTTGATGAAAAAAATCAAGGGATAATAAATTGATGCTATCGCTAGAACTGTGCTTTTATGCATCTTAGAACCTTGAACTTTTATATTAAAAAAGGTTTGTTATCTATATCATGAAGGTTTAATAGTTATCATTGGAAATTTTTCCTGCAAATTTAATAACTTATGCACTTTGGTGTGCTCATATATACTTTTTTGAGGGACATATATTCCTGTTAAAATGGAATGTTCACAGTAAAAAAAAGAAAGATTTTTTAAAAATACATGATAATTAATAAAAATACCTTACCAATGCAAGTTCTCTGAACAATTTTGGCAGCTGTTTGTTTTATTGTTGAAATGGTATGAACTGTGGATCATAGGTAATAGCTGTTGTCCAGAGAAAATTCACCTGTCATTGTAACCCTAGAAATTGCAATATATGTGCATTTCATCTGCCAGTGCAGGGTGCCGGTTTGTCTGATGGGTGACTTTTAGCTATCAGGTAGGCCAGGTTTTCCTGATTGTCTTACTGATTAGCTTACGTTTAGGAATCCTGGAGGATCATGCAGGGTTTTGTTTTGTTGTTTTTGTTTTTATTTTGTTTTGGGGTTTTTGTTTTTGTTTGTTTGTTTTGGGAGTTTTGGGGGTTTTTTTTGTTCCTGGAAAAAATTTCCAGGGGAAGAAAGAAGACAAGCATGCCATTTCGGATTGACAGGAAAGAAAGACTTACAGTTCTCTTAGGCTTCCTATCATTTTGAGCTGAGTCTCAGAGCATTGAAAAGCAGAAGGTTGAAAAATATATTTATTATCCTAGCTATGAGTCATTTTTCCCAGATGAGTGTCAGTTTTAAGATTCATTGCTCCAATAGTCCAATGGTCACCTACATGTTGTATTATTTGAAATCCAGTAGAATGGGAAAAAGATTTGGTGATTTATTTTTATTTTTAAACTAACTCTCACCCCAAGGGGCTGATTTTCTCTGATTCCTGTTCCAGTATTCCAGAGAGATTCAAAAACACAGAGCAACTTGTTTACTTAGCAGCAAGAATGCAAAGATAAGGTCCTTTTGAAAAGTTCTAGCCTTATTCTTCACCTTGTACTGTTCTAATGAAAACAATTTACATATAGTCCACCAGTCCACCTCAGAAAAGACAGGCAACTTACTGAAATGCTTTCATAAACTGTTGTCCTTTTTAAAGTAATTTTCATTCCAAATAAGGAATCATATACAAAATCAGTATTCTGAGTGTAGTTAATTACTACAGCAATTTATTCTGACTAGTTAATTGCCGTGTCTTCATACTTCAGGTTTTTGGTTGATTTGGTGGGGTTTTTTCTTATCATGTTTGGTCGATTTTCTTGTATTTTGCTTTGGTTTGATAATCCTCTAGACTCAAAGGACAGTTGCAATAGAAATACATCATCTGCACAGTGCATTCTGCTTTCCTTTGTTCTCACTTCAATGGTATGTTATCTTATCAATCATGTTCTGGGAAGAGATCTGTGCTTTGACTCCTCCCTCATTCTGAAGAATGAATGAGGCTTTTGTAGGAGTAAAGACTAATGGGCCCGTCGCTCAGGAAAAAACCTCCTGTCATACAATTTTACACTCACAGGCTTTCTACAATGATCTATTTCTTTGCTTTCATAATACCCTGTAAGCAGGGTACAGCTGGTACCTCAACTCCAGCTGAGCTGTGGAGGTCTTTTCTCTGAATTTCCATCCGTGGTGCCTGCAGGTGATCCTAGAAGTATTGCCAGAAAGAAGGACAATAGACTTAGCATCACAGGGAAGCAGTGGAAACGAGGACAGAATTTCTTCTGCTGGGGAATGAGGGAGAAACTGGAGGATAAAATATGATGCCCTTTTTTTCCTTTTATTTTTGCTATTTTATTTTTTTAATAAGGAAAGGGAATGGTATCCTTTCAATACTTTATACAAAGTGTATGCATTGGACTATAACCTTCCTTCAGTCAGCTCTCATCTTCTATTTTCTCATTTAGGACAGCTACTTTTCAAATTCCTGTAGGAGTAGGCTGTTTCACTTACAGTAGACTCCATTTCCTCTATGATCTGCCTATCTAGAGTTCAGGTGAGATAAGAGCTTTAGCTTTGTAAATTATTTGGAACAGAATGGTTTCTTCAGGCACCTTACAAAGTATCTTGTGCTCCTAGGCAGTCTCAATTAAAACTCTGGTAATGCTTGGCAAATACAGCAGAAGAAGAAATACTGTTCAGGAACAGCAAATCAAAATGGATGTGATTTTACAGGACAATGTTCCACAATATTTACACTTAAACATGTAAAAAGGTAAAGGAATAAACAGGAGATGGAAATCAATTTGCATAAGTAAATATCTGAAAAATCAGCACTTATTAAGAAAATTTTTAGATCCTTATTTTCTTCTGAACTTAAGAACTGTAAAGAAAAAAAGAGAAGAAAAAAAGGAATAGGAAGAAATTTTAATATACCAGTCTTCAGACTTGGGAGACATTTCCTTGTTCCCATGACCCCAATCCATTTAGAAGATATATATCACCTCTTTTTTTTTTTTTTTTTAATTAAAAATTTATGGACAGTTAAAGATGTATCTAAATCCAGAACAGGACAATGACTTCTCCCTAGGAGTGGCAGTACTTCAGAGATAGTGTACTGTCAAAACCCACAACAAAAATATTTTTTCAAAGTATTTTCTTCAATGGCAGTATTTCAAATGACTGTGATGAAGTTCAAAGTCACTGCCAGGGAGCATCTGGGATAGGTACTGTCTCTGTAAATTTTCTAGTAGCTTGCAGAAAAATCCTGTCTTATGTCCTATCTTTCTGTACTAAAACTGAAAGGGGCATTCATATTAGCCTTATTGCTCTGGTTTATCAAAACTGATTCCACATTTTTCTGTCCACATGTACTTAAGTTAGTTTAAACCTTTTTCAAAGCAGTTATTTTTTCTGGGAAGTTACTGAATGCATCTAAACCTATTTTAAGGGAGTGTTACACCAGTTTAAATTGAGAGTGCACTACTTTTAACTAGATTAATTTAAGATTGACCTACTTGCACAAGTGCAGCTTTTTAAAACAGGGCAAGATTTAGAAGTAGTGCTTGGGGAAAACAAGGATTTCTCGAGAGCTCAGTTTTCAAGCACATTAGACATGATAAGTAATGTACCAATTACTGGATAAAATGTGACCATAGAACTATGTCTTCCAGCAGCAGAAAATATTTGGCAAAAAACTAAGTGTAGATAAACACAGTTGATCAGTAATGGTAATTTGATACTGTTATCTTCATATTCACATCAGAAAGAGAAATAGAAGTCAAACTAAAATACATTATCTTTTACCTCTGTAGCAAATTTACCAAGGTAGCTAGTGTACCATACTGAAATTCTGCAGAAAACCATTCTTCCATCAAAGAACATACAATAAATAATAACAAGTGAAACTCCATTACAGAAGTAATAGATGGTTCAGTGTACAGTGACATGTAAGGAGAATATTAATGCATGCTACTTACATACATGTGGAATATTTATAACGTGTGTATGCATAAAACTCCGTCTTTGGGAAAACAAACTCAAAAATTCAAGAATTCAGTTATTCAGTTTTGCTTATTTTTGTTAACTCTCCGGCATTCAAAAAAATTATTCAAGTTTGCAGGCTATAACAAGAAAACAAGCAAACAAACCTGTCACTTTGTACCATGCTGTTTGTAGATTGCCAAGTAAAAGCTTCTTGGACCTGATGCAAATACAGTGTCTTGTGTAATGTACTTGGACTCCAGTTAGTGCGTAGATTCTGCTGTGGGCACTGTGCTGGCAGCCAAGAAAAATTTATGAAAATCCTGATCTCTGAACTGCATAGATCAACTTGTAGTAAATTTCTTTTGGCTGCCGGTGTGGTTGACACAGTGCAGGAGATATATGCTGCTGGAAATGTGAACCAGTGGAGTTGTGAAAACCATCTCCTAAGGGAGCTCTGTGTCTTGAACAGTGCTCATGCTGTGGCTTGGTATAAAGGAAGCCAAGCATTACAGATCAAAGGAAGCTCTGTATTACAATGTTAACATGGCTTTAATTTTATAAAACATAGTGCTCTTAATTGATTATGTATGTTTTTAATAAGCAATTATCAACATCAAATTTGATCTATAACCAAGCAGTGTGACCTTGCAGTTGTCACGTGCTTATTTTCTAGTTCTGCACTAGGATAACTATGTAAAAGATTAATATCTTACTTGAATTTTTATTTTATAGTACTTGTGTTTGTGCTTGTAAACAGAGAATTTCAAATGTGGATTCAGATCAAAGGTTATCCTCCAAAATATTCTGTCTGCAGTTAATAGCTATTAACAGATACCTAAGGAAGAGAATAAGAGCAGGGTAAACATATGGCAATAAAACCCCAGCATATTCCCTCTTAGCTTCCAGTGATCTGCTCATTGAATTTCTGAGGCACAGGCCATATTTTTGTGTTTAGTAGCCTATGAGGGATTTCCTTTCATTAATCAGTGTAATCTCTTTTTGAACTCGTGTAAGCATTTGGTACCCACAACATCCTGTGACAATATGTCCTATAGTTTAAGCAGATGTGAAATACTACTTCTTTCTGATTTTTTTTTTAGACAGATGGACGCTCATATTGTAAGAAAGTAGTTTTCTAATAATATTATCTATTCCATTCATATTTTATGGCCCTCTGTCATATCTTGTTTACAGGATAAAGAGACCGAGACTGTTGAGTTGCAGCCTTGTTTATATATAATTATAAGGTTAAGGAAGTACAACTTCCATTTTACATTGAAACTATTTGAGTGCAAAATGAGAGAATTAGCAATATTATAAAGGATGACAAAACCCAACTATTACATTTATAATATTACACAATGATGAAGATGCCAGGATAATATTTCAAAGAGCTTTGCAAGTTGTGGGCATATGGAATAACGATTGATTCTTTTAATTTCACCATTTTCCCTGAAATCCAATTTAATTCAGGAATCAATTAACACCAGTAATACTTTCTGTCACAAAACCACACAGTCTTCAGTATTTAAAAGCAAACCAGTCTTTCCCTTATCAGTAAGTGCATTTTGTGCTGATAGAACTTCCTCCGTCCTTAAATTTTCCAAACCTTCCTGGATTATACTTTCTGGTGTGCCCCTGTCCCATATCCAGTCATTCCAAGATCTTACCTAAAATCTTAACTCTCAGATATCCAGCATCTGATGCATAAATTGTATCCTTAAAAATATTATAATGGTATGCAAAGCCCCACTTGAGAATAGAAAGATCCCTTTCAGCTATTGAAGAGGTGGAAATGATCCAAAAAATCATAAATGGCCCTGACTGCTTGTGAGGACTCAGTCATTGGACATAGGACTATGCAGATAGAAGAGGATCTGTTTGCTGGACCCCATCTACTGGCTGGAAGCCAGATGATGGAAAATGTTAACTGTTGGTAAAGTACTGACCTCATTTTTATAATTTTTGGGGAGGATTTTGCTTTCATGGAACACCCTTTGGCTTTGAGGAAAGCACTTCATTTGCATGTTTTTAAAAAGGAAATCTGTTTAAAACTGGCAGTCAGTGAAAGAAGTCTTGTAGATGAATCCAGCCCCATCTTCTAGATGTGCTTGACTAGATGCTTTTAATACATCCCAGGGGCTCTCAACGTGCATTATCAAACTCTCAGCTTCCTTCTTGGCCTAACATTTCTATATGCCCTATTATGCAAACTGAAAGAGAGGCTGAGGAATATAAGAGAATTGACTTTGTGATATTCTTAATTAAAGCAGTGGGATTGTAGACTAAGATGCACATTTTACATTGTGCTTTTCATGTCTGTAGAAGCAAGGTGATATTTAAACTGTAGGTTAATTGCCAGAGACGGTCCTGATGCAGGTTGCAAACCAAAAAGGCAGCACAGCTCAAGCCACTAAATTGCATATTGCTTCCATCGTGGCGTAGGTAAACACAGATCATTGCAAGCCTATATGGAGCAGTTAGGGAAATTGCAAACTCAGCTATCCATTCAAACTGCAACTGGAGGTTATTTCCCACTTACCAGGGCCAGCAGAACCTGCTTGCTTGCTTTCATTTGCCATCTGCCTCAGTTTGCAATCAGCTGGCCTATCTTAAACTGCTAATGAAAAGTGTTAAAGCGGATCTGGCTGACTTTGCATAGAAATAAATGAGGAAAGTTCACATTGTCTGTTACATCAACTTTGCTGCCAAGGAAACATCTAGCTGAAAGGCAGCATGGGTCCTTGCAGACAATTTTGGCAGCATTTGCACCTACAGTCACTGAAAAAGAACTGCCTTTTTTGGTTTTGTGGGTTTTTTTTTTAATTTTAAAGATGTCTTTGTCTCAAACAACTGTTTATGCAACAATGAAGTCAAGTTTATCTCCCAAAATGGATTCATTTAATCAGACCCTTGTATTAGTATATCAGGAGAATTGAGTTTACATGAGGAAATTTGGTTGAAAAATGTGAAATTTGCTTGAAAAATATTTGTTAAAGGGATTAATAAGTTGAAACTAACTGTGTTGGAGTTTTTGGCTCCTTTTTCTCTTTTTGTCATTCTCACGTTCCCCCTGCAGTATATGAGAAAAGAGTATTGGGAAGCCATTTTTGTTCAGGCCAATAGATTTATTTTAAATGAGTCCAAACATAAAATGTGGGCCAGCCCCTTCACGATTATTTTTATGACCCCACAATCTCTCACACACAAAAAACCCCTAACACTACATATACAACAAACAAACAAACAAATAAATACTCCTACCTTAATCTTTTCTCCTTTTAGAAAGAAGCTTAGCAGATTTTGAGTACTGAATCTGAGAGAGTTTTATATAATTCTTACATCTTTCAGAAATTTTTAGAGAATGGGGGAAAAAAGGGGAAAAAAACCCCATGTTCCAGTTCTTTTTATTCTTATCCTCTATGCATTGATATAATTGTTTACCATCAGTCTACAAAAAGGCAATATTTCTTTAAAATGTATGATACAAACTAATAGTAATAAAACTAAGGCTAATAATAGAGAAACTGACTGATGAGCCATGAGATTTCACAGCAGAGACTGAATTTCAGGTTCTTGAAAGATTATTTACTATGGAGAGCTTGTGAAAAGCCATGTCTCAAACATGTTGAGTTAAAAAAGAAAAAAAAAAAGAGAGAAAATCCCTTTTATTATTGCAAATAAGTCGAAAACAGTTTACAACTCAAAAATCAGATAATGAATGAATGGCTTGAAAATATTTATTTTTCTTTTAAGTCTGGTCTCCTAGTAGCAGTAATTTAGGAAAGAGGCATTATCCATGAACGTAAAATTCTCCCTTTAGACAGAAAGGGACATCTCAGTCATTTAAAGCAGGTTTAGCATTCCGACTGCCATGTGATCCAGGGTTCCTCAAGTCTCTATTTGTTGCTAGGGCCACTTAATGGAGACTTTTTCTTCAAGACAGCAGATTTAGGAAATACTAAAGATGCTCTATAGAATATTATTACTGTATTGCCATCTCATTTCCCCTGCCTTTTTAGGGGCAAACAGAATATAAAAAATCATGCTGCTAATTAATATGGATGTTGTCATGGTTTCCTGAGAGAACAAGACAAGGATTTTACAGTAATTACATATTTAATTACATTTTTATTTATTAAGCAGAAATGTAATGGATGTTGAAAAAGTAGAAAGATGTAGATAACCCTAAAATATAAGATAATACTATATCTGAATTTTAAGAACAGTATATGATTAACTAATGAAAGATTTTCTACAATATTAGTGTTCTCAAGTCTAGAGTATAATTAGTGCTTTTCCTGACAATTCTTCTCTTCAAAATGCCCAAACCATATGTTCTTGAGGCCAAAATGGTTTTAATCTATATTTAGACTTCCTAACTGTTTGGGTTCCAAAAAGTGCTGAGCAGCTAACACCAAAATCTGGAAACATATACAGCTAAAACATCAGGTTGTGAAAAAAGATGAAAGCAGAAAAATAAAAAAAAACCAAGTAAGTTAAAAGAGCAACATTTTTTGTTTGGGTTTTTGTTTGTTTTTTTTCTAGTGAACAGATTTAAGTCTCTCCTTCAAGTCAGTCTATGATAAGTACTTCCTGGGTTTGTACATATATCACTTAAGTCCATATCCTGTACTTCTGTAATTAATGTTTTGCCAGTGACTTAAATGAAAAGAACTAAGTCAAAAGCCTGAAGACTTGAGGGGGTGGAATTAATCTGACCATATGTTGATGTTTATATCTGAGTTAATCTGATGGAGTCCCTTTAGAGTTATAGGAGAGATATACTGTCTTCCTGGGTAAGGTGTGTTGCATCCTGAAGGAGGTGTCTAAAACAAACTAGATGAATCATGTTCTGAAATACCTGTTTCTCATCTCTTGCTGTGAGAGGTGCAGGTAGAGACATTTGTTACAGTTTTGAGTAGCTAGATAACTTCCACCAGTGATGTTGCATGGTGCCATTTCAGATTAGAGGAGAACTGAAGTGATAAGAACTTCAAAATAGCAGCACCAACCGGGGTCAAAAGAAATCTATCTCAGCCCTAGAGATGGATGTTTTGGGAGCAATTCAGTACAGCAGTCAGAAAAGGCATAAGCTGTTCCCTGCTGCTCTTGGTATGGCAGGACAAACACTTGTATTGGTCTGACTATGGTAATTCACGAGTGGGTTGCACCTCTGAAATTTTGAAGGCATAGTTGGTAGTATGGTGATGTGTAAACATACTTTTAGTTTCCCATTTCTAAGAATCATACAGACCACCTTTCTTGCGATGCAGTTTAGAAACTGATACTATGTAATTATGAGGAAATGGGATTACCACTGATTATTCAGGAAGCTGAAGATTTGGTAGTTATATGGAATTAATGTTGTTAGCTGTGCTTCAGCTAGCAGTGCTACCAGAAGCAGCAAAAATATTAGGGCCTGAGCTTCAGGAAAGTTATCAACTAAAATACAGATATAATCAACTGTCACTTCTTAACTGTTTTTTGTTTTTAATGATCACTTGTGACACTGGCAGGGCTGGCCATAGTGGCTGGCAGAGGTGCAGAGATAATGGTCCCAACCTGCCTGAGTGTGGGATGTGGCAGAGCAGATGTGGAAAACTGTGCCCCCAGTGACTCAGTGTTCTGCTCTCTGCTTTCCCAGTGGGAATCTCTGGTCTGAGAGCCATCAAACATGGAACCTCTGGCACTGTCCCTTCTTCCTGCTGGGGCCAACTGCTGTCGCTCCAGGCTGGGGTCCTGCTGAGCTCCTAATTCAGAGAAGGGGAAGTGTGCCAGGATTGACTTCTGCCCTGGTCTACATTCTCATGTCCAATCTCTCCTGAACTTTGTCAGGGACAACGTATTCCTGCCTTCGTCTTCCTCTCTAAGCAAATTCTTGCATAGGCTTCCTTCTGCTGGGAGGCCCAGGAGTATGGCTTGGCTGTCTGACCATCTTGTACTCTCCAGCACCCTTTGCTCTGCCCTCTGCAATCTGTCATCCTGGAGGCTGCCCTTCCATGGCAGGAGCTCAGTCATCTCCATGCCAACAAGTGCCAAGAGTCACTAGTGCAAACTGACCGTATTCCCCGAGTTCTAGAGAGACATACAGTGGTCCCTCCAGCTAGAGGAGCATACAGCTGTATGGATATAGAATCCTAGGATCTTAGCAGGAGGTTGTCCAATATATCAGAGTATTTCATATGAGTAAATTTTAACAAAGTAAAACCAAAGTAGCAGATTTGTCTTTCTGTCACTTTCTCTGTATACAGGATCCCCAGTTTGAAGTTGTCTTAATTTAAAATATGGTGCAAAGGTTTCCCTTTGAAGTCTGCAGACTTCTTAGAAAACTTGTCTTCTTTTCAGATCAGAGAACTTTTAATGATTTTTTCTTCTAATCACTTTGCCAATTAGGATTCAAAATTCCCATTTCTTTTTATCACCAGTTTAATGAAAAAAACCCAAACCATGGACAAATCTATCTTGACTTTTTTTTTTTTTCTTAATGTGAATTAAAAAAGAAAAATAACAGTGAAGGAAGAATTGTTCATATAAAAACTTTATATATATATACAAACCACTATGTCACTGTTTCAAAGCTCTCAAAGTTCTATGTCTGTGTTAAGATACAATGGTGTGTTAATAATAATAACCTGGTTTTGATGGGTTTAATGTGATTTAATTTAGAGGATATCATAATTACTCTCAGTAATTTAACTCATACAGGGTAAAAAATTTATCTAACAAAAATTTAGCCAACATAAGATTGCCACATAAATTAAATTCTATGTGCATTCTGTTGTGGGATTTTGGGGATTTTGGTGATCTTCAGGACTCTTTCAGATTTCTAAAAGGTGGTGAGATTCTAGAACAGGGTGCCCAGAGAAGCTGTAGATGCCCCATCCCTGGAAGTGTTCAAGGCCAGGCTGGATGGGGCTCTGAGCAACCTGGTCTAGTGGAAGATGTCCGTGCCCATGGCAGGAGGGTTGGAACTGAATGGTCTTCAAGGCCCCTTCCAACTCAAACCATTCTATGCTTCTGTGATTTCTGCCCCATGACAGATTACATCTATTGTGAATATTTGCAGTATGACTTTGACCTTCTTCCTAGCATTTACGAATATTTCTTCATAGGAGGACACACAGGACATAGGGGTAAATGAATAAAAATAAAAAAAGCCACCATGTTAACAAACCAGCACTTTATCTGAGTGGCTTAGAGGCAAACCCTATATTTTTTTTTGTTAAAGCAGCGGTTCAATTTTAATATGGCCTCATGCACAATTAAGACTCTCTTACATTTATTCTCACTCAGAGTGCCACATAGCAGTGGTAGAAAAATGTACATTCCCTTCACAGGAAGGACCCACAGGGACCAGACCATGGAGGATAGCTGAGAACCATGTGATATCTCATGCACATATCCAAATCTTCAACCCCAGCATGTATTCATTTTCACAGCCTTAAGAAAACAGTTTTAATTACTTCTCTAGCTTATTCTTCCCACTAAAATTAAAAATAGAAACAAAGAAAAGTCAGGAAAGAGTATAAATAGATAAGGCTGTTACAGTATTTGCAGCATTTCTAGTATGAAGACCTTTTCCAGCAAAAATGCAAAATTCCATTAAAATCCAAATTTATTTAAGATAGTTATTGTCTAAAGACGACCATGAAAACACCCAAAATAAAACTTTTCCATCTGTTAATCAATATGACCTTATTACTAATAGAATGAGAATGCCATTTGAGAATAATATACAGTAGTGGACCTGAGTGATGAAGAAGTTGATCCGAGGAGCTAGAGATTCAACCTAAATGTGGGAGTTTGTTTAGTTTGCTAGGTTCCCTGTCACAGCAGGGTTTCCTCAAAGCATGAAATAAAGCCATAAGCATTATATTTTCAGAAGGAACACATACCATCATATTGAAGCAAACTTTCATGTCTTCTCTACCTCCCCTAGGATCATTTCCAGCTGCTTCGCTTGCCTCTCTTTGGAGAAGTTGGTATTGATTCACTAGTCAGAATAGTTTTCAAATTTTTTCAGTTCTAGTGATTGAAACTGTGAGAAAAAGTGGATATATTCTTATATCCATGCTTTTTATAGAAAGAAATTTAAGAATATCTAAAGTAATTAATTCCACCCATTTCAAGCAATTTACTAAAAGTTGTACAATGTGCTTGGTAACAGATCTAAGTAGTAAATCAGAAATTCTTATCTTTTTCATGTCTTTGCCTTCTAAAGTACAGACTGATATGCATTATAAAAGAAAGTGGGGTCCTGACTTCTAAATTATGCCCACATCATGCAGAAACTGTAAAGCACTGCCAGGAAGGACTTACACACGGCTAAACTCAAATGTTCTCAACATGTCTCATCAATGATCTGAGTCACCTGAAGACAGCCTTGCTCTGTTAGAATGTGCCCTTGTCAAATTTCAAGGCAGCAATTTTAAATTTCACACTAATCTGTTCATCTTTTTAAAATAGAATAGTTTATCAAAAATATACACGTACGGGTGTAGGTATTCTAAATTATGCACAGAGTAATTAGCACAAACTTTGTATATAACAAACTGTCTGTACCTCCCATTGTGTCTGCATATATATATATGTATATATGTATATCTCACTAAGCCTACTGGAAAGGAGTTTATCGTGTGTGTTATGTATTAATAGAGGGAAAGAAGGCATTTTTTTTGTCACTGTATTTTCTCACAGTGAAAAAGCCTAGATATATAGATATATTATTGAAAAATGATTGTTTAAAATACCATGTGTAAAAAATAGATACACTAAGTTCATATAGAAAATGGATATGCTCTATATGATACATTCTTATTTAAACTGACAAAAAATTAGTTTTGTTCTTCATTTTTTCAAAGGTGCTCCATCCATCTTTTAGCAAAACTTCCTTTCCAAAATAACCACCAGACTACCAAATTTTAGTGCCAATGGCAGTTGAGATAATGTCAAGAAACTATATAAGATTTCTTAGACTGGAAAATGTGGCACCTTTATTTGGGTAAGAGTATTCCTATAATTTATATTCAGGTCCATGTATATTCTCAATATAGCGTATATATACATATAAGGTGCTTATGTAAGTGCATATGTAATGTATATGCTCAGTTCTGCTGTATTGTAATAAGGTCATAGAGAGAAAGAATCTTCTTTTATGACTGACTGTTGAAATATCATCTTCGAAATTCTGTCCTGTCTGGAAAGGATAAAACAAGATAAAACTTTTTTTTTTTTTTTTTTTTTTTCTTTCTTTCTGTATGCGTGTGGAGTAAGAATCTTACTCTACAATTTGCAGCATGTCAGCTGTTTGGATGTGTCAGGTGGTGGTACAAATGAACAGAATAATGAAAATGCAAATTCTGCTTACATCGAACAGAAAGTGATGGGTATTTTGTGTGTGCGTAATATTTCTGATTAATTGTAAGTTTGCCTTTGAGATACTGTCTTGTTGGTAAAAGGACTATAATAGAAGTCTTGTGCAGATTTACATTTCAGTTTGATATGAATTTAGTTAGAAAACATCTATCTACATCACATGAAAAATTAAATAAAATACTCTTTGGAAGAAAGAGTGTATGTCTATGTATAAAACAGGAAGAAAGAGTGTATGTCTATGTATAAAATGTCTTTGTATTTTTACAGTTTGTCATTTGAAATTCATTTTCTAGGGTTTCTTTTTCTTTTTCCTCTGGATGGAAAAGTCTTCAAAATTGAGGTCACGCGTTAAGCCATAAGGGTATGGCTTTTATAAATTGAACTCACATACCATTTAAAATGGAAATTAATATCTTCAGAACTAGGTTTTCTTAGTATCTTAATGTGGACAAGCATATTAGCTTTGTTTATCTGTAGATGTGAAAAATAATGTATATATAGGCTAGAGGGAAAGTCTTCCCCATACAACATGCTCCACACTGCTGGCTGTTGAATATTTGATATATTAGTACATATTTATATTCTGTAGTTTGGGCAGTGTTTGTAAAGTCAGGCAGATTTAGTGCCTAAAATAGTTTATAGCCTCAGAGAAAAGTGTCAGTATAAAAATAATAATTTTATCTTAGTTCTTTACACACAGTACCTTTTTTTTTCTTCCCTTGTGAAATCAAACTTGAGATAAAATCAGAAAAACAATTGCAATCTTTTTGAGCTTACAGCCATTCTATTCCAAATCTCCATGCTAATAGGGAACACAAGAGGTGCACAAGTTTTGGGCTAGTGAAAAATATTTCCCAATATTTTTCTACTACTCTGTGGATATACAACAAGATGTAACTGAGACTATCACAATGAATATTCACCATTGTATATCTTTTGGTGGCAACTTTAGCTTTAAAAATCATTGTAGTCATATGCATTTTAACTCTGTTATGACTTGTTAAAGTTTGTGATGGTGCTTCATTTTGCCGTGTGGACTGAAATATGTCCTACTTGGATAATGTATACTGACATATAGAATCATTTGGGACTCTCTCCTTCAGTGGTAGCAAATGAAAATGTAAAAACTACCCAATGTCAATAGGATAAAAAGCTAGCCTGAGCTAGTATGAATGCTCACGGAGCACTGGCCAAGGAATTGAAGGTGGGCTACTGTCAACCTTGCAGTCACACTTCTGTGCAGCCTTGAGAAAAAGAGCAAGCACTTACAGAAGGTTGTCCTTCTGCACTCTCAGGAGCTTTTTACAGTAGCATTGAGGTACTCCGGGCAAGTCTGCACCTTAAAGCAAAGAGGCACTGAATAATTTTTGCCTAATTAGAGAAATCTAATCATATGCAAAGCACAAAGGGTGGAAACTAAGATAGTAATAAGTCCCTACCTGTACTGGACTCAGACAGCTCATCTTGGGATGGTTTAAACGTGAGTTTCAATTGCACTAAGTTATTTGGGTCAGTTTAAATTCAGGACGCCCTGGAGACAATCATGACTCTTGGTGGAAATTGTTATGAATAATGGGGCTATTTGACTACAAGTAGAAAATATGTTCCCTGTTAAATCATTGTCACCCCAGGCAAGAATATTATTCTCCCAGCTCTTTCCTGTGACCTTCTCACTTCCCCCTTATTCATTTGCTCAAGGGCTGTTCTGCCTTTGCCACACTTAATGGCTCCCCTGATGGCTACAAGTTGCATTGCACGAGGTGGAAATAAAGACTAAATCCAGAGGGGCAGTCAAGACACTGAATGTAATGTTTGGGATTTTTTTCTTTTTTTTTTTTCTCTTTACATAATCTCCCCTATCCAAAAGACGAAAAGAGAAACAGCCAGCCCCTGCGTAATATCTGTTGTCTGACATGGTCCCACTGTCACTTAGAAGTACTACTTTAAAAGTCCTCTACCACATGCTTATTATCTGTGATTCTGGAAGGAAGATATGCCAGTAGCTGAAAGTCGATTTTATTTATTTCCCTGTTGCTATTTATTTCACATCTTTCAGATCAACATGGAACAAAATGTAGAAATTCCAGAAAATCTGTAAGGGAACTCAATAAGGACTGATAAACAAAGATGTATTGATTCCTCATGTATTGCATAACTGGCACAAATAGAAGCAATAGACTCTTCCAAGACTGTTGATTAACTGTGGCTTATTGAAATTTTAGAAATTATAACAAGTTAACTTCCCAAACCTCCTGCCTCAAACAGTAGAGGTAAAACATGCAGAACACTCCTTGATCTACTGATACTAACAAGCCTAATGATAGTGGTAGAATAAATACTATTCATTCAAAACGATTTGAAAATTGTTCAGTACGTAATGTGGCCAACTTGTTAGGGCATTTCTTAATAAGACTTAGACTAGTTAATATTCTTAATTATGATGTAGGAAGCATGGTATAGGAGGGAAATTTGCTTTCAGAAGGTCTGAAAAGCAAAAGAAGGTTACTTCTTAAATACTCAAATTAATACCCGGGAAAGAAATTTTGAACTCTAATAAACCTGATTTAGAACCTTCACAAAACTCAGAAAAGAATTGAAAAGTAATGTGAGACTTTTCATGATAGTATGAAAGCTGTAGTACAGTAACATGCTCATCTTTTTAGTCTTTCCATCTTAAACCTATGATTATTTAAAATTACAATAATTGTTCCATTATAAGTGCAGAATGAAAACCTTTGCAGAGTTCTTTCTGTGCATCACTTCCTATGCGGAGTTTAGCTACAGAAGCTGTGGATTTTTCATATGAGATGATGTCAACATCAGCTTTGTTTGCATATAGAAGGCCAGATTCAGATATCAAGAGCATTTGTCATCAGGACAGTCAGGCTTATCAAACCTATTGAAACAGCACATTGACAATCTGCTTTTCTATAAAAAGAACTGCATCTAAGAAAAATATTGTCATAAAACATTTCATCTGGAAACCACATAATTATAAATGATAAGATAAACTCATTTCTAAAAGTACATTATGTCACATTAATTTTTGAAAGATGTGATTTTTCTGCACAGTTATATTGAATAGAAGATCAAGAACATTTAATTTTCATATTTTAAAATTAAGAATCAGAAGTTTTGTTATGAGAAGACTCTGTGAACTAGGAATATAGTTTCACTTGTGTCTGTTTTCATGATTTCATTCAAACATTTATTTCACAAACATCAGCATGGCTTCAGACATCATGAAGGCATCTACTGCCAAGTGTTTCCTCTTTCATATGTACTTTGGATAAAGTTTATTTTATTGTGTCAACAAGAGGAAATACTTGAGAAATTGAAATACTGTCAACTATGTCCTCAAAGTTCTGTAATGTATATATGTGTAATTTTGTTGCTGATGCAACTTAATATTATTACTACTGACATTTAAAAGTACTTCCAGATCAAGTTCCAGCAGTGGAAAATAACTGTCTATCCCCAAAGAATCTACAGATTATAGGATAAGAGTTAAAGATGAGCATAGGCCTTTCATTATTTATACTTCTCTTTCAACAAGAAACGACTTACTATAGGTAACACCAGTTTCACATAAGTGCAGTGATTAAAAATTAGATGGTCAGCATAAGATGCTGATCTAGAGTATTTCTCTTGTCAGTGGGACAAGATCACAGTTCTGGAGGATGGTTCTTCCCATCCCTAGGTGGTGAAATGGGCAATATTCTGGATGTGACCCTTCTCAGATGACTGGAATCTTTCTCCTGATGTAAAATATTTTTCCAAAGCCTCATTTTGTGACAGGTTAAGTATGACAGAATCTGTATGAAAGACTCACAGAAAGATATGCAGAATGATGTCTTAGATGAGTAAGAAGAGACAAAATTAATACCATAGATGTCCAGCTCTGAAACTTTTTTTAGAAAAGATTCCATTGGCTTTGATTTGTATTTGCTTCAGAAGAGTGCAATAATTCTACTGCCAAAGTTGTGTCTAATACTCTGTAATAAAAAATATAAAGATGTTTTCAGAAGAGAATTACAAAAACATTAAAGTGGTCTATAATATGAGTCCATGTTTTTGCGTTTTTCTTTAGTTCTACAAAAATAAAAGAAGCTCTAGTACTTAAATAAGCAACTACACTTCTTACAGGGAAATTGCACAGTGAAATATTTTAGGACATCTATTTTCCTTATTAGGATTTCAGTTACAGTGATTCAGAAATGGACAACATCTACATATAATCAGCAGGGGTCTGATTACAAGTGTTTGAATGACTAGGTGCCCTGTGGGGTTTGTCCTAAATAGGTAGTCTTCAGTTTGTGAAGTTTACCAAACAAAGTCAGGATATTTTCCTTTTGGAGCTATGTCTTGATGAAAGCATTTTTAGTTGGGTTCATGGCAACATCAGGTTCAAGTCATAAATTGCACAAAAGCCTAGACATGAACTATGACAGTTGAACCCTACACTTACCATGTGTATCAATTAAAAAGGTTTATGTTTATGATGACTGTAACAGTACCATACATTACAGCATAATGCTTTCCTTGTTGGAAAAAAAAAGAGAAAACTGCCTTTTCTGCCACATTATCCTTGGTATCCTTGATGATCCATTAATTACTACACATTACCTTGTGAAATTCAAATGCAGTGAAAACATCTTGCAAGTGCAGAGACCTCCATGTGTGTTATTTTTGTTAATATGTTTGTGGATTCAAAAGTCTTCTTTCCTTTTCTTCTCTTCACAGGAAACGATCTCTTTCTAGTTGCAGTGCATGAACTTGGACATGCTCTGGGCTTGGAGCACTCTAATGATCCCACTGCAATCATGGCTCCATTTTACCAATATATGGAAACTGACAACTTCAAACTACCTAATGATGATTTACAGGGCATCCAGAAGATATACGGTATGTCATGTTCTCATCAGACAATGCAAGCTTTTCAGTTTAGAATACCTTTGAAGTCCTCCTGTCCATATCACCTCTCCGAAAGAGTTCATTAGTGTGGGCTTCACCAGTTGTTATGCCACAGGCTCTATGTGAGTAAAACATCCAAAGATTTTGAGGACACTCTTACTTCGTTTCTCACTCTTCTCAACTTATATTCAAAATCTTCACTTGCCTGGAATAGTAATTTTAAATGTTTTAAAAATCCATAAAGAAAACATGTGCAAAAGGATTCCAAACTATGAAAATATTAAGAAATGCAGGCCTTTAACTACAATGAGATTATTTACACAGGTGTCCAAGCTCATGTAACTGGATGAATTGATTGCTTCTCAGTTTACCAGTTATAATACAGAAAATTTCCCTCAAAATCTGAGGTCCCAAAAGCACCCTTTCTTATGAAAAATATAACAAATTGATCTCAAAATAATGTTATCACCAGCCCCTACAGAGGGTAAAGAAGGGCCTACTTCTTTAAAATATGTTAATTTATGTTTTTTATGGCCTGATATAAAATACACATGGTACAAATTTGTTCTGCATTTAACAAGGCAATTGAATTTTTTTTAAAAATTCAAAACAATAACATAATTGTGATTATGGGTTGAATGTAACACTAACTCCCATATTACTATCCCTTAAATTTCCAAAGACATAATTTTGTTTTTGTTTTTGGTTTTAAATAGTCTTCTATTTTTTTTTTTTAAATATACTTTATTTTAAGAATTGAAAAATCTGTGGTATCTCTGTGTTAACGCTTTGTATCCAGTGCATATAATTTGGAATTGCATTGCTTAATATTCTTTAATTAAATTTGCATTGGATTAAATTTTATACTCCCAATTTTTCCCGTGTAAAATTTGTCATGTTTATATTGAATATTGTGAGGGCCCTTCCTTCTTTATCTTTACTACCAGAAAGGACAACTATGATCATGTAGAATTACTGTATTGCTAACTAGACATCTGCAGCCTCCATGGTGTAATAGTAACAAGAATTTTAAAGTATCATATTAACAAGAACAGATATATATTTTCATAAAGCATAAATAGCAATTTCAAAATGATTGGCTGATCAAGTTTTGTTTGGTTGGGTTTTTTTCCTGTGTGATTAGCTGGAAGGAAGGTTGTTTCTCATGACCTCATGAGCTGGTAGTCTAGACTTAAGGGCTAGACAAGAATACTTTGCTGAAAACTAGCTGCTAAGCTCAAACAGCTGTGGGCTATACATTAGGAGAAATGTGTTACCCCTGGGAAGTAATATCTGACATCACCACCAAATGGCATAAAAAAACTTTGATTTGGGGTTAAAAACTTTCCAACATAAGCTACTGCAAACTGATTCCTTTGCTCCCTTTAAAATCAAGATGTGATCTGGAATCATATGCCTCAATAAAAATGTCACACCTATTAAAATAATTACTTTGGTCTGCAGTATTCCTTGAAATACTGTTATTAACTGTAAATTATAAATGTCACAAGTCTTAAAATTGTGAATGAAATAAATGCCTTAATAAATTGCATGACAACCATTTGGCAAGTTTAAGATTTCCTTACATAATCCATCTTGTTCTTTATAAAGTATGTGGTTTTTTTGTAAAATTCTCAGAAATTTGAATGCCATTTGTGCAGTTTTAGAGTTTTCTTACTATTCAACAGTGTTTCTGAATCTGGTCATGCAAATGGTATTTATTTTTTAAAGTCAACATGTATTATCTATTTAAGTGATTCGAAGAGAGGCCTAAATAGAATGAGCAAAAATTAAAACATTCATCTTGTTTCCAGAAATCTTATGGATCCAAGTGAAGCTCCTTGTCTTTTTGTCCATGAAAAATAAATGTTACTAATATGTGTAGAGACGGGAAGGCATTTTCAGTATACTCATTTCAAGTCATTCAGTATGTGATTAGGGTTATGATCAGTATCTATCTGGGATGGCCTGATGAATTTCAGGTAGAGATATTATGAGTGGGATAGTCATTTCATCAAACTCTGTATATTGTGACAGATAATATATTTGAAAGAGAAAAAAAATGTTTTAAGACTGCTCTACAGAGTTTTAGTTTTTCACTTGAAGAACATATGTGAATTACGGAAGAGGAGTGGTGTAGTGTGTGTAGGATGCCCAGGATTTGAAGTCCAGTTTTAGGAGCTCCTGTACACAGCAAGGGACATTGGAAAAAGCTGGGAATGTCCTGTCTCTAATGAATGTGACATTACTTGATCTAAAAATTTGGTCGGTTGGAAATAGCGGGTATGGTACATACATGCATGTGTGAATTGGTGAGTATAGATTAAAGATATAGGTTGAAAATCTATTAATTGATGATGATCCTATAAGGAACAAGATTTTTTTTCATTTATTTGTACAAGAAACAATGATTCTGTTGTAAGAGCTCTTACTAAGTTGCTAAATAATGTGCTTTGAATTACTTCTCATCTGAAATGATGGTGGCCTAAGCATCCTTTGAAGGTTTTACTGGAATGTTGTTCCAATAAGGAAGATTCTGGATAATGAAAAGTAATTATTTTCCTTGGTTTTGGTAGTCATTCTTTATACCCTTTATAACCAGTGCCTGGTCGGTAACTGGAACAGGCTCCCCAGGGAAGTGGTCACAGCACCAGCCTGACTGAGTTCAAGAAGTGTATGGATAGTGCTGTCAGTCACATGGTGTGACTCTTGGGGTGTCCTGGACAGGGCCAAGAGCTGGACTCAGTGATTCTAAAGGGTCCCTTCCGACTCAGCATATTCTGTGATTCTATGATTCAATGATTTCATGACATCAGAAAGGTATGTTAGGTCACTTTTTCATTCCCCTTTCACTGTTGGGTTTGTACAGCTTACAGCTGGTTTTTGTTATGTATGTTTCCTTTTGTGGGTTTTTGTATTACATCCTGCTGCTGTATTTTTAAAGGTCCACCTGACAGGATACCACCACCAACAAGACCTCTGCCAACAGTGCCCCCACATCGTTCAGTCCCTCCAGCAGACCCGCGAAAGAATGACAGGCAACCTAAACCTCCCCGGCCACCCACCGGTGACAAACCTTCCTATCCCGGAGCCAAGCCTAACATCTGTGATGGGAACTTCAACACTCTGGCTATTCTTCGCCGGGAAATGTTTGTTTTCAAGGTAGGAGCCTGTGAATTTTTCAGTGTTACATCAAATGTCTACATTTCCCCTTTTTTATAAAGCAAACTCTCATTCATCATGACTCTACATTCCCAGCCTCCCCACAGTTAGAAAGTTCAAGAAAAAAATTTAAAAATAAACATACACATGGCTTAAACATCTAGCAGGGGACTGCTGCGATGTTCTATTTTAGGAAAATACACGTCAGCAGAAACTGTAATGCTTCAAAATGTAAGGGTAAATAAATGCTGCATGTTATGGAAAGATGTGTAAATCAATGAATAATAGGGATGCTTTTGTAGGGAATACAGCCGCATGCCAACATACAGTAGATACTGTGTCTTCAGCACTTGTTCTTTTTTTTTTTAATGGATCTATAATTTTAACTTTACAATTAGATCTGTCATTTACAAAGGAAGTTTGTCATTTTGTTGTGGTTGCATTGAAACCACAATATCTCACTAAAGGTCTTTGCTACAGAATTCTTACTGCAAATGTGTCATTGTTTATTTCCATTCATCTTGCTCTGAGCTGAAAATGTGGTGTATATATGTCTTGGCACAATATAAAACAAGTTGAAATAAACAAACTGAACTGAAAGGCAGTCTTTTAATAGAAGCACTTTGCTAAGACTCATGGACATCAAAGATAACTTTAGGAGGATGATCAGCAGTATAGCTTTCAGAAGGCATTGAATGTTGAAGAAAAATTACAGAATCACTATTGCTCAGTCTCTTAAACCAATATGCTGACAGGTAATGTGCAAAAATTTCAGAAACAAGCAACAGGATTATCGGTTTTTTTGAAGTGATAGTGTATCAAATTTGCTTAAGCAATAGGAAGTGTGAGATCTTTGTTTTGTAAATGTATGATAGGATCCTTTTTATCTTCAGTATTACGGGTGGAGAAGAAGGGCCTTTCATGTGAATAGATAAGTGTTTTCTCTTCAGCAATAGTGTAAATGCAAGGGAAAGGCAATATATTTGTCCCAAAACATGAAGTTTCCTGTTCAATTTTGTTGTTCTTTCTGATAGGACCCATTTCTCCCTTATGTGTTTTCTTTTTATATAACCTATCTTACCAGATAAATCTTATTAGCAATTCTACCCAGGCTTTCACTTTCTTTAGCATATCTAAAAAAACATGTACAAATAGCTTTACATGAATTCATTCAAAATTATTGAGCTACCTTCACAATCCAATGGACAGGAAATATTTTTCCCAAAAACAGCTAAGGATTTTTGCAGCCTGGGGCTGTCAGCCCATTCTGTTTGAATAGATGGTATATGGTCAAACACTGGGAGGTCCTGAACCATCAGTCTTTTATGACTAAAACGCAAAGGTTGAAGAAGAACCTAATTTTCTAACTTGACATTAAACAGGATATTAAAATACGTACTTCAATCTCATGTCATCTACCTCAAGAGCAATAGAACATACTCTCATTTAGTTTAGACATAAATCAATAAACTTAGAAATGTTGTTCCACTAATATAAAATTTCCTGTCTAGGCAAGTCTGTGTTCCTGTATAAATATATTCACCACCATTAATAATCACTCTTATCTGTTCTGATTGAAAACAAATTAAGTTTTCTTCAAAAACGTTTACTGCTTAGTGCCTTAACACCATATATTTACTGTAAAGTGTGTATGCTTGCTACTCTGCAGACTGCATTTATGTTCCAAAATTAAAATTCCTTTCATGATTGTTCCAATGAGGAAATACGATAAAAGTCTCAGAGAAAAACGACCTGTAACAGAACCCTTACAGATTTCATGTATAGAGTCTGATTCTCCAAATGAAGTCACTGCAATCATAAAAGCAGTGTGTTAGGAAGGAAGGAAGAGGTCACCTTTGTTGAGGCTTATTTCTTTAGGGTCACACAGTTTTCATTTTCCCCTCAGGTTGCCTGGGAACATAACAAGGCTTGCCTTGGGTTAGCGTGCTAAGCAATGGATTTTGCCTAAGTGTAGAGATTTTGACTTTGTAGAATGAGTGTCTTTGAATGCTTGACTTAGTGAGCCTTAACTCTCCTGTTTGTGCATTAATTTGCTAATGAAGATTTTTGTCTGCTAAAGGATTTTTATTAACTGAGATTTTTTGGGGGGAGCAGGGGGTGATGTAGAGGGAAGACTATAAAAGGAGCAGAAAAGGGGAAAAATTAGAAAAGTCAACTTGCAGAATCCTGGGGCGTGGGACAGGTTGTAAGGCAAAGCTCAGCATGTCTGCATGTAGCAGAAAAAGGGCAGGAATTAATTCTTAGGAGGTGTAAACAGAAATAGGGACTGAACACAGGGAAAGCATCCAGCAGTGGAGGAAACCAAGCTGGAGGTTCTGTGGTCTGTCACAACAAAAATAACCCAATGTCGTGGCAGGTTTGCTATGCTGGACAGTGAGGTGCCGCGACCTTCCTAAAAGCGTCTCCAAGGCGAAGCCGCTCAGCAGGACCACCACACACTCACACACGTGTACACGCACACACACATGGATAGCTCCAGAAAATGGGTCAACGACAAAGAGCCAGGAAGGGTCTTCGTATGGAGTTCCACGGGAGGAGTTTAATGCAGCCACATGCATGAAGGGGTCCACGGACAAAGACAAAGAACACAGGAGGGCCCAGGTTTATATATGGGAGCAGAGTGAGCATCAGAGGCCAGTGATCTGAGGGCACGGGGGCAGTACAAAGGTGGGACTGGGGTATGGGAGCCAATGGGAAAACTCTGAGGGAGTGGTGATGGGGCAAGGGCCAATGGGGGAACAGGGAGTGGAGAACCTTCTAGGGCAAGAACATATAAGGCAGGAAGGGGCAGGGAGGCCAACGGGCCAACTGGGGGAGCAGAACTGGAGTACATTAACATAACAGAACAGAGCATCCTGGGGGAAAGCCCTTTTTTTCACCCCAACCTGGGGAGGATCTTTGGCACTAGGGGCTGTCCCACCATTGGACTCTCTTTGTCCCTTGTATCACAGGCCCACCAGCCTCCACAACCCAAACCTCTTTTCCCCCACCAGCCTCCACAACCAACCTCTTTTCCCTTGCCCCTTAATGGTAGTGCAAGGGAAGACTGGGAAGGTATGAGTGATGGGGTTGAGAGCCAAGTACAGAAAGGTAGAGAACAGGGGATTGATGACGGTACTGTGCCGGGTGGAAACAATTAAAGAAGAATTATGACCTTCATTGGAAGAATTATTGCTGGGTAGTTCCCAGTTGAGTTAAATGAATAAAGTTGGAGGCTAATCAAATTAAATCCTTTTCTTTCTTTGTCTTTAACCAGAGGTCTGTAATTATTGTGTAGTGGCAGATTTTACTGCCTCCTGAATGGAATGTATGCCATGTACCAATTTCAAATTGAAAATAGCCACATTTTTCCTCATGGGAAACTCTCAAAATCAGGAGCTCAATTTGTTTAAATAATCCTTGAAGTTGCTTGGGAACTTAGCCACAGAGTTGAAGAATTTGAGCACTTTTGAATAATTAAATTCTAATTTAAGCATAAAACCGAAGCATGAAATCTATGTTGAGATACACTGTGGATTTTCATAGTAGATGACAAACAGTATTAATTTCAAGATTGTTTTCTCTTGGCTGTTGAGCTATTAGGTATACTTAAGAGCATCAGAATATTAGAAACAATTTCTATGTTCAGTCAAATTAATGAGCTTTGTCTGTGGTTTTAAGACTATCTGGCATACTGAATAGCAGTAAACTTAAAGAGAATATGCTATTTACACTTATCCATCCCTTTTTATTGTTTTGCCATCACTTTGACAAAGTAACAATCCTAAAAACACTTGAGAAAAATTGTAGGCTTATAGAAAGGAAAAACAGGGGAACTGTTCTTGATCTTACATAAATATTAAACACAAAAGTAAAGCAATAAACTTACTAATGATTCACCAATGATCACCAAATAAAATTATAATTTTTCAGATCAACTTTTTTGGTAGGAATGATTGGATTTCAACTAATTATAATTCTTTTATGTCAAATATACACATATCTGGGATATAAATATTTTGTCCCAAGAAGATTTCTTCCAGAATTCTTTAAATTAGATGCCTTTAAAGTGTCCCTGCCAGTTGTAAGGTTTGGGGACACAGTATGCTATGCAACAAAAATGTTTGTTAAAATCAATACATTATAATTATTGGTTTCAGTATAAATACTTCTGTTATTTGATTCATGCTTGAACTGGTGTAAGGAACTATCAGGACAGAAGAATTTCTATGCCAAAATTCATGTGTGCCAAGTTTTTATCTTTGAATATCTTAGCTTCTGTATTTATTCTCTGCAATTAGTACTTTGCTGTCGCACTCTTTTCCAATCTTTTCTCCTTCTGTTTAGTTAGAAGTCCTCTGGGACACAGAAAAATGGCTGAAAATGTTGAAAAAAAAAGGTCTTCCTTTTTTGGGCAAGTTATGCAAAGTGGTAGGACAGTGTCTGCCTTTAATGAAAATCCTCTCTGCCATTGTGTGTAGCAATAGGTGGTATCCAACAGTACTCTCTTCTTAATGTCTCCTTAGAGTACCTCCAGGGCTAGTGCATCATGAAAAGGAACCCCATTGTCTAAGGTCTGCAGAAAAGATTCATTTGTGAAGAAGTTTGCAGCATATACTTCCCCTTTCTGCCTGCGTCCTGTGCAATTCCTTGGCAACAAAATTACCTCTAGCTCTTCTTCAACAAACAGTGTGACTGCTGTCAATATCCTTTTCCTTTACATTCTTTTCAGTCTCACAGATTAAAAAAATCCTGTTTTCTTGAACAAGCTACATCTAGGAAAGTAAGCACTAAATATGTGGAATTTGTCCTTCATAAGCATCAAATTAGAGTCACAATCCTTTTTTAATGTGACACAGGTTCTTGTTTCACAGAAGAATATTTTATAGAGGTTGCACTGGTGCTTTGTTTAATGCTAGATCCCTGAGAAACAAATGAATGGATCCTATATAATTGCTAATGATTTTAGTATTCATGTTGGAAAAGTTAACTCCTTGATGAACAGCATTTTTAACTACTATCATATACTGGGGTGTTTTTTGAAATGTAATTTAAGTATTAGATCAAGAAGTTTGTCCAGCAGACAAATAGCATTTATGGCTCAGAGAAATGTCTTCTGAACATTGCGGACGGTAGAATATGGAACCAGTTTTAGGAAGGCCTTAACAGGCTGTAGCAATTTCTCCACAACTTGCAGAAATTTGTTTTCTGACTCTTCATCTGCTAAAAACCATTGTAAAAACATTTATGACATGCCAAACAAGCCAAGGCAATTAGGCTGTAATTACTCCTTGGCATTAGTTTAGACTGCAGTTTCTTTCATATGTAACTGTATAGGTTCTATTTAATATCCCTCTTAGAACTGTGTATTTATATAGATTATGCTGTTAAACACAGAAGGAAAAAAAATCTGATTCTTGATATGTGGTAAACACATGAGGAACTTTTAAAGCATTTTAGCATTGGCTATATAATAGTAACTGGTAGATCTAATTAAAAATCTGTGAGGCAGAGGGAAAATACTACTAATAAAAGCAGAGACAAAGAAACAGCTATAGTATGAGACTTGATTTCACTGTATTTGAAAGCAGACTTTTTCAGAGCTCTTGTGGTCTGTTTGTGTAGCTGGTTTTTGTCGTGTCATGCTGTGGGTGTCTGAGCTGTCAACTGATGACTGGGAAAGTTCAGCACAGGATTCTGAGGAAGTAGACACTTCGTGATCTGAGAGGGAAAACCACTTAACATCTTAACTATAAAAGACTAGGAACAGTAATTCAGAAGTAGCTAAGTCTGCAGAGAGCAGACTCCTTCCCCCCTATTTTTTATATTTTGTTAGGAAGAACAACTTGATGGAATTTGCCAATTTTTAACTAGTCAGGAAGGAAAGCTGCTTTAATTCAGGTAATTCAGTTTATATGTTGAAAAGGAAGGAGAAGAGCAGCAAAAACTCAGTGGAGATTTCAATGTATCATAATAGAACAAACTAACTGGAAGTGTACAGCATGGATGTTTTATGAAACAAAACCAAATTGTAGGATGTCATGAAGGATAAAAGCAGGGACATGATGGGATGCTAAAAAGTCCTAGCTTGTCTGTTTTTGATAATTGAATATTTTCACTGACAGATGTAAAAATATTCTCCAAATGCTACCTCAGCATTTCAATCTGCTTCTAGGCTAGGAAAGGTTTTTAGCTAACACATTTCACAGGTTTAAAATGGGAAGCGCAGTCTGTTCCTTACAGTGTGGAAGGGGGTAGCATATTCCATCCAGCTGCAGAGCAATTGAGACAAGAATATAGTCACCTGGGTAATAATTGTACCAGAATAGTTCAGTTTAAAATCCTGAAGTTAAAATCACTTTTTAAAAAGTTGTCTTGGACTTTATTACACGATTTGAAAGATGGCAGCCCAATCATAGCAATACTCATTATCTAGCACCTACGCTCATATCTGTGTATATATATATAAATTTTATGTATAGAAAGTTCTAAAAAAATCTTAACTTTATTTTTATTTACAAAGGGCTTTATTTACAAAGGTATCAATATAATTGATATACATCTTGTTGAAACTTACAAACAACTTGAACTAATTAATAGTCTGTACTATCTACCTAGTAAAATTCCTGTTAGTCATGTAGTAGCCCATTAAGAAGTATAACCTTACCAGGATGTATGACTCAGTATCTTCAACAGGGCTTTAGATTTGTCAGGAGAGAGAGTACTGGGTTTTTTTCCAAAAGCCTATGTTTTCATTGGCAAACAGTATAGTGTAAAAGGATTTAATCAGTAGTGGAGCAGATGGTACTGAGTTCCTCTCATGTCTATCATATGTGCTTTGCTTTTAATTAGATACAATTTGTCCTCTGAGGCCAAACAGTTGCACAATACATGTGGTTCCGATTTTTCAGAAGGGTAACTATCCCTTAGACACTGGTGTCTTTGACTGTGGACCCCATGAGAGTGCACCGCACAACTGCTTCATCTAATGGTGGGTGTTACCATCTCATTAATATGTAATTGCTCACACCATCTTGACCCAAATAAACTCTCAGATGCAAAATATATTATTATTTCTTCTCATGCCACTTTTTGCATGACACAATTGTACCTGTTGCTTGACTACCTCCATACTACAAGTTTGCATTGCAATACATTTCAGGAAGATGAGATAGATTTAACAGCTCTGCTCAGGCATTGCCTTGAACTTGATAGCTAATATTCTTCTGAATTTTATTTTCCCTGAGAGAAAAGCAAGACAGATGATTTGTTTAATTTCAATTTAAACATAAGAAAAGAAAAAGTGCTTTCTGCGACTTTTTGTAGCAACAGAACTTAACAGATCACTTAAAAGTCACAGCCTCCCAAAATGTTTCTGTCACTTATTTTCCCCACTTAACTCCAAAGAAAGTTTCAAATATTTCTTCACAGTCCCCTAAAACCTCTAGAGGTCCTTTCCAACCTCAACCATTCTGTGATTCTGTGAATGTGCTGAAATTTGACTGTTTTACACACTCATTTCCCAGTAGCATTTGCTCCATCTCCTTTGGAATATGATTGTCAGAGGCAATAGCTAGTGAGATTTGGTCAGGAGACTGTTTTGTGACTTCTTCATTCCAGCTCAGAGAAAGAGAAGACTGGGGTGTGTGGCAGCTGCTCACAAACACTAACAAGAGAAGTGCAGGGGAGGGAGTGTCCACCCTTTCTGGCTGTGCGAGACAGATGCTCTGCTGCCTCCTTCCCCTGGATCAGCTTTCAGAGGAAATCATCCTCCTTCCTAGGGTCAGGCTCTGAGCTAAAATACATTATTCAACGGTTGACTTGGTCCTGTCTCTTTGAAACTCTCACCATCTCATGATGAGCCATTAATACCCATGAGGTGCACTCCCTAATCCAGAGAGTCCTCACAGATAAAAAGGAGCACTTCAGACTCTTCAAAGATTTTCACAGAGAGTTGGACACTCTGCATTTAACAGGAATACTGGAGTGAATTGTGTGAATTATTATACAAATGTGGCAGCAGGTTTTGGGACAATCTTTAAAAGGTTTGGGCAGTTAAATGTGAATCTAAACAAAATCTTATTTCTGATTTAGTTTTAATCTAATAAATACTGAAAAATGTGATACTAAATATTTGCAAACCATTGGCCACAATTCAAAGAATTAGTCATTCTTTAGAAGCATTTTCTAAAATAGAATGGATTGGGAGAATCTGAAGCTCTCTGGTACTAGCTTTATGCAAAAGGATAGAGTGCATCAAATTGTTATATATTCTTAAGAAAGTACCTGTAAATTGAATAAAAAAATAGAATTGTTACTGTTTCTCACTCCAAAAAAATAATCCTCCAACAAATGACGGTGTGCTTATGTTATGTTACTTGTGCATTTGGAATTGCTATTTTTATTAGTTGTTGAAAATAAGTATACTTTTTTTTCCTCCCTATATGACAAGAGCTTGTTCTAAAATCTACTTGACCATTAAAAATTGTGTTTTCAATCACAAATTTTACATACTATCAAATGTAAGGAATACTGAACAATTCCTGCTCTGCATAACACTATTGCATAAGAGAAAGACATTAAAAATACAGATAAACAAATGCACGTGAAAAAACTCTAATGTGGTAAATTTATTTCCTATGCATAATACAACAATAGACAGAGAATTGCAGTGGGGAAAATAAATGACCTCAAAGGATGTTATCACTTGAGAAAGGACTAATGATGTCAATTAATTAAAGTGAAAAGATGAAATCCTGGGGACTTTTCCCCTCACAGTTACTATATTTGTTTCCTAAACTCAAAGAATCCTGTGACCCTATTAATTTTTCACTTGTTATTTTTATACAGTAAAAATGAATAACAAAAAGCTTTAACAGAATTCTAAGGTGCAAAAGGTAATTAATTTTGTAGAAGTTTCCTGTTTTCAGAGACTCAGTGTTTGGGTGTACTGATTAATAATATTTCATTGGCAAGAGAATAGAAAAAAGCATTATTGACAAAAAATAATTGCAAAAACTCGCAGCATGGAATAATCTAAAATTACATGGAGGCAATATCTTCAGTTTTGTGCCACCAGCAAGTGTTATCTTGTAGTATTAACAATACATTTTAATTGAGGTTACATCCTAATGGAACCAAAGGGAGTAATTGCAGAAACTCTTCAAGTGCAAGGCTTAATTAAAATTTCTTGTTGTATAAAATTGTGGCCTTTCAACTAATTTAGGTAAACATTTTGGAAAACAATTGGAATGGCTTGTAATGTAAGCTTTTTCAAGCAGTTGTATTATTTGCTTATTCTTGCTTAATCTTGATTTACAGCCAAAGCTTTATATCCTAGCAGTATTTGTATATTTTTAATTTCTTTGATACTTTTTTTTTTTTCATCTTTCAAGGGGTTGAGGGTCCACAGTGTAAAATTTGACAGGGGTTTAAATGCAAATAAACTAATCTCATTTGTTTTCTCTGAATTAGCTATTTCCTATGAAAAACACTGCACTACTAAATAGTTGAGGTCTTATGTTTATTTTTTCAACAACTTAGTGAAACACTATTCAGACTATTGACAATCTATTGAAAAATATCAAAAAATTTTAACAGATATTTACTTAAATGCTGCCTTTCCTTCTTTTTTATAAGCTATAGCTTGAATATTTTTTTAAGTGTTGCTTTCCTTGCCTATTGAGTGAAAACTTGGCCCACTTGAAAGTAATGGGAAAAAATTCCACTGACTAGAACACACTGATGATTTCACTTGGTTTTAACTACCTTTGGTGTAACGGGGGACTATGTATTATGAGTAATACATACTAGGTAAAATCAAGACAGAAACAACAGATAAGCTTGTAATACCAAGTATATGAAATCAAAAACTGTTTTGTATACAAAATCAAATTTTATTATGATACTTTTCCTGTCAATAAATCAAAATGACACAGGGACAATTTTAATTCATGATTTGGCATATATGTCTGTCTTGGTTTGAAAGACAGGTGTCTGCTAAGGAAGGCAGGAGCCTCCCTTGGAATGGCGACCCCCCTTCCCTCCGAGTTAATATAATTTTGAAATCAAGGGGCCCTTAGGCAAAGATGTGGGAAATAGGAATAACAGTTCTTTACTATTATATATCTATATGTGTATACAGTCAAAAAAACAGCAATAACTCTGGCAGTAACAGCGAACAATCACAAACCCAGTGCTAGCCTTCTCGGCTGTCAGGCCCTTTCCCCTCGGGTGCAGTTCCGCTCGCAGCCGGCAGGGGCGCTGGCGGCTCCCGGTGAGCAGGGCAGGTGCGATGGTTCCCCCGCGGCTGCAGGGGGCGCTCCGGAGCGAGCTCGGGGAGCACGCGGCACCGGTGCCCCGGGATCCCGGGAAGGGATGGAACAAAGGCTTCACAAACCCCTGGGCAGCCGGTCCCGGTGTCCGGCCGGACCCTTGGGAACGGCAGGCTGGACTGGCAGGGACAAGCACAAAGCCTGGGTGGCAGACGAGATGTATCCAAATTGCGGAGCTGCAGTGGGAACCCCCCGGAGGCCTGGGCAGGCAGGGCGAGCGGGGCTACAGAGCAGCGAAGGCTCGAAGCAGTGGCGGGGGCAGAGCGGCCCTGGCACGGCTCCCAGCGGGGGAGGGAAGGCGGGCTTGGGATCCCGGGGTTTCTCTGGCAGAAGGAAAAGCAGCTGAAGAAGCAGCCTCCCTCTCTGTCCAAACACCGGGAACTGACTGTCCACATGCCCAGGTGAAACAAAAGAGTAGCCAGATGTACCCCACCTCAATGGCAGGTCTTTTGTTTTTCTTAAATACCCAGCAATTTGTCCCCCTAGCAACATGTATGGGGAAAATTCCTTTAACAGAAAAAAAGCCAGGAGAACTCCTAAAACCCCAACAATGTCCAGTGAAAATATCTTTACCAAGGAGAATAGACTGTATTAGGTCAAGGTTATACTTAATAATGGCAGAGTTCAATCTTTTCCCTTTCTCCCTAAGACTGCACCAGCATTTCTCCTCAATCTTACCACAGTGGAGCCTTTGATGATATGTTGGAGTGATGTCTGGCCAGCCTTTTATAACACCCACAGCCACTTACTGCTTTAAATTGTACATTCCCAGCTTATCTGTAATCAGATGTGGTTTATGATATTATGTATTCACTGTTAGAAGTTCCTTCACTTTCTTCATGATCTAATCCCTGTATCTGAGTGACAGTGAGCAAAGACAGTCGAATATCTATCATTTTCATATTTGTGTTGTCATGACAGATGTTATTGTTATCTGCTGTTTTCTGGATGTTTCTCTCTTAATGGGCTGGTTTTCTCATTGGCGACTGCTGTCAACCTCAAAGCTGAGAAACTCCAGAAATGTCACTGTGCACTCACTGATTACTGTGGGATCTTCTACAGTCTTTTTCTTAATCCTACCATGTCCACCACAGAGGAGATTTACTTAGCCTTGCCCTATACCATTCGAAGTCAGATTTGGTACCTGGATTTTTATTTTTGTCATCAGCACAATATCAGAGAATACAAGCAATAAAGTGAGGTCAAAAAGCATATATTAGCCTCTTATCTTCCAGCACCTTGAATCCAATATCACTCTCATACTCTCACTTACAGGATATGGAGCACATTTTTCAAAGGAGAGAAAGGACTTTAGCGCAGGAGCTACCAGGGCTCATTGACAGAGCTTTAAACTAGATTGGAAGGGGAAAAGTGGCAAAACCAGTGATAAGCAATTGCCAGTGATAAGTAGTAGGATGGCTTGCCAGAACTTGATGAACTGCTAGTGAGAACTCTTGGGGTTGAAGCTGCCCAGAAAATGTGGGGGACAACAAAAAGAGACTATAGTAAATGGGGTTACATCAGACTGGTGGCCAGTGACTAGTGGGGGTCACATGACTCCATCTTAGGGCTAGTTCTCTTCTACACTTTCACAGACAACTTGGACACAGAACTTGAAGGGATACTAAGTTTGTGAATGACACTAATTTGGGAGGAACTGATTACTCCATTGAGGGCGGAGAAGCCCTGCAGAGACCTGAAAAAATTAGAGGGCTGGGTAATCACCAACCATATGAAGTTCAACAAGGGAAAGTGCAGGATTCTCCACCTGGGACAGGGCAACCCAGGATGTACATACAGATTTGGGAACAAGATGCTGGAGAGCAGCACCATGGAAAGAGACCTGGGGGTCCTGGTTGATGGAAAGCTGAATGTGGATCAGCAGTGCCCTGGCAGCCAGGAGGGCCACCCGTGTCCTGGGGGGCATCAGGCACAGCATCACCAGCCGGGCTAGGAAGGGGATTGTCCCGTTCTGCTCTGCACAGGGACGGCCTCACCTTGAGTGTCTACTTGTTATAAGTATGCATATGTAGACAGAGGTGGTATGACCCTGAAATGAACAGGATAGGTCCTCTTCCATTTTCCCTACAAAGAGTGTATTAAAAGAGTGAGATACTGTCTTGAGAACCTCATCCTGGTTAGAACAGCTTCAGTATCTTGTTTATGTATGAACTGCCCTAAACTACTGCAATCAGGAGGAAATATTTTAATTACTCAGTCTTTCTTGCTTCCACCCGTGGTTCTGACATGACTCATCAGGGTATTCCAAATTCTTCTGATCTCAGAGATTTCATGCAGTGTGCAGTGTGGAGAAGGCAGAGAGACAGGATAAGTGGTAGGATGAGCACATACTGCATCTGCACATAGGATCACATTGAATTGCATATGTGTGCAAAACCATGAAATTTGGTTTCATGAATTATGAAGATTCAAGAGAGGCACATGATATTTTAGTTTTTCAGAGACATAATAAATGTCAATGTGAAAGTTACTGACACAGCTGATTTCATGTGTTGTATTTCTTGATGTGTATATGATGTGTATATTGTGGTTTCCATCAGTTTATGTTGTGTCCTCACTCACTGACATGCCTCTTTCTTTACAACTGTAATGTCACTGTTCCATTTACTGCACATTTAATTTCTTCGTTAAATGTTTTATTTTTTTGTCTTACTTTCTTGTAAATGTTTTCCTTTTATTAGTTATAGAATCATAAAATCAGAATGGTTTGGGTTGGAAGGGACTTTCAAAGGTGATCTATTCCAGCTTCTCTGCCGTGGGCTGTGACATTCATTTGCATACGGAAAGAAACATATTTGCATAGGAATTTGTGAATGTGACAGAAATATGAAAATACAGGTGATATAGTGATAAGTCATATAAATAATATAAATATAAAATACCACAAATCTTTCTAGTAAAAAGGTCACAGCTTAAAGTAAATGAAATCTTTTATTACATCTAGAAAAAAATGTTCAGAGTACTAATTTCTGTGTTCCTGCAATATCAATGATAGACTTTTGATGGTTGATTTTGGATGATCCTGGTGGACATAGTTTGTTACTGCCTCATCTTCAAAAGCTTTTGGCCAACTAGAGTGAATGACAATGACTTCTATATTATTTCCACATGGAAAACAGACGCAGAAGCTTCCTTTAGCAGAAAATTATGGTAAGTGATCTCATAGACATGCCATAGTTCACAAGCCACAAACTTATTAATGCAGGTGCACATTATTTTCTTACCAGGTGAATCCTTCTCTACTCTATTTGGAGTTTTCTAATCTTCATGCTTTGCCAGGAATATCTACCTGGGTTAATGAAACTAGAAATAAGTATTCATGGCTTTGGCTTATTCATAATTTCTCCATTTGACTTCTTTCAGTGTTTTTGCTGCCTGCATCTAGAAATTTCGGTGAAAAAGGTCATACCTTCTCTTGGATTATCTGTAACTTTTGTTTATCAAGGCCTATAGCCTCCATTCCCTGCTCATTTAATACCCCATATATTTTGGGGGTAAAAATTAAGAAAGATAGTTGAGTTAGCTCTACTCTGGCCTTTTTGATTTTCAGAGAGTGCCTGAGTCATTACAGAGAACGTGATGATTCAGACGTATCTGTAGTAGTTTTTAAAATAATCTGCTCACCACTCAGGTAGACAGTGAAGCATCATATTGGAAGTGATAAAGTGATAAGGGTAGACAAGTAGAAAAAACCCCAAAATTATTCTGATTTCATCACAGTGGTTGGTCTGTTTTGCTTGGAGAAAGACAAGTCTGTCCTGCACCATTTTCAGTGGTTTATATGTGAAGTTACAGAAAAAATATAAGGACATAAACCCCATTATTCTTTATTCTCCTCTCATGGGCCAAGATGGATAGCAAAAATAAACTCTGAACAAGTGTGGAAAAAAATCCTTAATTTTTCTATAGGATCCTAGGTGGTTCACTTGGTCTTCTCCAGGAAGGAGATTCCTGTTCTAAAATCTGTGCTATTGTTGGAAAGGCAATATAGTTTTGTGATAGGAAATACTGTGCAGCTGGGAAAATAATCTTGAAAATCCTGTTATGCTCATATTCTGTCTATTCCTAGAAAAATTCACGTTTTCAAATCTTTTTTACAATTTCATTAAAGGAAAAAATGTAGTACACAGTTATTGATCTTTTTTTTTAAATGAAATGGTAAAAGAGGTTGCAAAAGGATAGAAGAAAAGTGAAGAGTATGAAGAGTATGACATATAATATCAAAGATTATTTGGGGATGGAGACAGTTGTACAATTAGTGTTACTGAGCTTTCAAATAGATTAGGGGCAATCTAATGACAATGTTTGTCAGATTTAAGCTAGCAAAGTGTCATAGAAAATAATGGGTTATCTAGTTTCCCGAAGAGTGCATCAAAAGGGGAAGAGAAATTGGAAGAGAAACATTAAGAAGTAGGTGTTGGTCCATGCAAAAGGAGATTTAGCTCATTTGAACATTATGTTCGTCGCATGTCCCATGATATTTCCAAGAACCATGATGATGTGTTGACATAACCTGTATAAATGCAGGCCTCTGAGAGAGCCAGTCTACATTCTAGCTTGGTGTTTCCCACTATTATTTAGAAAGAGAAAAGGATAGCTACTACAAAGCAAATATCTTCATCTCATATCATAATGCAACTACATATTTTCACCCCTTTTTGTTGTTTAGTCCCTTCTATATACCTGCCTGATTTTAAAGATGATGTATCAAGGATCCCTTGTTTATATCATTACATAGGCAGGTGCATATGTTAATGAAATGGTGATTTTTTTTAATATATTTGACTCATCTTTGTTAGAATATTTACAGTTTACATATAGAATACTTCAACAGAACACTTTTTTCTCAGAACCAGGAGAAAGGTTTTCAATTCTAACCAAGAAAATTTGTATTTTTTTTAGTAATAAAAAATGCCCAATTTTCTTATCTTTCCATGGTGCAGAACACACCACTGCTCCATGAATTAACAGAGCTCATTGCTTTTATGTTAACTCCCTGTGGGGAGGGGCAACGGAATTGGGTTCAAGAAAATTTACGCATGGTTTTGTAGTCTCAATGTGCAATCACTACTGAGGAAATAAACATTTGACTGCTCTGTAAAGGCTGAATGTTCATCATGTGGATGAAACATTTTGTGCAGTACTTCATGGACATGTGCTGATACCTACAGAGTGTTAGGGGGAATTTGAACATTCCAGAGATTCCTGGCTGCAAGCCTAGATTTGATGTCTTTACAGGTCTTTATTTTGCTTCTTTTATGTCTGTCTATTTGTTTATTCATATTGAATCATAACCATGTGGCAATCAAAACATTTTATAGTGTCTCAGTCAGTTTAGTTATTTGGACAAAATCAGAATGAATTGAAATGCTCAATTCAGTGAGGAATACAGAAAACCATCCGAATGGAGATTGGTTTTATTTATCTATTTCTGTTATTATTTAAAAAAATTTATATGTTTGGTTGGTAAATATAAAACATTGATTACCTGAGTTGTCACCATTTATATATATATTGTGGGACAGATCAGAAAATGCAATATCATCTCCAGCTGCATCATAGTGCGAGGTCTGTTAGCGTCATTCTTGTAATCTGAAGAGATACAGTGGACAAGTTCTCATGTGGAAGATTTTCCAGGAGGAGCCAAGTGCTCTTTGAAAGTGTATAGTGGTGATACAGTGCATGGAAACCATCCACAAAAGGCCCAGATCAATCCATGGTGTTGTTAGAGGTCTCTAAATTTGCTGAGTTTCATGTATAGTGTGAGATCTAGTGTTTTCCAGCTACTGGTGTTAGCCAAAAACTAGCATGTTTTATATGGATTCTGCAGAACAGATTTTCCTTGAGCTGAAAGTGTTTTCTAAAAACTTACAGCTTTTGATTACTTCAGAATATTTTTGAAAAGTTAAAGTTTACAAAGAGAAGAAAGGATAAAATACCGTTGGTACTATCCACACAGGAAAAATAGAGATGACAGATGGGTATGCATCAAAAAATTGATAAAAAGTTCACATACAATTTGATAGTGAAGAAATTATTAAACAAAATATTTAGTAAGACTGAAAGAATGAAAATAAACTCTGTAATCAAAGAATAATTTACTAATGAAAACAGAGCTGTAACAAAATGAGGATACAATAATAAAAAATATTGTATATATATATAAAACAAATGTACATCAAAGTATTCTTAATTACTTTGATATAACACCAAATGCTAATAGAAGTTTTAAGAGATGTTTATTTTAGAATGATTTTTTTCTATATGCAGTAATAGATTTTTTAAAATTTGAAATGTAGAGAATATATTTTTTAATAAACAGCTTTCATCTGCACTAGAAATTGGACAGGGCAACAGCAATCATATGTCCTTTGCAACATAGATGAAAGTAAGTTAGATAGTTACTGCAGTTATTTTCTGCACTTAGCTGAACAGCAACAGGAAAGGGCCAGGATTTCAATCAAGATGTTTTCCAAACAGGAACTACAGCCATGGCTGTGGATGCCTCTGCAAGTAGGCTACATTTGCTACCTTCATTGAAAGAGGTACTTTCTCAGTCAGTTCACTCTGTTTATCAAAGTCCATTTATCAAAAAAAAGAAAAATATTGGCCTTTGAGCATTTTCTTTTTAAGCCTAGGGTCTATTTTTAAGAGATGCTTTTCTTTGTATGTCTTATACATTCAATATTCAAGGAATCTCACAAAGTGTTTGGATACACTAATAGTCAACTAAGTAGATGTCCAAAATAATTTCTGCACAGCAAATGACCAAACTGCACATGGTACTTGGTTGAATATTTTTTTATATGTTTTTTAGGAAGAGGTCATGTAAGTTCACAATATTGTGTACTTTTTACATATTTGCCTTGTAATACGCATGATAATTAGGAAAAATTCAACATATGACAACCAAAATAAGCTTCACAGGTACATTCATGGCATGATTTGATGGGCACAGTGATATTCAGTCAAAGGTTGGACTTAGATGGTCTTAGAGATCTTTTCCAACCTTACTGTTCCTATGATTCTATGATTCTAAAAATGTGAATAGTTGAGCTTTAATGGTGTACCCTTCCTTCTCAGACCAGGGTAAAAGAGCAGAGGAGGCTGCTGTTCTGCTAAGTTCTTTATTTCATAGTCTCATAGCTTTCTTGAAGGCAGAGTTTGAAGGGGGTTACATGATAAAGGCCAGCAGCAACAGCAAACAGCAGGCAAAAACCAGCTGCTTCTTCTTCTATATGCTCTATATTTTTTCTTACAGAAGTGTGGGTTATATTTGTTAATTGACCAATGAGATTAACACACGATTCTATTTTTTCTTTTCTTAACCTATCCTGGTCTAATTCTAACAGTCCTAAGTCTTACAAAGTGTTACATAGGTATTACACAGATTTGCGTGTACAGTTTCTATCAGTTCTTATTGTTTATGTGAACACTCTATCTGTAAAACGTGAACAGTATAATTCTATCTATATTTTGTCTAAAGTAAAGAATTCTGTGAAAAGGTAACACTGCTGCAGCAAGAACTGTGTTTAATGTCTCTGCTGCAGCTTTTTAATGTCTAAGGCACTTAGCATATATTTCTACTAAAAGTTAAAAAATCTGTATTTCTATTTCACTTTGGTGTGGCTTCATGTATCTCAGCTTGTCCAAGGGTTTTAATTCAGCCCCTGTGCTTTGGCTTCCCTCTGGGCCTGAGTCCAGAGGAGCTTTCACTCCAACAAGTAGTTTTATCTTCTTTTTATGTTTATGATGTTGGACAAAATAACACCACTTCAAATAGCTGAACAATGAATGTTGTCTTTCAAATGAGAAAAATATAGCACAAAGGAGTGGTTTGCAGAATCTAGTTTAAAAATGAACAAGTGCTCTTCAAAGTCTGTTGAAGAACTGCAGAATTCTTGTGTAGCTTGTCAAACGTTCAGTATTTTTATATTGGAAATAAAATGAAAAATTTCTCAAATCTGCTGCTGATCATGAAACTGTTTTGAATATGAAAAAACCGAGTGGGGAGCAATGCTTTTGGCCTTTCTTAAATGTATTACCACAGAGGGAGCAGGTTGGCTGAGGTGCTCAGCCATTCCCTGCAGTATTCCAGCACAGGTCAGCCCTGCATCTACCTCTGGCAGTGCTTGAGCACCAGCACTCTGAACAAATGACCAAGGTATGCATTAGAGAAAGAGTAAAACAAGGAAGATTAGACAGAAAGGAAGAAATTAAAAGACAAAATAAAGGAGAATCTCTGCATCCTGGATCCATCACTGTGCAGCACTAGAAGTGGAAATACTCACATGCAGCTTATTGAAATCACTACAAAAATTCAGGATAGGTTTCAGAGGGACTGCCAATGTTTTGGGCAATCAACCATACTTTAGAATTTGATGTTGAGGGTAAAGGAGGTTTTTTTGCTTCAGCTTCAGTCACAGTTCCACTCGCTACATCCTGTTGTCCTGGCAGTGCATAACCAGATTTCAGGTAAGTGAGACTGCATATTGCAATTTTGTTGTATATGTGGTCCATGAAGGAGATCTGTACAGAAGTTTACAAATGAGGGAGGAAAAGAGGTTTCTCTTGTGAAGAGAGTCAGAAGGTATATGAAATGCCATAAGCCTTTGAGTCCTTTCTGAAAAATAAATTGATTACTTTCATATTTTCCCTGATCTTTGAAGTCTAATTTCTGGGTTGCTTTAGCTCTTTTTTTTCTTAAAGCTTAGCTATAGATTTCAGCATGAGCAATGAAAAGCAGTTTTGCACATATCTCAGATGAGTGAAAGAGAGTATTCAGGCCAATAGTTAGGACTCAGAATAAGATGCTGAGAAGACAGGTTTTAACATAAACAAGGCCATTTTCGACCCGGAATAAATTACTTGACATCACTTTATTGTGTTAGTAATACAGAACAGCAGATAAGTACAGATACTAGAAAAAAAAATGCTTAGCATATTCCTTAACAAAGATTTCCTTCATAAAATCACTACATATTTCCACTTGAAAATGTATTTACACAAGTGAACCTCAGCTTAGCTGAAGACAGATACTTTAAAGCAGGCTCAATTTCACACTTCCAATATTCAACAGAGGGACGTGTTTGCCAGTTTTTCACTTGCTCCTATGCCAAGTCACAGTAGTTAATTATTTAGTTTATGGTGTTAGTTAGCCTTAGCATGTTGTTAAGGAAAAGAATAAGTCCTTAACAAACAATGGTTTTAATTTCTCTACAGGAGTTCTCCAGTGTCTGGTTAGGTACCAACGGTAAATAGTAACAGTGCTTAATAATTGGCATCAAGGAAGTAAATTCCTTACTTGAGAAAGTAAGGAAGAAACAGAACAAGCATTTGGTGACATCTTTGCATATCTTTGTTTTGAATGCAATGTGTTGTTCTCATTTCCAGTGAGGATATCATCAGGAGGTTCAGGATCTCAACACAGGAAGTGCTGAGATTTTTTTGAGTGGTGTTAAATGCTCTGACTTCTCACAGTGACTCTCAGACCACATTTATACCCTGTTCTAACTGGGTAACTGTGCTGTTGTCCCAAACACATGAGGAAAGATGAATTATTTCTATAAGTTCAAATAAGTGATGCATTGTACATCCATCTGTTAATGAACGGATAACGGTCCTTTATAGTTTTAAAGGAGCTTTGTTTGTTCTTAATGTGAACCATCTTAATAATGAGCTGAGCTAAAGTATTCTCTGTGTGTGCAGAATAGTGCATTTAGTTAATTGTTTCCTAAAATGAGCTAGATTGGTAGCATCTATTTAATGTCTGATTCTGGTCTCAATACAGCCAATTGTTTTCTGCAATGGAATTAAGTAGGAACTGAAGTAGGGCTAGTCTGTAAGTTTCGTTGCAAATTCTATATTGAGAAAAAAAAGAAAAACAGAAAAGAAAAATCATTTCAGAATCCTTCTCATAGCTGAATTGTGCTAATAATTTTTCTGTACTTAAATCCCCTAGACTGTATCTTCTATTTTCTGCTCCATGAAAATTATGTCCCAGAAACTTGCTCAAAAGTTTTTTGGGTCATTTTTTCCTATTCTGTGCAGTAATGTCCTTTGGCTTAAATTCTATAAATTCCAAATTCAGAATGTTGAAAATGGATGTTACTAAAGAAATAGTGGAATTCCCCAAATGAGTAGCCCCAAAGGCTTTATTTCCATATGCCACAGGCCTGTTTTTACCAACATTGAGATTCCCCGATGAAATTCACGACCTGAGGAAGTAGATGTGGAAAAGTGCCTTTTGAGATTAGATCAAGATTTTTAAAAGGATATTCCAAATTTATTTTGGTTTAGTTATGATAAATATACCTTGAATTTCCCAAATTCAGTTTCTTAATATCCCATAAAGGTGTATAGTAGGAGAACTTTATTGTCTCCTTGATCACAGTCTTGAAATGTAGGTTTGGCAGGCTCTGTCCTTTGGTAAATTTCTCTGTATATAACCAGAACTCTTCTTCCTCTCTAAGAGAAGAATTTAAAGCTATTAAATACCTTAGTATATTATCTGCCACTGGCTTCTTTTTTTTTTTTTTTCCCTGAAATCCTCAGATGAAAAAAAAGTAGAAGGATACTCATTAGTCTGAATGTTTCAGTCTGTTGCTGCTGTTTTGCTTAGCTGCTGGGTGTGTTCAGTCTTCCATTCACAAAGGCTTGCTTTTGCACATGATCAGAGTATACTTGTGGGAGAACACAAGACCCAATGTGATACCTTAACATATTTTGTCAGTAATATTAAGCTATAGTATTGATTGATATTTAGTATTTGATTTGATTGGCACTTATTTAGGGCAGAAGTATTATGCTTATTTGACTTTTTCTTTTTTCAAATTAAATAAGCCAAACACTAATCCTGTGGAATCTAGAAATAGTAAAACTTCTCTCCCTATCAGCTGTAGCTATTAAACTTTGCATCTCACTCCATCATATTAAAGGAATACCCCTAACAGCACTATATATATATACACTTAGACATCAAATCAGGCAGAAATTCACAGAGATTTTTGCTGTACAATGCAAGGGTATTTCACAAATTACTGGAGGTTCACACACTTTTTTATAATCATAGTCAAAATAAAATAATTTACAGTTGCAATTTGTCCTTGTTTTGCACCTGTCTGCCTTAAATCTTTACCTGCCTTCATCTCCAAGTAGTTACAAAAGGTACCACTTCAAAGTTTTCTGATTTTTTCCTCCTTTCTAGCTCATTGGAGGTTTTTTAGAATGTCTATCACACTGGGCAGTCTTTCTGTTTTTACTGGGTATCATTTGAACTTGAGTCAGAGTGTCACATGTCATTACAGAATTGTAGATAGAGTTCATTAGGTATAAAATAAAGGTCAGAGCTCTAGACAGTTTGTAGCAAATTAATGTTTTAATGTTGACCATGGTTGTTGGTCCAGAGACATAAGAGAAAATTATGTCCTTAGACAAGAAAGCTCCATTAATTTTTCACTAAAAGCTCCTCTAGTTTCTGTATTATGGATGAACCAAAATACCTCGAGGTTGTTTTTAATTCTCATACATATCGGTTGTGTCCCTTAAGGAATCTGAAAGATATTTAAGTTGATAATAAATACTGAAATGGAAATTAATTATTCATAGGAGTACAGATTTAAACATTCACAGAATGAAACATAAAGAACAATTTAACACAATCATCACTAAAAAAGGCAAAATCATATATTCTAAGATTCGGAGGAGACTGTATCTACCAAAAAAGTATGAAAATTATGCATTATGAGACAGATTTTTTTACTCTTATAGTCTTCTTCATTCAAGATTCTCTGAGTTGTTAATAAATGGTTTTATGAGGAAGGTATATGCTATGATCATACACAATATACTATATTATTAGTCCCTTTAAATGCACAGGAAAAAAATGCCTAAAGCATTTACTGACAGTGCAGAGTGATTTATGTGTGACCTTTGTTTAGTTGGTTTTCTCTAAAAAGCTTTCTCATCTTTTTTTTCTCAGAAATAGCTCATCTTCTAAAAAAATGTCAAAACATTCAATTTGAGTGACTGCTACTGCTTCTTCATTTGACTGTTACTCTTTATCCATCATGTTTCTGAAACAGCTTACAGTCTTCTCACTCAATGCCCATTTTCTGGGTTTTAGATATATTGCTCTCTCTTAATTAAATGTTGATTTTTGTTTGTTTCAGTTTTGCTTTTTGAACTGGGAATAATTGTCCAAGTTTAATTTACTTGCTATGTCTATAGTCATAATATTTAATGATCCATTATTATGCCAGATCTCAGCTGCACAGGAGTAATCCATGTTTTTGAAACAATTGGGTATCTGCAGATGCTTGTGAAGAAGCATTTGCTAGCCATCAAGGAAAGACACTAAAATCTATGCATTCAATGTATGCATTTGTCAGGCTTTGCATAGGAGTGCATGTGACAAGTCATGTGTTCAACCTGTCTGCTGTAGTTAATGTGTTTTGGGGAAACAAAATAGTAAAAAGTATACTTAACCAACATAGTGGGAAAGGCAAAGGGTTTCTCAATACACACCATTTCTCAAAAGACATAAAGCTGTGTTTGTTCAACATAAACAAATGCACCGAGAAGTGTTTTGCCAGAGAAACCATTTCAAGCTATTTACTTAAAGTGTGAAAGAGCTTTGTCAGAGTGAATATGCTTTCTCTAGGACTATGGCTTTTTTGAATTTCAATAATAGCTAAACTGTTGTGACAACATACTTTCAGTAATTGTACATGTTTATCAAAATGCAGATGATAAAGTTGCTGGTAAGTATAACTTTAAGATTAATTACATTTACATATATGTGCTGAAATTATGCATTCTTTCTAAAAGCAGAGCCTATCCCATCTGATACTTCAGAAAGGTTCTTGGCATACTTTACAGCTACATGCTGGATTTCTTGAGTTCCAGAGTTTGAATTCTGTCAGTCTAAAACCATTGAGTCTAGCACATTCATAGGAAAGTCAGCCAGGAAAATTAAATTTACATAAACAAATTATTCTATCAGCCTCTGCCCACACCTACCTTCCCCAATCTTATAAATGGTCCAAAATTTCAGTCCTGCCCTCAGACATTTCCAGATATTTGCTGATTCCCTGAAATTACATCTATTGACAAATCATATGCCAGCCTCTGTCTGTTTAAATAAGACCATAAAAATGCTAAAATTATAAATTTTTAAAATTTTAGTTTTGTGGACACCTGTAGGATCCTTACTGATGAGCAATACCCCATTGTTCATGGTTCTTTCAAGGACAGGTAAAGATGATGAAATAGATAGGAAAATAAGAAGTCTACAAGAATGCATCAGGAGAAGAGAGAACATGGCGTGTTATATTCAGAATTATGCTTCAGAACGGAATATTTAGACATTAAAGGCAATGGCCCATATACATATATATGTATACATATAAACAGATTTAAAAACAAATTTATGGGGATATGCTGAATGAATCAAACACTCCATTTTGGCATAATTGTATTATTGTTAGGATTTTAATAGTATAGCAGGAAAAATTATTGGTTTGCTAAGGAATTTGAGCAAATAATAGATAAGAATATTCTAAATATTATACTGCAAGTCAGCAACGTGAAGTATGAAATACAGTTTGACATACAACTCAATAACAAATCTGCAAAATATAACTTTATTGGTCTTGTTATCAAAATGAAATAATGCAAATATACTCCACGAAACACTAAGTCTGAAATATAACTCATTCTCAAGAAGATATTTGTTGACTTGATGATTTTACAGGTTTTGTTGCACTGTGGATTCTGTGTTCCTTACACAGAGGAAGAACTGCCATGTAAAACTGTGACATATCTGACAGAACATCACTTTCTTTATTATTAAGGGGAGTTGTTTTAAATAATACTACTGCTGAAAAATGTTCAAATGTGTAAGAAGTTAAATACTGCCTTACCCTATTTTTCATCTCTAAATATTGAATGAGCTGAAACAGTTGTTAGAAGATCTGAAGAGGTACAGCAATGATATCTTTACTGATACCCATTTAATGTGCTACGTATTGGATTTAGCTGGATTTAGCACCTATTATATATAAGTATATATATATGGCTGTAATATTGAACATTCTATTTAATGTTGCTTGGAAAGACTGCTAAACTTCACTACAGCAAAATTGTTATCACAGCGTAGTTCTTACTGGACTGATGTAGTAATGTTACACTATATCTAACAACCTTTCACTGTCAGCAGCCACTAAGAAAAAAGTGGCCTGCAGAATTAATTGATCTTCAAAGCCTGTCTGTAGTCACATTATATTGTGCATTCACAAAAGCATATGGTTCAGTCTAAAAGCACTTGTAATCAGACCGCAAATTTTAAATTGGGCCCCTTATAGGAATGAAGTTGAGAAAGTTACATCATCTCATACAGCATGCCGTATGTTCCACTGAGAGCTATCTGCTCCAAACACACAGTTCACGTGTGTAGCTTATTCCCAACTCAGCAAAAACCAGTTCTGAAACATTTGGAATGTGACATGAATGCAAACACAATGTGCTTACCCAAACAGCGAAAGGTCTGCTCTAACAATACTAGGATAGTCTGTTTAGTATTTTCAAGACAGCGAGTGAACACATATAAATGTAGTAAGTGTATGTTTGGTTTCCAGGATCAATGGTTTTGGCGAGTCAGAAACAACAGGGTGATGGATGGATACCCCATGCAGATTACCTACTTCTGGAGGGGACTGCCTCCCAGCATTGACGCAGTTTATGAAAACAGTGAGGGGAATTTTGTCTTCTTTAAAGGTAAGAAAGGACAAAAGTAAAATTTAGTGTAATACTTTTGACTGTGATGATTTCTTGAAACACGTCTTGTTTATTTTTACTAATAATTTGTAAATCTTGTCGCAAATTGGTAGCTGAATGAAGAGTATATAAGTTAAGATTTTCTTGTTTGGCAACTACATTTTTAACTTATGATTACCCTTCACAGTATCAGGTCATTTGCTCTTACATATTCAATAAAAATTTGGAAGTATAAATATGAGACATAGAAACGAAGCGACCTATTATGAAATAATTTTTGAAAAATGTGTTTTAGGAAAACACAATGAACACATTTTCATCATTAATTTTTTTGTCATTCTCTTTGCTTTCTTCCTTTTTACAAATGAATTTCTGATAGATTTAAATGGAACCTCTGCTATATATACATCTCACTGTACTGCATTGTATTTGTTTCATCTAAGAACTGTGATGTTAGGAGTTTCATGTGGGGAAAAATAATCTTTCTCATAGATGTCTATTTAGTATTTTTAAAGAAGCATAAAATCCAGAAAATAGGTGGTATAGATTGAATTGTTGCTAATAATTCTTTCTAAATTTCACTCCAGAAATCAGCTGTTCTTCAAAGTCAAGGTTCTTGAGCATCTACCTAATTTAAATTTAATAATAAAATGATATTATATGTTTAATAAATGCATACTTAGTGACAAAAGTCTGAAAATTATGTAAAGTATGTTTTAGAAAATAATCATTTGGGAGAAGAAACTGCATAGATAAAAAATATGTGAAAAATTATTCAGCTATTTAGTTTGTTTAGTGTTGTGAATGATTAATTTTTTAACTCATTACAAAAAAAGGTAGATTTTTTAAGTTGTTATATAAAAAATTAATTCATTTTTACAAGTGGAGTCATTTACATGGAGTTAGAAGTAATATTTCAGTCACTACAGAAACAGGATCTTGGGAACGCTAAATGAAAAATATTTAATAACATGCAGAAACACTTCATAACAGTGCAATGAAGATGAAGTTTATGTTTTACTAATAGTGAAATTGTATTTTTTATGTGAATCATAAGGAAAATTACATTCCATATAGTACATTTTCTATTTATATGACTTCAATACAGCAAATGCTTTTACTTCTGTTTCCATAAAATAAACCTCAAGTCATTAACTCTGGGAATTTGATATGGTTGGGAATCATGATCAAGGTACCTCCAAATCTCTATCCCACTGCTTGATTTTTGGGTCCATGGGAAATGGAAGGATAAAAATACTATTCTATAGCTATTCCTTTGCACCACTTCTACAAAGAGCAAAGTAGCTACCCTGTACATTCCAGATTTCTGCCTTGATAATGCTGGGATCCATTACTGAGCTCCAGACAGAAATTATCAAGCTTACTCTTACAGCTGCTTTCTTTTCCTTCCCAGTGACCTTGAAATATGTTTTATCATTATTTGACTCTTCACCCAGTGCTGACTGGCTCCTGTTAGGTCTTAGAGGAATGGGTTGATTCTGTAGTCTGTGGCTTATAGATAACAACAGAAGGAGGAGGGAACCTCTCTATTTTCTGACTGGGAAATTAAATCAAGATTAATTAAAGGAAGCAGGAGCAGCAGGATTGCACTCTTAGAAGTCAGAATTGTGTTTTCCTTTCTCATCATCCCCACCTTTTGCTATCTGATTTCAGACCAGTTAGTTTTGTGCCTTCTAGCTGATATCATATGATACTTGGATTTTCTGCTGTAGGTGTTTTTCCATATGACTTCTTTTCAAAGTTCCTTCCAATATTTTTCCAATGACATTTGTATTATCCCTTTATTTACCTAGGTCAAAAGCCCTTGTATTTCCATGTGCAATTTTTTAAAAAAATTTTGCTTCTCTGCGACTTCTTCATGACTCTTAATATCTAACTGTTGGAGCTTGTCTATAAGTGTAATTCGTGTTTTTCCACTGCTACAGAATCAAAAATTTCAGCTGAGTCTTCTGTGTGGGTGCTCTTGAAAATTCCTGTTCCAAGGATCTCAACTGCCTTGTGGAACATGTTTACAGAAATCTATATAAATAGACTGTAGGTAAACAATCATTATCTTGTATCTTCTATTCCCTCACAAAATTTCCTGGGAAAAGAGTACATGCCCTCCTCCCAAAGGTGCTAGAAATAGACAAGTGGATTGTTGCTAAGATGATGATCAAGCAGAATGTGTTATCCAGGTAGTGTGCTTTACCAGTCTAAAATTGGTCCAAACAAGTAAGTTCTAGAAGGAACTTTAAATCTCAAGTCTAGCACACAGATGTGTTAACAAAGCACATACCTAAGCCAATATCCACATCCATTATTCAGAGAATAAAATAGAAAAGATGAGGTGCCAGCAGAGAACTTCTACTGGATTAATATCACTATGCACTCCTCTGACCCGCATTATAATGCTGCCTGTTCCTGCCCTCCTTTAGTGCTGACCCATAATATACTACAAATATACAGGCTAGACATTAGGAAAAAAAAATCTTCACAGAAAGAGTGGTTGGGCACTGGAATGTGCTGCCCAGGGAGGTGGTGGAGTCACCGTCCCTGGAGGTGTTTAGTAAAAGACTGCATGTGGCCATGGTTTAGTTGGTAAGGTTAGTTCATAGGTCAAACTTGATGGTCTCCAAGGTCTTCTCCAACCTAGCTGATTCTGTGATTCTGTGATAAACTCCTCATCATCCCAGCACAGCTCCATGCACTCCAGGCAGTCATTGACGCAGAGGGCAACATCCCCATGCCCTCTTCTCTACCCATCCTTCATAAAGAGCCAGTAGCCTTCCATTCTAATATTCCATTCATAGAAGCCATCCCACCATGTCTCTGTGATGCCAGTAAGATCACAGCCCTGCAGGTGTGCACAAATTTCCAAGAACATCTCCAACTCCTGTTGCTTATTCCCCATAATACGTGTGTTTGCATACAGGCATTTAATTTGGTGCCCCCAATGAAATCAACTTACTGGCTGGAGTGGCTGGAATTCCTTTGTGCTGTTTCAGGTGCTCTCCTGCTGACCTGTGATCTCTCTCCAGGCTCTGGACATCTCTTGCTGGCACTGGCATCAAACTGGTAGGAGTGGGATGGATTGAGGTTCCCCCTCCACCAGCAACTTTAGGTTAAAGCCCTCTTTACCAGCTTGGTAAGCTTATGACCGAGATGCTCTTCCTGTTCCCTGCCAGATGGACTCATCAACCCCCAGTAGACCAGACCGTACTCATAAAGTACATAGTAATCTGGTGGATAGCTGCTTATAAAAACCAGATGTTTGCATTCTCGTTATTATTCATTGCCAGTGCCCATGTTGAATGATAATAAGAAGATGGCACCAGAAAGATACCTTTTTATTTTCTATTTTCTTTCTTTTTTTTTTTTTTAATGAGAAAATGTGAATAGTAAAATTCATTCTGTGTACCTGTGGGAATTTATATAGTGCTAAAAATGAAATTGTCAAGCCATCTGCACTGTTGAATGTTATGGTAAACCAAATGTAGCAATAGAAAGGCTGCTGTAAAACTCATGCTACCAGTGCCTCCATCATATCATTCAACTGCACTTACCCCATGACCTGACAGTTTTATATTGAAAAATAGATTTACTGTAGTATCAGATCATGGAACAGAGAAATAACAGAAACTTGATGTGGGAAATAGGGAATGGAGAAAAAGGAACCATGAATAGTAATTTTAGGATCCTAGTAAAAAGACTAGATACAGGCTTGAAAGACCAAAATTAAGAGGACTGTTGACTGGAAAAAAAAACAAACATTGAGGATTAGATATTAAAACTTTAACTGATTTCAATTACATGTAATTCTTTAAAAATTTGGGAATTCATCTCACCACTCTAACACAGTGATTATATGCCACGCACTTCTTGCACTATACATATACCATAATACCAAATAATATGGACAAAAAACTTCGTTGCTGGCAACCCAGAAGCACAATTATTCAGAACTCAGATTCTATAAAGAAAGAACTACAGTTACTAAAACCTACATATTTGTTTGCAGTAGTCAGTAGGTTGTTTAACAGTCTGAAGAATATCTAGAATATTGTTATTTTAAGTGAAGCATAGCAATACAGATGTCCTTTATTTCCAGTACTTTTTTTTAGAATGTTGAGAGATAGATGTTGAGAGATTTCAAATAATTGCATGGTTCATCCTTCTCAGCTGTTTCCCTACAGTGATGATATTTAACAAAGCATTATTGCAAGAAGTAAGACATTTTAGCTTTTTTATCACTTGCTTCACTCTCAGCTTCTGACCTTAGCAATCTGCTTCTTATTATATTAGACCTTACATTAGGGAATAAAAGCAGAGACATTAAACATTCTGAAGTTTCAGACTTCATGAAACATGTGGTGCTGTATTCTGTGTGAGAATAACAAATCTACCAATGAGACCTTAAATAAACAACTTTTTAAAATAAACACAGTGGTGGTTTCTGCCAAGGGCATAGGTTATGACTCTGAAAAAGCATTATTTATCTATAAGAAGAATAAAAATATGACTAGTTTGGTCATAGTTCTTTCCATTATGATCACAATTAATGAAGTCTTACTGACCATTTATAAGTGGAAGTGGAATATGAGCTACATGGAAGCATACTGACTTTAGCATTAGTATGTGCTACACTTAAAGTTACATAAATATGTTAGAAATAAAATTATCTCATTCTCATCACAGTTGGGCATCTTTTGAGCTGGTTTTCAGCTTTAGCTTCTCCTGACATCAGGTTTTGATAAATATTCTGTTGATCAGATCAATTCTCTGATCAATAGTCACCCACTTTCCTCCAGCTGAGAGATAGAAAAAAAATCCAAAACAAGACCAGCAACAAACCTCCTAAAACCTCCTAAAAAACCGACCAAACAAAAAACTGAAGTGAAAACTGTCAGCCAGATGGAACATTTGGATTTCTTATATACAGTATTTCTCATTAACAATCAACACAGTTATAGCAGACTAAACATGTCTTCTAAAGCAAATGTTAAATAAAATTCCCTCTAGTTAGCATCAATAGGACTTGCTCACATATGTTAGAGCTCTCAATGCTCCACTGTCTACTTAAAATACAGTTAAATTTACCTTTTCTCTGTTTTCTAAGAAGAATTTGCTTCTTAGTAAGAAATTATGTGAAGAATTCAGTTTCTTAAGTCTGTACCCACATTTACACTTTCCTTTTACTTCAGTATCTCTGAATATGCAAAAAATACCTGGTTCAGTGGTGCTGTCACTTATTATGGTTTATGCATAACCATTGTTTATTTTGGTATGACCTGATCTTGTTAATAGTTAATTTTGCCTCCTTGGGTATGGCTGATAATGATCTATTCATAACAATTGCTTTGACTTCTATTCCTTGTGAGGTACAGAGAAAAGTATTGGCATTACATACATCACAGCATATGCCTCGCAATGCTGTGCAATAGCTGTCATTTTGAATGATCTTCTGAAACAGAAATGAGCTGGCTCAGGATCATTCACTGGATGCCATCTGTTGTTCACACCATAAGTACCAACTAGTAAGGTCCAAAGCGCATGACTTCTCTTATCATTGCATTTGAAACTGCCATTAACATCTGAAGCCTTCTGTGTCCAGTCATGTGAATTGGAAAAAGACAAACCACATAGGAGGAGGGACAGAGAATGGAAGATGCTCACCTCTGTCATTATCAAACCCTATAAAGGAAATTTTATAAGGCATCTCAGTAAAGGTAAATCTCAGGTTAGCAGCAGCCTTAATCCCAGGTCAACGGAGAATTCAGCTTTCCATGACTGTTCTTCATAGATCTCTGTGTCTCTTTTATTTTCAGTACTTTAAATGGCTGTGTACATACTCATTCTTTGAGTCCTTTTGTCCTTCAACTGGCAGGGGAGAGAAGATGGATCTGTTGAGCAAACTGTAGTGTCTGTGTTTGGAAGTGGGTGACAAGCAGCTGTAAAGAAGATGATAAAAAATTAACTCTGGAAACCCAGCATGAGAAGCATGGAAACTATACCTCCTCTCCTAATTAAACTCTGAAGAAATGAAAGCATGCTTAAAATCACCACAGTACAAACAGGGAGATTAAAAAAACCCCTTCCTTTAAACAAACATTTAATACCACTGAGGGATAGCTAAAATATAAAACCAACTGCAAAACAGCACTCAGGATTTTCCCTCTTGATGATTCTGGCATACACCTGATCCTAGGTCTTTGGGGTAATATTACGTTTCCTTATAAAATATTTATGCAACACAGTACCTTAACCTCCTAAATCTGTGTAACAGACTATCTAGCCTTAAAGGTAAGTACAAAAACTAATGTGAACAGCCATTATTTTCTCTCTTACATCCTCTTTCCAAATGTATTTGAGCAAAATATGTTTTCAAATTTTTCCCCTTATATTTTAAATATCATTGTCATGCATAACAATGGATAGACCAAAGCGAAGTATCCAATAAGGCCAATTCAATATGTATGTTCATGGATCTTGTCTAGATTTTTCTGTGATTTATCTCAGAAGGGTCCATGTGATGTCAAAGAGTATCTTCTCCTTCAGTGTAATTATTACTAAAACTAGCAATGCTTTTTGGAAACAATGATGATGGTAGTGCATTGAAGAGAAAATAAACACATGGTTCTTACACAATGGAGCCTATAGTCTATCTTGAGAAGAGTGTCCCTGTGGTCTAGGTGACATAATGCAAAGAGAAGACAGGCATCAAAGCAAGCCCATCAGATAAGTACATAAATGCAAGTTATGCTCCCCCTTCCCTATTTCTAGGGAATACATGGGGATCTTTATTCCCTTTTTTCAGCCAAAGCTGTCTGTGTTTGAAAGAGAAATCTGCTGAAAAGACACAGGTGAGAAGTAAGTTTTGAAGAAGAATTAGGAAAAAGCAGAAATGTAAAACAGAGAAGTTACTTGCAAGATTAGCACAGGTGGCACACTATGCTGAGAAGTTCCTAGGAAGACAACAAAATTACTGGGGAAAATGTTGGACTATAGGCTTAATATGAGATGATGAATTAGGTGAGATAATCATGGAAGTGTTCAGTGAAGAAGAGCTTGGCCAGGAATCTAGAGGAAAATCTAAAGCTTGGAAACTGGCGTTGTGGGCTGGTGAGGTAAGCTATCCAGCTGGAAGAGAGAGTGCAGGAAGCATCCTCTCCCACAAACTGGTACAGAGGGCATCTGTGCTATTAAACACTGGTGCAGCTGCTACTTCTGTAGGCATAGATCCCTATGTATACAGTATATTTATCTAGTAACTGCAGTTACCCCTCTAGCAGTAGGGATTTCAGCCACTCAGCATTGCAGTCCAGGAAGCCCTGGTAACCTGAGAAACCTGGGTAATCTGAGGTTTGTGTAGACACTGTGCTAACATCAACTGGAGCCATACAACTACCTTGTATTTTCAGCATGCAATAAGTCAGTTGGGTGGTTTTGAGTGATTTGTCACCTACAGACAAAGCTTAAGTCTTACTGCCACTGGCAAGCCCCCATTAGTTTCAGCGACAAAAGGTTTTCACCTCTGGGAGTTCAGATTCTCAGTTTGCTGTCCTTAGGCCACACTAAAGAAAATACGTTAAAAAATTAAATTCTATGATTATTTCTGAAATAATCATACATCCTTCGTAAGTAATTTAACTTCTTGAGGAGAAATACAGAGTAGTAAAATTCTATGGTCTCTATGAGGTTGTAATTTCTATTTTTTTTTTTTTGTTTTCTTATTTTCTTATAAAATTCACTCTTTCCTCATGAAACATAAAACTGTTGCATAGTTTTTTCTGTAAATGTCTTACATTATCAACCACACAGCCTCTTAAGGTGATTTCATTTTCATTCTACTTTTGATCACTACATAGTTGGTATCAAAATATTCTGTGGACTTATTTGAAGAAAAGTGCTTTATGAATGCAAGATACCCATAAAGCATATTTAATTTTGCATTATCTGCAGTGATAGAACATTTTTCCTTTCATAGTACTTGGAAGAACCAATACTATAGACCTTTGGGAGACTTTCTTAGGAGTGTGTTAATATTTATACTGAGAGTACTGATGACTAACACTTGTATGTGTGTGTATATATATGCTTTTGTACAGGTAACAAGTTCTGGGTTTTCAAGGACACTACTCTTCAGCCAGGTTATCCTCATGATTTGATAACACTTGGAAGTGGAATTCCTTCCCATGGCATTGATTCAGCAATTTGGTGGGAAGATGTTGGAAAAACCTACTTCTTCAAAGGAGATAGGTTGGTATAGGATTTCTGCAAGGGAACAATTCAATGGATATCAGCTAAACATGTTAAGCTTTTCCTCTATTTCTCAAAAGAAGAAAAATTGTGAATGAAATTAACTCCTCCTGCATAGATGGCTGCACTGCTTTCACGTCTTACAACCTAAATTATATTTGTGTGAATATCCTGGAATGGGTATATGTATATCCAGTAGAAAAGTTATGTTTTAGAAGTCAACAGGCAAGTCACAAATTTAAACTTAAATATTCAAAGTGATGTGTTTATGTACACTTTTACCTCTTTCTTTCTATCTACATTTCTAAACCCCAGCACATAAGCAGGCAAGACATGATTCAAAGCTTTTAAGGTCAGTGAAAATTACTTCTTTACTACTATTTCATGAGGTAAAAAAGGGAATTCAGAGCTAAACCTGGGAGCTAGAGAAGAATTTGAGCATTTTCTTTGAATTACTTCTAAATAAATCTTATAGGGACACATATTTATGATTAATAATGAAAGAAAACCCAACACAACCCCACAACAACAAAAAAAAACAACCAAAGAAAGAAAAAAATGTAAAATCCGAGGTTTTTCTATTCCTGCAATACTTGTGCTAGTCACTTAGTGTCTGTATCTTTATTTACCTGTCAATAAAATAAGGAAAAGAGTATTTGTCTGCTTTATAGACATGTCAAGAGAATTCATTACTTTTTGAAACACTGCAAGTTACCTGAATGATGGATTTTACAGGTTTTTAGTATGATACTCTTTGTTGATTGATGTATCACTGTGCAAATTTTGTGTGCTCAGAGACAAATTATTCTATATTAGTAACGTTAATGTTTCTATTAGTGTTATTAAAAGTAGGACTGCTTTTGTTACTCTGTGGTACTTAGTGTTCTCAGACACTAATAGTATTCATGGATCACTTAAGAAATCAATTTAATGCACATCATAGAATATGTTTAGCATACTACAGTTCGTAATTTTTTATCAGTACTGTAAAAATTGCACTACAGATTGCTGCAACAAATTTTATTGTTAAAGGTTTTTTTTATTATTTAAAAAAATATAGTTCTCCAACACTCATGGTAAGGGAAGTAGATATCTAAGTAAAATTTTGTAATGTTTTAAAACTAGGTATCATTTCAAGCAATCAATTTTAATAGTGAGTAGAAGATGCCTAAATAATTTGCTTCCTACTGTTGAGTCAATTTTTTTTAAAATTCAAATTCATTTTCAGGTAATAATTTTCCACCTCCACATACATATTGTAAAAAGATGTACAGTAGGAATCTTTTGTGACTTGTACTTCCTTTAGACTTTATTCAGCAGTGTCCTTTTATATTTCCATGCATAGGCAGCTACTTATAGTCAGGACTTTCCTAAAACACGGTTGGTAGTAACAGAAGACAAAAAGAACTAGCAGAGAAAACATGTGCTGGCAGAAAAGTTGCTACTTAGCGCTAACAAGCACAATGAAACTCAGCAGGATATAAATGCAATACGGAATGTTAGAAGAAGATTGAACATGAGCCTTGCAGAGATAATTGAGCCATTACAGGATATTGACCATCAGTAGGAATAAACCCTTACAACAGTTTCTCAATGTGCATTGCTTACGCCATCAACTATTGGCTATAAAATAAAAATAATAATAAAAATGTCCAAACAAAAAAATAAGCAAACAAGAAAATCCCATTAACCAAACCAGTAAGAAGATTTAAAAGTCAAACCAATGAATAGTCATATGTCTAAAGCAGCTCATGTATGGAACATTATTTTTGATGCTTGACATTATCTATTTCAACACTAATGATAATTGTTCCAAATAATAGTATGAAACCCAAAAAGGGGAAGAATTGACTACAGAAAACATTAGTCCCTCTGCCATTCCTCTCCTACCAGAAGTGAGTCATTTGGGGCTAGAAGATAATAGGTTTGATGAACTTCTTGACACATGTCCTAGTTTATGGCCCTGTTTGTTGTGACTGATTTTATGCACTTTAGAGTTTAAATCGATGGTTTTTCTTCATAAAACATAATCATCCGATGGCTCAGGATATCATTAAGTCAATAGGCTTAGATATAGAACATATATTAGCAAATATTTTCCAAATTCCCTTTTTCTAAAGCTATGAAGTGGACTTTCATTTTTTTTCCCTCTGTTGGTTTGTCAGTCTTTGAGATACAGTAACAAATTTATATAGTTCTTAGAGCTCAAACCATTGTTAGGGAGTTTGCTTGTGAATACTTGGCATGCCAAGTAGAATCAAGACTAGGCTTTTCCTTACCCTGTAGACATGTTCATTATTCCAGCACAGATTGTTGAGGTGTTTTTATGATCAGTCCGTCCCTAATAGGATTTCTCATCAATGATGAAAACCCAGCAGTTTTGTGATTTCTGAGTGTGCACTGAGTATGTCCTCAAAGACTTTAAACGACAAAGTATGTTTTTGTAAGTCATTTAGGGCTAGTGGAAAACCAGAGGTTATTAAAAGAAGGAGCTCAAAAAGGTGAAAATATTGGAAGAGAAAAAGGAAAAGATTGGAAGAGAAAAAGGATGGAAATAGAGTTCTGGAATAGAGGGAGAGAAAAAGAAAATATATTTGTAAAAAAAAATCCAAACTAAGGACCAAAAAATTTACAGTTAAAAGATGAGGAAGAACTGGTTTCAACAGTATTAATGTCAGAGCTTTGTTTATTACTTCTACATGTTCTTTTTGCATGTAAAATTTCAAAGACGTTACATATCCAAATAAAGAGCATTGTTTTGTTGGCTGGTAGCTGATGTATATGTGACTAGATTAAGAATTGAGGCTATAAAAATAATTTAAGCATAAGAAAGAAAAAATAAATACAAATGCCTTTTTAATCTCACTTGCCAACCCCTAACCCACTTGAAATCTGCCATCTTTTAATTTCATTGAAAGTTTAAAGCCAGAGAAATGCCCCACAGGGAGAAATACCAAAGAGTTTAGACCACTATACATTTAGAAAAAGATTAAAATGTGAATCAATTAGAATGCCTAAGTACCTTCACAGGGACAAAATATCACCCCCTTAAGAATTTTTTAATATATGACAAGATCATAACAAGGATTTCTAAAAACTGAAGTCAAAAATTAATTCAAATGAGAAACAGGGTCAATTTTTTAGCAGTAACCAGATTATCAATGATAGTGATAAAACTATGCTCTAAATTAATGGAGTCAATCAAAATATGAAATGACCCACCCACCAAAATATTAGGATACACAGAGGATATTAGAGATGTAGTATTCTTAGAACCAACTTGTAAGATATGCATAGCAATTTAATCAGCAGTATAAGGAAACAGAAATTATCAATATTATGTGTAAGTGTATATAAATCACAAGTGTAAATACTTCTCAGATGTTCAGGATTACTAGAATTGCATGCTGAAGCTTTTAAAGTTTGAGAAGGGCTGGCTGGCAAAAAGTCACAAAAGCGGGTTGAATTTTGTAATTCACTGCATCTGTTTAGTGATAATGAAATGAAAAGCTACATATGAAGAGTTAAATTAAGATCGCTGGAGGTATTTTAATCTGAATCTACCATCACTCTCATTATTAAAATATTATCTAAAACACTAATGTATATTGTTTTTTTGTATATGTTGCATTTCTCTGTGTCACTATGCAAAAGTCCTAGGCATCAAAATTGTAGAGATTATAAGTGAGATGCATGCTGATTTAGTTGCTGAAGTGCAAAAATCTTTAATCTTCTATCTATTTACATGAAACAGCAAATAGATTTATTTGTAATCTAGTAGTATGTTCAAAGAGAAGAAATCCAGTGTTCCCACTTGTGGCTAATGAATGTAGCAAGTGTTAGAAGGGGAAAATACAAAGTTACTCATCTGCTACCTTACAAATACACTTTTTTTTCCTTTAAAAAATGTTTCAGGTACTGGAGGTACAGTGAAGAAATGAGATCCATGGACCCTGGCTATCCCAAACCAATCACAATTTGGAAAGGTATCCCAGAATCTCCTCAGGGAGCCTTTGTTCACAAAGAAAATGGTATGCAAACAAATTCTTGTTTTAATGATTTATTTACATCCTTTATGTAACATAGAGTAGTAGAGGGATGATTGACTATTCAGGTAAAGTAGTTAAGGAATTCTTGATATCTGAACAGAATATTTCCTGCTATAGAACTGGCTTTAGTGAAAATGGCTCTTTGCTTGCATTGTACTGTTTAACGCAGGGCTGAAAAAGCTTTCAAATTTAGTATTATAAACCTTACCTTCCATTCTTTTTTTCTTCTATCTTAATTAATTTTTTTTTCTCTGCTGAATTATTGTACCTCTTAAAACAAGCTTCATAAATACAGTATATCGCTGTTGAATTTTCAAGGTATCGCCTGTTTAAACAGCTTAGAAGGTATTGCTTTCATTCTCAAAAACTAGGAAAGGGAAGCAAAATCTTTATCTAAGCAGAAATATCCCAATGAATGTATGTAAATCAAAGATGTCATAAGTCCATGATGTAGAAAGGCAGATAACAGGGATTTTAATGTGATATGTTAGTACCTTTTTCAAGATGCATCCATACCTAGAGCCTGGAATCTCAGCTGGGCACACCTCAAAACAAATGAGAGCAGCCAAAATCTCCTCCATCTTAGGAGAATTCAGTGCTACCCAGGGAATGGTGGCCAGCTCCCAACAGAGCCCTCAGCTGCACAGAGTTTTTAGATCTTTTCGATGGGAATAAGAACATGCATTTGTTGTATCCTATCATTGTTGGACAATTGTTATACGGCATATATGATTTATTTATTAGTAGGTTCTGGGTTTATTATGTTTGCCTCATAAGGCAGGACACGTCTATTGCCATATTATTTTAATTTCCTTTTAATAAGAAAATAAAAATATTTCTTTCCTTTTATAAACATTTTAGTCTCCTATTTCAACCTCTAACTTGATTAAGGAATTTACCATGGAAATGTTTGGGGTTTTTTTTTAGAAATATATTTAATTGCTTCCTTGCTTTGTGTCTGTTTTATCCAGAAGAAACCCTGTCTGAATTTTGTCCTTTTGGCTAGAATGGATTTTTTGTGTTGCTTTTAACTGGAAAGTAGGTCAGTCAAGATGATATTCTGCATACATCACACTCAATAATTAACTGTTTTTAAATACACATATATGTGGAAATAGTCACAAACATTATAGAAAGAGATATAACTGTATTTACATGTATGTCTTTGTATATATATCTATCTTTGTATATTTATGTATATAAATATATATTCTGTACTGAGTTCAGGGCCATGTGCCTCCCATTAAAAATGAAAATTAACTTACTGTAACACCCAGACCAGTGAGTTTGAAAGCACTACAGAGGCAGAGCAGGCATTCCTAAGGCAGGAAAGACTTTGGGTTACATAAAAGCCACTTCTCTTTCTAACCCCAGTGTTTTTGATAGTCTGATGGACTCTTTGGATGTGGAGGTGCGTAAAACATGACATGAGATTGTGGAGGAGGTGAAAGGAAAGAGGGAATTTTTGAGCATCTCAGAAAGCCTATAAGGGCCCCAGGACTGAAAATGACACCATAAAGTTCCCAAGAAGAACACTATGACATTTTCCCTGAAATGAAGAAAATAGAAGTCTTAAGAAACAGTTCACAACTTTGCTGTTGTTTGTATGAGGAGAGAAGGAAACAAAAGCAGATGCAAATAAGAAAAACCACAGCTTATTTGGAAAGAAATTGATTGCATTTTGCCTGAAACTGCTTTTATTTCTTTGGATAGAAGCAGAGTTGATAAAGAACTTTTACTATAAACCTTCATGAGGGAACAACTGAAAGCATGTCTTTCAGGGAATCCATTACATTTTAAAGCATAGTTTTTTTCTTTCTTTTGTCTTTCTATTGTGAAAACTATGCAAATGAACACCTACAATAACTCTCATCATGCAGGAGTTTCCTTCAGTGATGGCAAAAATTTTGGGTAATCTTGCGTTAAGAGTCTTGGAAAGGATGAGAAAAACCAATTTCTAGTCAATGTCCTGACTCAGTATCCTAAAAGCTTGATAAGGTACAGGTAACACCTTTGAAACTCTCCCTGCTACTTCCCATATTGTGATTTGTTTTCTAAAACTTTGGTAGAAACTCTTGGGAGGAGGTGGAGAAGAAATTTCCTTTCTTTTGCTACACAGAATCTGAGATCAGACGAAGTTCTCCAAATTGGAGAAATCTTTCTCTCTGCATTAAGAGCAGCACAGAAAATTTAACTTTCCAACTAGAAATTCTGCTAAAGTGGATGGTGGGACAATTTTTAGGTAGAAGGAGGAGAAAAGGTAGTCTGCTTTGTTAGTCCACGGGCCTTTTTTTTTGCCTTGTACTTACTAAATAAGTACATTTGACGTGGTAGTGACTGCTAAGCCCTTCAGTGCTGTTTGTGTCACGTATTGCCCTCACTGCTCAGTGAGTACCTAGAAATTTGTAAGGAGCAGCTCTCAAAGCAGGCTTAACACATCTAGCAGATTAGATGAAATCACTTTCAGCAGTTGTGTGGAGTCGTTTGTTCTGTCAGGAGAAGCAGTAAAACTACTCAGTCTCTTAGAACTGTCTTTCTCTGCTGGTAGCTTCCATCTTTCAGCTGTAACTGACTATTATCCTGGTTCCTACCTCAGCAAAAATAGCAGAAAAGTTTAAACTATGTTCAGAGTTTTCCAGTGGAAAATGTGCTCTAATTGAAAAAAATTGTATTGGATCTCTAGCAGCTGGCAATTCCTTTGCTGCTTTGATTTTATGAGTTTTAATTTGACCTTTTGCTGCATAATATCAATTGCTACTAACTAAAGTCTGTATTCTGACTTACCTGTACCCGATGTATGCATACATGTATTCTGCATGTATGTATGAATACATAGATTTAGAGATGTCACATCTGTATATGGTCTCTATATATGTATTAGAGTATTGATAGGGATAATATATCAAATTTCTATACTTCAAATATTTGTCCATGGCCAGGATGTGCAGTACTTTCTGAAGTGCATATTGTTATACTGAATGCAAAGATCGGGTAGCTGTGGTTCAAAATACTGAAATTTTGCATTTGATAATGCTTTCCATTTTAAAACTTCATCATATTTAAAGAATTCCAGTCCTCTGTTAGGTTTTATTCCAATCAGAATAGAAGGCATTTTCTGAACAAGTCTAGCGACTGTCTTGATACAGATCAGTAATTTTTTTATCTTTACTTTTTTTTTTTTAACTGTATTAGATCTTTCTACAAATCTACTTACGTATTTTCAAGTAATAAAACTGCAAGAGATTAAGGAAAGGAAAAAGGAAAATGGTACCTTTTCATTTGCTAGGAAGGCTATTAAAATTACAAAAATACGTAATGTAGAAGAATGTTGAAATGCTCAAGTTTTTCTGAAAAGCGGTAGTAGGGGATGAAGACTTTTTTACATTTTGAGCTGCAAAATATACTATCAAATATTTCTTTTTTAATTTTAGAATTGAAAGAAAATAACCGTTGATTGAATAGGTGCTTAATAATGTTATCTCCAGATAGCCAGTTACCAGCCTTTTCAGGAAGCATTGGTAACTACAAATAGTGCCCAATCTGCCTTAGTAGCCTTTAATACTGCAGGAAATGTATAAGATGTGTAAAGTGAAGACAAGGAAAAATTCAGCTATTTCCATTCAGTTCATAAACAGTAGGAGAAAGTTCACCCATCCTGAAGGTTTGTGTCTTGCCAGATCAATGTCATTTTTCAGCTGGGATAATAAAGTAGTATAGATTTTCAGCAAGAGTCAAGTTTGTTTCACTATTTAAGCCTGTTTAATGATAACATTGGATTGTGCCTGAATGAACAAATATTGGGTCTTTAAAGGAAACTTAAATCTGGTTACACCTGTTTTCTCATGTGAGAGATGCTGTTATTTCATCCAGTCTCCTGAAGTACAGCAATAGGCTATGTGAGATTAAAGAGGGTCAGTTCTCACTTCTGGATAGCATAGCATAGCATTGCAATTTGTTTCAGTAGACTTCCCATCTTGAAAAAGTCGTGATGCTTTAAAGTCCGGTCCCTGAGGATTCCAATCCAGTTGGTTTTTCAGTGAATGAACAAACTGGACAAACCTTGATTTGTCATAGACCATATTCTCTGGAATTCTTTGATTATTTTTGTAGTAATGAAAGAAAATAAAATCCCAGTTTACTGAATAAAAGAACAACTAAGGAACAAACAAACAAACAAAAAACCCAAAACAAAATTCCCAAACTTAATGTTTGATTTTCTAGAGACAGCAAAGAAATAAAATTTGTCAAGAAGATTTGAAAGACCTATAACTGAATTATATTCCTTATGTCTTTTGAATTTTTTAATTACAAAAAAAATGATACCAGTAATTTCCATCGTGATATATTGTTGACATGATTTCATATGACCATGAATAACTTCAACTTTCTTCCTCAGGCTTCACATATTTCTACAAAGGAAAAGAGTACTGGAAATTCAATAACCAGATGCTCAGGGTGGAACCTGGCTATCCCAGATCCATCCTCAAGGATTTTATGGGTTGTGATGGACCAACAGACCGAGATAAAGACCGACACAGCCCTCAAGATGATGTTGACATTGTCATCAAACTGGACAACACAGCCAGCACTGTGAAAGCCATAGCCATCGTCATTCCCTGCATCCTGGCCTTGTGCCTCCTTGTCTTGGTTTACACTGTGTTCCAGTTCAAAAGGAAAGGAACACCCCGCCACATACTGTACTGCAAACGCTCTATGCAAGAGTGGGTGTGATGTAGGGTTTTGGTTTTTTTCTTTCCCTCCTAGGAGTTTGTGGTAACTTGAGATTCAACACAAGAGCTGTTATGCAGTTTCCTAGCTAGGAGCGGGCATCTGTCAGTCTGAAACAAAGCTGATCTTTAAAACCCAGGGGGTTGCCTGTCCTGCACATGAGTGGCGATTCGCTCAGCTGGGAAGTTTCCATGATACACAGTATCTGCTGTTTCTTCAGTCCTTTGTCTTTCTTTGTCATTAAATTCTAGGCCTTTCCTCTGCACGCTCAACACCCTATAAACTATCAGGATTAACTAACGAAGAGGAATAAAAATATCTCCAATGTTTCTACATTTTTCCCTTAAGGCCTGTTCCCCTTTGAAAAATTTTTTGCTGAAAGTAAATTTTTTTAGAGAAACACAACAACCAACAATGGAACTTTCAGGAAAGTGAGAAGACCCAAAACAGCTTTGTCTCCAAAGAGGATTGCTTTCTGTCTGCTATGGATAAAGTCCTATACTCCTACTTCCAGTTTTGTCAGGTGGGAGACTCGGATGACACGCAGGACTTCAGACTGTTTGGACAGCCATTTTCCAACAAACAAGGGGCCAAAATATCTGCAATATAGTAACAGCCTTAATAATACATTCATTTTGTGTTTTTTACAGCTGCTCTGGGCTACATCCTCAATGTTTTAAACTCATATTCAATACTATATTCAAGCAGAACCTTTTTATTGGTTTGATTTTTGGTTAGTTTTCCTACATTATCTTTCCCAAGCTGTACCAAGCCAACTGCTCCAGGCCTTTTATAGGTCTGTCAGGAGCACTCATTCCAAAGCATGGTAAAAAGGAGTGTGTCTCTGAAGTGGATTTCAATAAACTAAAACAACAGACATGCTATTGAGAAACTTGACACTGGCATTATATTGGTGGTGTAACCCTTTGAGAACTATTGCATCCAGTTTTCAGAGTCTGGTGGTTGTTAATCTTGGTATCATTCAATTATAGAATTGTGTTTGGGTAATACAGGTTTTAAAAGAAAATCAGTTTTTCAAAACAGATTTCTTGTGACTGCAAGTGTTTTTAATTATTTGCATTATTGATAGAAAAGCATTTGTAACATGAATAGAAAACAAAATACATTTACCAGCTACTTTCTTGTTAAAGGAACCAAACGTATTTTAGTAATTTCTACCACTTATCAAGAATTTTTCTGAGCTGGCAACAATTTTATAGCTTAGCCTCTTACCTTAAGCATCTTGGATTTCTCTTTTGAAACTATGTTGCATGACAATTCAATTTGCCTCTGCAGGGGTAGAGTTACAGTTTCAAAGGAAAGCTAAGATGATGACTCTGATAGTGCATGAGTATCCTCTGGTGTGTTACCCCTTTGCATGTTCATCATAGTTCTCAAAGGGTTACAATTTCTGGCCTTCAGTCAAACATGGTATCACTGACAGAGCCAAGGAACCGCCAAAACATTTTGTCATTCTGTGTAATTTGTGCTAACAGCAGTATTGTCATTTTCATGTGACCTGCAGAGCAGGTTTGTATCAATAATTTTTTCCTAGAGAAAAGTCAGCAACTGACAGACCTCTTTATTGATTTTAGGAGCTGCTTCTTGCAGTGATAGGCTTTACAGTCACTGGGCTGTGAACTTATTAAAGATGGTCAGAATGATGCACCCCAAAAGTCAGACACCTGGTTTTTTATGAAAGCCAGGATTTGAGGGGAGTAGCTTTTGCAACAATGAACAGCTTGCCTTGAACTTGATTATTGACCTGTTGACTGTCATTACCAAGTTAAACATTGTCTTCTGTGAACAGCTTCACTGTCTGAATTTCCTTAAAGTGTACTGTCCTATGTCTTTGACCTTTAATTTACAAACTGGCACAAACTGAAGGGAATCTGGTGTTGCAAATGAACTAAGATGAGTTTTATTTCTTGAAAGGCCTGGTAGACATGATCCAAAATTTGAGAAAAAAATTGAAGTGTTTTAGTAGGAGAGAAATGACATAGACTAAAATATTTATGATAGGTCTGTAGAAAGGTATTTTGCTATGTATACATGCACACTCTAAAAATGAATTACAGCAGAAGTTAATTTTTATTTAACTTGAATACAATTTTCAGTATAAAATTATTATTTCTACAAATATCTAGTTATTAATGAAAACGTTATAGGAAAGTATTAAAATACTTGAAATGGCCAGTATGGGCTTTTACATAAAATGAGACTTTTATACTACGTTCAACCAATTTCTTACTGGTTTCTTAATCCACATAACTGGATCACTTTTTAGAGAGTGTAGGTATATATACATATATATTATGATTATTATTGTTTTGGTAATGGATAGCTTGACTGCCTTGAATTTATATTTATATTGAGCATAGCATGGAAAATAGTATGCCTTTTTTTCAATTACATGATTTTGTATTGATTTGAGGACTTATGAACATATGTGGCATGCTATAAAGCATTGCAAACTTACTTCGTAGAGCATAAACAGATATACATATGTATGGTTAACAAAAATGAAGATTAGAAAAAGATATAGTTTTACAACAAATATGCAATGCAGATGGCATTTTGGAGATGTTTTGTAGAAGTACTGCATACTCTAGCTTAGAAGCGCACCAGTATCAGCCCATAGCATTAATTAGTAAATCCGTCAGTTGTTGCTGAAAATATAGATTTATTGACAATTTAGTTGCGCAGGATTTTTGCTGCAGATCAGGTCATTTGGTGAATTTGAAATTCTATGCTGTTTGTCATATGTATTAAGATGTGTGTGTTTGTATACTTATAAAAGCACACAAACACACACATATGCAGACATGCACATTTTAATCCATTCAGAAAATTTTATTGTCAACAAACTACTATAACTTACGTTCTGCTATAGGCAGAACAAAATGATTGATGTTGCTGTTCCAATTTTTTCCCTTAGATAGTTGGAGGAAAATACTAAAAGCACTACTTATTCTGCATTTGTTTTTCCTCTACAATAGGAGAGTTTATATTATTTTAAAGTTAGAACAGCATCTCATCAGTTTTGTTATTCATTTGAAAATTTCATTTCAATTTTGAAGTATCTTTAATGGCAGCTTTAACTTCTTCTGCAACCGTTTCCCTGACAGTAATGAAGTGCTGAGCATGTTGACTGTTGTTCTTTGATAAGGTAACAAAAATATTTGTGTTTGGAGAATTTAACTGTAATTATGCAGGAAGGTAAGTGTGATAATTCTAGTGCTTGGTATATGGTACATCGTAGATACATTAATACATGATAAGTTGATTGTTGAATCTATTTTCTTTTACTTAAAAGTGCATATATTCTATATACAGAGAGAGGGAGAAAAAATATTATATTGGCATGTTTATGTCATGCAAAGCAAGATTGTGTCAACATTTCTGTTACATACTCATGTTTTCAGTAGGTTGTAACGCAGTCATAAAGGTTTGCTTTAAGTAAAAGATGTAGGAGCATTTGCGTTCACTGTAATTTCCAAATACATACTGGCTAGTTTCAAATTACAGACGTTCAGAGTAAATTAGGGATGTTGTCTGATCTAATTTTGAACTCAAATTTGTAAAAGTTCTAAGATAATTTTTTTTTTTTAATAGTTGTTTCTCTACAAGGGCCTATAACTATCAGAATTAAGAAAAAGCAAATCAAAAATATTTTCAGTTCTGCAATCTGGGTGCCTGCTCATGTGCCGTAACTTTTTTAATAAACATTTCCATATTGCTATTGTCATGATCTGTACTGTGGAACAATACAAAACTGAATATGTATTGTATTAATCAGCTACAGTCTATCAACTGACTACAGAAGGTTGTGTATCTTCAGAGTACTATGGTCTGTATGATGCAAAAGGCCAGAGTAGATTATGGCAGTGTTTCCTTTGGCCTTTCAATATCTAAACCTATGAAAAGATTATTGACTGCAGACAAAATTAATTTTTATCAAAAAATACATTTTAAAAATATGTAACTGTATATTTACTGGATAGACTGGGATGGAGAGACTCAAATGGCTCCAAAGGAGCCCTTTCAAGTCTCTGAATAAATGTAATACATATTTTATATATTCCTATGAACTTTTGTTCTTTTTCTTCTTTCAAAGTGGGACAAAGGGAGGGGATAATTAAAGAAAAAGATTTTTTTAAGGCTAATTTTGTGAATGAAAATAACATAAGCTTATAGATCCAAACATAAGGGGCAGACTTACACTTTTTCTTAGAAGCGTACTTCACATCCCCAGTTGCTTGATCAAGACTCCTGTACCATTAGCACTGTGGGTTAAGAACTGAGTGTAAGGCTTAATTTTTGAATTTTCAACTTTTTGGGGGGTCTTACTTTACAATCTAAATGTCAGTTAAATGTAGCTTTTGGTACCAAATTATATAGAATCTAATTCTAGCTTGTTGGTTAGAAAAAAGTGCATAATCTAGGAAGTTGGTCTGCCTATTAGCAATGGAAGCATTACTTTCCTATTCTATTTTTTTTTTTTTTTTGCATTTGAACCATTGTTAGGACAAATCTTAAAAAACACACATAATAAACTGAACAGTGAATGTTCCAGGCACTGGATTTTTAAGGAAGTAGAAATGCAAACTACCATACCATTAGCAGCCTACTTTGGAAAGAGCATGAGATGACTGGGCAGAGGAGCAAGGATATGACTGCAGGGGCTTGCTCCATCCTGGCTCCCTTATCTCCTCACAACATGGCCTAAGTTTTATTACCTCTTGCAGAGGTGAAGGAAGCCATGAACCATGGCAGTGGGAGATGTGAAGCAGCCATTACAGAAGAATAGCTCCTGGTTTGCCTTTTTTGTCAAGACTGTGTCTGGACACCTCTTTTTCCAGAAGTATAAATAGATGACTGCAGGTCTATGAGCCATAAGGGAAGTCATTACTATCAGCTGAGGAAACAAATGTCACTGGCCACTTAGGTGTCCAACTATGCCGTAAATCAAGTAATATTGTCTGGAAGCTAACGAACAGATAACCTGTTATTCAATACAGTGGCATAGTTGTGATACCCCAGCATTGTAATGTTATGCATACTTCCTCAGCTCAGACTACACAGACTGCAGACAAACAGAGTGGTTCTCCTGAGATAAGACCATTTAAACATATGTCAGTTACAAAATTGGGTGTAAATGAACCATGTGCTCATAAAATTAATCTCTGATATATGCATGTAATTCAATGAATTTTCTGCCACTAGTGTCATGAAAAATGTGTAATGTGTGAGTCAAATTTGTCTAACCCATTCTTGTGACTTGCCATCTGAAATGTCAGAGGCTGAGAGAGACAGACATTGTCATCAGTGCCATCAATGCTGAAAATGTCTGGTAAACATCAAAAGCATACCATCACTTGTTGCAAACTGGTTCCGTTTGATGCTTGATCTAAGGTAGCCTCTAATGTTAGGCAGCATAGATTTTGTATGATGTGGCAATATTTGATTATGTAAGTATTATGTAGGAATGCCCAGTAATAATCAGAAGATCATATTTTGAGGGATCATCAGCACGTGACCACAGCAAGCATCTGTTCCTAAAATCAAAATGTATTTCAAGGAAGGATGTAGATAGCATTAAACACATGCATTATAAACAGGTCTTGTTTCCCAGTATACGTAAGTTTTAGCATATCGTTTACAAATTGTGGTCAGTTAATTAACATTTGGAGTTGCGTCTGCCATTTTGTCTTTGAAAGAGGACATTCTGTGAGTGGCATCCATAAAGTGTGTTTAGTTTCTGAAGATGGCCTTAAGTATTGCTCTGGTCTACCAACAGTATAGATGAAATAAATTTTAGATGCAGAGACGATATAAATGAATAAAGGCTGATGTAAACTAGCATGCTAAAGACAGTTTTCTATACTTGGATGTGCATGCAGCATAGTGCTACTTGCTGTCACAGTAAAACTTCATAAACAGTAATCATTATACATGCCAGCCATTTATGAAGGCATGAAGTCACATAGCTTAGTTTCTTCTGCTTCTGTAGAATAACATTGTCCACAGATTATAATTACAGCCACCACATAAACCAAGGTTTTCTGTTTAGTTAATAGTAATTTCTACCATATGAAATTGAATCATGTCCCTTTTATAACTACAATTTTAATCTTCTTGGAGCAGCATATCTTAATTCATAGCCTTTCATGCCCTTTTGTTGGTTCTTTTTTCTTTTGCTCTTGCAGTAAAATATATACTGAATATTGTCTCCATCTTGTGGGATAATCATTCTGTGCCATGCATGTGTCTTGGATACCCCATTTACCCATCCATCATTCTGGGAACTGGCTTTCTAGGAACTGGGATTAGTAACAAAATGCTGACATAAAATAGCTTCCTAAAGTACCTGGTTAGTCCTTAACAATGTGACAATGGAGTTTGAAGAGTTTTTAATGAAGTATTGTGTTACTTACATACCGGCAACAGAACAGTATAACTCTGTAGTAAATGTCCATATGGGTTCACCACTTGTAGAGTTGTGTGTTGAGTTATAAAAGAATGTTTCTAATTCATATTTTCATCCTGATATGTTGGTGTTTAACACCCAGTTTACATACACATTCATAGCTTACATGGCTGTGCATAAATTCATCTGCCTTGTCAAAGCCAAGAGTACTTAGTATCAGCAGGTAATCAGTGTTTATAAGGTATAAAAAATTTGATTCCCTTACTATCATTTTGCAACCTTAAAGAAGAGAAAATAGGTTTTTCCATAGTATAGAGTGATGGTTTCTAGTCCTCTTTATCAGTGTTTAAAATTAGATGATGTTAAATAGAGCTCAAAAAGTACTGGTTTACAACAGATATATTGCAGGTAAATGCACAGCCTCATGTTTGGGCATACAATGATTCTAAACAGAGAAGAACACATCTTATCTGCTATGCTTGGCCATCGCCATAAAATTGCCAGTGCTCACATACCGATCACCTTCATATCTTCCAGGATCACTGTGTTGAAGTCAACTCCAAGCAGTTTGTCTGCTTGGATAAGAGCAGAATTATGTAACTTAGGGAATGATACATGTGATGGCATACTTTCAGAAGGCATCATAAGCAATGTACAGCACTGCTTTAAATGACCATGACAACTACAATTCATACCTGCAAGGCATAGCTGCAGCTTGTATGTACATGATTGTGTTTTACCTCATATGATAAACTGCTATGAATTCTGGCCGTGCATCACCAGGCACATGAAAACAATTGAAAATACCTTTCAGAATAACCATTGTCAATACTCACAACTTATGGAAATAACTGAGAATAACTGAGATCATTATACTCAACAAAATTTAACCTTGAATAGGAATCCAGAGTTGAAGGAATGCGTGATGATGAAAATAATCTATTCCCAACTCTTACTCTATGTAATGCATTAGATAAAGCACTGTCAAGTATATATATATATATATATATCTGTCTTTACTATGCTTCTAAAACATACAGCTATCACTTGTCAAATCACAGTATTGTCTTACTGTGTCTGGTTGAAAATAATTTTACAGGATAGATCAAAGTTCATGATCGTCCCTTTTCCCCTTTCTAGACATGCTACCACCTTCAAAGGAATGCATACTGATAGCAGTCCTTGGATCACAGTGACAATAAATACAGTTTTAAATTAACACCCTGTTGAAGTCTTTCTCAGAGGAAACTTAAACTAGTCATGAACTTTCTTTCCACGACTTCTAGGACCCACAGGAAAACCACCTAGGTCTTTTGGTCAAAGACTGCAGACAGACATAGGAAAAGCAGCATAAGAATGTTTCCATTTTTGATTTCCAAAAGAATATAGGAAAAGGAATGAAAACATTTTGACTTATAAGCACAGGTGCAACACCAATTTGTCAAAAAGAGATGGAGACAAGGATCCCTAACACCACTAAAATTTCATGTAATCAACAATAAAGGAGAAGAGATATTACCAAGAACTTAGTGGTAACTTGGAAAGTATTATTGGCCTCCAACAACAAAGACACCTGTTAGGTATCTGAAAGTATACCTGAAAGTCCACTGAATTCTGTATTTGGAGTCATAACCCACCAGACAGCAGTCAGTCAAAAAGCTTCTCCATATAGTTGCTCTAAACAGACTGCAAATATATATATAGTAATATATATAGTACATTATTTATCTGGTGCAATCAAAATCTTTTGAGATGGATTTAGTCAAACTAATATTAACCTGAATCTTTGTGTCAAAACTGGTCCCAGTGAAATGTTATTCTGTTTGTTCTCAGAAATTAGATCTAAGATGATTTGAAGAACTCCGCTGCATAAAATACTGAAGGACAAAGAAGACTTTAACCTCTACTAGTTTATATTAGTCATGTATCTTTATTTCTGTGATAGTCTTGAAGTGTGTGATATGACAGAAATACTTTTATGGCCATTGGATGGATCATCGATTTCTATTTCTATATGTAAATTGATAAATACAGTCAAACTTCTGATTCCCCTCCACCCCCATTTCTCACTGCACCTTGACATGTTTTCTGACTCATTAAGGCAATATTGAATTTTATATTCTCTTGATAGGCAAGTGGGAAATGATCTGTTCATTATACAAAGAAGCAAAGAAAAAACAATTTTGTCTTCTATCTCATTTAATCATATACAACTTTTTACACTTTTTCACTAGGAATTGCAGTGAAGAGGTAGTACCTTCTCAAATCTCCTGCAAATATTTGCAGAACTTGATGCATATCTTTCACTGAATCTTGTTAATTGTCCAATACTCCAACACTCCAACTAACTTAGATCAGATTTTTGAAGTCTTTACCATCCACTGACATTGCCATCCTTAAGTCCTTTATGAAAAAGCCATGCTACAGCCAGCACTGATCATCATGGATTCTTTATCTGCATCTTGGAAATATTTGACTTGTCAGATGTACAATAGTCTAACAGCAGAGACCTACCATTTTTGATGCCAGCCATTGCACACCATTTGTATGCATGGCCTATGACCTCTCTGAAAGGTGAGCAGACTAGAAAGCTGCATTTCAACAGTCTGTGTTATTTCCAGAGGTTCCAGTTCTCATGTTTAACCTGTTCTCTTTCTCCTTTGTATTCTGATGCCTATAATCTGTGTCATGGATATTCGGACAAGAATTTTATGGCTGAACTCCTTCCTCTACCACAAGTCAGTTCATACACATCCATCAATTGCCATTACCTTACCACTGTGGCATAATAGGCTAGCACTGTTGCATGGCAGAATGCTTTGCTGTTATGCACTGTTTTCTGATTGATCCTAATTTTCCAGTATCACAAATAACATATTTATAAAGAACTCTCTCTGTCATCTGCTACTGTAGTCTTGGATTCATTGCCCAGTTCAGTCATAGCTTGCAGAGAAAGGTGCAGGTGTTTGACTTCTGAGGTTTACTTTATGTTATAGGTGTTCCTATATGGTCAGAAACTCTTTGAGGGATGCAATGTCTTCTACTTGCCAGTCCTGTGGTAGTATTGTTAGCAGTTAAAGCATGTGAAGCTACTTTTGTCAGTCTGTAGTCAGCTAGAGTTTGATATGGATATATACAAGAAGGGTACATTGCTTCATACAAATCCTTGTGTCTCTTTATGAATAACATGCACCTTGCTTTCTCTCCATGTGCTGTATTCTTGTATCTATCAGAACTTGATTTCTTCCACAGTTCTGCTTGTTGGGTGTTACTTTAGCAGCTGATTCCATTTTCCTTCTCGTTGACATTTCTTCATCCCTGTAATTCCAACAGAAATTGTTCTGGTTCCAATATGTTAGCTAGAAGCTACTACAATTGTGACTCTGCCTGCACAGTGATTTGCTTATTTATCCTCCATGTCTGAGAAAGAGGGAGTCAACCTTTCATGCAGAGACAAGGGTGTTTGTGCAGTTGATAGGATATCTCTGAAAGTGGTTTTATGCATAACATGACCATAAAACTCACATATTGTTAAATATCAACTCTTCAAGCTCTACATCTTCAACCCCCCAACAGTTGTTCATTTAATTTTCAAAGCCTGACAAATAAGTCAGAATATGGATGTGATGATTTCCCTGTGTGAAACAAATTTCTCATTTTTATTCCCTTTTCTCTGCATAGCTCCATATTCATTTCATGCCCATGTTCTGCTTATTAGGGTGTGTGTTAGTATCAAAATAACTGGAGCATTTATTTGCTTTCTGCAAGTGAATTTCATTTTATTATTGTTATTTTATTGGCTCACACAGCATTCTATACAGTAACCTTTTTATAACTGACATATGTTATTCCTTCAGGTAGCTTCTACTGACAAACACAAAGCTTGTTTGTGTGCAAATGCAAGGCTGACTAAATGGTGCTAAAGTGTATTATGACTGTCAGATATAATCAGGCAAAATTTTGTGGTGCTTAGACTGATTTTTTTCATTGATTTTATTGATCAATGCATTGAACAGTGTTTTATTATACACAAATTGTCTTTTGTTAGTAAATCAAGACCTCATAGTGCATTGTTAAACTAAATGGGTTAATTAATCTATGTAACAGCTCACCAAGCTAATCTCTTTAACTCCTTTTACTGTTGTGTCATTAAAGGTCAAGGGGTCATGATAATAATCTCATTGCTGTAGACCATTAACATGACTGAACATTTTCAACAAAGTACTTATGTTTACAATGCTATAACCCTTTGACTGCTGCGGCAACCTTTAACCACCGAACGTCACATGCTAGAATCATCATTATGGTTCTTGCCATGGCAATCAAAGAGTTAAGGGCTGTGCAGTGATTTGTTTTATATTTATTAATTTATATTTATTTTTTGTTTTCTTTTGAGAAGGGGGAAATTGGGGTGGGGCAGTTCTTGTCTGCTGTAAGTGTCTTAACCAAGGGAAGGGTTAAAACGGCTTTTTATACTATTGCATCTTATGTACTTACCATCGTTTCATTGTGTTGTAATTAAAAAAAAAAATCTGTCAATAAATAAGAGAACAGAAAAAAATTTTCATAAAGGCATTGTGGTTTAATTGGTATATATTGCTGTAAGATTTATCACTGCTGTTCTTTAGATATTGTATAGCATTAAAGCCAAATTTAGCCTCAGAACAGGAATGCCTAATAACAGATAATGACAATGTATAGAGATATTATGGATGTGGCTATGAGCAAGATGAAGTAAACATTAGTTAATTTTTCTAATCAAGATAGCGTAGGAAAAACTAATTTGTGTTGGAAAAGAGGTGGAGTAAGTGAGAGTGGACCTACTTCTGTGATGTCTGAGAGATTGCTGTCACAGCCACTGAAAAAATGAACAGGTGGCTGACTTCCTTCCTTTGTTGTATGTAGCAAAACCATGACAAACTTAATGTAAAGAAAAGTTGAGTCGAATGATTCAAATTAGAAAATGGGCAAAGAGTAAACACAACAACAAAAAAAATTTCTTGAAATCAAATCACAATAGAAAACCAGAAGACTAAGAGACTAATAATACCTAAGCTACTTGAAGCTTTGCTCTTTTCCATTCTAAATGAGAGATGCATGTGTAAAACAAAGGTCACTGACTGCAGTTCTCAGACATGAGAGAGGAAAAGATCCCTGGCTGGGCCTTACCTACAGGTGACTAATAGGAAAAACACCAGTTCTGAATGGAATGATTTGGGGAGTGTCTCTATCTCATCATCCTTAAGTTCATGGAAGTACATTGTTTCTGAAAGATTGGAATTAAAACAACTTCCAAGCTGATTCATGTCTTCTCAATACCACTCATTTCATAGGTAAGGGTGATGCTACCAGCAGAAAGTGATTAGTAAACATCAGCAATCACAGTTAACATATGAGAAATTTGCTGCTGTTTTTCAGATCTATTGCCATACAATTATGTTGCAGATAATTAGGGGTTTTTTTAATGTTTGGGCCTAAATTCAAGATATAGCTTCCAGGTATTCTCCTACAAAAATCTTTCCAATCAAGAAATAATTACTATGTTAATTAACTAGACAAAAATGATTGTATGTAACAGATATTCTTAATCACTGCTTGCCAATCACTTTCTTGTTGCTTATTTGAATTATTAAAAACGGTGAACACAATCAACTAAACATTTGGACATCAATAGCTCTCAGTGGAATTTAAGCTTATGAATATATTATATATTACTTTCTTCAGGTCAAAACAGCATTCAATGGCATAGAATATGCTCATTTTCCACTCAGAAGAAACTAAAAATAAAATAAACCAATATTTTATGGAACACTTACTGAGCCAAGTGGGAAAACTCTGGGAACTTACTATGAGTTATAAGGATTACACTTTAATGAATATTATTCAGTCCTAAAATCCACAATACACATGAGTAAACTGCCTTTTCTCCAAGTATATTGGCAGTGTACTGCTGGTGTTGGTGAAAATGAGTCTGTGTTGGTAAGGAGATTTTTGCTATAAGATATGCAAATTTTAGGTGCACATTTGATCTGTGCTTCATGAGTATAAAAAGCTAGACCCTAATCCATGCCTAAGCAATGTTCACTCAAGTCACTTTCAACCCAAAGGGAAGTACTATGAGCCTTTCCACAAACATTCAGAATGTGAAGGAGTTTTCCCAAGACTTGACAAAACCTTATTCTCTTACTTCAGTATGTGTCATATTAAATGCAACATACAGACTTTTTCATTTAAGTGCCTCCTTCCCCCATAAGTTTTAAATTTATTTTTATATTTTAAATCTGAGATATTCAGATTCAGGAGAACCCAAGTATTTAGCTGTAAAGGTAAATCTTCATGCAACAACAAAAAGAAAAGTATTTGAAAAATATTTTTTAGATGTTTTTATATTAGTATTTAATTTCTGAAAAGTTTTCAGGCTGAAATAAATATCATTGCTACCACACCACTCAATATATTGACATGAAGTTTGGCTTGCAACTTATTCATTCCTTTACAAGTTACTGCAAGAAACAACTCTTAAAGAGCATGCTTAATTTCCCAGATGTTTGTGTGAAATTACAGTCATTAATAACCATATTGATTATCTTTCTTCATTTCTCCAGAATTCTTCGATTTAAAATTTTACCCTGAAGCGACCTGCAGAGGCTGTCTTGTTATCCATGACTTGCTCACTTGGTGTCTCAATTGCTAGATGAGAGATTTACTGTGCAGTGATTTTTTTGTTGTGGTTCATAGATAATTCTTGCTTTGATTTTCAGCATCAGTCAAACATTCTCACTGTGACAAACAACAAGTGTGGCTGCACTCCCCTTGTTTCTACACCAGGAAGCTGTTATTCTGTCACACTGGCCAGCTTCCCACTGCATGCCTTTGATCATACTGTGATTAAAGTAATAGATTCAGTTTAAAAAGATCCTGAAGAGCATGTTGTTCTTTTGCAGTGAAATATTATCTGTGAAGGACTAGTTTTACAAGGAAGATATGGAGTATCGAAATACTGCCACAGTGTCAAATAACTTTGTTGTCAAATCTCTCCCAGGTCTGGTTTCCATGGCAGTTCACACTGTGTATGCTTTGCAGATTTTCTCTTGGAGTTCACTAGCTAGACCTTTTAGATGTAAAACCTGTGTTTACTTTTGTGAGGCAGTTATTCCAGGAATCACAATGGCATACTGGGTAAGATAGCATCATCCTTTCCATATGATCCTAGCAGGTAGAAGAATTTCAGGCATAAGGCATGTTCTGAAAATATTTCAATTCAAAAAGAAATAGAGCCTCACAGTTCATGAGAAGTTCAGTTCAGTTAGAAGAATTATGAATTTGTGAGTCCTGTTTAATTGTCAATGAGTCAGGCACTCTTTAGTTTCAGAACTGAAGCGAACTCAAGAGGTAAAGTTTGACCTTCTCCAAGGTCAGCTTAGTCTATCAGAAAAACAGTTTGAGATCAGAAACTTAAATGCCCCTTACGAGTTTAGCAAAGGGAATAATTGCCAACTTGTAGCTCCTAACCTGTGCCTAAATTAACCACATTAGGGCTCTACCTGAATATAATAGATTTGTACCATAGCTGGGGGCCTGCGGAAGTTGGTTCCTCTCTCGGTTGAACAGGCAGATACATTTAGGAACTAATTTAAGACTCTTTCTCTTCATAATACACATAAGTTAAATCAATTGTATCCCTTTCACCCCTCAGCCAGGAGAACAGAGATGCAGACAATAGAATAAATGTTGGGTACAGCAAAACTTAGAAACTCCTGTGATGAAATGAAATGGGGTATGTCAGCACTGTCAGGAATCACAATACAAAGGAAATGAAAATGGAAAGGCAGCTCAATACATGCTTCTCTGTGGTTAAATACATGACATAAACTTGCGTACCTGACTTTCCTACAGCTTTGTACTACCACTGGACACTGCTCAGGAAACAACCAAACCTGAGTATCCCATTGGAGCCAGTCCTCCACAAACTTCTGCACAGTGAGTCCTTCCCACAGGCTGCAATTCTTCATGAGCTGCTCCTTTGTGTGTCTCTTTCACAAGGTGCAGTTCTTCAGGAACAGGCTGATCCAGCTTTGGTCCCCCGTGGGGTCACAAGTCCTGCCTGAAAACCTGCTCCAAACTCCTTCAGAGTGATGGTCCTCTCTTCATGGGGCCACAGGTCCTGCAAGGTGCCTGCTCCAGTGCAGGCTTCCCATGGGGTCACAGTCTCTTTCAGGTACCTCTGCCTGTGTGGAGTCCTCCACAAGCTGCAGGTGGATCTCTGCTTCATCGTGAACCTGCATGGGCTGCAGGAGCACAGCTGCTTCACCATGGCCTGCATCAGGGGCTGTAGGGGAATCTTTGCTCCAGTGCCTGGAGCACCTCCTACCCCTCCTTCTTCACTGACCTTGGTGTACTCAGAGCTGTTTTTCTCCCATATTATCTCTCTGTCTGCATTTGCAGGGGTTTTCCCTCCTTCTTAAATGCATTATCCCAGAAGCACTATCACTATCACTGGTGGGCTCAGCCTTGGCCAGTGGCAGGTCCTTCTTGAAGCCAGCTGCTCTTGGCTCTGTTGGACATGGGAGAAGCTTCTATCAGCTCCTCAGAGAAGCCACCCCTGTAGTCCCCAGCTACCAAAACCTGGCCACGCAAACTCAACACAACCCCTTCTTGATTTCTTTTGTTTAAGTCAGCTAAAATTCAGCTATAATTAAGTCACCCATCACCTGTACCTGTTGCTCATATGCTGGCTTATATCATACAGCTCAAGCTTATAACTTGTGAAAAATGTTACTGCACTGTGTATACTCAGGTCTTTCAGAGACCTGAAAGTACCTGTACTGAAGGAACAGGTAAATGAGTACACAGGGAATATTAATAATTTAATAAAAAGATGGAAATGGGGGAAAGATAAACAATCTGTGACAAATGAAAAAAGCAAAAAGGACAAGAGTATTTAGCAAGAGCAGTTCTGAGCTGTGCTTTATACTATATGGAAATTAATTTTGACAATGGAGTTTCTATTTATTTAACTTTTGGGAAAATCTGGACCATGCATATCTTTTCTGGCTATATTACTTATCAGGCCCAGGAAAAATCAGCAGTTAAAGAGGAAGCAGCAAATAAATCCAGATCAAAAGTACTGGAAAATATAAAATGCCTGGATATGAGATGTTTTCTCAAGTCCTTTAATATGAAAGGGGCATTGTCTAATGCTATAAAGCCCTAGTGACCTTTGAAACTCCAAACAGGGAATTGTAATCTCATTTAAATGTTAATTAAAAGAATTGAACCTAAGTGGCTCAGAGAGACAATAATTTGAAAGTTCTAAGATTAAATTATTCTTCTGATGGGTCAGGCTACATGGCACTGTGCAGTGTGTATGCCACTGTTGATGTGGGCTGCAGGAACAGTTCCTTGGGGGACAAAAACTTCCGCTTCACTTCTCCCACCTCTCTCCAAATTACACTGACACAATCGTATGTACCTGTTTATCTCAGAAGCTCTACAGTTCATGCAGAGCTTTCTTCTTTATACATAAAAGTAATTATTTTAGAATTGGTAATCCTATTCCCCCATGTCGCTTTTCCTTCATAGTCTTTACATGGATGATTGCAGGAGTTAGCCCCAGATTTCAGCCTGGCAACCTCAGGAGTTCCTGATTCTTTCCATCTGCATAGAACATAAAGTAGTTTTGCAGCTGCTTTGGTAGTCTTGTGGCTACAGTGAGAAAGATACCTAGGTCATAGCAACACTACCCTAACTGGAATAATATTCAATTTCCCAGCACAGTTACATTGCTTTTTTTGACCTTTGGTGAATCATATAGTCACCGTGGCCAGGTGTTTCAATACTCTGTATTGAGTAGAATCACCAATAGTGTGACTAAGCACTCCATACGCTGAGCACCAAAGATGTGTTTTGTAATTGTCAACCTGTTGAGTAAGGTGATGCTTCAGCTTACTATTAAGAAGCACTGGAGAAGGAAGACAGTACAATTCTGGCTCTACTTTTCTAGACACATCTGGAGCTCTGAGTCATCATCAACTGATGAATTGGTAAACTTCACATTAGTAGATGGTTGGCTCATTCAAGCATAGTCCCTGGAGACTTATAGACTCCAAGCTTCTCAGCTGAAGGAAATCTATCTATTCTTAGGAACGTGATGGCTTTCATTATCACAGTCTTCTTTCCTTTGTGTTTAAAAAGGGAAAATTTAGATTTTTGGTTTTCAGAGTTTTTACCATTCATGTACTTAACCCAAAGAGAGAAGAAGGATTTGAGATACTCTATTTCTTCAGTGTTTCTCAGTATTGTTTTTACTTCAGTCTTCATTTAGGAAATATTATGGCAACTGATGTGAATCTGATTCTAAACTGCCTCTCCAGTCATTGCAGAAGGAATTTAGATGCTAGCTTTGGTATGAAAACAAAGACTCTTTGCAGTAGGTGTCTTAAGTTGGGCCACTACTAAATTCTGTGTTTCTTTTCATTCTTAATGTTGCATCTGTCACAGCAAGTTCTTTCTCAGCAGAATATGTTGGCTGATCCCCTTCCCAGGGACCTCTGGTGGCTTACAGGAAATTTAGGCACTCTATATGCTGCCAGTGCCCAGGTGCTGGCAGAGCAGCTACAGGCTGGCCTCTGGAGGAGAGCTGCTCCATGCGGCACACAGTCATTCCCAGTGATGGACACAGCTGAGCCTGTCAACAAAGTGGGTGGTCCTTCTGGGAGGATGGGTGAAAACACTGAACATGCAGTGAGGAGTGAGCTAAGAATGGTGAGAAGCATCCCTCCAATCACCAGGGTCAGAGATGGAGGAAGGGGAGATGGTGCTCTAGGTGTTGAAGCAGAGATTCCTCAGCAGCCTGTGCAAGAGACCACTGTGGACCAAATAGGACACTGTGCTCATGGGGATCTCTAATCTGGAGCAGGTTCATTCTGAAGGACTGAAACTTTTGAGAGACCCCACACTGGAGCAGTGAAGAAGTCTGAGGAGGAATGGGCTGTAGACAGAAGTTGTTTCTGACTGACCACAGCCCCTGTTCCCTATTCACCTGCCCTGAACAAGGAGAAATGTAGAAGAGTCAGGAACGTAAGAGTGAAGTTGAGCCTGGGAAAGGGAAAGGGTGAGGGGAGTGTGGTGCTTTAGTCTGTCTGTGTTTTTAACTATCGAAACTTATTTTAACTGTCAATAAATTGAATTCATTTCTCTCCAGACTCTGTTTGCTGATGACAATTATTGCTAAGTGATCTTCCTGTCTTTATCTCAATCCATGAGGTTTTCCAATCTATCTTCTGCCCCTGTGCTGTGGGCAAGAGGCTGTGAGTAAGCAGTTGTGTGGGTGTCTGACTGCTAGACAAGGATACTCCTGCAACTATTCTTTAAGTTTATTTTACTTTATTTGATGGTATACTGGGCACTGTTTTCACTTCTGTGGACAAGCAAAATTCTGTATCTGCCTTAAGCATAGAAGAACATGGAGAGGTCAAACTGCCTTCCTGGATGTGATTATCACAGTATTGTCTAGAGCTGAAATGTCAGTATAAGATGTTACAGAGTAGTTAATGGGATCATAAGTATCAAATTTCTGCTGTAATTTGCTTAAGTGTTCTGAAGGAACTGAAAAAAGGATTAACTGATTAATGAATTTTGTTGATTCATGTCTTCCTAAAACTGCCTCATGACTCGAAGGTGGTTAAAGTGGAAGTGATTCTTTAGAGAGCTTTGTACAAAATCTGAAAAACTGCAGCCAAGTAAACTGCTCTAGTGAGAAAAATGACATTAGGAGAGGGACTTGTAAACACATGGATAAATATAATACATGAGAGTTGAATCAGAATTACTTTAGTGGCAGAATCATTTATTAGCGTTCCTGAAAAACGTAAATACTGCTAACCAAGTTGATACACTTTTCTGGATTTCTAAGAAGCATTTAATAAGATCCTTCTCCAAACAATCTTAAAGAAATTTAGTTGTGACAGCAAAAGAGTTAAGGTTCTCAGATGGATGAGTAAGTTACTAAGCTACAAGAAACAAAAGAAAGCATTATTACCTAGTTTCTACAATAGACATCATAAATAAAAGTCTCTGACAGATTTTTATTCACTATACTCATAAATGATCTGGAAAAAATTGTATGACAAAATCTGCTGATGATACTAGCAGTAATAAAGACAAAGAATGAGTGCTAATAATTATAAAAATAAAATCTGCATAATAGTAAGGGACTTGGTAATGAAATGGTACATAAACTAAATTATGTACAAGGGAAACACATATAAAAAATAAAATTCGTATATATAATGATGTTTTCTGAGCCAAGTATTAGTGTTTGAAAAAAACTCATAGGACTATGAGAGAGAAATCTGTGAAAGTGATACTTCAATATGCTGCGGCAGTAAAGCGACTGAGATGTTAGAAGTTGTCAGAAATGGAATAGAGAACAACAAAAAAAATAATACTGAAAAATCATTATGCTGCTGTATAAATCCATTACATACATGCATCTCAAATTCTATTTGAAATTCTGCCTCCATTCCTCCACTTGAATGTCAAAATTTGTATAGTAGCAAAATAATAATATTCTATAATGCATCTGTGTTTGGATAAAGGCTACAAAGATGAGCAAAGTTATCAAAGTTGTTTCTCTTCTATAAGAAATGACTACCTATAGGAGGACTTTTCAAACACGATAGCTTAAGGGAAACAGAAATGGTCTGAAAAACCGAGTTAAATGAATAAGTGTATAGCAAGCAATTTTCCACTGACTTACTTACCCTGTAAGTGATTAAAATGAAACTAGCAGGTGATAGGCTTTAAGCTAGCCAGAGTAGATTCTTTACACAGCATACAGATAAGGTGCTCATCTGCTTGTTATAAATTATCATAGGCACTAAAAGTTAACATCTCAACAAATGAATTGATAATGCAAAGAAACCAAATCTCTTTGGAGTAATGTAATAGAAACCACCACCATAGGCACAAGGAGTCCTCCAGACAGCACATATCAAAATCTGGGATGGTTGAAAAGCATAAGAATAATGCAAATTTGAGGTAGTATCTCTAAGGAAGTGGCTCAAGATACTAGACTAGATCCCATACTGTCATTTATGTGTTTATATATTGAGTTGGTAAACAAACAGCATTTTCTCTAATTGACTTGACTCAGTGAGGAGTGAGCTACCAAGCTTCCCACTGTTTCGGGTAACTGAAAATTCAAATGGAAATGTGAAGGATCTCCATTTACTGGATTCTGTATTTCATATCAACCCATACATAAGTAGATGTACTTAATGTCAATATTTAAATGGGATAAGTGCATGTAATTCTTTTCTGCCTCTTCACTGAATCCAGACACAATGATAATCAGCCACTTGGAGGATGATGAGTTTTGGGGTAATGATCATGAAAATATGTTTTTGAAAGTTATTATAACAGTAATGCTCACCATTAGCAATTGAATTTTGCACAGATGAAGGCCTAAACTGAGACAAGTATTTCTGTGTGTCATGTTATGACAGTCTCTGTTTCACAGATCTTTACATTGTCAAGATTTGTATTGTGTATGCTCTCTGTGTGTCGGTGCTTATTATGACTCAGGAAAAGACTAACTTGGCACACTGAGGCCAGCTGAGTACCTCTTTATTAAAACTAAATATTAATCTTGGGAATAGTTTAAATTTATCTTTTTCCTCCCTAACACAGTAAGTTAATCAGTATAATTCTGTATGCTCAACTCCCCTGTAAAAAATGCATTATGTACATGGCTCAGAGTTACATTGAGTGTAAGTGAAAAGTGGTGTCTCTCAGGGGTCTGTAATGGGACCAGTGTTATTTAATATCTTCATGAATGGCATGGACAAGGCACCCTCAGTAAATTTGGAGATGACACAAAGCTGTGTGGTGCAGTTGACACACCTGAAGGATGGGATGCCACCAAGAGGGACCTGGACAAACTCAAAAAATGGTCCCATGGGAAACTCATGGGGTTAAACAGGGCCAAATGCAAGGTGCTTCACCTGGGTTGGGGTAGTGATATCAACACAGGCTGGGGAGGAACAGTTTGAGAGCGGCCCTGCCAGGATTATATGATTCTGAGATTAAATATATATATATTTGTATGCAAGCAGGAAGGTTAAGAAAAAAACAATGTACCTGAGGTGCAGTTTGCAATGAATGAGTTATTTCTCATAGCTTATCAATAGAAGGAAAGATACTTTTCCTAAGGTGTAAGAAAATTATTCAAGTGCTATAGTATGTGACTGATTAAGTAAGACTTTGTCAGATGGCTTCCTCAAAGACCATCACTTTAAAAATAAGTTTAAAAGCAAAATTCCCTTGATTTTTATGGATTTGATAACTCTTAGTGGATATAATAATGCTGATAAGCTTTGACCACCATGAGGTATCTTACTGCCCCTTGAGAACAAGCAAGGTAACACAGGCAAATTTTGCCTTGTAATTTTGCACTGGGGCTTCTGCAGTACTTGCCTCCATAGTTAACAGCTGTTCAGTTCTTTAACAATTTTGGATAAAACAAATAGACAAGATAGGTCCAAGATGTGAGTGACATTTTTAGTCCTAAAAGAATTAAATTTGTCAATGAAATTGAAAGTCTTTCCCTCCCTGAAAACGATAAAGTTTTCTGGTGTTTCATATATTTGTCAGTGTTTTGAAAGAGGTCAAGGAAAAGTAATTTTGTTGTCAACCTACATATTACTTATATAAATACAAAATAGAAAACCAGCAAAAATCCAAATAGAATGGGAAAAACTAGCTGACAAAAGAAATAGCACTAACATTATTTCCCTTCTGTCACCATTTCTTCCCCCTTCAGTACACTGGAAAGATAAAAAGAAATGGGTTCTTTATCAATAACACTTGGCCATGAATTTTTGATACATAACAGGAAACATATTGCAGTGTATCTGTACAGGGCTAAATTGATTCCATAGTTCGGATTTTCGCCTGGGCATTTTTGTGGACAAGAAAGAATCTTTTCCCTGGTACTTGGACAATTCTGTATCAGAACTGCACTTCACCTTCTTTAAGTGATATAGAGGATGGCCATGTTAGGCTTGTTCTGCACTAGGTACAGGACATAGTAAAAAATACATTTTTGCTTTTATTAATGTCAGTTGGGTATGTTGGGTCTATTTAATGTGGCTCAGATCCAACAAGCTGTCAGTTTGCTGGTCAAGGAAGAATTGTGCCTGCTTCCAGATCAGATTCACAGGAACCAGAAGCTGTTTGGCCTTCTGTGTAGCACATGATAGGGCTGAAGGCTCCTTAGGAACTTCTCATTACTGTTGGAAATGGGGCATTAGAACCTTGATTCTTCTCTTTGGAGGCCATCCTCTCTCTCGTTGTCATGTTGATTGCTTTTGTTCTCCAAGAAGTTCTGTGCTGGAGACATGTAGGGACTCTTGCAAGGAGTCAGGGTAAGGCTTAGGAACCCAGTGCCTGCAGATCTCTCCATCTGTATGCAAGGTGAGATTCAGAAGGGTCCCCTAGGACCATGAACTTTAAAGGGATGGGAAATCCAGTGAACTTCAGGACCAAGAAAGTCTTCATTGTGTTGGTAGAGACACACTGAAAAGAGGTTACCCAGAGAGGGGTTAGATGCCCCATCCCTGGAACCCTTCAAGGACAGGTTGCATGGGACTCTGAGAAATCCACTTGAAAATGTCCCTGTTCATTGCAGAGGCGTTATACTAGATAACTTTTACAAGCCAAACCATTCTATGAATCTGTGATTCTATGATCCCATTCTTTACTGCAGGCTCATTAGCTTCAAGGCTTACAAACAGAGCCTACACTCATGCACTCACAAATGGGACATTCTGGTGACTGGCCCTGTCCTAGAATGTCCCCAGTAGCTGCTCCCAGCATGACCAGTATCCAGCCCCAGACCTATGGCCTGTACAATAACCAGCTCCCAGGCCATATGATATAACTCGCTGGCTAGTGCAGCTTGCAATTTGGTAGCATCATGCACACATAAATGGATCCATCTCTCTGGCCTTAGACCATCAGCCCATCCAGTAGCCAGCCCCAGGTCCCAGTCTCTCCAGCTGTCAGACCCCCTTCCTATAAGCCCCTTTGATCTGCACACAGTCTCTATTTTCCATAGCAGCCACTTAGACCACTCTTCCTGCTGACCAGTTAGTCCAGCTTAACGACCATTGGCAGGTCTCACCTATGTATAGATGCTCGGAGCACACTCAGGTAGAAGAATGACAAAAAGGACACAACATAGAAAAGAGGAGAGGTGCTTAATAAGAAGACTCAGAAAACTGTGGTGATAATGGCCAGGGCTCATGCAACCAAGTGTGCCAGACTAGCAACTTGTTTACGTACTTACCTTCTTAGGCCCTTCTAAGCATCCTATTACAAACTCCACAATCTCACAAACCCCTTTGAATGGCCCATAATAAATTTCTTCCTTATCATAAATGTCAGGATAATATTGTTTCCCACTTCTTATCAGTTACAAAACATCTGCATGAATCTTCTCAAGGCCTTGCATAGTTCTCTCCATGTCTCAATCAAGCACCTGAAATCTCTGGTCTTTCATATTGGCTCTGTTATCTACGGCTCATTAAGGTAAGTGCATCTGGGTGTTTAATTTATTACTTCTCCTGTCTCTTTTCCTAGTCTTTTGTGTTGAGTACCCACTAATAAGACATCCTCACAAACTGCACATCCTTACTTCCACGTATTCCACTGCATCTAGGAACTGCACGTGTAAGTTATTTGACTATTCAGTTTAAATAGAGACCGTTTCCTAAGTATACACATCTTCAGGAGAACTTAGTAAAGAAAATGTAGGGACCTTCTTTGCAAGACTTCCTGCATTTCAAGGCTTTGTTGGTAAACCAAAGTCCCTGTAATGATTCCAGCAAAGGTTCCAGGAACACCAGTTGTATCCAAATGTTGTAAATGTCTGAATCAGTTAAAATCTCTGACTGGATGGGTATGGTTCCTTGTGCTTTAAGAGTGATGCAATAAAGGAGCAGCTGAACTGTTTACATGTACTCATGGAGAGAGACATTTCGAGCGTATACTGAGCCATTATAGCCCCAACTGTATGAGATATTTAAGCAGGAGAATTAAGACCTATTCAGCAGGGAAATTAAGCCTACATGTATATGTTTAAATACTTTCTTAAAGGTAGACAGGCTCCTGAGTTTGGGCTCACTTGCCTAAAGTATTCAATGGTAGTAGAAAGGGAGAGATCAACAATGGAAAGACATAATTTGTGATGTACTAAGAGCAATGATCATCTCGTAGTCATCTTTTAGCAGAACATTTTTTATGAATTAAAATATTCATATATGATTCATAAAATTGAGGTAAGGCAAATATGTCTTCTAAGATTATTTTGTACCAAGCAAAAGTTATCATGTTGTTTCTTCAAGCTGATTGCATTAGCATCCCTAATGCTTCAAGAATGTTTCTTTTTTCTTTACTATATCTTCAAACTACAAATTTAAGATTGCTAAATGTATTCTAAACATCACTAAAAGCATCAAATAGCATAGCAATCTCTCTGGCTTGAGAGATATGCAAAATAGAACAATTATCAGCAGAAGGACTCTCCTATTTTTCAACTTCTCTCTCTCATCTGCATCTCAAGGGTATGCTACATACTACATTAGATGAAAAAAACCCTGTTAACTAGAGGCAGAGTGGACAGCTGTCTTAATTGACTTTTTTCTTACTACTACTGTTCCTGGAAGGATTGATGTAAGAAGTTCAATTTTGTTTTCTATACACGACTGTCTACCTAACCCTGGGAGTGAAAACTATGAAAAGCAACAGAATGAAGCTATTTGTGAGAGACAGACGAGATGAAGGTCGTCCCGGACTCCAGTTTTCATAATGTTGCACTTTTTTCCACTGCTTGGGGTGTCCATGAAGGGCCATGATGCTAAGTCCATGCAGAGCCCCAGTGCCATGCCAGAATTATTGCTGATCTTTCCTCTCCAAAGTACATCCTCTCACCAAAAACAGTTTCACATTTCTTAAACTTCTTTTAGAGCTGGCTCTTCTTATTCTTCAAAAGTTCTTTGATAATTCCCTGGTTATTATTTAACCTTCATCATCATCCTTGCTACCATGTTCTTTCTGGGGTGAAAAGCATTCTCAGGCAGTTTTGAGAGTCCCCTTCACACATATTGGTACACCAAAGTTCATTTCTTATCAGCTGACCTTTTGGCAGTGTGAGTACCCCAAGAGCTGATATCTCTTACAACCGATACGAAACCAAATTTGAACCCACTTCTTTCCTCAATCACTCATAGCATTAAGATTTTTAAAACAGAACATAAAAGAAGAAATAAATTTGGAAGAAATATTTTATTTCTACTTATATTTAAAACAATAATATCAATATCTATGCTTAGGGCCTAATAGAATAATGGAATGCTTTCCATATATATATATATACTTTTTTTCTGATGTCTTGCTAGCTACACCATGGAAATATTTTCCGTTCCTAGTAAGCCAAGTTTAAACTTCAATTCAAACATTTTATTCAAACAAAATTATGCAGTCAATGAATCTGCTTTTGTAAAGTACATGCAAAATAATTTTCCTTCATATTTTGCATTACTTTGGGATTTCTTGGAACCTATAAGTGCTCTGAGTCTCTAGACCTCATCATAAATTTGACAGTGACACATTTAGTCTAACTTCCCCTGTTGGAACCTCCTCTGTTAACAAACATCATCTAAGTCTTCCTAGAGCATACACCTTTGAGTTTCAAAATGTGTGTTTTCAGTCCCACTGGAACACAGAACAAAGATCTCCTTTCACTTGGATGCTCTTGAAAGATGTTTCAGTTCTTCCATCAACACTAGGAGTAGACAGCACATGTAGCCAGAAAACTTTTTCTGTGCCTGTTGGCAGCAGGATAGAGATGCTAATGAATCTATTATCGGTAAACACAGTCTTTATTTTCAGGTTTTTTTCAGGCCTTGAGTCATTATGTGATGAGATGTCAGTTGTGCGTATGAATGAACCACTGTTCCTCCTCTGAAAAGGAGAACTTTGTCATTAAAAAGGGACATTTCTCAGTCTGTGTTTCAGAGCTGAATTTGTAAACTGAAGCTTCCATGACAGAAGTAAAGTTAAAAGAATTAAAATTATATTTTTATGCAATTTGTCATTTTAAGATAACTCAATACAGAAAAGATTCTGTAACATAAAGGTGGAATCTAATTCCGACATAAATGTCTGTAAACTGAAATTCTCACACATCCTTATGACTATTTTGGACACCTTTTCCTATATTTTGGATGGAGAATTTTGCTCAAGGGCATATGACTTTATTAAAATCCTAAAGATGGATTTGTGCAATTCTGAATCTGTTAAAATAATCTGAGGTGTTTCAGGCAGATGTAGACACCCTGAAAGTGGAGAGATATTACAATAAAGGTCTTAGGATTGTATAACCTAGTTTAATTTTTTTTAATGTTGGCATATCTGCAGTCTCAGTTCATTCACTTCAAATAATTAGTTATAGTAATATAAAATCTTTTCCCTGCTCTGTTAGTTCAGTGCTGGAAGATTTAATTGAATGAATAGGCATGAAAAACACTTAAGCTATGCTGTGGAGTATTTTAATTTAGGAAAATTGTCATACAAACGATGAACCCTACTTCCAACAAGGAAAAAATATGCAGCAAAAGTTTTGTTTCCTAAAGAGATGATACTTGAGATACTGCCAAGTATCTTCTTTTAAATGGTCTGTATTGATGAACTAAATACGTCTATAAAAGCCTGTGAGTGACTGTTGGTTCACATCAGATGCAATTATAAATGACATTGAAAAGGAGTTCAGGACTGTGATTATTTAAAACCAGTGGAAATTAAACTCCAGATAAGCCACTCCCTTTGCCCCCTTCAGCAGGAAAGAGACAACAGTAGAGACTATGGGTTGAGATAATAATTTAGTGAAAGCAAACAGGAGTGGAATAAAAGCCAAAGAGTAACAGCAGCATATTAATAACCAAAGTATGTGCCACATTGGATGCTGGACTTGAGTCCGCATTGCCACTTTTGACTGCTCTGCCTGGTTCCATTTGGTTCCCTTTGTCTTGGTTCCTTCCAGCTTATCTTGGTTCCTTTTGGGTCAGGTGAGACTTGGCTGCCCTCAAGCTCCCCTCTGCTGCTCTCTTCCCTGCAGCTACCTCCTGCACTGATGCCACTTTTTCAGCGCCACACCTTGGTGCCTCATCTTGGAGCTATGGGAAGAGGATGGCTATTGGTGGCAGAGGAGGAGGTCTGCAGGCCTGATCCCTACACCTCCCTGATGGACAGAGGGAGACAAAATAATGCAGTTCCAGGGATGCTTTCCTTTTTTCTCCCCCTGGAACCACAGCCGCCAGCGAAGATGCCAGTGGTGTAGAATAGCAACCTAGCCATGCCCATGTGGCTCTAAGCTCCGCCCCTTCTCTGCAACCTGGACAAGTCTCCTAAAGCTATGGAGATTTTTTCCACAATTGTACAACAATTAAGTAAAAATATTTAGGATGTTGACACTGCATCTGAGCTTTAAATCTGAACAAGTTCTGTTTTTCTGAATTATATCAAGAAGTCCAGATGGTTTAAATGCTAATGACATAACAGGGTCTGAGTTCTGGGGGATAGGGAATTATTAGTAATTTATGATGATCTAAGACAACTCATGAATCATATTTTCTCTTCCATTTTTTGTCTCTCTTAGTAACTTCATTTTCATTTTAAAACTTCTTCTGCAGAGTGAACAAAGGTTCTTTTGCAGACACATGACCGCATGTGAGTAGTTGGTTGAAATTCAAGCTTATTATATATAAATATATATATAACTGGTTTAAGTAACAACTTTATTATGGTGATTTCACATAAACCAAAAAAAATAGATTAATACAAGCTATTGCAACAATGTTTATTTCCTTAAATAACTTTACCTCAATGTCCAGTGAAAAAGTGAGCCTAGCTATTGGTAAAGTAGATATTGCTTTGCTAGTCTAACAGATGTAATCTGAACACCATCCCATTCATCTTCCTTCATCATACTGATCTGCTATGACAACTGGCTAAACTAGACCCCCAAATTAGGCAGGCCCTATAATAAACAGGCCATTATCAAACTGCCATCCATGTTGTACAAACCCACTTTAGTTAGAAAAGTGTAGAGCTAGAATATAATTCCAAGACTCCTGTTTTATTTTTAGCTAAATAGAAAACAGTCACAACAGCATCTCTTTTAAAGTTATTTAAAGTGATGGGGGTCTAAGAACAACTGCCATCAGCTTTAAACTGTTTTCTGTCATCTTCCTGCAGATTAATGTTTTCTTTGTTTTGTTTGTTAAACAAAGGACAGGAAGTCCAACAGCCATGTCAATTTGCTTTGAGTCTGAGAAAAACAGGACAACTCATTTTTATGGGTTCTTAGCTGTCTGCTAAAACTAAAGCTCCTCTCATTCTGGAAGGTGCAGATATGCAATATACATCAGTGATGTTTGCTTTCCTCTCACTGGAGAAAGCCAGGAAAAACCAATAGAGTATAAAAATAAAGGGAGGTGAATCACTGTGGTGGGCATCACCAGACACCTACGCCACACAAAAAGTTTGATTTAGCAGAATTATAGGCAGTGTATCTGGGGCACCTGTTCAGTTCCTGTTTATTTTCTGTTTCTGAAAGATCAATCACTTCAAAACTCCTGCCTTTTTAAAGTTTACTTTTAGCAGTGGTTGAACATATGGTAGAAGCTCCTGTGAGAATGAATATATTACCATGCATAGAAAAACAACAAGCAACAGTATAAAGACTTAAGTTAGAAGGAAATAGAAATTCTCTTCAAATACTTTGCAAACACTGAGGATCCAATCAATTCCTTCACCAATATTCTGAGCATTCACATAAATCAAATTAATGAATTACATTTCTTATATGTAATTGAAGAATATGAGGTTCTACAGAGAGCTAGTGACAATGATACCTTGCAGAAGACACTGCCCCTAGGGGACAAAGGGAACAAGGTGTAACCAGGCAGCACTGAGAAGAGTATTTGGCTTGATATCTATCATAGAAGAGTTTGGATTGAAAGGGACCAATAAAAGTCACCAAACACAACATGTCCTGTAATGAGCAGGGGCATCTTCCGCTAGATCAGGTTGCTCAGAGCCCCATCCAACCCAATCTTGAATCTTACCAGAGATGGGGCATCTACTTCCTCCCTGGGCAACTTGTTCCATTGTCTCACTACCCTTACAGTAAAGAATTTCTTCCTTATAGCTAGTCTGAATCTACTCTTTTGTTGTTTAAAACCATTACTACTTGAATTTTCTCAACTGACCCTACCAGAAGATTCTGCCCATCTTTCTTAGCAGCCCCCTTTAAGTATTGTAAAGTCGCATTAAGGTCTCCCCAGAGTCTTCTCCAAGCTGAACAATCCCAACTTTCTCAGCCTTTGCTCTAAACCAGTTATCATTCAGATAATGGAATTCACATAAATAATGCTTTTCTTAATGGCCATATATCTTTTCACCAATGAGAACAAAAGAAAAAACATTTTAAATGCACAAAACAAATAAACAAGGAATTGTATGGGAAAGGGAAAATGTTCAAAGAACTAACAGGCTGATATCCATTATGAACTCTGAATTCCTCCCCCTCTCCTCTCCTGTTAGTGGGAAACTAACTGAAAAATCCCAAGCCAAAACAGACAGAGACCACCACTAGAGGTATGAATCAGAGAACCTGAATACCCCTCTGAAAGTACATCTCTCTCCCCAGCCATAAAATATCTTTCCAGATTAGATGCCTTGGATGCAGTGAATTGTTCCACCTCAGTAGGTCCCACATTTAGATGCCACAGAAGTATTTTAAAGAGTCACACAGGTGTTAATTATAAAGCCTTAATCAGCCCATAATAGTGCTTCTGTCAATTAAGTCTTGCCTTGTCTGCAGAGCCTGCTTTAGCAAGTAACCCTAGAGCATAACTGCTTAAATGACTAGACAGGGAGAAGTAGAGGCTTCCTACACCCCATAACTTCCAGACTCTGAGTTTAGGAACTATTTATAGAGCTTCTGGCTGGGACTACACATGATGCTCATAGAGATGTGTACTAGTTTGAAAACAAACCAGTGGGAGGCACCAAGTCAGAATAATAATTTAATAGTGAAATTTAAAAAAAAGGCAGAAAACACTGGTTCAAACTGACAGAGTCAGGATACAACCTGGCACCCTGTTAGTCAGGGTGGTGGTAACAGTCCGATAAGATGGTGGCTGCAGTCCTCCTGAAGTGGTGGATGTGGTTCTGTCAAAGCAGTGATCTTGTAGAAGGGTCTGCTCTTCCTCAGAAGGTCCAGTGGTGGCTATGTAGCTCCTGTCCTCTGGAAATCCAGTGGAAAGGGTGTCTGTGGTGTTCAGAATCTCAAATTATATCCAGGATGGAATGCTTCGTTCCTCCCTCTGGGTGGAGCATCTCACAATGGGATGATGAGTCATGTGGCAGGGCATTGATGGGCCAATTAACAGAAGATAGTCTGGAGGGACGAGGCAAGGAAACACTGCCCCACCTGGTTTCAACAGCTCATGAGGATGGTAAAAGAGTACACTGCAACCCAGGACAAGATGTTGAGAGAAGGCAGGGCAAACCCAAATATAGTTGTACTTTTCCATTGTGAATCCTTACCTTAGCTGGTGATGCTTATGTCTTAGCATTTGTTTTTATTGAAGTGATTGGTAACAACTTTTATAACTGTTTGCTTGGATTATCCTTGGATTTATTCTTTGGAATAAAAACGTTAATTTACTTTAGCGTATTGTGGTGTAAAGTTTGAAGTAGCTATATAGATTCTTTCCAGAGTTACTGTTTTGAAGCAGGCACATGGAGAAATGGAGATAAGGGCGTCCTCTATATGGACAGACTTCCTATATAAAAGAAGACTGCTATTTATTTTAGATACTTATTTAATAATAAAATGAATATTCCCATTTATTTCCATTGCCCTTACAGGAAGCCTGATCCTCTACAGAGCCTACCTGACCTGCTTATTCTAGATGGATATTAGTGTCAGCTTACAAGACAGCATCCCCATATTCCATTTTGCCAAATAGAAAGAAGAGGGAAGATGTGCTTATTGCATCTGCCTTGTTCTCCATGTTCTTAACCAAATTCTAGGATGATTGCTCATATATTACTTAGAAACTAGATATTTTAGGGAGAGGAAAGAACATTTATGAAAAAAAAAAAAGATTTATTATGTTAAATTTAAGATTAAACAAATCTGCTTTAATTTGTTTATGTGTTGTGTATATTGGTTGGGGCATGTTAGTGATTGTGTGTTTGATTCTTAAGAGTTATTCTGTTTAAGGCTAGAGGAACTGCTGTCCTTGTATGACAAGCAAAGAAACTTGTCAAAGATTCATCAGTGTACTGTAAAGGACTGAAAAAAAGGAAGGTGCCCAGAATCAACTTTAAATTACTGTTTTTCCCCTCCAGAATTTGAATGTATGTAAAATGCTCTTTTGGCTTGTTTTTTTTTTTTTCCCTATTTTTCGGGTTCCATTCTCATCTCTGTAATGTAGTAAGAGCAGAGCACTATGGAATAGTATGAATTGAAAAATTACTGCCTAATATTTTTTAAATGGGAAAGCCACATTATATGACCTTGTCATTCAAACTATTCTTAGAATAGGAGCCAAGTTCTGTCTCAGCAAAAAAGAATCAGAATGCTAAAGAGAGACAGGATGCTTTGCTTGCTGCTCCTTGTAATGACTTTTTTTTTTTTTAAATCAGAAATAGTAATGTAGTTATCAGAAAGGTAGATGTGAAAGAAAACAGTTCAAACTTACTGCAGCTGTGTATTACCCAAGAGAGGGCATCAGGAAGCACTGCCTTAGCAGGCAGTCAAACTTCCTATGGATAGGGGCTAATTGAGAGAAGTGTTACAATGCACATCAAAAGGGTAGATTGATCCCATCAGGTGAAACAGCAAGTGGTAAATCAGAATATTTAAGATATATCAAGGAAACTATTTAGATGTCAGCTGCATTCCTCTGGCAGCTAAACAGAGGGACAGATCCAGAAAGGAAGGAAAATCATGGCAAGGCCAAGACCATGAAATATCAAATAAATTGAAACATCTGGGCAAGAATCATATAAAAATATATATTTCCCATCTTAAAAAGTGAAAAAAAATACTTTTACCAGATCATATCTCTGTGTGTACAGCTGGCATCTACCTGTACAGCAACATAATCTAAATATCTAAAGTAATGTATAGACCTTTGTGATGTTATGCATTGTTAAGGAAGTTACTTACATTTCTCTTGCTTAAGTAGCCTCATTTGTAAGTCATTTTTGAGTCTCCTATTAAGAGACATGGCATACTTGCACACCCCAGAGCCCCCAGAGGGTGTTACAGTGAAGGACTGTCTGATGCTGAGACTGTGCCCTCATCTGTTCTAAGCTGAATTTTTCAGGTGGCCTAGACAAGCCCACATCTGCAGATGTGTTTTCTTTTTCATTTAAACAGAACCGTTTTTTTTAAATCCTCGCACGCCTTTATTTTACATTTGTAGTTAAGAAAAATGAAAAGTTGAACATCAGAAGATGGGTTGTGTGGAATGTATCTATATGTTCACATGTTCAACACAGTGGTGAGGGTCTGCTTCAAAGCGGTGAGAGAAAAGAAAGAGAAATGAAGGCTCAAAACAACCCCTACTACAAACATTTTAGGAAAGATATCCCAACAGTTTTTGTAGAAGGCAGGCACACAAGCACCTATCTACAAAAGAGGACTCAGCCTCTGGGACCCATCTGGTCACAGATATCTCCGGAGCCTTGAATCTAACTAAGGGACAAAGTAGGGTTTTGGTTTGTGTTGGGTGACCTGAATAACACAAGGGCTGTGATGGGGAGTTTTGGACTCCCTCTTAAATTTAAGTGGATAAATGGGTCATAGAGTCATAGAATCATTAAGGTTGGAAAAGACCTCCAAGATCTTCGAGTCCAACCTTTGACCAACCACTACCATATCAACTAAGCTGTAGCACTAAGTGTCATGTTCAGACATTTCCTAAATACTTCCAGGGAAAGTGACTCCACCAACCCCCTGGGCAGCTCGTTCCAATGCTTGACAGCCCTTTCAGTGAAGAAACTCTTCCTAATGTCCAGTCTGAACCTTCCCTGGTGCAGCTGAGGCTCTCACTCGGCCACTGGTTGCCTGGGAGAAGAGACCAACCCCCACCCTTGCTACAACCAGGCAGTTGTAGAGATCAATAAAGTATCAACAGTCCTATAGTTCCCCAGATCCTCCTTCAAAATCTTCGTATAGATGGACATCACTTTGGCTAACCTCCACTCATCTGGGCCTTCCCAGTTAACTAGGACTGATGATAAATGATGAACAGCAACTTGGTGAGCTCTTCTGCCAGCTCCATCAGTACCTTTGTATTACTGCAACCCTAGGGTATATCACCGTGTCCCGCAGCTGTAGGGAGGAGGAGAGAAGATCCAGCAGGCAGGAAATATGCAGCAAGATTGATTTATTTAATTATTTTACAAACTCTTTTTTAGACTTTTTTCTTCATAGTCTAATTGGACAAAGGATCAGCCACCCCTTGGGGTGATTGACTAAAATCCTAAAACATCCATTGTCAAAATATTTTTCTACTGTACTATAAACAAGACTTTTCAAGGTTGCAGGTGGTTTAGTTGTTTACATAACTCTGCTACCTCTTCTGTGAGAGAGAAAAGCCTCTCATGGGCTTAGAAAACAGCAAGAAAATCCTAGCTAGCAGCATTTTTGTATCTACACCTTTGGATGAATCCCATCTGCCCCCATATTCTTATGGGTGTCTCAGTGGGTCAGTAGGCCTCTAACTACTTCCTCCTGGATTGCAGGGGCTCTATTCTGCTCCCTGTCCCTGTCTGCCAGCTCAGGGGGATGGTTGCCCTGGTCTTTCTGTTAAAGACTGAGGCAAAGAAGGCATTAAGTACCTCAGCCTTTTCCTCATCCACCATGTTCCCCTCCATATCCAATAAAGGATGGAGATTTTCCTCAGCCCTCCTTTTGTTGTTAATGTATTTATAAAAACACTTTTTATTATATTTTACAGCTGTGGCCAGATTGAGTTCTAGTTGAGCTTTCACCTTTCTAATTCTCTGTCTCCATAACCTAAGGCCACCTTTGTACTCTTCTTGAGTTGCCTGCCCTTTCTTCCAAAGTTCATAAACTCTTTTTTGTCTCCCCTGAGTTCCTGCAAAAGGTCCTTGTTCAGACAGACCTTCTTCCCCGCCGGCTTGTCTTTTGACAAATAGGGACAGCCTGTTCCTTCACCTTTAAGATTTCCTTGTTAAAGTATGTCCAGTCTTCCTGGATCCCTTTGTTATTAAGGACTGTTTCCCAAAGGACTCTCTGAATCAGTGTCCTGGTTCAGGGTCTAGTTGCTCTAAGCACTTGGGCTGTCATGTTAAAGGGAGCTCTGTCTATATGGGAGGTCAGAACCATTGACCACATTTTTGAAAAATCTACTAAAACAAACATGAGAGATGAAATAAACATTGAAACACAACATTTGTGAATATTCCTGACATATACAAGGAATTATTCACTTCTGCTATGCCATTTATGGCTTTGCATGAGGTCAGCAGTATGTGTTCAGCACCTGGGATATCTTTACTGGTAAGCTTAGACTTCTAAGGAATTTAGGTACCTCCTGAGTTAGCTTTCAGCACAATCCAAATGCCCAGGAAAGGCATCTAAATCCCTAGAGAGGGACTTGAATAGGCAGCCTTAGTGACTGGCATTTAATTTCAGTTAATCATTTAACACCGAGGAGTCATGAAGGCACTGCTATTAAAGGAGGGTCATTTAAAAAATAATATCACCAGATGCTTATGAACAAATATTTTATCAAATTTATATGATGAAATTAAAAAAAAAAATCACAAGTTTTATTGATAAAGGTGAAGGTTCCTGTCTCACATTTTGGCTTTACTGGATTTTAAATCAGAAATCCCATACAAAAAAAATATTTTAAATGGATTTAAAATTTCATTTCTCAGAATGTCATTCTGAATGAAGAACTATCAACTCTTCTGATTTTACTGGAGCCCATGGTGATCTATTCTTGGTTATACAGTATTTAAAGTTTTTCAGCTACATAGAAGACATAAAATCATTACCGATAAAATTTACTGTTGACAAAGATTGATGGAGGGGTTATTACAATGAAGAATACAGATCACTAATGTAGAAAGCTGGATCACCTTGCAAACTCGGCCCAGTCCATATGTTTCTGCCTCCCTCCATGTAAGATAATAAATATATCTGGAGCAAAGAATGTAGGTTGGGCATCCAATATGAAACCTAGAAAAAAAGTGAGTCTGAGGGACATCATATTGGAGCGTCAGCTGGAGGTCCAGAGTAGCACTGTGGTTTATAGGGATTACATATAGAGAGCTGAATGTTGAGTAGTAGAGGGAAGTATCTAATAGCACTATCAGTGAGAATGACTGCTGCTGCTGAGATGGGATGTGTGCCCAGCTCTGGTGCATGCCTTTTATAAAAAGAAAATTGATAAACAGGTTATGTTCCAGAGAAGAAAGAAAACAATTTAAAACAAAAGTTAAAAGGATCTTAAAGCATAGAATATTCAAAAATGATGCCAGTCATTAGTCAATGTTTCTTACACTCTCCGCCTCAGGCTTTCCTTTTACCATAACTTCCTTGAATTACAGCAATTTCCTTTAAATCTTTCTTTCTCTTACATCTAGGCTCTTCAGAGGCTTTTCCCACAGCTTTACTTCAGTAGCCCTCTAGTTGTTTTCTCAGATTATTAATTATTCAAGCAAAAACTTTCAGGAAGCCAGGTGAGAAAAGCCCTTTCTCAGTAGCAAGACCTTGGTTCTAATCTTAGTCCCATGCCAGGTCCCGTAGTCAGAGGGCACATTCTGCCAACACACTTACCTCTTTTTTGCCTAAAAGGTACAGTGACCTGCATGACTAGCACTTGGGATGTAGTATGAAAAGTAGATATAAAATTAAGATAGTTGTGCCCTAAAAGATCAGAAGACATGTTTCAGAGCATTAGATTAACCTAATGTGTTTCATTTATGGACCTTCAGTATAGGTGTATATTTCTGAAAATGTTTTGTTCCAAGTGTTTTCGAAAAAAGTGAGCCACAATAGCTTTCCCTTGCAAAATAAAATGTACAAGATAGGGAGTAGATCCAAACTATCTCTACTGATGTCACAGGCAGCATGAATCTCATTTTGCCTGTGTGTATTAAAGCTGTAAGCACAAACTTCCCCAAAGAGCACTCCAGCACAGAGGATCTGTCCTAATAGTAAGGGAGGGTGGAGTGGGAGGGTGGGAAGTTGCAAATTATCAATGTTTATAAAATATTTTCTTTTTATTGAGTACAATTGTCAAAAATATTCAGGAGTCTGACTGCTGGATAAAATGTGAAGTCATATGGTCAGACATAATGTAGCAAATGCTGAGAACATATCTGCAACAAATTATTCCAGTTGAATTAAGTTTCACCTCTGATCCCGAGAGCAAACCTCTGGAAAGAATGGGCGAAGGCTACTATAACTATAAAGAAGAAGTGATAAATCCTCTTTTACTTGATTAAAAGCTTCTTGCTTTTCAGTCCATCGAAAGCCGTTTGTAACACCCACAGAGGAAAACAGAATAACAATTTGAATACCAGTAAGACCTGTGGTGTTACATGGTACTGCACCTCGTACTGGGACTTTAAGTGAAATCATCCACTTGAGAAAAAACAGAGAACAGAAGCTGAGGACATCTCCATGCTCACACAAGATGAGGCTTCTGGTGTAAGAAGACGACTCTGCGCTCTTCATGCTGCTGTTTGCTTAGCCTATCCTAAGAACCTGATGCTATTTCTTTCACTTTTCAGCTTTGAACTGGAGTTCCTTGCTGACTTACTAAAATTGGATCATCACTTTCTCTATATTAACTTGTCACCGTTATTTTACTCAATTTTAAACCCAGGGCTTCATTCACTTATCCTTTGTACACTTATTGATTTTATTGTAAGGGTTGTAGGAGAGTGTTGATACACAAGAAAAATCCATCTACCTTACCCTTTTTCTAAACCACAGTCTCACTATATCCTAACAGGGAGATTTTTCTTTTCTTCCAGAACCCATGCATGGTTATTCCATCTTCCTGAACATGCTCTCAAGTTGGTTTGCTTATCTTCTGTTAAAGCAAGAGCTGGTAAAATCTGGAAAAGAGACCTGTTATTAAGAAGAGAATCAATGCATAAGATTCTAAACAGAAAATGACCACATCCCTCCTTCAGCAGTTTTGTGAGGACTTTGAAAAAGAAAAAAGCCTGGATTGGTCCCAATATTGGTATACAAACCCACCTACCAAGAAATTTAAGCAGTGAATAGAGCATCATGTTACACTTGGCTCTGTCAAATACTCGAATAAAGCCATTGTGTCTGAAAACCAAATTTGTTCTGCTTATGCATCCAGGATGCAAACTTGAATTTTCAAAACAAACCCATGGTAACAGAATGTTTCCTCCAGATGGCAAGAAAATGCCTTTAATTCTCTGTCACAAATAAAGTACAGAACTCTAGTCATGTTTGTTGCTAAAAGAGGTTGTTCCTTTCTGGAACTGCAGGCTGGAAAGAGCTTTATTTTCTGTAACTGTGGATGAAATTCTGGACTTAAATTCAGTAGATTCTTGTCATTGGTTTGAGTGGAGTGAGAAGCTGACAAGTCATACTGTAAAGGAAGGAGTATATATGTGTATGTGGTGAATATGAGTATATAAGAGTATATACTGAAAAGAACTTGGAGCTTCCTTTTACAGGGGAAATGAAATGCACAATAAAAATCAATTAACCTGAAATGGAAGAGAGCTGCTCTGACTCATCATTGGAAATATGAATATTCTTTGGCTTTGGCTCAAAGGAAGCAGGCACATATAAACATTTCTTCAAGTCTCTTTAAAATATAAACATGAAAAAACATAATGTTTTTTATAAGAAGACTAGGTCTGCATGTATAGGAGGAACTGGTTGTGCTATGTGATCTGCAGTTATGAAAACGTGCAGGTAGAAATGCGTTGCCTATTTCTCCCATAAGACATTGCCTTGTTGAAAGCAAAGACTGAGGGAATGAGCACTTATTAGAAGGAGGGATAGGCAAACTTGTTTTGGAAAAGATCAGAACAAATTGTGTTTTCATAGCTGTATAAACTGCACAGAGTGGGATGTGCAGTGCCAAACATGTTGAGCAGGGAGATTACAAATATGTTCAGTAGGAAAAGTGTGAAAAAAAAGGCTGTAGCTCTCTCTCATCTTCCCCAGAGCTGAGTATCTCTTTCTGAGTGTTAGGGCAGTAAGTCAGTAAGTGTGGAAGTAGGTGACCTAAGGATGTAAGGCTCGAGCTTTTACCAACACATCTGTGTGTAACCTAGGCTTTTCACTTCCAAGAAGAGCACCCTAAACCCTTGATCTTCACACACACTTTACACTTTCTCTGCAGAAAGTGTGCCATTCATTAGAAAGTCATGTGTGGAGCCAGCAAGGCAGTCTGAGTTACACAGTATTATTCTATTTATGAGGAAAACATTCCTGCAAGAGAGGGAAAAGGCAATATAAATTTTTACATTGCATTACAAAGCATTTTGTGTACCCAAATTCCCACCTTTAGCTTACTCTGCTGTTTCTGTCTTAATATGTTTCTGGTACTAAGGGAGATACAGCCTTTGGGCTCTTTCAGTGCTTCATCCCTGTAACTTTAGCAGTCACCTGTATACTGCCTAGTTCTTGCCTAGTTCTCTAAAATATTTTTAGCTGTTGTTATTACAGCTGTACGCTATAAACCAACACTGCATATCAAAATAAGTGAGAAAAGGAAAAGGAAAATTGCACTTATTTGTAGTGGAGTGAACTGTTTCTTGTTATGGAAGCAGAACGTACCACCTGCTGCATGAAGGGTGGTTACAAATAGCAATACATGCACATATTCAGACCTTCCCACACACAACCTCATTCACCCACACACTCTGGCTGCTCAGTAAGTAATCGCACTTCATTAAATTCAGCTCCAACAACTTGACCAAATCCTGTTGTTCTTCCTCAAACCAAATTTCTCTGTATTCTATAATTTGGCTTTCATAAGACTCAGAATCTGTGCTTGTTTATTTATCATGGAATGGTACAATGAAAATAACACAACCTCTGTGAATACAGAAAAAGACAGATACTGGATGGGTGAGGAGTTTTCAAATTTAATTATAATGTAATTATAATTTTAATTATAATTTGATTATATACATATAATTATATACATATATATGTATGTAAATTTGGAATTTATTGTGAGACTATTTAGGGGTTCTGTGAAGCCTTTAGCAGTCAAATACAGAAGTGATTATTGACTATTAAATGTGCCAAGTTCTATTTTTAACATCAGGCAAGGTTTCCAGAACAGATCTCTCTTAATGAATGAATTGTGACAAAAACACAGCCAGATCCACAAGCAGATTCATTGTGATAGCATGACATGTTGCCACACAAAACATTGATTTGTCAAGAACCTAATGAAATTCACTAATTGAAGCTCAGCATTTAAATCCTTGAGGTTATTCCTAGTGTGCCTAGTAATGAGAATTCACAGCAGCTGAGAGGCTAAGCCAGGTGACATCGCAGCCAGCCTGTAGGAGATACTGCAATGCTCTAGCAACACAAATGTAGCAATGCTTATCCTGAGGTACTACAGGGAAAGGTGATTTAATTTTAAAACAAAACCTGTTTCATCCATTCACACTCACATGGTATCTCCCACTTATTAAAACCCATTAAAGCCTGTTTGTCCAAGTAGACCGTTTGGTATCCGAGGCATTTGGATTGAGGAGATGTGAGCAGGATTCCTTGTGATGACACAGAAGGTAAAGGGTTGTGTTGTCCTCATATTTCCTTGTATTGTCTTGTGCTGGTTTTCAATAGCTTTTTTGTTCTCTATGAGCTGACAGTTTTCCAGCCCTTTAAATCTGTGAGCAGTGAGAATTAACCACCATGTTTTGCCTTTCAGTCTGGTGGTCCTAAGCAGTTGAAGGTAAATATACTGAGATTGTCTTAATTTGGGGCAACCACCAGCATATGACATTCTTGTGACCATTTTTCTGATTTGTCTTTGTTCCTCCTCATTCATTCCTGCTCAGAAGCTGAAGTGTATGCACAGTGTGCAGTTACACTTGTCAGCGTGTGTTTTTTCATGAACTTTAAGATGAACTGTTTGGTAAGGCAAGTAGCCTGGGGAAAACATATAGAAATGGCCAGAATTGGACCCTGGACACTGGAGAAACCATTGAATCTGCCAGCTGATTACTGGAGGGATCAGGAGGACAATGCCAGGTGCTGGGCTGACCATGGCTTCTAGGGTTCCTTGTGCACATGTCAGTTCGTGAGGCAACAGGAAGTGAGAGGATCTCAGGACAAATTACTGAATAAAGTTACTGGATAAGACTGGTTACTGACCAGTTACCGAATCCACAGTGCATGTGTGTGTGTGTGTAAGTCTGCATCAGCAGCTGGAGTGGGGCTGCAGGCCTTGGGGCTCCTATGTCTAGCTCCTCCTGGGCAGAATGGGATCCAAGCACCAGTTACAGTGCAGACAGTCTAGGCCAGTTACTGGAGGGATCCATATCATATATATTTAAATATTTCCACTAACTGGTTTTTATCCTGATGGATGGTAGCGAGGAACTGGTGGAAGTCACTGTTGCTGTCCATGTTTGCCCCGGTGCTGTGTTTTCTGCCTGTGCTAAATGGTGTGGCTGATCATCTGGTTATTCATATTGTACACATGTGTTTAACTGTGACCCCACTGGAACCACCTGCTCAACCTTTTTACTGGAACTGCTGCTGCCAAACCTTTGTCATGCTTCTGGATCAGGCAGCATCTAACACAGAGATGTTCCTTTCCTGCTGCTTGTGCAAAGCCTTTGACACTGTCCCACACCATCTTTGTCTCTAAACTGGAGAGATGTAGATTTGATGAATGGACCATTTGGTGAATAGGATTCTGTCTAGAGAGTCACACTCAGAAAGTTGTGGTCATTGGCTCAGTGCCCAAGTGGAAAGCAGTGATGGGTGGCATTCCTCAGGGGCCGGTACTGGCATTGGTACTTTTTAACATCTTTATCCATGAAACAGACAGTGCGGTTGAGCGCACCCTCAACAAGTTAATCAATGAGACCAAGCTGTGTGGTGCAGTTAACATGCTGGAGGGAAGGGATGCATCCAGAGGGGGCCTTGACAGGCTTGAGAGGTGGACCTATGAGAACCTCATGAAGTTCAACAAGGCCAAGAGCAATGTCCTGCACCTGGGTTGGGACAATCCCAAGCACAAGTATGTTCTGGCAGGAGAATGAATCGAGACTAGCCCTGGGGAGAAAGACTTCGGAGTGTTTGTGGATAAAAAGCTCGATATCAATTGGCAATGCATGTTTGCAGCCCAGAAATCTAACCACATCCTGGGCTGCATGAAAACAGGCATAACCAACAAGTCAAAGGAGGTGATCCTCCCCTTCTACTGTACTCTTGTGAGACTGCACCTGGAGTGCTGTGTCCAGGTCTGGTGTCCCCAGCGCAAGAAAGATGTGAACCTGTTGGAGGAAGTCCAGAGGAGGGCCATGAAACGGATGAAAGGGCTGGAGCATCCCTCCTACAAAAACAGTCTCGGAGAGTTGGGGCTGTTTGGCATAGAGAAGAGAAGGCTCTGATGAGAAATTATAGCAGCCTTCCAGTACATAAAGGGGGCTTACAAAAAGTCTGGAGAGGGGCTTTTCATGAGGACACGTAAGATAAGGGGAATGGCCTTAATCTGAAGGAGAACAGGTTTAAATTGGATTTTAGGAAGCAATTCTTTAAGGGTGGTGAGGTATTTGAACACGTTCCCCAGAGACTCTGTGGACTCCCCATTCCTAGAGGTGTTCAAGACCAGACTGGATGGCCTCTGAGTAACCTGGTCTAGTGAAAGGTTCCCTGACCACAACAGGGGGATTAGAACCAGATGGTCTTTAAGGTCTCTTCCAATCCAAACCACTCCATGATTCTATGGTTCTCTGGTTTTGCCTTTGTTCTTCCTGGCAGTGATACCAGTGAGATTTTCATGTGCAAAATGCATGTGATTGATGTTGCTATTAACTCAAATTTTCTGGCATGATTAATTACCTCAGTTACCCAGTACATGGCATTCTAAAGAAATGCCATTTTAGGAAGTGCACAGTATCTGCCATATAAAATTCATAAACCTTTATGCACTCTTTAGTTGGACAGATGAACATTGTGACATACAAAGTTATTAATTGTGTTTAAAAATGTGCACCAATATTTATATAGTGCAATAAGATGACATAACACTCTGTGAAAGTGAAAAATGGTTTCTGCCTTGAGGAGTTTATAGTTTAAACTTAGAGCTGACAACATAAGTGATTGCAAACATGGGAGTTACAATAATAGGAAAGTTGCATTTGCTATATTCTCCCTTTCTTGTTTACTCTTGTTTCTGTCTCAGGGAACAGCTTGTAATTACTTAATTGATGTGAACTGAAAGTTGCTCTGTAGTGAAGCAGTCATATAGAGGAAGTATGTGGAAGTGAGAGGTTATAACAAAGAGAGGGAGAAACATGGGACAAGAGGAAGGTAAAGAGTATAAAATAAGAGAAACAGTACAGAAACAGTCATGAAAAACAAGCTGAAAAGGAAGGAGGAAAAGAAATAAGTAAAGAAACAGAGAAGACCTGTTACAGAACATCCATAAAACTAGATAAACAATGACAAACCATTTATTATACATTCAAGACCAAGATGCTGAAAATTTCAGTATGGTGTATATTCTGAGGGCTTTGGGACAATCCCCTTCGGAAGAGGGTAGAATAAGCCAGAGTAGTTTGTCAGCAACCCAATCCAGTTACTATTGCTGTTGGAGTAGAGAGACCTGTAGAGGAAGCTACAGCTTGTTGTGTGCCTGGCTTGTAGATTTTGTGCAGTTCCATGATCATACAGGGACCTTCTAGGGCAATTGTCGCAGCGGGGATTACTGCAACAAGTATATTTCAAACCAGGAGTCCCGTGGAAACGAAGTATATATGGACAGATTCGTGGTAGATGTTTCAGAGATGTTTATTTCTCCAGCCGCATGGCCGGGGCTCAGCTCAGGAACTTCGCAGTCACGGGACCCGAGGGTCCTTGGCGTTATCAGGGAACCCAAACCAACCAATGGGGAATGAATCTGAGCAGGGGCACGGAAACCCCGTGTCTCCCCCCCAGGGCCCATCTCCCAGGGCTCCATGGCAGGGGAGGGACCCCAACAGGCAATGGTCTCCAAACTTTTTTGATTGTACACCCCTATTAGTAAAAAAGTTTTGAGCACACACTGTCAATATATTATGTATGCATTTATGTATAAAGTACATACATCTACTACTCTGATATTTTATATGTCCTTTATAAAACATACAAACATCTTGGAAATTAAAAAAAAAAGAGACGAGGTAAAAATGAAATATTTTAATTTTTTATTAATGATACTAAAACCATTTTCTTTCCTATCCCAAATGGACTGTGTACCTGTGGGGTGCAGGCACACCAGTTTGAAGACTGCAGCTCTGGGGTACTGTTGACAAGACAAAATTATATGACAGTGATAAACAATACTGTGCTGAGCTCAATCAAGAGTTCTTTGCTCAAACAGATATTTTCTCTTCTGGAAGTATTCTTCAGTATTATCAGTAGAACAGAGAAAGACAGTAGAAGAGAGAAATCTATCTACAAGATGAGAAATGTTAATTCATTTGATACGATTTCTTGGAAAAACTTCCTCATGGATTTAAATTTGTGTCTACAAAAAAAAGAGAAGGTTCTGAGATTAAAAAGGCATTCAAAACTAGTGACTAGGATGGGAGAAATTTTTTTGTTAAATCCAGGTTTGAACTGAAGATTGACATTACTACTGATGGCTAGATTCCTAGTATGAACTAACTTTTCCTGGTAGTAATTAATGACTCTGCTGTAGATTTCTGTGATTTATATTCAAGGTGAATCTACTTGCTGTGGAAAGATTTGTATATATTCTGTAATGTAAGTTTCTTAATGAGAAAAATGCAGTAAACTTATCTAGTTCAGAGACATATCTCGTTCTTTATCCATGCATAACCAATCCATGATAATAGGGAAATTTATTTGTATAGATATGTCTGTGTCCTAGCTATATGCTGAGAAAATTTATTTTTAAACAGTCTAGGCACAAATATGAAAAAATGTAATGAGAAAGATATTACAATGGCAGAAAACATCTTTAAAGTCTCACCATATACATTATCTTCCAAATAAAATCTGTCATATATTGTCTGTATGGACAGTAACAAAAATGTTAGTTAGTGAACGGTACCTTTGTCAACTAAAACTTAAAATCAGACGCACAATTTGCTTCATTTAGATTAAAAAGTAAGTTTGGATTTCATATACAATTCAGCATGTTGTGATAGATCAAAGAGAGTGCAGCCTTATACACAGCATATAGAAGATGAATTTTTTTTTCAATCCTGGTTGACCCTCTCTTCCTGTAAAAAGAAAATAAAAGGCAAACAAAACTCACTGGATCATTGCAAAAAATCCTACTTCAAAAGTAGATCTGCCAATATGTGTAAATGTTGATTAAAATGCACCAAAAATCAAATTTAAATTATATTTAGATTATTTTGAAAAGCGAAATTATTTGTGTCAAACTTATAGTTTAAAATATAAAATTGCTATGTAACAATGAATGGCTTGGAAATAGTTATGTTGGACAAAATAAACAGTGAAGACTGTGATTCAAGGTTATGAAAAAGTATTCTCTTGATTTCAATCATTGACATGGGAATAATATCTGGAACTTAACAGCTGGACTGAAAAAAAAAAAAATTAAACCAGGAGTAAAATTTTAGTCCCTTTACAATAATAGCCAGATACAACATCCTACAGATCTATCAATCCCACATACTTTTCTAACACAGTTCTTATACATACTGGTTTTATACATATAACTTATACTAGCCCACAGCCATACAATCTGGAATAGATGTGGGTTTGCTACTTTGTCTGCATTTTCTCTAACCAATCTTATGTGACACTAGGAAAACATATTTAGTTGTAATTTTTATTACATTCTAAAAATCAGGCAGTGCATGACTATTTTAATATATGTGTGTATATTGATACGTCTTCTGGAATAGTCTTAAAATAGCGTTGTAAAAAGGAAAATATCAATATTTAATCTCATCACATTTAGGAGTGATGTTTTATATTACTGTAACTCCTTGTTAAGAGATTTTGCAAATTAGTCTATTGTACAACAGGATATGAATGTTTCCTGCTCTCCTCTTTCATTAATGATGAATAATAACTGCAGGAAAAATCACACAATAATCATGCTAATCAGCAAGATGGATTTTCATACAGTAGACTACAAAATTTGCTACTCTTCATGATGCTGGCATGTAACAAAAATTCCTATGCCTCTTGGTGAGAAAGAACAATATCTCTCCCACAAGTATTTTTCTGGTTTTTATATGAAGAGTAGAGCAGCTGTACAGTCACAATCGGGTTGCTCTGACCATTAGACATGATTCAGAAAGAGTACAAGAAGAAGATAATTATATAGTGAGGAGGGCTGTGAGCCCTTGGCACAGGAGCCCTCTGCACTCCCTTGGAGGAGAGAGGCTTGAGGGCAAAAAGACTTTCCCCAGAGATAAGCAACCTTCCTCTGGGTCATGGTGACAAAGTGAACCACCCCCAGCGTGCCTGGTTTCTATATGGTAATAGCCTTTACCCAGCTGGCTAGTTGGTTTCTACCCCACCCCCTGCCTTTCCCATAAAAAGCCCCCTGTTTCTGCCCTTCAGTAGGGAGCCTTGTCCCTGGCCTCCCCTTCACAGGGGCTGCTGGACAATAAAAGCTGCCTCTGTGGAATTGCCAAAAGAGGCTCCTGTCTGTCTGTCCCCGAGTTCGCCTTGGGTGATTTCACAAAAAGCTGAACCACAAGAGCTGGAATCCCTTGTATCAGAGAAGTTGCTACACTTGCTGGAATCACCTGCTGCCCAGGGAGACCTGCCACCACCCCTGGAAGAGTTGTTCTTTGCGGGATGCTCTCTCTCGGAAGGTCGCAGCACACCGGGTTGTCCACCCCGGCTCTCTGACAGCAGTAATATAGCAATATTTCTTTTGTAAATCTTCCAAACTCTCAGCAATCAGCAGCACAAGGAATCATGGAATTATTAAGATTGAAAAAACCTCCATGATCATTGAGTACAACTTTTGGCCAATCATCAAATCAGACTAAACCACAGCATTAAGTGCCACATCTAGTCACTTCTTAAAGACCTCCAGGGACAGTGACTCCACCACCTCCCTGGGCAGCCCATTCCAGCGCTTGACAACCCTTTCAGTGAAGAAATTTTTCCAGATGTCCAACCTGAACCTCCCCTGGTGTGGGTTGGGGCCATATCCTCTTGTCTTATTGCTAGTTGCCAGAGAGAAGAGACTGATCCCCACCTGACTACAGCCTGCTTTCAGGCAGCAGTGGAGAGCGATAAGGTCCCCCTGAACCTCCTTCCTTCCAAGCTAAACAACCCCAACTCTCTCAGTCAGTCCTCATATGAGTCACTCTCTAGGTCCTTCACCAGGTCATTGGCCTTTTCTGGACATGCTCCATATGAGCCAAGGTCATACTTCTTGTTTAAGATGCTTGATGAACTTCTCTTTTATTTTCTTATTACTTTTCTTTTTAATTATAAGAAGTTTGTCCTGGAATTCCTAAAGTGTCTCAATGATGAACAGGAAAACAGATTTATTGAAACAAATTTTGGGGAAAAGAAGAGTTGCAGGAGTAGAGGAAGAGGGCAAATAACCATAGACAATCAAATGGGATCTCTTTGAGGAGCAAGGTTAGTGAAACGCTGGTGACAGATCTCTGGCACTGAAGACAGCTGGCAGAAGACGGTCTATAGTTTATCATTACATAGTACTAAACTCTTTTACCATTCAAAACAAACAACATGAAATTACCTATGAGGAATGGATTCTGGTCTACATAAATCCATTATTCCAATTTAAATACTGTTTGAGAGAGTGTTTTGACTTGGGCCAAACTCACACTAAGGACCATACTAGAAATTTAAAAATATACAAACAGTTTCACAGCTGATTAAACTTCCACGCCCAAAAGTCTTTTCTGGCAATATTGAATTATTTATGAAAGATGAAACCTGTGTGTTTCTAAGGGTGTCTGAAGCTCTTCAGGGCTCTGTTAGACTAGAATTAAACAATCTTTTCAACATGTTGGTTGCTGTTCTAAAAAACTTGTAATCTTGAGGGGAGAGTCTCAAATTACAGGAGGAATTTTCTTCATCTTAGGAGAAGCTTTGTTCTATTAGAAGTCAGTTGTGCCTTTTAAAGAGATGACAAAATAGAACTGAGCCTTAAGGGGAAAATAATTGCCCATTATAATACACAGAGCGGCATGGGAGAAAATTGATTAGCCATTCAAACATGGTTACATCCATTTTCATCAGGATCTTGAGAGATGTCACAGAGTTTTGTTACCAGTGGCACTGAAGGAGGTTGATCCATCCCTGTGAAAGAGTCAGGCAGATCTTTCTCTCTCCTCCAAAGGAGATCATTAACTATAGTAATCATCCTGATTGCTTAGGTAAGCTAGTCTTCTCCATTTGTTCCTCTCCTGCAGAAGATAAGAATTTAGATCCTAATTTCTGCTGAACACAAATGTTCCCAACTCAGCATTAATGAAATATTTAGGAAACACAATGTAATCAAGACACATTCATTCTTCTGAAATAGCCAATGAGTCTTTTCAATTGATGAGCTTAATAGAAAATTTCTGACTAATTAGGTCAGATTAAAAACTGAAACTTTACTTTTGTCTTCAGACTGCAGCCCACTCCAATATTACATCTTATAAATGAAGTAATATTGTTTAACTAGTTTCAGGAAATTTTTAATGCTATGAAACCTTTTTTTTTTTCCTGGTTTGTTTTTATTTTGTTTTTCTAACAGCCAGTTAGAATGACTTAGTTGTTCTATTCAAGATTGACAAGACAATGCAGCTGAAAACGATGATTCTTTACAGTACAATACTGCTAACTTTGATACCTAGTAGATGGTGTATGAAGAACAGTAAATCCTACTTTCTTAGGAAGTTCAATGAATTCAGTGTTCAGACCACTGTACCTGGATGGATCTCAGTGTTGCTTCTTGCAAGATCAAGCCTTTAGCAAGCCTACTCTTGAAGTCAATGAAGCTTCAAATCAATATATGGATTTTCTGAGGTGAATCCCCTTAAATGATTGGTACATAATATTGTGTATAACTTTGAATGTACACTTGCAAATAACCTTGTACTGAAAATTACATTTCAGTGGCTTGCTTACTGATAACAGCTCATCACATCCTAATACAGTTAAAGTGATGTAAGAATGAGAAATCAGTGGAAGGCTTTTAGCACATTCTACTTTTGTTAAGCAATGTCAATAGACAGAAGATAATACAGAACATTTTGAATCAGCAACTCTCATTATTCACTGCCTGTTTCTAGTCCCTCTATGACTTCCTTTTTTTCCCCCTTAAAAGTATCTTAATTGATAAATGTTTAACGACCCTCAGTATTAAAAAACCCCTCTCTGTTGATGTAAGACTAAACGTATTCTTTGAACACTAATATCTACCAGCTTTTGCAGACAATTTATTCAATGTCGTGCATCTCATAACTAGTCTAACTTTTCATGACTGGCATCTGTAGTACCTGCAACTGACTGCAAGAGAATTGCAAGTAGTGTTGTGGTTTCATTTGCACTGACATTGCACTTACAGTCTTGTAAAATATGTTACAGTTAGGCTCTAGCCTAAGATCAGGCAAATCAAAAAGAGGATGAGAAACTACAGGACAAACATGACAAATGACATCACAGCAAGGCCGTTTACTTGCTGGTGCTACCCAAGGTGACCTAGCCAGGTGCTCCTCTTTAGATAACCATTGCTGAGTGGCAGCCTAAGGAAAGCAATATAATGACCTACTGAAGAGCCAATAAAGGATGAAGGATCCTAAGTTGCCAAGAGTTTATCAATTTCTGGTCTCTTTGCAACATGTAACTTATGTAAAAGTAGCAGTATGGGAGAATATGCCCCAGGAAGAGACTCTAGATGCAGCCCTATGACCACATCTGTCAGAGTTCAGTTCTACTTAACACTTTTGCTTTATTTTACTGTTACCCTCAAACAGCCTGTTACTTGCAAAAGTCTTTTCACTGCTAAAATGCAGGATGTGTCATGCTGTTCATAAACTCATGTCATAGCAGCAATTATAGCTGAAGAGATAACACCTAAGGTGTTTGACCTTATCTAGACGTATTTTATTGGAAAATACATTAATAATTCATGGTGATCCTACTTAGTGATTACATAAGGAAGATTATACCTAATACTTCATTTCTGTAGCCCATTTGTAAGGCACTATTTTAGTACATTTGTCATACTATAGAAAAGTTCATCTATTGAGTCTTGTCTCAGAGTCTTTTTGCAATAACTTCCTGTAAGAGTCCAGTAATTCATATTGTGTGGAGACATGTTTTCTGCATTAAAGGAAATAATAAAAAGTTTGTAATTACATTTTGACTTACAGGTAAAATATAACTATAATTTTTTGAAAATTATGATTTCCTCTTTTATATTTACATGCTTTTATATTTACAGGCATTACGTCTGTATCTGAAAGCCATTTACCTACTTTCTAATACACACTATCATTATATTATGAGGTCTATGTGCTGCAAAATACTAAATACTTTGGCTCTGATCCTGAAGAGGACTTGCATGCAATAAAAAAAAAAAAAATAGGTAGCCCTTGAGGGTTGCATTCATGCCTTCAAAGCACAATAATAAAATCAAACCAGAAATCTTGAGTACTTAGACAAATGTCCTCAAGGGCTGTAGTATGTATGTAAAGAGTTTGGCCAAAATTTGTCTTTACTTTACATAAGAACTCGGCCATTTAGCAGAGTGTACTCCTATGGTCTCAGAGAGACTCAGGCAATTAACACTTTATACCAACTGTCTGGAGTACTTTTATCTCTTCTCTGCTGTTTAGAGATCTCAATATCTCTGTCTTTGCTTGCTGTACTTTATGCAATACCAGTCTGTTTTCTCCCTTGATGGCTTTAGCATTATCCTTTTCACAGCAAAGTGATATTTTTTCCCCGCCTTTCCAGCAGTTAACTTGAAAATAATTTACTTTATTCTTCAAAGACTGTTCACAGAGCTTTCCATCAGCAGGCATTAACTCAGATAGGAACACTAGCTTACTCGTGTGAGAAACAAACTACCATTCTCAGGATATGGATACCTTCAAAATTTGCCTGTACCTAAAGAAATATAACTGTTGCCACTGTAAAAGAAACATTTTACTTACTGAAAAATTCTCAATTATAATTTAGCTGTTCTATATTTGTAAGCCTTGACTCTCGAGACACTAACAGCCATATAGCAAGTTCTGTGCAAAAAGATGTGTAAGATTAAGAATATGTAGATAGAACTTTGGTTGCTGTGCAAGATTTTTCAGTTCATGTCTTAATCAGCATTATCTTTATACTACTAATAATTTCTATAATATAGTTAATGGTTTATATATTTATATAACAGTAAATACCATTAAAGATGAAAGATGAGTGTTATGTGAGATGAATGATGTACATGTCAAGTCCCAAATTCATTCAGTTAATCTTCTAAAGTAATGTATAAAATTGTGTCTGGAATTCTCAGTTCTTCCTTAAGGAAAATTATAGAATGCTTAATTTTTTAATAATATGTTTATTCAAACCGGTAGTGTTTTGTGTATTTTCATACATACTCCTTTCTACCTGGCCTAAGTGTTGGCAACTACCCTTCATATGTTTGTATGAACATGGAGTTCATATAAAGCTTATTTCTGTCCAACTATTTGCAGGTTCAGACATGCAGATCCATATACTACGCACTCAAGGGTCAGTGCCACCAAAGGTAGTGCTGGCCAAAGCTTACACAGCAGTAGAGAGCCAGGTGAGGCACATCCAAAACTTTCCTGAGACTGGAAACTTTTATTCCAGGTCCTGGAAAGTAATAGAAATGTGTAAGAAGGAGGTATAAGGAAAAGTGAGGCACAGTTAGAAATGCACCAAGCAAAACCTGTTTGACCATTGGTATCACATATTAGTTATGAATAATGTAAAACTTTTCCTGCTGTTAAGAATTATGGAAAGTATTGGGTTACTTTACTATTAGGCCCTCTCCATCTTTTTCCTTCAGAGGAATAAAAGGAATAAAAAGGATGAAGGGGCTAGAGAGATTAATTTATTAGGGAATAACAAAAGACTTATAGATGCACACCTTGACTAAATAATGATTAAGGGAATAGCACTAACACTATAAAATGCTGCTTAGCAAACAATCCTGTAAGGGCGAAGCATGGGGCTAGATGTATTGTTACTTATTAATTGTGTTGCAGTTGTGCTTATTAGACCCTGCTATGTTAGCTGTTACACATGCATCCAGCTGTTGGAATCTTGGGTTTAGAGAATTTAGGTTTCTGGGATATAATAATATATATGTGTGTAACAATATGGAGGATTTGGGGTGTGGATTTGTTCTTCTTTTTTCCTTCTTCTTCACAAATCTGGGTGTTCTGGTATTGGGTCAAAAAACCCGCAGTGCGGATCATGAATAGTTAGTTATTGGATTATAAATAAAAATAAATTAATTGGCATTCCATAATTGGGTAATTTGGACCTTAAGAGACCTTGGATGTTAGAACTTGGAGCCATTTTCCACCTTGTTAACTGAGGCACATCCCATGCAGCTGTGCTATAGATAAGAAAATAATAAACATCCAAGTCCGAAGAACAACCTAGAGTCTTCTGCCTTTTAATCCAAACGCTAAGTAAAAGAACTTGTGAAATAGAGGCAAAGAAGAAAAGAAAAGATGGAAAATTAATATCCAGCAGGAAACAGTGCCTAGATACCTCACAGTGGGAACAAGGAGGAGAAGGAGGAAATACGTTGCAACAGGCTCACACAACATGGAAGTAACTAAGCTAGCAGTAGAAGTCCAGAGTTTTATTCAAGACAGTTCAGTTTAGTGGTTTCACTGGTAATTTCTCCGAAACACACCTCTGCTTCTGATTCCATGGGCATAAGAAGAGTATTATTTCAGAGATGCGGTCTGGTTCTCATTGTGTTGGCTTAGTCCAGTTATACCTGTAAAGAATCCTGTAATGCTCCTTTGCAAAAGATAAAACTAATCATCCAACTAACAGGATACAGACACTATTAGATGAGAAATCTGATCATTATCCATGCTAATCTCCACAAGTAAGTAGCAAAGTGCAACTATTAGGGAACCAGATATGTGTTGTTTTAGATTTTCACAGAAAAGCATTTTAGAAGTGAAAGTGTTTTTGTTTGCAGGCCCACAGCCCTTTACACAGTGAGACCAAGCTCTGTTTTGTCTCTTTCTCAGATGCTTACATACAATGAAATTTAAGCTTTTTTGAACACCCCACCTTCCTGTTATTCTGATTCACATAAAATTAAGCTTGCTGTGCTCATCACAGAACCTCCTGTTGAATCCAGTCCCATCCGCACTTCATGCTGGCTCATGGCCATGGTGAAACTTGTCTTGCAACACAGTCAAAACACCTCTCTTTCAGGCCCCTTGATAGCCAGGAGCTATTGTCTGCAGAAGAAAGGTGTGGTCTGGAGCATTGTCACGATGGCCACAAAGCCAACATGGACTCACTGTGCAAAATAGGGGTGCAGCCCTTGATATCCACTGCTGTAGGCACCGTTTGCTTCCACAGCACAATGCCTTGAGTGTCCCAGAAGATCAGAACCAAAAGGGAAGGATTTGGCAGTTACATATTTGCCTGTGGGTTAAGAGGTGACACAGGAACAAGCACATTATCTGAAACAGCAATTTCCATGCACTTTCTCTTTGCAGACCAATCCAACACAGGCAGGCTTAGAGTCTAAGATTTTATCCTTGCAATTAGGCTTTATTGTCCCCAAAGGTATATGTCATAACCTTTCCTAAAGAAATAATAGATGGTTTGCCTGCTGCTAATCTGAAAATAATGTTTTCATACTGCACAAAATTCAGAAGTAATTTCTGTTTAGAGCAGAAAGAATACTTTAATTTCTCTGCAAGACAGATGTTTAGAGAGCCTTAGAGTAAACACCAGTACCATCTGGATGACATGTCACCCTACCCAGATGGAAAATTGCTACTTAACACTGGCTATGGGCAGAGTTGTGTAAAAATACCATAAAATTTCAGATTAAACGATGTTGGAAAATTCATTTAAATTACCAGTAACTACTTCATCTTTTCTTGTAGTTTGAAGGAAAAAAACTCTAAGAAAATTAGCAGAGCTTACTACTATAACAAAACAGGACTCTATATTCAGAAGTTTTCAATTGTGAGGAACATTTTCTTTCAATTAAGAAATTTTGAAATGTGCTAAGTGTAAATACTGCTGAAGAAAGCTGCAGCTTGTATTCTTTTCTTCTGGCTGGTACCTTGATTGCTGCCTCTCATTTTTTCTGAAAAAAAGGAAACAATATTGCATAAGAATTATATATAGATAAGAAAATCTATAATTTCCTGGAAGGTAATGTTTTGAGATTTATTCAGATCTAGATTTAAGACTGTTCCGAGAGAACTGCGTATGTTATTTAACAGGAGCTTTGGAGGACAGAACATGTATATTCCTCTATCCAGTTTTTTTGCTATGCTGAATTACATCTCTAACCTATCATGGAAATAAATAGAGACCATTCAAAAGAGTTTAGAAACTGTGTTCAAAGGCCTATACAGGAAGAATAAATATCTCGCTTCTGACCCTGTTGACACTGTCAACAACTACAGTGGATATTGAAGTATTTTTCTAGCCCTTCCCAAATGTAACACCCAGAGAAACAGTTTCCAGGTACTTCAGTCCAGACTTGCTCTGATTCATTTCTCTGAAATACAAGGGGACCCTCTCATAGTGGCAGTGAATGAAATGAAGCTCTTGAAATGCTGTAAACGAGTGTCCCCAGGTGCTCCTTGGCTTCAAGGCACATTGCTGTTTACAGCAGCCTCTCATTTCCAGGGGTGGAAACACACATTGTGTAAACGTCGGTTGTGCAGTGAGGCCCCAGTGTGTGGCTGAGGACAGCAGCTCCTTGGTCCCCTTTTCCATGCCCTGCAGTCCAGCAGACAGTGCAGCTTGTTCCTGCTCCCCACCCTGCTCCCCCCATCCTTCCCACACTGTCTGCTGCTCCTTCTACCACCCTCCGCCAAAGCTGGAAAATCTTCCCCCAGATGTATCTAAGGCAGCCTGATCTATAACTCTGGCAACCCTTTTTACTTTGTCAGTACAGAAGAGTACCCCTAAATAATTCTTCCTTTACTCTCTAAAGGAAATGGTGATGAAAAAAGCACCACTTTTACCCTTAAAAGTCTACCACTTCTGGAGAAGGAAATACTCACTGACCACCCAGACTGTCCAGCTGGCCGGTTTTGGGCTACTGGCAGAAATCTTTCTCTCAGTGTCTGTGCTTGCCACCAAGACAACACTAAATTCTTCTGCAAGCCCCGCTGAAATGCTAGAATATATAATAATAGAAAGAGAACTCACATTAGCTTTTCTTTTAGGAAAACATGAAGGTGTATATTAAAACCAATTGATTTAAGGAATTTTGCTGAAAACAATAGTTATATCATAAAAAAAGAAAAAACTATTCTAATCAGAATGCATCAGAAAATTGAAGTGGGTCCATGCAGAATGCTGACTAGTAGGGTACAATGAATGCTAATTTTCTCTTCTAACTTCTGCTGCAGATTTGCTGAATTTAAAAGCATCTCAACTGCAATAATAATAGTTATGCAATATTTCCTAACTGCCCCCAAGGCAAACTCACATCCTGAGTGAAAAGCTGTGCCACATTCTCTATTTTGTTTATTCTCATATAGATTCTGCAGGATAAATTTCTTTTTGCTACATCTATACAGTCATGTTGCCATCAGGTAGATACACTGGTCTCTATGTGGTTAGTTATTGATTTGTGTAGTGATTGGTGAAAGAGCTGGTAAATAATTTGCTGCACTGTTTTTTCCAAGAATTACAGTATTTCAACATCCATCCATGGGTACTTCTATTGTTCATAATGATGATTGAATTACAACATTGTCCACTGTTCCTGTAATACATATCAATCTGAATAATAACTTGCTTTTGTTAGAATTACTGCCTTTAAGTCAGTGACTCACAATAGCTGAAACAACAGCTAAAATTCTGACTCCTTTTTTTACTTTTTGGAATACTATGGCCCTGATCATAGTTGCAAAAATGTCCTGAATTCAATGTGGAAATATCTGCATTGAAGGTGAATCGAACCACATGCAGGCTCAAATGCATCTGTGTTGCAACACTTACTCCATAGTGCCAGTCCTCCCAGTGCAACACATCCTTCTCCTACTCCTCTTCCTCTTTGCCACAGCTTAAAGCTGGTGATCCACCTGGGTCTGGCACTGTTATATCCTTTTTCCTGCACAAGTGGGCTTATGATAGGCTTAAAATGCTTTAAACTGCTGTGAATACAGATGTAGGCATGTTGAGTGACAGATCTATGCTGCTTCTTGTGCGGTTAACTGGCTTAACTCCAGTGAACATAAACCCCACCTGTCTTCTAAAAGGCTTCCTGCTCTAAAGAGCAAATGCTCTTAAACAGGATGTATTTCCTGGTAGATAGACACTTCCATGTGCCAGATGTATTTCAATTTTCTCAGCTTTACTGGACATCATGATGTAAGTCATTTAATCAACATGGCCTGAATTTTCTAGCATCTGGTTAGAACATACTCAGAATTAGGTTTCAGATTTGGACTGATGTTTAAATAGTACTTGGGATTTTGAATTATGTTATTAAAGTATTCTTGACCTTTCAGTTGATCTCTTATTGTTTTTTCCAAATGTAATATTCACCTTGCTTTTTTTTTCCATTCCAAGATGCTTGTTCAGTGCTATGATTATTTCTTGCGCAACGATTATCAGGTAATCATTGGAACTTCAAGTAGATAGTTAAGAAAACCCTAAAGGCTTCCCTGAGCAGTTTAAAGCCCAACAAAAGAGGATTAAAAACAAGAACTTTTAAAATCAGACACAAGGTACCATAGTAGAGTTTTCTTGCTGTGGGGAAGATTTAAATGTTAGGATCTTATTTATAAACTGAAGGTGATTGCGTTAAGCCAGATATAATAAAATTTCCCACTTAAATCTACATAAACAGAAGCCATTTATAAAATATCTGGTGACCCAACTTGTTCAATATTTGCCTAAGATTTCGAACTAAAGATTTTGATACAGATATCTCTTCACAAAAGGCATTAACCTTTCCTACTATATGAATATATACCCTGATTTCCTAGACAACTGAAATGAGAAGTCTCTTAGGAAAAGTGCGTGGCATGAGTGGGCAGCTTTTTCTTGAAGTTATGGAATTCTTTGGCATGGCAGTATTCATATGATGTTTTCCACTAAATATGGCCATGTATTGGTGACTCAAAGCAGTCCAGACTACAGCTTGGTGTCCAAATTACTGATCTTAGAGACAAAAATCAAAAGCTTGCATGCACAAAAAAAAGTAAAGAGAAAAAGGTTTTGTCTTTCAGGACAAGATATTCTGGAGACACAAATCTTTGAGGACATGACGTTTGACTCAGCTGGCTGAGCCCTCACCTGACAAATACAGCCCTCTGTTTTTAGAGTAATTGCATCATCACTGTCAATCATCCCTTCAGAGCAGGGAAAAGGTGTGGAATCTATTTCTTGAAATTGTCTCTATCTTCTGTTGTACTTCATACAAGAAAAAATTTCCCAAATTATTTTGCTCTTATCACTCCCAATATGAGATTTTGTAGCCTTTCAGTCTTACCTCTCAGGCATATAAGCAGTGTTTTAGTGTCATTATAAAGCTGTAAATATCCTTTCTTCTATCTGGTTTATAATTTGACTTTGAATTTAATATAAAAAAATTAAAAAACATCTTTCAAAATGCTCTTGGCTATGAATTCTTGTATTCCTGGGAACTTGCAGTAATAACTGCAAGACAAGCGGAGAAATGATTGTACATGGTTTTAAAATTTTTTTTTAGTTCTTGTTTTCATAAAGGCAATCAGAGAGAAAAACACTGTGGAGTCCAGTGAGGGCAGAGATGTGGAATCAGGGCTGCTCAGACTTGAGGGAAAAGGTTAGTTTCAAGAAAATATGAAACTCATTCTTCATAATATCATTTGTTTCACGAGCCAAGTTCTGTCCCGGATTTAAATTAAACCACAACCTCCATATACAATATTCAAACTTTTGAATTTCACTTAATCCATGTCAAAAAATCTGTTTCCCAAACTTTTTTAAAGGGTTACAAATATACTGGCTACCTGAATCCACTTTTGAATACATACTAAGATAAACAATCCTGCGCAGGACTCTTAGGACCTCCTAAATGAGGATAAGGCTTACTGAGCTGGTGGGGAGGCTACAAGTATCAGTTGTTTTCTTTAAATGACTTTGAGGTTTCAATCACAAAATAAATGGAAGGTGTATATAATATGTTTTGAAAGAACATGAAAAGATTTAGCATCTGGTTATTTCTATTAGAGATGCTACACATGTAAACAGTATATTTAACTTCCTTAAATCACATGAGGGAAATACTTGGATCAAAAATCAAACAAATCCATTCCAGGTTGTTAATGCTTTTTTAAATTTAGCTCATATTTCTTTTCAGTGAACACATAATTCTGGAGACGGTTGATTGGAATGTACAAAATATTTGAAACATTTTTCCTACTGAAAAACTCTAAATAAATACAGGCCTTTTTTTTACTGTATTATATAATTAAATAGTACTGGATTATATAATGAAGCTGTATATTGTTCCGTCCAGAAATTAAAGGATATTTGAATTTTTGATGATGTCTGATTCCTTTTTCTTAAAAATGTACAATTAATTAACCTGAAAGTCCAATGTTTTAAAATTATATTGCTTCACTTTTACATTGTATTAGAAGAAATTTTAGAGTATATGACTCAATAGGACAGAAGTAAGAATAACTGTACAATAAATAAGTAGAAAATAGAGTATTACCTACCACATCTTCTTCTGACAGAGCAACTGCTGACTTTCTCTCTTATTATTTAGAATTTTCTTTCAACTCTCTGAGCTTCCCATGACTACAAGTAGAACATCTGCAGCCTCTGACATTGTAACCATGAGATTTTTTACTGAAAAAGCAGATGCACCTCAAGTTGGTCAAAGCTGTGACATGCTGAAATCCAACAAGATTCCAGGAAGAATTATGTCATTGGTTTGGTTGATGGAGGATTCAGATTTCTTGCTTTGATATAACGTTGGAAATTCTTTCCTCTTCACTGGAGGAAGGAGTTAGATCTGAAATAAAGGCACTTTTTTCACTAAACCACTTCTGTAGCATTTGAATGAATAAAATGTTAAAAGGTATTTACCAGGAAGGCAAAATTTTAATTAGCTCTAAATAATTAAATGAATTAAGTTTGAATCAAATATTTTACTTGTTTACTACTATTCAAATTATTTTAGATTTAATTTGTTTACTGTCCTTCAGATGTTGTCATTCTAGAAAATAAGTCATGGACATCTGAGTTAATAACGGAAAAAAAGTAGCAGAACACTAGAAGTAAATAATATTTTGATTTTCTTTAAAAAAATTTTAAAAAAGCTGGGCATCCAGAAACCTATTATAGGTCACCCGACACAAAAAACCACTCTGAACTCAGAATTTGCCAAATGTGAATTATAACACTTTCGAATACGAGTGATGCAAATGTTTAATCCCTATGTTCCACTATCAGAGGATCCAGAAGGCATTTCCTTTTGTAACCAAAGGGATTTCTGGGTTTTAAGATAGATGAATGAGCAGGTTCAGAAATGTGCATAAGCCCTGATGGGACAGGAAGGCTTTTGCAGCATTGAATTTTATCCTCTATTATTAAATTAAGCTTAAAAAGGCCAGTTGCCAGAAAAAATAAATAATGCACATGCTAATGTTACTACCTGACCTGGAAAATATTTCCATGTTCTGCAGAGGTCTGTCATTTTTAATTTGAAGTCATAAGGAAATATAATTAGGCTGGATTTCTCATTAATAATAGAACATTTGAAATAAGAAAAAATTAGGCCACCTTCAAGTTGCTATAATACAGCATGCTTAATTTGAAAATTTAGTTATTTCTCTCCACAAAAAGGTAGAGACAGAAAGAGACCCAAGAGTGAGGTAAAACTTTCATTTGAGTTAACAGATTCCAATTGTTCAGGAAATGGTTGGACTCTGAGAAAGCACCATTTGTATTAATGCTTTTAAAGTAAACTCCTATAATACATTTTGCACTTCGTACCACCTTCATTCTGTCTTTAACACCAGAACCGTCACTGAAAGTAGGATTGGAGTGGAGACTCAAGAGCTATAACTGACGGACTAGTGTTCCCTAAAGAAGTTACAGTGAAAGGAAGGAAGGCACAAACTGGAGAAGAGAAAAGGCAGTTAAGAAGAAGTGATCTCCTCAGTGGTTTACAGCTCCATTTCACATGAGTGACCCATCCTGGTCTAATTTCTACTCTGGACTTTTTCTTTCTCACTGGACTTCTGCTGCTCAAAAAGATCAGTGTGTGAAATTTCTCTTCAGAGCAGAAAATTTTCCCAAAATGTTCTGCAACAGTGAAGTCAAGGCTACTGGCAAAAAATGGTGCAGCAAGTTTTTGTTAGGCCCTCTGTGCATGGTCAACGTTGTTGAATAATGAATAAACTGGAGACAATCTGCTGAGCAAAAATAACTGCAATGCATGAAATTTTGCAATACTATGAATTGAGGGCAGGAATTATTAGTCATCCACAACTCTCAAAGTCTGAACACTTTGTGTAGTTGACATGCCGCTGTTTCTTAAGAGACGTCATTGGGTGTCTGCAACTACCCATGGAAATTATACATAGTATTTGTTGCATGTTTAGTTCTTCTCTTGCAAATGAGCACTTCCCTGTTCTGCTTATTACCTCCAAGTATTGAAAAACATCTTTTGCTGCTATATATTCTCTTGTCAGCCTCACCATTCAATATTGGCAAACATGAGGCAATTGCAATGTCCCCCAAAACTTGCACTTTTTGTATAATATTTTTATTTTCTACCAGTTGCACTCCTGTCCTCTCTGAAACGCATTCTTTTCTGATATTCTCCATCCATGACAATTTAAAATGCTTGATGGAACTACAGTTTTTTAGTGAGATTAGGTTTTTATGTTTAACAGTTATGATTTAACAGCAACTGTCATGCACATGTATTGGTTTTGATTATCTAACAAGGACAAACTTCACATCTGTCACCTATAAAAGGAAGGTATTTTCCTCCCTTCTGAAACAAAATTGAGAAATAAATTTTCAAGTTGGATTTGAACCTCCTTACTTAGCCTTATTGAAGGAAGGCCAGAGCTAAAAGGGAAAATGAAGAGATAATTCTAATTATCCATGTGAAATTTTTGAGTTTGGATTGAATCCTGAAGTTTCTTCCCCCACTGCTGTAATTTAGCCCTCAGTCCGTGCTCAATCTCCTCTTTAACAGACTTATCTAAATGTTTAAGATAAAGTTGTGTAAAATTCTACTAAAATCCTCCTGTTATTAATTTATAAAGGTATTGGGGATAGCGGTAAGATTTTTAAGAGTTCATAAGTAACTTAATTTCCTAAGAAAAGGAGGCTTATGCATGTCTATATGCATGAAGCCTCTTATCAGATTTTAGAGCCTCTGTCCAATCTCAATCATTATAAATGGAAGAGTGCAAGACTTTGTTTCTATGAATTACAAAAACAGAATCCTGGATAAAACAGAAAAACTGTATTGGGGTTTGCACACACTGTTATAGTGTGCAACCCTCACATTTCATAGAGAGAATCTGAGCTTACACTCAATATACAAATCAATAGGAAAGTGAGCTTGGTTGCTTCTGCTGCTCACAGCATCACATTTATGGTACTTTACTCTGCGGTAATAATTTTGGGAAACACAACTTTGACTTTTGTGTTCATTAGCAATGATGGCATTCACTTCAGTCAAGGAGTACACAAACCACAGCACAACCTTTCCTTTCTTGACAAAAAGCTGAGAGGGCTCATACACAGCATCTTCCACCCTGATTAAAGTTACAGTGTTCTTTTTTCCTATTCTTGTCTCATTCTCAAAATTACAATTTCTCCAAACAAGACAAATTGAAAAAGGAAAAATAAATAAGAGACCACTATATGTTATGAAACAAAACCTAGGAGAAGACATTGAACAAAAGACAGGACTGATGGTTTTAATCTACAAAAGAAGAGCAGTTAAAACCATGTGGTTTATATGATACACAAATGACCAGCCTTTTTGACTGCATCATCTCTTTCCATAATTTTATGAAAAGATAGGATTATTTTGCCTGTAAGCTTCCCAGTATTTTCTAGATTTTACATGAATCTTTCACTTTTTAATGTGGCTTCTCCCTCTCTCCACCAACAGACTAGGAGCCTAATTCAAATGCTTTATAAACATTTTCCACTGCTATATTGTAGATAAGAGACTAAACCTAGCATATAGCCCAAACAGCTTTCACATCTCTCCTCATCCTGTAACCAGTGACTGCTCATTGATGCTATCACAACAAATTTTCTCAAGAGCGGAAAAAAAGTCTAAGGATTAGTGTGCAATTTTCAAGATCTGATTTTGATTCTCTGCTGTACTGCAAATACATTTTGTGATACTGAGGCCATACCTATAGCAGGACTGAGGTTCAAAAAGTAAGATTTAATAACATTTAGAGACCTAACCTTTCATTAGAGCAATCTGCATGACCCAATAGTTCTGTTTGCTCCAGCAAATTTATCACAATGCTTGAAATATTGCGTCAGAAAATTTTGCACAGAAATAGAAACTCCATGAATAAAAAATCTATTGAAGAGAAATAAAAGTTCAAAACCTTTATTCTCTGAAGTCCTGACAAGGAAACATTTTTGAATCACTGTCCTTATATAAGTGTGAGGTCTTTTAAAGAAGACTTTATGGTATCTGATGTTTTGACACTTATATAACAATAGATGTTCTGATCACTAAACAAACATCTTTATACTTTTTGCAGGCAGGTGTACCTCCAGCGTCAAGCAATTTTCCAATAAAGATTTCCAATATGAGCATCTTACTGGTACTATTTATCTTAAACTAGTCATGCATTTGAATAATATTCTGTGACCAATGATTACACACCAGATGTGACAAACAAAAGAAACTGGAAAGCACACCAGAACTGTCAGTAAAAAAAAAAAAAAATTCAACGAATTAACTAAAGTAAATCCTGTCACACAAATTATACAGTCCTTTTAGGTGCTGTTGCTTGTGGTTCCTTTGGAAATTTATTTACCTGTTTGGTGGAGGAATTTCCCTTTTCTCCGGGAATATAAAAAATGGGCTTAAATCACCATTCAGATGCAGATTTAGCAGGATTTTAAACTTATTAATAAATGGCCAAATATTTAATGCTTGCTTCAAAGTTAAAAATTAAATTTTGGTGAATTTCAGGCATAAATGACTGTAGCCTCAATATTTCAAAGTTCCTGACACTTCTTCCTTCTCCTGGAGACTCTGTATTAAGTAAACTGAAACATTCAAATTGCTCACAAGATACAGGGGTTAGTATATGCAAACCCATGCCCATCTTAAATAAATGACTTGGAAATCAGAGCTAAATTGGACGGCAATAAGGTGGTCTTTCGTTTCTTTCCAATCATAGAGTATACTGAAAAACTGACATAACATTGTAGTCTACAGCAGAGTTAGGGGCTTTGGAGAACATCTGCCATGGGAAATGGATACCAATAATTTTCTTGTTCATATTATCTGGATATTTTCCAAGCTTTGTAAAAAGAGGGGGGGAGGAATTAAAAAACAAAAAGAGAGAGAAAAGGAAACCTTAGGCAGCTGCTAAAGAATACTAGTTATACTGAGCAAAAGCTCTTCCAGCCACATGGTCTGGGCAGTGCATCAGTACTAGTACTTAGACAGGCAGAAAAGATCTAAAGCACTTGTTACTCTCACCTAGACACTTTGGGGCTTCAGACAGGAGAACAGTTGTATCTTTAAGGTTGGTATTTATATTTTTAAACACTAAATCTTGGTCATTTTTGAACTGCACTATAACATAAGCCAAAACAAGGCTCTTCCAAATAAACAATTCTGTTATAAACAACATGATTTATAGCTTTTTCTTTCAACATTTGTTTTTATGTTCTGGACTATTTTCTTAAAGAAAAAAATACATTTACTTATTGCTCACTTAGAACATTTTGTTTAGGCAACTTGCCCTTTAACACAGGTTCTTGGATGTTTTATAAGGGGAAAAAAATTGTCCAAATTGACGATGAAAACATTTAAGGATCCCATAACACTAAAAATCAATGTATGTTTGTGATATTGCTGTTGTGGGGAGAGTTACAGAGGTTTAATTGAATTACTTTGTCCTGCAATTTCTAATAATGACAAACCAGATATTTTTTTAAAAAGTGAAATATTTATTAAGACTAATGACGAGACAGAAGATAACACATAAAAGATCTTGATCAGAATAACTACACAGTATAAAACTAAAAGAACTTCTAGTAGATTATATATATTCAGTGAAGACAAAAGCATATTAAGATAAAGTATTAGTTAAATACTCTGAGAGAGCACAAATACAAAACCACAGTGATCACTGACCTAAGAATGAAGTAATGGCCTTCACTGAATTTTCTTGCAAGTTTTGTCAATAGAAGATAATAAACAAAACCAAGTTCAGAGTGTTTTAGGCTTTAGAAATTTGGAGTTTGTATAATATAAATGTGTGGAGTTTGAAGGTTTCAATCTTCTTTTATTTTCTAACTTTCACAACAAAAGAAGTAAAAAAATTTTGATATGAAAACAGTCAATAAAATGTCTAGTTTTTACTGGTCAAGTGCCACATGCTCACTCCTTGACACAGGAATTGTTTCTGGTATGCAGAGGGAGTTGTCCCACATTCAAAGAATAAACCTGTTTTACAGTGTACAAATTGTCTCTTAGGAAAATATATTTATCCACTGCATAACTGGATTGAGTATCTTGCAAATACCTTGTTTGATGAGGTCTTTGCATTACTTTTGAAAGCATGTCTTGAAATGATGTTCTGTTCTATATCTCTTTGTTAATGAAATAGTTATTCAAATTAATCTTTCTAAATCACAGCTTGTGACCTGAGTGCTATAGAATAAATGTTCAGAACTCTTTGCTGCATTCTGATGTTCCTTGTTCTGCGCCAGCACACAGTCCTGCTTTCACTCACATGGCACTTGATATACTTAGTATTAGTGTCTTAGCCCTGCACTCTCCAGGCTTCTGCATAGGGATCTTCAATCCCTTTAGACACCTGCAGTAATTTATTCTGTGATATCACAATATACTTGAAAAGCAGAGATTTTAATCAAGTGAGCATATATAGTATAGTATATAGTATATATATGTGTATATATATATATATATAAACAATTTTTAAAGAACTACACTTATTTTTAGGTATTAATCTAAGTTGATAATTAGTTGAGCTAATGTTTTCTTTTGTCTTTTGATCATAGTGTATAAGAAAAAAAATTATACAGTACTTCACAAGCCCTACGTGTTCAGTCAGGCTTGTGTATTCTAGCATAAATCAAATATAAACAGTATGGGCTCTGGCTCCAGTCTGCACAGATTGAGATTGAGAAGACCTTTTCATGACTGCACAAGTTTTATGAAATTGAAATTTCTAACTGGCTCTCTGTCAGTTGCTGGACCACTCTCATGCAGAGTCAGCAGATCTGGAACAAATATTTTTGCTCGATACCAAACAGATGGTACTGCTTAAGACAAGGCTGACTCAGCACTGGGGCTACAGATATTTCAAAAGAGATTGAAAGATTTTGTTAGTTTTTACTTTCTTAGATTACAACATATTTTGACAAAAACATGGGGGAAAATTATTTCTGTTTCCTGAATTGGACTGAAGGCTGTGGATATTACATGCTTGAAAGAGATTTGTTGCTCTCCTTGCAATGATTGTCATTCCCTTTCTCACACCATGACGTTTGCATCATTGCCCAACAATATTCTACAAATAAGAATGAAGATTTCTTCTGCAAGAGCAAATTATTTATATCTAGCACATAATCAATCATGAAAGTTATTCATGACAACCATGTATAGCAGAGCCAAGGAACTGGACTGACACCTTATCTCTGCACCTGTGAAAGAAATAGCCCCCGCCTAAGAGAACCTCAGTCAATAAAGAACAGACAAAAGAATGGGGATTAAAGAAGGGTTACACTTCCAAAACATCACGAGAAGCTTTGTATTTCACTGGGTAGCATCTAAAATTCCAATCACATCCTCTTCTCTGCTGTTGATATATTTACAGACAAGCAAAATTACCTCTTTTTCATTCTCTACTCTGTATGTTTTTAGAGAGAAGATTTTGTGGATCTGAGATTGTGTCTCACAGTGGATTGGAGATTCACTCTATGCCAGAGATTCTTAAATATTTTTCTAACAAAAATAATATTAATGAATGGTGAAACTGAAACTGACAGATATTCCTTAAATTATCTTCTATTATACTTTTTTATTTTAACAGCTGGATTCATAAATGCAAGGTATGCATTTATTATAGTGCTGGCTCACCATCAAGTCTATTTTTCTTCATTCCCACTCTTGCAACTTGGAGTATGTCTCATAGAAATCCCATGGCACAAATCTCTTCTGCACTTGCAAACTGCTTCACTTGCAGGAAGATAATACAAGCATGACTTCCTGTCACATTGACACATTGGTTTTCACTTTATTAGAACAGAACACAAACAATTCTGGCCTCGGGGAAAATGTTAGGAAAGTCACTGACGGACTTTTCCCTGTGTTATCCCTTGCCTGTGCTTGTTTATCTACTATCTTTTGCATGTAAATTTTGGGTTACATCATCCCAGCTTCTTATATCATATTTATATGGCATAACAAACACCTTGCTCAAACTTGTATTCCCCTAACTTCACTGTCAAAAGGACATTGATTTAATTATGAATCCTAAATTACTGAAAAGAGAAGAAAAGAGTATATTATATTTCCAGCTCTAAGAACAACCTTACATGTCGAAGAAAATCACATCAAAAGCATATTACAGAGAGAGAACAATCCCTTATAAAAAAAGTAAATCTGTGGTCAAATGGCTAAGAATGACTCAAACATCCTAGCAATAGATGCACCTAGATGCTCCTCAGGTTACTTCATGAGTTCCCATCTACCCTATAAAAAATTAATTTTTTATGAATGGTGTCAAATGAGGAAGATAATGTTAGAATCTCCCATGTTTGCTATCAGATAACATGACTTAACCTTCATAGCTGTAAAGTTATGCAGTTATTTCTCGAATCCTGCCTATACAAAACAATAACATTCTATCCAGTGGAATGTTTTTGTTTAGGTTTCAGTTCCTTGGCCAACTTGTAATCTGTAAGATTTCAGAAAATGCCCTTTTGCAGTAAATTAATTTAGTGTAGACTAAATGTCAATTATGTAAACTTAAGCACTTGGTAGAAGCAAGTAGAGTTGCTTACTACTAGAGTGGGGATTACTTATTTATCTCTTCTTCTGCCGTTGAAAAACTTTTCAAAGGTATAAAATGCAATTCAAATCTCAGCATGTAGCTACCTCTTCATCAGAATTGAGAGTGAAAAGCTCAGTGATGACAACTTCATTTTAGACCTTCTTTAAATGCATTGCTGGAAAGGACCCAGGATGAAAGTCAAAACTGAATTTTAATTTTCAGCGGTCGTCTTTTAAAAACCCTCTAGTTGCAAAAAATAAATAAAAATCTTCCTGGTTCCAGCCAGGAAGGGATTAATTTTTGCAGTAGCCAGAAGAAGCATGGCTGGGAGCTGGTGGTTATTCTGTATCACCTCACATCATGCAGAGCGGGCAGGGGAGGAAGGGATTCCTTCTGGCAGGTAGCATGAAGCAATCAGTAAGGTCCTGTACTGCATGGTGGGCAACCATGTGTGAGTCATTTGCCTGTCTTCTACACTCTCTTATTTATATTGTTGCTGTTACTGTTCATTTCCTTATCTAATTGCTGTTGCCAGTAAATTTTTCTTATCTCAACCCCTGATCTTTACCTTCTGTGCCTCCAGTTCTCCCCTCCAGCCTGCTGCAGGGGGAAGGGGAGGGGGATTGGGGAAGTGAGTAAGCAGCACGTGGTTTGGAGTTTTTCAGTGGGAACGCTAAATTGGGCACTACCATTCCTAAACCATGACATGTGGAATGCATTATGGCTGTGATTTTCAAAAGAGGCTAGGAAGCCAGAGATGTTGGGGAAAAATATGAACGTACTAACAATTTTGGAGTTTGGTGGTTCTATACCTTATGATATTAGAAAAAAAAAAAAAAGTGTGACATTAGGTTCCAAGGAAAAAATCATATGTAATCAGCTAGTCGTCTCTAAAAATCTTGGCCTCATAATTTAAAGTGATAGTCTGATCAGTAGGCTTGGCCTTCTTTACCTTTTCTATTGCTTGTTCATACAGGTGCTTATCTAACAGTGCACTGCAGCAAACACATTCTACTTTTAGTACATGAGTAAATGAGAAAAATTATATCAATATAAAGAAAAAGTTGATGGAGATTGGATCAGATGAGGATTCAGAGGACAAACATCCAAGAACAGCAAATGAGTACAATTCCTAATGGTGTGATCAGATGCTATGGAAGAACTAAGCTAATGTTTCCTTGTTGTTAAGGTGGAGAAGCCTGCTGTCACCACTACCATTCATGCTCTCTCTTTTATGATTTTGGTTACATGTTCTTGGTCTGGTCTTCATCTGACTGCATAATGAGCCAATGCATTTGAGTCAGTTGTCAGAAGATTATTTGGTTTAGTTTTGGTTTTGCTGAGTTACCGAGGTGAATTTATCCAGGCAGTTCAGAGAGTGTCTGGATGCAGCCCAAAGAAAAGATGTGTATCACTCAGCTGGAAGGGAGGCTGTGGGAATGCAGATGGAAGGAGGGATGGCTGGGAAGGGAAGGAAGGGAGTGAGAGGGACTCTTTTGATATATTAATGAGGCAGTAGGAAGATGAAATAGTGTGGTGACACAAGAGACATCCTTCTAGACAAAAATTAAGTAAATGAAATGCTGGCATCTTAACTTTATATTTAGTCTACTACACTACTTGAAAACAGATGTTAAATAAATATGTATACAGCAGCTTATAGAGCCTTCATAAAAAAAGAAGATTGAACAAGCTAAAATAACCATATATCAAAAGTGTTAGGGGAAAGGATTCTTGTGATTTTAATGTTAAAATTCTAAAATAAATGTTTGTCTAAAAAGAAGAAAAATAAATTTTTGGAAAATGTCAAATGTTTTTCTTCAGATTTACAATGTGGCCTGAGACAAAGCCTTTAGGGTCTGATTCTAGAGTGCACTTATCAACAACACGTAAAAACATATAAAAATATATGAAATAAATTAAAATAAATAAAGAGTAAATGCAATCTACATTTCACAGAATGGATCAATCAAGAAAAATCTACTCTTTATCAATTTCCTCTACATATTGGTTATATTCTCCAGAAGGGGCTGATCATGGATTTTGCCTGGTATGACCTAGTATTGCCTTGTCTACAAAGATGTATATGTTGAACCATTTTCCAGCAGACATACTGTACTTTTGGTTTCTGTGTGGTACACTAAATAAGTCTGGACCAAGTATCAAGGCCTGAAGAATTTCTCAGAGTTTACTCAGAATCTCATTACTCAGTAAGTTTCTACTGAAATCTATTTAAGATAGTCTTCCATCTACTTATCTGTACAGACTGAGAATTAACAGTAAAACAAAGGCCTATACAAAATTAAGGTGTATTATATCTAAATACTTAAGTTTAGGAGTAAAACATGTTTTCTTAGGAAAATATGAACATAAATAAATATTCTATCATTTTTATTTTACATGGTGTTTTGGGTTTTTGTTTTTTGTTTTTTTTTCTTGTCAGCTTCTGACAGTTTTTGCCTGAGCCAACTGGTTAGAACTTACAATAATTTTGATTCTTAATTAAATCACTACTCTGTTATATCTGTTTTCCTGCCCCCCACCCCCTGGCAATGTTTATATTGATGATGCAACTGGGCTATAGCTGCCACACTTGCCTTCTCTGACCTTTATATTGCTGGAAAAACAGTTTTAGTTTTGCAAAATTCCCTTGGAATCTCCTGGTTTGTAAAAATTCAAAGCATCAGTAGGTCAGATTCAGCCAGCTCTTCCAGAACTTTTGGTTCATATTATTCAGACAACGAGATTAAACATTTACATCTATGGTAGGAGATTTTTTTTCTATTCCCTGGGCGTTGTAATGGCCTGAAAAAGCATTTCATTTTCCTGATCTGATACACATATAGCATTATGCTTCTTCCTAATTAGAGAACGTTAGCATTTCTTGAACATTAATTCTTTTATTTCACTGTTGTTGACATCTTACCATCTGTGCCTGGTTATGAGCTTTTATCACCAAGAGAATTTTATTTTGTCCCCTGGTATTCCTTATTGCCTTTACTCTATAGTTCTGTTCTTTTCCCTAAGTGCACATGTGTACTGTGTTCAAAAGGTATACACTATTTACAGGAGTACCTGCAGAGGTATCCAACAATGGACCATCAAAGTGTGTGAATGTTGTTATTACAGTAACTGCTAAGAAAGATATTGCTATCACACTCTAGTTTTGTATTATTTTAATTTTCCTTGTAGTACCTAGAGAGGTTTCAGAAACTAGTAATCTAGAAATATTTTATATTCCTTCTTCAGATCAGACATTTATGTTGCACAGATACCAGAATGTGTGCCTAAGTGTCTTGTCAATAACAATACAAAGATCTCTTTCCAAGTCTCACTACTCTTGAATTCACAACCGAATTGACAGTTCAGACCTCATTTACAAATAATCTCTTCTGAACTGAAATAGTTAAAGGAGTTTAATTACAGAGATATGTAGCTGCTTTTTTTTTTATGTTTAAATTTTTTCACTTAAATGCATAGTTTATTTATCAACATTTCAAATCTTAAGTAGAATGGGAAAGCATCTAGCCAAGGAATGCAGATCTTTGCTCCCATAAATCAATTTCTGACCTTTCTTCTTGAGATTGACTCTGTCTTTTTATCTTCTGTAACTGAACTCAAATACTATCAAGTTTTCAATGACACGACTCCAAGACTTGACCACACCTCACTTAATTCCTAAAGGTCATTATAATTCTAAGGAGATCGTTAAAGTGCTACAACAAATGGGAATGGAACCCACTTGATGTCAGGACGAGGTGAAGACCATCTACAACTGAGAGGCAGGAAGGCAGGATCTGAGGGTATTTACTGGGCGATGTACACCTGGGGCTGAGCAGGGCGGAAGGCCAGTGGTTGGTAACAGAGCAAGGGGCTGAACAAGGGCCAGGAGATAACTGGGGGTGTCATCAGGGTGACAGGGCTAAAGACAGGGCTGAGGACAAGGTACAAAGGGCATGAGAGGCTCGTCCAGAAGGTGTGTCTGATGTCCATCTAGGACACAGGGCTGCAGATAGATAATCCTACGGCTCAGCTCAGAGAGGTATTGAGGACAATGACCTTAGACAGATTCCTGGGACTGAGGGTTTGGGTAGGGGTTCTAGAGGAGGCTCATCAAAATTGCTGGGAGATAACTGTGCTAGGAAAGCAGAAGAAGAAAAATATGTCCACAGGTGTGCTGCAGGGGACTTTTTTCAGATGATGATGATGAAGGCAGTAACAAATGGCCAATGTGAATAGCTATTTTTAATATAGTCATCAACCTTGTCTGCAGGAGCTGAAGCTTTCTACTGAAATGTTTGATCTTTCCTGTCCACTGACTCTAGCAAAAATTGTAAGCACCTTTCAGCACTATGGTGCATGAAAAAATGATGACAATACTTAGGATTTGTATAAAACTCATGATTGCACTAGGTAAAAATGAAGGCTTATTTAGGAGCTTATTTTCTTTGTCAGGCCTTTCCTGAAAGGAAAGAACAGATACCACCCATCTCAGCTGCCTCCAAAAGCCTAATTCTAATTATTCTGCTATTTGATTTAATTTACATATGAAAACAGACATTTCTATTACCTGCTGTTTTACAATTGTCTCTATCTTTATTTCAGTTTGAAATAATCAAATGATGCCAGCACTATTCATGCACTGCCAGACCACGTTTCTCCCAAAATTGCTTGTTTCAGTCCACAGTTGATAATGAGGTTCCAAGTCACCGTAGATTATGCTGAATTTCCTCCTGTTATCAGAAAACATATCTACCTAGCAAAGCTTTCCCCGCTAACACCAGATTCTAAAGGGGGTGTAGGCTTCACACACTTAAACCAAACAACTAATGAATCCCCTGGCCCCCAAACTGGTACCACTTTGCAGCCTTAGGACAAGGAGAGAGAAGATGCAGTCTGTCGCTGCTCAGCCACATCTGCAAGGACAACCTACCATTATCCTGTGAGCCCAGCAAGGTCTTGGAACTGGAACTGTGGGAACTGGGAAATGCTAGGGGGCTGGGGGAAGATGATGTGGAAGAGGAGGCTGATAGTCACTACTGTGTGTGTCTCATCTTGCACATTCTGCCTTGTAAATTTAGGAATGCAACTGATAGATCACATTATAACTGTATTCTAAAATAGAATTAAGATTTATTTAAATTGATGCCTGAAATTTTCACAAAGATTTTTTTTTCTTAATCTTAATTTTGAATCTTGGTACTGAACAATTACTTATTTCCATGTTATTGTCATTTGCAGAAAGGCTTGTAGGCTTTATAAATTATTGCCTTTTCAGCTATATCAGTTATTTTGGTAAAAGACATAAAACTTCTGACTAGCTGCCTCCATTTTACTATTTGACAGTAAGACCTACAATATTACTATTTCAAGTGAGTACAAATATTTTATTATTTAAATTATTTTTAAAAATAAATGCAGCAGGTGTTAACAAGAGAACTTTCCAGAGAAAATGCATTAATACTGCTCCAAGCAAGCTAGAATCTAGGGTTTGTGGTAGGGTCTGTCTTCCAGTTTAATATCCTGGATATAAAATATAATCAGATCACTGGCAAGATTAACATGGGAAAAGATAAATTTCTCAATTCAACTGTTACAAAGTGTGATTGCATTCCATATAACACATACCAAGTTCAAGACAGCTAAGAAAACCAATGTTTGTGTTTCAACTGTATGAGAAAGTTGGTTTTGGACATAGTAGCTAAGTGCGTGAAATCCCTCATTTTTAAAATAGATTAAGCACCAAGCAAAACAACATTTACTGTCTGAGTGAAATGGCAAGTTCTAGAAAACTTGTGAAGCATTTCAACTTCAGTGGGTGCAGGGGCCTTGGCATGCATAAAGACATGCTACATAAATTTGATTTATATGGGCTTTTGGTAAGTAATCCCAAACTTCTAAAAAAAGGCTTGTAGCCTTTTCCGCAAATGCATTCCTGTTCCTTAAAGGAAAGGTCTCCTGACAATTTTATCACTTTCTTCCTATGGACATGCAGAAGTAACAGCTTTTGCAAAACTGATTGTTTTCAGAGTATAAATATTAGAGCCTGGAGAAAGCAGTAACATTTTGCCACGTGAATTTATGTGATAATACAAAGTCACAAACCTATAGAATAGCTGAATATAGCTTATGTTGCTTCAATAAAATATAAAGCAGCTCTAACTAAAGAAATATAACAGGCTGCTATAAGAAAAATTCACATAGTTAACTTATAATTTCTGTCTTGATTTTTTTTTCTTTTGTTTTTGTTTTAATTCCTTTGCATTTTGTTTGTTTTGGCTTTTCTTGGTTGGAGGTTTTTTCTTTGGAGCTCAGTGCTTTTTTGTGCCTGAGTGAATATTTCTTGACTTCAGATGCATATGTAGCTGTATATGGATATAAGTATGTTGGTACCCAGAAAACTCTATCCTTGTCCCTTCCACATAAGTTGAAAAAGTCAAGTGGAGTATTTCATTTAAGGATGTAGAAGTATGCAGACTACAATATGTGGGCTTTCTTCTTTTTTTGCTATTGTTGTTGCTGAATTTCTTCAGTAGATGTAATGGAAGGACATTATTTTTACAAAATATTACTGCATCAAGGTAGACCTGTATGAAAATTAACAGAGAGAGGTTTACAAGATGTGGTTAAAATTTATCTCTCAGCCACAAATATTATACCAGTGTTCTTTCTAATATCTTTATCTCTCTAGTTCTTCAGACAGGAAAAAATACCTTAGTAGTTTCAGAATAACCACAACAAAGGACATTTCTTCTCCAATTGTTTCATCTTTGCAAAGTCCCCAGCCCTTTAAAAGAAATCTCATAAAATCCCAAAGGAAATAATTTTTAAAAAGTTAACTCTTTTAAGGCCACTAGTTACATTTTCTTTCCTGTTCAAGTCCTGATGCTGGGCCATATTTAACTTATCACAGCATGAAATTTCTTTCAAAATTTCTTTGACAAGTTTGAGTTATGACTGTAAAATAACTATGTTTTGCAACTGTGTTCTGATTAGATGTATCCTACCACACTTGTAATAGTTTTAGATGAAAGAGGAATAGAATGTTCTTTAAGTAAATGCTGAGGATTATAAGGAATGGAATAGAAACTCTGCAGGCTGGTTTATTATGTTTTTATGCATTTTGAACACTGCTTGACTTTAATAGAAATAACTAAAGTACAGGGCTGGAATGTAATGGGGCTCCTCATGTGCTGGAGCAGGGCCGGAAGCGATAGGATTTGGTAGGATGTAACTCCAAGTTATTGTTCATAGTATCTTTACAGCTGCTCATTTCAAATGAAGTGTTTGGTTAATATATTTCCACCCAAGTTTGTTGTGAACACTTCTTATATTTCTGTCTAGCAACTAGAAAATCTGTCTGTGGTGCAATTGATAAACATATTTAGGAAAGGTAATTTTCTTGCAGACATGAGAATACTAAAACCTTGGCAAAGTCAATGCTCTGCTGAAATACCCTTGTTACCCTTTCCTTCAAATCAGGCCTTCAAATAGTGGCTTCTATCCCAATTCAAACTTATCATAGATAATCTAAAGGCTAATAGTAAATCACTTCAAAGTCTAGATATCCTAAAAATGAACATACAACTGTCCCATGTCCATGTACACTTTTTAAGCATGAAAAGCATTTTCTTTTGTTTTTTTTTAACAAGGGCAATTTTACATAATTTTCATCTGTCAAAAAGGATCTATATTCAACATGCCATATGGTTATTTTTTCCTAGTCTGTATCCCAGCTAAGACACTAACATAAGAGCAAGTAGCTCCTTGAAATGCCTGGAAATACTTATATTAAATAATAGGATGAAAGTTGTTGAGCTGAATTAACTAAAATTTAAAAGGGCAAGCTGAAATATGGACTGCAATATTAGTAAGATAGTGAAAAAATTGGCCACATTGTGATGGCAACATTAAGTACTTTTTTTTTTTTTAAAAAAAAGCCTTTCAACCATTAGTGGAATATATTAAAAAGAGGGAAAGGTTCGAGCCTGATGTATTCAGTATGCACCTAAATGATTTAGAGGAAGATAAAACTGTTGCTTTCATTTCTCTGTCTCCAGGTAACACTAAAGTATTTGGACTAGCCAACAGTACAAAATAAAGGGATCAAAGCTGGAAAGATTTAAATGGAAATAATATATAATGAGTTTACACTTATGTAAGTTCTAAAATAAAGAGAATACACTTAATAATGGTATTTTATAGGAGACACAATAGAGAATGAGCCAAAACATTACCAGCACAAAGTATGTATCTCATAGAAAAGCAAAATATTGGGGCATGCCAAGATAACAAAAAAGACATTTTTACTTTCAGCAGAGGAGCCAAAAGTTGAAGTAAATTTTTCACAAGGCCTTAAGGTGACTATGAAAATACTTCATAAGCACCTTAAATGGAATATATAAACCACAGATCAGAAGGGTTATCCAAAAACTCCCCCTCATCCCACTTCTAACTTGCTTAAAAGCTCTAGCTGCTTATGTTTTTTGGCAAGAATCCTTTTAAAAGCCTAGAGTTCTATTTCTCTACCTTATTTTCTGTAAACACCCAGGATTGGCACCCTGTCTCTGTCTGCCATCTGTGGTTGCTTTTGTTACAGAAGCTTGGATGTTCTGTGCCTCCCTTCACCAAACACCCTCCTCAGACTCTGTACCTAAACTTATACTGTATCCAACTCAAAGCATGGAGGCCATGTAAAACCAGCCCAATTGGGTAGGTGCTTACGTAGAAAATGGAAAACTTCTTCCTACTGTATGAAAGTAGAAAGTGCTTTGAATAATAACCTTTACATTCAATGACAATCCCTGTAAGTACCAGGCTGAGAGCTTTTCTAAGTGCTGAAAAACAAGTGTCACCCTTCCCTGCTTCTGAAGGAGAGAGACCTGTGCACCCCATAGGTTGCAGAATGCTTGAAGAGAAACTGGTGAATGAAATCTCTCTCCTTAGCTAATGAGAAGGCTAAAGATTGCATTGTCTGTCTTAGATATCGAGGTGTCTCAAAGCCTTTGAAATCCCCAACAGCAGTTCACTGGATTTCAAGCTTTGACTAAGCCTTCAGGTCCCTAAAGTCAATGGCTGACTTATTGTTTAACCTTTTGAATTAACCTCATTTTAGATACATAACCAGATTCAAAAGTGCCTTTTCTGGAGAAATAGGTACTAATCTCTATTTATAGCTCTTCCACACTCCAGATTTAGGCTTACAACCATCTAAATTCTAAAGACATGAAACGTTTGGACTTACTGAGGTCTACAGTCAGTACGAAAGGCATAATACTGACATAAAGGCAGTCCCCAAGATTAGCCAGGAAGTGGAAGACCTGGTGCTAAGGTCCCTATGCCTTAACTGCATAGTAGATTTCAACTTAAATATTTATGGTCCAGGAAACTATATGTGCCACTGGCAAATGAAGATGATTTTCTGTTGAGATGGAATTTCAAGAGTCTAATAAGGACAGAAAAACAAGGAAAAATAAATTGGAAAGGTAGAAAGCCATTTCTTTGTCTCCTATATGTGATACCCTGAAGCTTCCCTAGACTGCTGTTCAGTCTCTGTAACTCTTACATTCTTGGTGTATAGGGCTTCATTTACAGGACTGAAGCAGTTCCCCATTTTCTTCTTTCATTTGGTTCCCAGGTTAGGCTCCCAAGTTAGGTTAAGACTGTTGAGGAGAAGTAGAAGGGCATGTCAAGTTTTCAATTAGGAGTCCCTGGGTTTTGGTCCTACCTGCCTTGACTGTCTGTCTGTAACTGCCCAATGTTCATACCTAAATACCATCTAAAGAGCGGTACTGGAGGGCTTTCACCACTTAATCAAATGCCGTGACACCTAACGTACACAGACAAGTTCACATAGACCTAGTATTGTTCTGCTCAGACTCTAAGCTGGTCAGAACTAGAAACTGCTTAGCCATGCTGGTCTGGTGCTGTGCCAAAGCTAACAAGCCGTGGGCTTAGCAGGTCAGGCATAGTGCCACAGAAAATCCTCTGTGTGGCTTACGGGTCAGAATAGTTTCTTGTAGCCAACCTCAGAGCTGACGCAGAGAAACTCAAGTCTGCTTCTTCATGTGTATGGAGATAGGTTCAGGAAGGGAGCTCCTTGCTGAGTCCTTCCTTTTTTGTCTGAACACAAAAATGTTCTGCTACAGGACACGCAGCCGCCCAACTGCAGGGGTGGTGGATGCAGGGGCGGTGGATGCTTCTTTCCAAGATACTACAGGGGTGAGTTACAATGCAATCTCCTTCAACTGCTAAAGGCCTGGACCTCGCACAGCTCTCCCACTCTGTCATGGGGTCCCAATGCTGCCTCTTATGTAGGGGACAGACATGTTTAGCCAGGAAGCATAGCTGTCTGAGTCAGCCTTTTAAAGCCACTTAGGAAACCATGTGCGTTGCCGATACATATTGCATCTCTGAGTTTGAATATATTACATTCTTTTTCTGGATTTTGATTTCATGGTGCTTTTTCAAAACAATTTATAACAGAATCGAAGCCACTTCTTATTTAGACTGGTGTTCCACACTTCTCATTTCATTCTTTCTCTCTGCATTGACAATGGAAGTGAGACAGCTGATGGAGCTTAAACAGCAGACAGGTTTTCACAAAACTAATTTTACATGACGATAGCACCCTGAAATGGTTTGCCAGTTTCATCTATGTTTCAGTGTCAGGGAAGACCAGAAAGAAAGTACAAGTGACTGCATTCTGGGGGCAAGGTTGTATCACAACTGCAGCTTAGATTGGCCTTCACAATTTGGGAACACTGTAAAAGTTACAATTCCATATGAAATTCAGACACCTAAATTAAATGGCTAAATTATGAAATCTGTTTCTTCAGACTAAGACAAACAACACAGAAAAACAGACCCTTTCACACCATTATTCAGAACAGCAGGCAGATACATAGGCTTTGAATTGTCTTTTGGCAAACCCCAACTCTTTGTGAGGTCTAGGAAATTAAGACTCCTGATGTAACTACGTAGGTGAAGAGCCTAGAATTGGAGGCAGTGAGCATTTGAATGGCCACACTGAATGTCAACTATTGGTGATTAAAAGTGGGTAATACTTAAGGCCTCTTCCATGCAGAAGACATGAATGGCAGATGACTAGAAAGGAAGAGGCCTACTGTTGTTCCAGTAAACCAGAATCCCCATGTGTACAACCATCTTACTTAATTTCTTTCAAAATCATTGGGTGTGAATTAGAAAAAAATCTGAAAAGAAAATACTTCCCCTGGTGAGAAGGAAATCTGAATAATGAGTCATGTTACTGAGCATACCTATCAAGCAGTTAAATTACGTGATAATGACTGTGCTGCCACTGAAGAGCATTTATGCACCTGCATTTTGAATTTGACACTGATGGGCAAAGCAAGGGGGGATATGTATGTATGAGATTGCTTTATGGCCAATCTTTACTACCTTCTTGATTGACTGATTGGATGACTCACTACTGAGATTTGCCTCTTACCACTTAAAAGATTCTCTGCCATAAGACTGTCAGTGGGAAGGAGATTATTTTTTAGCAAAAGCAGTCATTTGCAGCAATCAGGGAAAGAAAAACAGCCATAGTAAACAGAGCTAGGAGATATGACCTTAAATATCCTGTTAGTACTCACAATGTCCTAAAACAGAATAGCTGCAGCATGGTGGAGAGGGCAGGTTCAGGTCTTCCAGATTTTTAATGGCAGCTGAAAGGATACCTCTCTATCTTTATTTTATGTGATTTTTGTGTTCATCCCAGGTTTAGCTGGAAAAATAAATGCTCCTTACAAGAGCCTTTCCATGGGCAAATAATTGCAAATAGATTATCTAGCCACAAATAAAATGTTTTAACTAGAGCCTTTCTTTAATATGAGAAGTTTGCATAACCCTGTAACCACTATGACTGCTATGGTTACCTCTGTGGAACAGTAAATAATACAAGGCAGGGACTCATCTCTGAGTCAGAACAGTTCACGTCCCCAAAGTTAAACTCTGCTACTGCCCAAACCAGAAGGGCTTTTTTCAAACGGCTTGTCAGGAGTGGGTTTTAGCCCTTACTAAGCTCCAAACTGTATGTGGATACTGCCTGTGCAAGCACTCATTCACATGAGTCAAAACAATGCCAGGGACTATCCTAACAGTCTAGAAGTTGTATGTCAATGCCTTACCCCATTTTTATAAAGAGAGTACCCACAGCCTGTAAGATAAAGAGCGTTCTTGAGAGAAAATGTTAAAATATGCCCTAATTGACATATCCACATATTCCATCTTTTTGCTATAGCTCAGTTTTCACTTTGTTTAGACAAGGGAGGATATCTGCTGGCAAACAGAAGTGGAGCAGACTCGTGCATATCCTGTAAACCATAAAAGTTTGGATGTACACTGATGTATTTATCAGCTTAACTTCTATCTCACTACACTTTGAGAGTATAAGAGAATCAGGATAAATTTGCAGTTGAATGTGGGTTCACACCTGCATTAAATGAAGGCAGAGATAATGCTTAGATTATTCAGCTTGAGAAAACTAGACACACATATGGGCACTGATTTCTCTTCTTTCACTACCTGTGTTGGGAAGGAAGAAAGAAAATATCTTCTTTAGCTTTTGGCAGCAGGTTTCATTCTAGCAGAATCTAGTTGTCGTGTGGGGACTTTTAATGCGTTAAGACCAGTAAGGAATTGAATCCATCCTCCTGAGGGATAATATTACTATGTGAACAACTTTTATTATCTACAAGAAGCTGCTGGGATGCCACATCTTTGCCACTAGGGAATTTTCTAAGCAAAACTTCTGTAAACGCTTGTGGAAACTCCTCTGAATTTTAGAATGCCAGACATTTCTGTCTTCGAAAGGAGAGTGCAGATTTGGATACCACTGAGATCCAAAGAGACAGGGCATTCTCTCTTAGCCAGTAGTGAGGAGCCTTTCTGACAGGGTGACACAAGCAACCTGCCAAACCAGACTCTTGAAACGTATATGTTTATGCTCCTACACGCTGTTAAAGTTTTCATGTAGCTATAATGCTTTTTAGACCCTTGCTGCAGCAGTTTAAAAATTGCTGGTTCTTGCAGACAGCTGCTGCTTTTGTTTCTCCTCATTTTGTGCCTTCTGCTCTTATCTTTTCAACACCTTTAGTTGCTTTCAGCTCTCCTTTAATCTTCTTGGTTTAATTGCTTTAATCTTGTTTTAATCCATTTGACCATGGATTTTTCTGTTTGCCTTGCCTTTTCTTATACAGGTATTTTAACATATCTTTCCCTTCTCCTTGTTCTTTTCGTTGGTCTTCTGTTACAAGGTTTCTGTTTCTTTTCTGTTTTTTAACTTTGCCTGCCCTTCTTCCCCAGATGAACTCCTAGATAAATTGATCATAAATGGATTCTTGTCCCATATTCCTCTGCTAGTGTGAGATATTTATCTGAACTAGAAAAGGCTGTCTAAGGACTTCTGAAAACTGTCACCTACAAAGGAATAAAAAACAGGTTTTGGTATTCTGGTGCTTTAGCTTTAACCATATTTGTAGCAAGATGATTAACTAATTTGGTTAGAGCATAGTGCTCATAATGCCAAGGGCACAGGTTTGATCCTTGTACATGCCATTTACTTAAGAGTTGTACTTGATGATCCTTGTGGGTCCCCCCCATCTCAGAACGTTCTGTGATTCTGAGTGAGTTTTCACACAATAAGAGTTGATGACATTTTGTCCCGAACTCCTCCTTTTCTTCCTGCAATGCTCATCAAGATTTCTCTAATTTTGCAAGGCTATGGCAGACTAGGAGCCACAGAAAAATTTCCACAGACATGTTTTTGGAAGAATGCAACTATGATTTTGGTATCAGATTAATTAATTTAGTTAAATTATTGCATTATGATTTATTTATACACATGAAGTTTTAAATTCTGTATGGTATGGATACTAAACCTCTAGTACAAAAGACAGTATTTTGTCAGTATTTCTTTTCAGGGAACATTTAATCTTTTTTAAACACCCTCATGAGAAGAAAGTCTCAAGAGGTGATGACACGATGGATACATATGTGATTTGAAAAGACTTGTGGTGGAGTATCAAATCATGGAGAAGGGTTAAAAAGAATCCTGCAGGAGAGGTTTAGTTCAACCAATTTGTTTCCTTGGGAAAATGATTCAGTACTGTTTTGTACTGTCACTTAAGAATACCTTTAAGATTTGAATAGGATAAGATTCCCTTGTGCAGATGGAAACTAAGTGTAGAACCTCTGGCTCTCAGAATTAGAAGATGCTGTTGCTACTGTTTCAGCAAAGTCACAGTACAGCATGTATTCATTCCTCCAAATCTCACAGTCTCACAGTGGCAAATTATAGGTAAACATAAATTTGTTACTGAAAGCCACATCCCTACAGTAAGTAGGCACTAAGTAGACTTTCACCAGGACTCATTATTTCTGAGTCAGTTTCCCACTATGACTTAAAATATGGACAGAATGAGTTTGTACCAACTCCAAGAGCAAGTGAGGAAAGCGTATATTACCCCTGTGTGTGTAGCACAGGCTTGCACCTGCCCACAACAGACACACTGTAGACCTCTGTTCAGGGCTCAGGGTGTTAAAAGTGAATAGAGAGTCCCTATGAATGGGGATTACAAAAGGAAAAATACAGGACTGAAACATACCTGCACGACAAACCAAAGGAAAGGACACCCAGGCACATTATTTATTTTTCAAGGAAAGTGGAGACAGATGACATCATTCATTCTTCATTATAAATCCTTCTTGTATATTGAGAGAAGGTTTTTGGGCCATCTTTCAGACATCTGATTTCTCACACTGAGCTGAGACAGCTCAAAAGGAAAAAAGATTCTGTCCTATTATTATTTTGCCATACCTATTTATTGATGCAAAATTTGGTTCTAAACCAATAAAGTTCAGAACACTAGCATGATAGTCCCAGGATTGCCTAAACAAGATTTCTTAAACTAGGGAAAATGTGGAATAGTTTGAATCAAATGGTGGCAATGGCAAGTAAACTCCTAAGTGTTCTCAGACAGGCCTGCACCAAAATCTTGAAAAATCTTACGAAATTTTTATAGATAAAAACACACCAAGAGGACAGTGGCAATGAAAATATAGCAAAAATAACAGCAAACATGCACCCAGAACAAGGGAACTTCTTGAACTTAGAAGGACTGACTTAAATAAAAAGGAAAACAATGAATTTGGAAAAAAGAAAGACCAGAATGTTTTTTCACTAATGGACTTAGGGCAAGATGCAACTTAGGAACAAGTAACCCAACAGTTTCAACAGTATTATTTCCAATGCGATTTGCCTAGATTTTACATAAAAACATGTGTGGAAATAAAGAACGAAAAGCAAAACCAAATCTTGCAACTATGCTAATTTAGGATACTTAGAGCTATACTGCCATTGATATCAGGGCAAGTTTTCCTGGAGTTAGAGGGGCAGACAAAGAGGTGAAAAAATAACAAAAAGTGAGGGTTTGATCTATTTTGCTTTGGCATTCTCCAAGCTAAAGAGACAGACCCACGCACTCCAGTCCCTCTGCTTTCTTTTTTTGCTGTGCTCATAATTTTACTATCCTGACAAATCCTATGTAAACAGCCTATTTTAACCCACTTAGTGACAAAAGGCTCTTATCCCGGTTGTCCTAAAATTCCTAACTGTCTTTTTAAGTCAGGATTTCTTTGATGCAGGAAATGAATCATATCAGATCTACAGGGAAGGTTAGAAGAACTAGGACTGACCCCTGCAGCGCCTCTCATATGATATTGGGCTCAGGCAAGGTAGAAGCACTGGGACATCTCAGAGCACGAATATCTTCAGATGTCCCAAGCTGTCATTGGGTGACCTTTACCAGGGTGAGGGATATTTATCTAGCACACACCTGGCACAAAAAAAAAAATATTATATAGGACTAATTAGCAGTTTTAAGCACAATCCTATTTTTACATTTCATCTTTATCAGGGCTGTAATTTGGATGTTGAAATTTTATAGAATGACAGCTGCTGCTGCAAAAAATCACATGCCAAACAGCATGTACCAGACACAAATGCCTATGATGTTACACCTGTTTAACTCTCATTCTTTCTCATCTTACTCCCTGCCTTTCTTTTCTTTAGGAAAACAGGGTCTGTTTTCAATCCAGTTAATCAAATGTAAGCTTTGATGTGTTTGGTAAGTCCAGCTTTAGTTGCTATGGTAAAAGGTATCCCACTTAGTTCTGTTTTTTTATTGACCTTAGTTGGCAAAGAGTATTTCACTTAATAATCTGTTTTCCTTCTGAAGAACTAGTTCATTAAAAAGTGAACAGATTTTATTAATAAATGGAAACACTGAATTATGTTTGCCTGCTGACGTAAAACACTGAAGTAAAAATTAAGCGGGCACAAATGAAAATCAAACTAGATTTTTCCTGTCTTAAAAGCTTTTGTAGGATTTTGCTGTTCCCTGAATCATTTGGTATCCCTGCTGGAAGCAATTGTTTCTACTGCAGGAGAATTTCAGGAGTTATTTTCTGTTGAGATACATTATAAGGAGAAATTCAGAAATTGTTTTATCTTGGACTCTTTGTAAGACAATTAAATTTAAGGGAAGTTAATAGCAAAACAAACCTTTTAGACACGATTATGAAAATAGCTACATAGCTGAATTGTATTGTTGCATAATTGTCTGCATGCAAAGGGAATACCATAGTTGCTTTGCATGATGCTGTAAGAGGAAATCACTGAAAGATAATGAATAAAGAATATGGGTTCAGTCATGAGCACAATATTCTTGACGTTATATAGTTTCTAATGTGCTTTTTAACATTGAAAGTTAGTATGTCCTTTTTATCACTGAAAAATCATATTATGTGGTGTTTTCAACCATATAAACATCAGCACCTATAAATTACGAATTACTTGTTCTAATGTTAGTTGATAGTTTTGCAAAAGAAACACTTTTAAAATTTAGAAATGTTACTTACTCCTTAAATCCAGCAGATTTTAACATTTGAAGGAATCCCTAACTGAAAAATAATTTTTCGATTGCTGAAATTAATCCTGAAAACCAGTACTCTGATATATGCTCTTGATTATATGGGTCATTAATATCTTCTCTCAGTCATCTTTCACGGTATTTGGGCACCTGATAAAACTCGTGTGATCAAATTACCCATAGCTAGCAAAGCCAGTAAGTTGTGTGTGAAATTAGGGAAGCCTGTGGTGTAAACAGCTTTTAAGATCATGTGGTTTCAGGACAGAAAATGTTTGGTCCTGGTGGAAAATATTCTCTCAATGTCTGCAGACAGAATTTGGAGACTTTCATGCACAGTGGCTTCCAGACCTGTTCTCATTTTCTTCACAATGCTGGGGTATTTTTCCAAAGTAAGGTCTGTCTTTTCAGAGCTGTGTCTCCAGGAAGATTTGTGAGATCCCACCTTTGCTACAGAAAGTTCTACAGTGTCCAGACTGATATGCAAATTGGGCTACTGAAGACCATTTGTCTAAGTCAACAACATGTGTACAGTGTTTTTCTCAAGAAAAAAAAAAAAAAAGCCTTTTTCTACAGCTGTGGGAGAGTATTTTATAAAAAGAAAGGATTGACAAATTTTTCAGGAAAACTTGCATTTGAGAAGATCCAGGGATCATGCCTGAGCAGTTTCACTGCTTCAGCAGCCATTGAGCTTCTGCTAAATGCTGTGTGAGTCTAGAAATGAATCCTGGCAACTTGGCTGGTACTGCTTGTAAAAAGGATTGCAATCAAACTCTGAATTTTGCATAAAACCCAAATCATCACACTGCTTGAAGCTTGGAACTTTCTTTACTGCCCTGTTGAATAATTAATGATAAAGTCTAAAAGGGCAAGATTGACTCGACCAAGTATATTATCTGAAGCACATTTGGAAAAGGTTTACTTTACTTTTATCTCAAAAAAGCAAATGCATTTTTGTTGTTCTGATGTTTTTGTTTCCTTTGCCCTTTTTAGCCATTCTTAGATCATAAGTGCAGAACATTTTGCTTTGTTTAAAGAGATTGCTAATAAAAATATTGATATTTTGTTGAAGTGTATTGAATTTGCTCCTGAGGCAGACAAGGTTGTTTGGTAATTAGAGCTGTAGGGTTTAATGTTACAGTCGGCTTCCCAGGGTTTTGGGGTTTGTTTTGGTTTGTTTTCCACCTTACAGAGCATTGTACTACAGCCTGGAAAAGAAAACAGTATTACAAACTCTTTTCAAATTGATACAAGTGCATTAAACAGATAAGTGTATTATCCTGTATTTATGGAATAACTATATTATTCCTTAAATATAGGATATTTTTATATCCTATATTTAGGTGACAGTGAGTCTCCTGCTGATTTGTCTGTCTCTACCACTGTGAGTCCCTGTAAAGAAGCGATCCTTACATTGGAATCTGGCCTGTCATAGTAAACCAACTTGTTCTTTGAAGGGAAGAGGTGTTTTGTGTATGCCACTGGAGAATGATGGTTTAAATAAAGCTTATTATAATCACCAATTCACAACCAAGCAAAAAACAAGAGAGACTAAAAAGAACCCGGCATGTATATAGTATGAAACCAGAACATTCCAACATAGCACTGTCATTGCAGGGACTATAGGAGATGTGTGACAAATTCAAGTTCATGAGGTCAGAGGTGAGAAAACTTTTATCAAGTAGTGCAGGTGTGAGAGGTAAGGGATAGGGTGTCTCCAGCATGAAGGAAAAGGAGGATTGCTCCTGCTCAGCTGCAGGTATATGCTGTAAGGAAGTCATGCCCACCCTCAGCACAAGGATTTTTTCAGTGCCTTGGAAGACAATACAGTGAAATAGTAATACTGGGTAAATATTTTAATCAAGACTGTTTTAAATAGTATTATGGTTTATTACTCTCAGCCTTGTCATATAGCTGATGTTTAGCATCACTTTGCATACTGCAAAACAATTTCCAACAGAAGATGAAATTGGTGCCAGATAGAGCTATAGTTTTTGCCTAGTTTGTGTTGACAAAGAACATACAGCAGTTCTGGTTACCTAGAACAACCAGGAAAACAACAAATTAATTTTAAAATATGCTTATGTGCATATTTTAAATATTTTAAATCTAGTTGGACTAGATTTCGGTGACCCTTGTTTCAGGTACAGTTATTTTCCTGGTTTTCTCATCTTCCATATTTTGTTTCGGCAAGTCAGTATTTTGTTTCTGACAAATTCTTGTCTTACACCAGTCAGTGTAGTGATATACTCGGCCCGCAGGATACACAATTGCTGACTATTTTTAGATGCAGCATAAGCTGCAATTTTAGTGACTTGAAACCCAGTCTAATTGCTGGTTTCTCTAGCGCCATTTCATTTTGTCGCCCCCGCCTATGCATTCCAGTCTCTTCCCTGTGCTGGCTCCGATGCCTGCCAGACCCTGTGTTCAGCACAGTAAGTCAGCACAAAACAGACCTGACAATATAGGCAAGTGTTTTCTGATGATTCAGCACTCTGTGTCAGCTCAGCTGGAGCTGGCCCAAGAAGGCCGGATGGAAGGAGAGTGAAACTCTGGCAGGCAGCACTGAGATCAGTTTAGGCTGCCACAGGGCAAACCCTCTTGTGTCTCTCACAGCTATTTCTCCACAGTAGCTGTACCCATCTCATAAAATATTCCTTTCCTTTTAACACCCGTTTAACACTGATAGGTAGTGGCTAGCGTGTCATTCAGCTTTTGCAGCACATACCTTCACTCACACACCGAAGGCACACCTGAAGGCTGTCACTAATACTAGCATTGTAACACTTTTTGCTATTAAACAGTATTGTTAACAGCTGGAATTATAATTAATTACTTTTACTAGAAGTTGTTTTTATCTCCTTAAGACTATACAAGAAGACTCTTAGGATAACAGACCTCCAGTCATAGTGTAATAGGAGAACCTATTATAACGACCTAAACCAACAGGAATGGGTACAATGAAAACAAGACCAGCTAGTTTGTAGTGTTACAAATTTTAATAAAAATGAATATGGGCTATATTACATTGCTAACAAAGCCTTTAATGCTTCACTTAGCCATATCAGTTTCTGAAGAAGGATGTCTCTGTCAGGTGAATGGTGAAGTGCATTTACCCCTCACAGAAGAAGGGTGATGACCCCTGAATGTGGGGATAGCAAAAGTCCCAAACTAATGGTTCTAGATGATATTGTTGTAGAAGAGAAGGTTATGATACTAGGGAGGTCTAGGGTCATTTAGTAGTGAAAAACATCAGGGAAAGTCTGCAAACTCTGTTGGGGACGCATGTCTTGGAATGTTGTGGTATGAGATAAAAGGTACTTGATCATTTAAGGATGGATGAAAAGCAGCACAGGAAATGGGTGATTTAATATATCCCCCATCCGTTGTGTTTGGATGATTCTGTTATCCACCCTTTCCCTTTGCCAGGGATAAATAGGCTGGACTCACATAAAGGAACCTGTTCTGCTACCGCTGTTGCCTGTTGTAAGAGTAGTTCGAGAAACCCTCAAAAAAGCAATCAGAATGCTAGTAATTTTCCTCTTTCTTTTTTTTAACTCTCTATCAAACAAAAATTTATATTCTCTCATCATCGATTTCTTCCATTTAAGCAAAAGATACAAAGAGAAAAAACATATTTTGCTCTTGCAAAGTTGCTCTTTGCTGTTGCATAGAAAACACAACAGCTGGAATATCTAATTAGTCACCTTTAAATTTGCTGTGAAAGAGGATTAAATTAACCTTTTTTAGTTAGTTAGTTAGTTAGACTGACTGCTTCAGTCCATCCAGATGCCAAGCACTTCATCCATTGATGTTTTTAATGGATGGCTCAAACTAATATGGTCACAGTGGAGTTTTAAGCAACTCAGGTTTTGGAAAAATCAACAACTTTAAACCCTTGGCCCAGCCATCATGAACTTCTCTGAATTGCATTTAATTGCATCAAGTTTCTCCCAGAAATTGCAGCATTCTTTCGTTATTTCCTGAAATTTAGTAATTATGGTTGCACTGCTGGTATTTTAAGACACACAACAATAACCAGGCTGAAAATGTTTGATGAGTCAAGTACTTCTCCAAGCTTATTCTTCATCACTGATTTGAAAATAGCAGTTTTTGCTTTAGATATAAAATTGTAAGGATTTATTTCTCTGTGTGTTGACCAGTAATTGTCAATTAGAGCATTTTCTGACTGTATTCTGGAAGAGTTCTCTGGGTTCCTGCTTTTAGTTTCTTTTCTAATTTACTTTGTTTTGATGTTTTTTTTCCTCCTGTGATTTGAATACAATATTACATAGCTTTTCAGCATGGTTTTCATAGCTTCTCATAACAACATTTCCTCCATTGTGTTTGCTTCCAAATACATTTGGGTTGTTTCTTTTGTATAATGTTCTTGCAGAAACAGGTTATTAAACCTCCATTGGGAGGAATACAGAAGATGAGTTTCTAGCTCTTCTTTCATGGATTTAGACGTGATTTTTCAGGACTGTATTGCCTACAGTTCAGTAATGTGTTCTATTTAACATATATTTGGGGGCAAATACAGTCACTTTTTCTCTTCTTAGGAATTTTATATATTAAAATAAATCTGGTTAGTGTTCTTCTGTCTTATGCTTTTTTCCCCCTTTATTACTCTCAGTTTATATAAAAGTACATTTGGAATGAATAATAGTTGTCAATCATTGACAGGCTTACATTTTAGCTAGTAATTAGAAAAATTACATAAAGTGTTCAATTTACCAGACAATAGAGTGGCTAGAGAATTCCTTCAGTCACTCAGAGTTGGAAAATAATATAGGTCAGTGGTGCTCTATAGGTTCCTTGTTCACCTGCTATGTTAGACAGTTCTAGCCTAGTGATGCTCAAACCACTATAAATTATTTTAGAGATATATTACACAAATTCAATGAGAATTGTATGTAAACTTGCACCAAGTTTGGCCTAGGGGCTCACATTTAGCAGGCCAATGAGCTGGAAAATACAAGCCAAAAAGAAATGAGAATGAATGATCTTTTTTCTTTCCTCCACCAGGAATTCAGATTCCAAATTGGAAGGTTTTATCAGTGGACATGCCTTTGTTATTTTTATGCACTTATTTTATATGGAACAGAACAGTTTCTTCTGTACTTAATGAAAAGAGTGCACTTCTTTGTCTATTCCAACAACAACAACAAAAAAGAAAATCCATGGCTTCCTTTCACTCTAGCACCTCCTCATTGTGTATTTAAAGACACACAGCAGAATGGCATTTTGATAGCCTTTCTGTGCAGAGCTGTTAGTGATATACAGACAACGAAGAAGACTTTTCTCTGTATGGAACAGAAATAATAGACTAGAGAGAGAGAGAAACAGATGGAAGAGTAAAATAATGCTTGGATTGCTGTCAGCAAAAGTGTTGTAGTTGGCTCCTTTCCTGTCCCCGAGGAAGCCCTAGTGCTGGGATAGGCTCCTGCTGCCCAGCAGATGACATCAGTGCGATGTGTTCCTGTGATGAGCTGTGACTTCTGACTGTCACACTGTGTCTCTCACAGGACAGCAGTACTTTACACAAATGCTGATGAACTTTGGACTTGAAAAGCAGCTTCAGCCAAACTGTTCTAACTTTTGAGCACAATAATAATTCTTAACTGAAAAATATAGTAATAATTACCCAAACAATTACCTCAACAATACCATGCAGGAATCATTGCTCTTACTCCTCTTCATGTGAGCAGTAACCTGCTTTCTGTTCCTGCACTTTTCACTGATTATAAGATGGATGTCATCCTTTCTCAGAATCCCCCTCCCTCACACTCTATGAGATGACTGGACAAATTGCAGTCAAATCCTTCCTAAATCCTACTAAGTGGACAATTAAGAGAAAACAGTAAGCTATGCTTTCATCCAAAAAGTTTCAGATAACATATATTTATCGTAACCTGGTCCACTGAATCTCAACATTAAGAATGAATCACACATTCCGAGGACAATTACCAGGCTGTAAAGATAACATAAATATTTTCTTTTAGGTGAATGTGTTGGGGAAGTGAAACACCCTACACATGTTTTAAATTAGTCATTGTGCCTGAGAACAAACAAAACAGTTTTGTGCCTGAATAGTATGTTTCCATGACACAAATTGATCGCTATATAGTCTACATTTTAAAAACTGCAATTATTAAAATTATTTAAGAACACAGATTCCCAACTCTGAAGGCAAATAAAATCTATTTCTGCTTATATTTTAATCTGCGTGACTTTCAAGCCACTGACATAATTTAGATTTACGTATTTCTAAAACTCAAGGTTAATTATATCATAAGTCGTGCCTTTCAGGTGGGTTCAAAAACTTGGGTTATTTTTACTTGTTTGGGGTTTTTTTCCCCAGTCCAAGCAACACTGCAGTTGGCAAAAGAAATTTAAAAAGACCTTTTGCTGTGCAAAACCTGCAAATTTTAGAAAATATCTTATATTACGGCTTGTGTGTGTTTTATGTGCCACAGTAATGCCAATGGTCCAGAATTCATCCAAAAACTATTCACATAATAAATGAACACACTTCCTGGGTGAGACTCAGGAAAAAGTGATCAATGTCAAGATTTTTCCTCCCCATAAAATAAATCAGGTTTATAAAATAAAGAGATACAGAGTAAGAGGAGAAAAAAAGTGAAAGCAAGAAGATAAATAAAGGGAAAATGCAGTAAACAGAAAGAGAAACAAAAAAGAAAAGTTTCCTTTTCTATATTTTGTAAGTGTTCTTTGCTATTGCTCCAAAGCTGAAGAGATGATATTTGTAAAAATATAATAAAGCTCTTGAAGAGGGAGGAAATCCTGGAAAGACTTCCAGCCACACATACACACCACTCCCATAGCCCCAAAATAAAACTGTTTGTTTAGCACGATTTTAACTATGCCATTAACACTTGCAATTTCCCTAAGCAGCCTCTTCCCTTCCTGACATCTGGTACCTGTCAGAGAAGGATATTTAATTGGTTTCAAACAATTTGTCACTGACAAATTCATATAGTTTGATTCCTTGGGTGCATGTGGGTAGCTCCTGTTAATCTAGTCAGCCTTAAATTTTGCCCTGAGGACAAGGTGCTAATGAAATACTGATCCATGCTGGAAACAAAGTTCATCAAGACCAAGGCTTCACTGCTAATATTTTAAATTACTTTTTTTTTTCTAAATGTCCCACTGAACTTTTACATCTATCTCAAGTAGTGCAATCAGAATCAATTTCCATACAAATGGAATTAATTCAAAGACATCCTTCTTATCCTAGTCTTTTTGGAAAATACAAAACTTCTTCCTTAGTAAATTGGCAAGACAAAGAAAAGCAAAAAGTAAGTGTCCTGTGATGAATTAAGAACTTTGGAATCATGTAATATATTTACATTAGCACAGGCCAAATGGAAAAGTAATATACAGGACGTGCATTTTCATGCAACATTAATATTGGAAGTGTCAGTCCAGATGAGCTGCTTTTGTAGATGTTATTCACAGTTACTGTGACGATGTTGTGTACTTTCACCTTAGTTCATTCCACATCTTTCTACTGTGTGAATAATTGTACACATAATTTAACCAAAAAAAAAGCTGAGATTTTTTGAGTTGAGATCACTGCTATTGCAAGTCTTCATAGCTATGTGAAAAATAATGAAGCATTTGGAACTGTTGATGTTAATTCAAATGAGATTATGCTATGCTAGATCTTCTGTTCACTTCAGAAACAAGAGCCAAGTAAAACAGATTATGCATTCTGAATGAAGAGGATATGATCTGACACAGATGAGATGTACACAGTGTTTGCACTTTGTAAGGATAAATAAGAAACTAAAGCAACTTCATCTATTATACTTCAGGAAAATGAGCATCAATTCCTAAGCACACCAAAGGCTTTTGTTTTGGAATGCTTCTTGGAGACTTAAGAGCCCATTTTTTTCAATAGATCACTGCAAAACATGCATTTATTAAGAAAGACAAAAATCACTAAACAAAGTAAGAGAGTTATCATAAGCACACTAAATTATCCAGCCATGTTCAGGCAATATTGTCTACAGTTTGACAGTCAACTTGTGAAAATCATTTAGTACTTAAAAATACAGCATGCAAGCTAACAAAAGTTTATTTCAATTTACCATAACAGAACCTCTCTATAGCATGAGACTGACCAATTAAAATAATCATACTTTCTTAGACTGAGGAGTTTATTTTGCTTGGGGTTTTAAAAATAAAATTGCACTAAGCTTATGATAACAGTCTCATCTCTATATATTTCAAAGGACAACAACAGTACCTCTTCATTATCTGGTGGGAAAAAAAGGGAAATAGTGAAGAGAATCTGAATATACAAAGATGGTGCAAGATCAAGGTTGGATGGTGCAAGATCAAGGCTGGTTTAGGATAATTATAAAGCTTGGGTTATTATTATTTATTATCAAATATATTTTAAAATATATTATTATTATTATATTATTATTAAGATAATAATAAGACTTGGGTTTAGGATAATTTAATTAATATAGAGAAAAAATTATTATCTTCTTCCAATATAATGTCTATTTTTAAATGTTTCCCTCTACCTGCCAGTTGACTATTTGTTTAAAAAGCACTATGAAAGAGGGATCTGTCCTGTTGTATGATTCTATTGTCCTGTATAATACGTTTATCTGAGGATTTTGTATAATATCCATTAAAGCTATCACCAAGAATTTATGTCAGTTAAATTATATCTGCAAAGTCATACATAAAAATCATATTTTAATAAAGAAAAACCCCAAAACCAAATGCTTCTACTACAATAATTATGACTGAGTGCTCACTGTGAAATTATTTCTTCAATTGCACAGTCTTCCTTGTAATTTTGACCCCAGCATCACTTAAGAAGACAGAGACTCCATGGAAAATCTCCACTAATAGTTAAATAACCCTCAGTAAAGAAATAGTTACATGAAGCAAAGCAGCAAAAAGGAAGTAGGAAACTGGAGAAAACATGAAAGGGAAAATGCAATAGCTGAACTGAAGGCATAAGATTTGTTACAATGTTGATGTAAAAGTAGGACCTTCAATAAAGGGAAAAATCCACGGAATAATCATGGAGAGGATAGGGATAGGAAAAGAGAAGGCATATTACAGTAGCAATCAAGTAATCTATCTGATAATGGTACAGAGGATTAGTTGTCTATCAGGGAATGGTCTTGCTGTCTCTACGCAAATCAGAGAAGTCAGAGTTGAGTATATAGGAAGTAAATGAGTGGCTGCGGGTCACTGACTGCACATTTCTCTGTCCCCTGAATGTCTGCAAACATTCTTGTGCACTGCTAGTGCCTCAGGAGCAAGTTAGTCTCTGCCACACTGGAGTCTGGAGCTCAAACCTACCAGTTGTAACCAGAGAGATCCTCCTGCTGCCATCCCCCAATTTGTGTTTACTGATAAATATCATATCTAGCGTTCAAATACCCCTAGCAGAAAAGGACCCAAAGAGTACAAAGTAGATCTGGGTCATTATACCAAAACTCTGAGAAGGCAAAAGAAGATAATTTAAGAAAAAAATCATGGTGATGTTTTCAGCATTAAAAAATGACCTTTTGATGAAGATTTTCCTCGAATTAGATTAGTTAAAGGACTTATCTAGCAAATATCAAGTAAACATTCTAAAAAGGCATATTCAGAACAAAATGATGTTATATCTAGATGGAAGTTTATATATGTAGTTTAGCCACTAATGAAACAATGAAAAAGAGGCCTAACACCATAACTAAGTCCATGTAAAAAGTATTTAAACTGATCAAGTTCAGCTCTTTTAAAAGACTTATTTCAAAGTTAGAAATCACACCAGAAGTACTTTAACAAGAAGGAGAGATATTTTAATTCTGTACTTGGGGTACAGAAGAGAGACTGAAGCCTTCTCTAACTTTTTGCAGGAAGTCTGTCACACACCAAAGGATAGTGACTCAGCACACTCATCTCCATCTGCATGAGGAACTCTCCACCTCCAGGCATTCTCTCACCATACAGATAGGAAAAATAAAAGTCACGCTTACCTCAGAAAATAGATTTTTATCCAGAAAGCAAGAAAGGTATAATGCTTGGGAAATGGATCATTATTTGCAACTGATATCCAGCAGCCAAATACCTTATTAATTCAAAATCCAGAAATCCAAATGGGCGTGTTAGCCTTCCACTGTTTCTCTTTAGGGCAAGAGATCTGAGCTAACTGGAGAATGTGGGGTTTACATCTTGCTATGGAAATTATTGTGACTGCCATTCAAGTAGTCCAGGCAATTTCAGATTTTATAGGTTCCTTTTCCTCTGTTTTTAATTCCTTTCTCATTTTACTGTTTTCTTGCTTTCTGTGTTGGTCATGTACATATTTGCTTTATCATCCACACTTGCCAAAGAAATGAATGATGTAGAAGAAAAGTTAAGGGAATTCTTTGAACTAGTAACCACTGCAGAGAAGCTCAAAGAGTGTCTTTGTTTTATGGTAAAGACAGTAAGGGATCTTTGTCAAAACAAAATGAAAGATAAATTCACTGTTTATAAATGTAAATGACCCACATGTAAAAGTTAAAAAATAACCCTCCACAAAGTGAAAAAATGATGGTTTTTCAGATGAGCTCTTATCTCAAGATATCTTGGATTTTTTTGCAGATAAATATATCAGTCCGCAGACTACAAAAACATGATCTGAATGCTCACAGCCATCACAGAGTCAAAATGAATATTAGGATGTACACAGAGAATTAAGTAGGAAACATCCCTCTGGAGACTATTTAAACCCATACTGTCCCTGTGCCTTCAAGTCTATGTGCAGCTGTCAGTTTCATCTGAAAAGGAATTGGATGAGGTGGAGGTGAGGAGAGGTAGGGAATAACTTCCTTACAAGAAAAAATAAGTGAGTTTACAACCTGGAAGAAAACCCAAAACAGTAGCTGAGGGGAGTTATGGTGCAGTCATGGTATAAACCATGAATGACATAGAAAAGGTTATCAGTGACAGTCTGTTCACTGACTCTTACAATGAGAAATGCAGAAACATAAATGAAGGGATAAAGTTCTGGAAGAAGTATTGTCACAAGCAATATCCAGTACTGGTACATGCGCAATACCTAACCAGTTTACTGTAACATTTAATGCTGAAGAAGTCTGTTAAATTTGTAAAAGTAATGTCTGTCAATCTCTGGTATGGGAGCTCACTGAACCATATATTGCTCCAAGCATGAAGTCAGTGCAGGAGAAGGTAGAGGAAAGGGGATATAGTTGGTAGATCTTATTGAATTTTTTCCTCTTTTTGACTACTGTCAGGAGGAGGTATTAGTATAGGTACTCTTTTACCATAGTTCAAAATGCTTCTTATTCACTTTGGCATGTTTTTTTTTTCCATCCTGCTTTTTATTTTTTCCTCTTTTTACTATATTTTTTCATCTGTCAGTGAGCCAGCCTCACATCCTGCTGAATGCAAGCCCAACTAGCTTTGCTATGTGGCAGTTCTGCTATATTAAAAAGCATTTTACATCTATAAAGGAAGTAGATATTATTTTACTCCTATAACTTCACCATTTTCTAAAACAGAATTACAAAATCACTATCCGAAATAAAGCACTACATGTGAAATACTTTAGAAAATCTCTTGATGAAGTGAATAATGAAATAATACCTGAAAAAATAATTCAAATCACTTTTGATACTTAGAAACATTATTATATTGATTAAAAGATGTGTAGAATATCATAAACAAAGTGCAATGTTAAAGATTACAGTATTGGGCGAGGAAGAAATGCCTCACCTTCGACTAAACCTTTCTTAGTTTCTTTGTTAATGATGTCAAAAAAAGGGAATAAACAGTTCATTGATGACATTCAAGCACTGGAATAAAAATTAGAATTACAGAAAAGACAGAGGAAGGAAACAGAGTAACAGCCAGAAAACAACAAGGAAATTATTTTAGAAGCAGACAACTCAGTGCTTCTGAAGATCATAGAACAAGTGTTGTGAAGCACTTGGAGAGAGGTCAATGTTAATCCCCCAAAAGTGTGTAAAAATAGTCTATGAATTAATCAGGGCACTGAATTTTGTTCAATATTCCAGAAGTTTGGAGAAGAAGATTGTATTTTACTCTGGTCAATTACTCCAGCAGCTTGAAGAAACACCCGTGTTAATTTGAGTGACAATGAAGAGAATGAAGAATGCCGGGTAGAAATGTAAACAGGTTGCACTTGCAATACAGGTGCTTATGACAAATCAGGCATGCTGGTGAGAGTTTCTTATGCACCATGGATAAGACAGAGGTCATACTCCTCTCTGCAGAGTGGGTGTTTCTCTGTTAACCTTAACTTCAAGGCAGACACAGGTGTTTTGAAGCTCATGCAATACATACTCACCTTGGTGTATTTCTTCAAGAGGCAACCTGACAATCAGTAACAATAATAGAATGAGACAAAAGTTGACAGCTGTCTGATAAAGTTTCGTTGAAGCAAAGACTTCTGGCTACTCATAGAGACTTGTGTCATGCATGAGACCCAATAAGATTTGCATTTTTTGAGGTGAGAATAAATGGAAAACGTGCTATTCTGCTCTACATGGATGATCATAACAGAAACTGTGTATTATGCACACTTACGAAACTCTGCAGGCATGGGAATGGTTAAGATGAACACTCAAAGAGAACACCATCTCTTATCAGTGCAGAACTGTAAAGTACAGACTTGACGGGTCAGTGATCCTGGATAGCGTGTAGTCCAGGGAGACTTTTTTCAGTATGCAGGACATTCTATTGTCACAACAAGAAAATTTTAATTCAGAGAACCATGTAGCATAGCAAGCAACTAAGCTTAATTTAATAGAATAGTGGATTGCTTGATGATACAAATGGTTGCAAAGTCATGCCATATTTCAGTTACCTCATCCTCAGCTTTCTGTCCTGTCTTGCCCTCCATGTCCCATTTTTTATCACTGTTGGCCTTACTTTTTTCCGTCTCTTTCTTTGCCTTTCCTCATTTTTCCACTTTTGGTTGTGCTGTATATATTTGTTCATTTTCCACTTTTCTTTCACACTTATCAAAGTAGGCAAGGGAAAGAAAGATATCTTAAAAAGGAGGAGGTGGGGAAACCCCTTGGTATCTGACAGCCAGTGACTTGTCCTTTTAACCTGATAAGCTTAGAAAACCTGGACAGGAAACTGCAGCATTTATAATTTCTCCTTAATATCTTACCTTCCAGGAGATAACTTCTGAATCTCTTCTGAGAATGCCACACAGTTACAGATGCTTTCCCTTCATGATATCATCCTAAACCTTAAACATTTTTTCATCTCTATGGAACAGTCTGTGTAACATTTCTGAGAAATCCAATGATTCAAGTGGCATAACTAAAACCAGGATTTATTAACAGATTTAATCAGATTCAAATAAGAGAAAATTTGCATAATATAGCATGTACAGTACTTAGAGAAATTTAAACCAGAAAAAATCAGACATGTTATATCATCATGTGATTTTAGACTCCTTTTCATCTCTTTGACACTTTTTTCTAGTCAGTCAGTCCAAGAAATAATCTTCTTGCTTTCAAATACCTGGAATACTATTTTTCTCTCCTTTGACTCAAATCTTGTAAAACCTTTGTGTTAGCAAGCTCATTTTTAAACACCAACAACCAGTTCTGTTCCAACGAGGCCTAAGTATTACCCATTATGCCTCTCCCATTGCTTGTATTTACCCTGCAAATCTGTGCTAAAAAATAAAAAAAATTTATTGTCCATTTTCTTGTTTCACCTTCATATTTTAACATCACAAGCAAGAATCCCTTTCTCCAATAACATCTGCCCTTGGTGCTGGCCTTAATGACCATGATTTTGCATGTTAATTGTCTTGGCAGGAGGTTACCACATTTTGCATGTTAATTGTCTTGGCTTTTAAGGATGCAGAGTTTATGTAATTATTATAATTTATTCTTGGATTTCATTCTTGTCTGTCACATATGACTCATGAATGGATTAACTCTTCTGTCACACTTCTTCCTTTTCTGTCAGAGAGAGAGACACAGAGAAGAAAAGACTTTAGAAGACATGATCTAGGAAACAAAGTATATTTGATAAATTCTGATCTCCTTCAAGAAGTAAAGTTCCATTAAACTACTTAACTCATCAGCTTTTATCCTGCACCATTGCTGAATTAGACTACCAAATTAATTTTGTTGTAGTAAGTAATGGCAATGTTGGTGACATTTGATCATGCAAGGACATTTTCCTTTAAAACTTTTAAGTGAAATAGAGAGCTTTGTTGGCGTATTTGTGCATTTAGCATTTTATTTCCAGTACTCAAACTAATGTAAAAATGCAGTACTTTTTTGTGATCTTGCTGATCAAATAATAGCATTTATTTCCTGTAACTTTTCCCAAATAATATTCATAATCTATTTCAAAAATAGCATATACTATTCATTAGAAAGTTTGGTATGGAAAGGCGGAAAGTAAATGTCCACAGTTAATGAAAGTTGAGGTTTAATAGGTATCTGTGATTATTGTGATGTGAACAGCGTAGAAGATTAGAAGAAATGCAGTTATTACATCTTCGGTAAGTAATTCTCCATTGTATAAAAACATAGCTGCTGGAGTCACTGCCGTAGCCATATCAGAGGCCTCCAGCCGGACACACCTTCTGATGGCAGATGTAGCTCTTCAGGTCTGTTAAGATCCAATTATTAAAGTTCTTAGAAATGCCTCTGCCCAAATTAAAGTGTAAACGAGACCATATTCCAATGACAATAGTATGGGTTTTATTTGACAGTAAATATGAAAGAGAGAAAAAGAAAGAAAGAAATAGGAAATATTTGGGGGGGACAGAAAGGGAGTGACAGAGACAGAATAAGGAAAATATCACCACTCCATGGATCCCAACGATATTCCGTTGATCCTCTCCAGCTGGTCTTCTTGGTGGTGAAGGTCACCCCAAAAAGCATAGAATCCCATGGGTTCATATACCCTCAATCCAGATGGCAATGTCCAGGCGTGTCCCCGTGGGGGATGGCGGGCGTCTTGTACAGCAGACTCTGGATCTGCTGCATCACATGAAATGCTGTGGTGCAAAGACTTTGGGGAGCACTTTGGGGGTCTTTGGTGGATTATGACTCTTCCTTAGCTGCCTCTCACATGAAAGTCCTGTGGATGTGGCCTGTGGTGTTGGGGGTTCCACAGCTGGGCCGGTTTGTGTAACAGAGGATGGGTATTCAGTGCCTCTGACCAGAGGTTACGTGACGTACCCTAAACCTCCTCCTCCCCCCTCAGTTGGGGGGGGGGGAGTCTGTGTAAACCTGGCTTCGGTGAGCTGTGCTCTCCCCTCCCCCCTCCCCCCCAGACTCAGCCAGGGATGGTTCTCAGCACAGCTGGTGACTTTGGCCTTTTGTGGATACATACCATTCCCTCAGCCTGAGACGCCTGAACTCTTCCCTTTATCTAACCAGCAGTTTGACGTTCAGTCCAAAGTCCCACTCTTCAGGGAAGCTTCTCTGGTTGTAGCTTCTTTACAATGAGCAAAACTTTATATCAATGTTTGAGGCATGAACTATTTTCAGTCTCTGTCAAGGTCTCCATGAGACCAGGGCTGACAATGATTCCTTTTGTAGAAGATATGCTGTTGTCAATTGCTGGTGAAGGAACTATGGAAGGAAGTGGACAATCTGCGTGGTATTCTTGAGAATGAGTGAGAGACTTATACGTTGTTCTCATAAAAGGCTACAGTCTCGGGAGTCTCAAACTTTTATTGCAGTGGAGACACAGTCACTGGTCACTGTCACCATGGCTTTATCAGTGGAAAGTCCTGCTTGTCAAACCTGATTTCCTTTTATGACAGGGTAACCTACCCAGTTGATCAAGGGAAGCCACTTGATATAACCTTCTTGATTTTCAGGAAAGCTTTTGATACTGTCTCTCACAAAACCATTCTGGATAAAAGGGCCAGCATACAGCTGGATAAACACATCATATGATGGGTGCGTGATGGCTCACTGGCCGGCAACTGGCTCACAGGTCGGACACAAAAGGTTACAGTGAATGGGGTGACATCAGGCTGGTGAACTGTCACTGGTGGGGTTGATGGGGCTCCATCTTAGGCCCTGTGCTCTTCAACATCTTCATGAATGACTTGGATGCAGAACTCAATGGGATACTATGTAAGTCTGCCAATAATACTGAATTGGGAGGAGCTGTCGGCTCCCTTGAAGGTGGGGAGGTCCTGCAGAGAGAACTGGACAAATCAGAGGGCTGGGAAATCACCAACCATATGAAATTCAACAAGGAAAAGTGCTGGATTCTGCACCAGGAATAGGGCAACCCTGGATGTACAGACAGACTGCGAAATGAGATGAGGAAAGCAGTGCCAGGGAAAGGGACCTGGGGGTCCCTGGTCAATAGAAAGCTGAATGTGAGTCAGCAGTGCCCTGGCAGCCAGGAGGGCCAAGCGTGTCCTGGGGGGCATCAGGCAGAGCATCACCAGCTGGGCAAGGGAGGGGATTGTCCTGCTCTGCTCTGCACTGAGGTGGCCTCACCTTGAGTCCTGAGGGCAGTTTGGAGGCCACAATATAAGAAAAGTAAAACTGCTAAGGGGACCACAGGAGGGGAATGAAGAGGGTAAAGCAACTTGAGGGGAAGCTGAATGAGGAGTGGCTGTGGTCACTTGATCTGTTCAGCCTGGAAAAAAAGAGACTGAGAGGAGACCTCATTGCAGTCTGCAAGTTCCTCATGAGGGGAAAAGGAGGGGAAGACACTGATCTCAGGGGTGACAAGTGACAGGACCCAAGGGAATGGCATCAAGCTATGTCAAGGGGCGGTTTAGGCTGGAAATTAGAAAAGGATTTACACCCAGAACATGCCTGGGCTCTGGAACAGGCTCCTCAGGGAAGTGGTCACAGCACCAAGCCTGAAAGAGCTCAAGAAGTGTTTGGACAACCCTGTGAGGCCCATGGTGTGACTCTTAGTTCTGTTCTGTCCAGGGTCAGGAGCTGGGCTTGTATGATGCTTGTGGGTCCTTTCTAGCTCAGGATATTCAGTCGTTCTGTGATTCTATGAATTTAGTACAAATAGCTACAAGACACACAGTAGAAAGAAAAATCAATATAGATATTTTGTCTCAATTGTTGTTAACTGAAGAGAAATACACGTTCAGACAACATTGTCCCCTCTCTCTCTCATTGTCACCTGGAAGATGAGAAAGCCAAGATTCAATGACCAGCTCCTTGTCCAATACAGCCATGCTTCAATTTCCACCAAATCTTCAAGAATTTCCACATCTTTATTGGAAATGGAAACAATCAGGCTTATATGTTAAAACATTCGAGACTATATTTTAGGGAATTTATTTGGAGAGCTTCTCAGCCAGAATGTTAGGAAAATATATAAATTACTTTTAAAAATCGATAGCCTTAAGTGAATGCATATTACAAATTGTGCAGTACATATTGTACTCTGCAATATAATTATTACCTCGGTGGAATATTTCTTTATGAGGAGGCTATTTATCACAGATCTAGTTCCTATTAAAAAAAAAACCCAGTGACAAAGGTGTGAGAGAAATATGGATTGATTTATGTGCATACATGTGGAAAAACATAATTTTTATCAAACTTCAAAGCTAGCATTTGCATTTATTCTTCTCAATTACATGTACATGGCATTGAGTTTATAATGCACATTCCAAATTTACTAACCCAGCAGTCAAATGGGACACATGCTTCTCCTTGTTTTAGATGCCTTTGAAAAACAGCCAAACTGAAGATAATGCCTAGGATAGAGTATCTGCAGACACTGTCAAGGTTACAAACAAATCAAGACAGTCAGTTTTATCAATACATAAATAACTAAAATTTATAAATAATAATAATAAAAAAGAAATCTATACTCACTGGAATAAAATACATAGATTTAATAAATATGTCTGTCATGGTGGTATATCAAAAGACAGAGAGGGAAAGAATTTTAACCTATTTTCCTGAGCATGGCATGTGTTGCAAACAAATTTTGAAAGGTAGTGCATATTCCTCTGCTGAATTCATACTGCTCTTATGTGTTCGAGTTTTTAAATTTACCTAATAGAGATCCCAAAGGAGATTTAATTTCCAGTTTGTTCATCACAGTTAATTGCAGCTACACAGTTAAACTCCTACGTTCACACATAGAAACAGAACGGACTCATTACAAACCTGGGACAAAAAAACCCACCACAGATATGGCGTCTGGTCTGATTCCACTCCCACGGACACTGCAAACAAAACTATAAATGTTAGTAAGGAAAGCAGGATTTGGTTCTCAGTGTTGTTCCTTTGCAAATGGGGATTCACTAAAATTTCTCAAGAGAAATGCTTCTTGGTTGAAATTCACCAATGTGAACTGATCTTGTATAAAGTATACGTATGATTTAAGCCAAATGTTCAAAGTTTATTTAGTTTTGCTTTATATTGAAACACAATTTTCTCCTTCTGCTCATTAAAAAACATCATTTGATTTACTTATCTAAGTCTAGATCCTGATTTATTTATGTACATGATAACTGCACTTTGCTTACTTTCTCCAGATTTTAATCTGTGCAAATATGACAACAGAGTAGACCTGCCTATACTTACCAAAGCATCTGTGGCAGGACAGAGACTCTGAGATTAATTATTTCTACCACACGCAAGAGGGATTTGATAACTAAATTTTAATAATTTGAACCTAGGTTTAAAAATAACGAGCACAGTAAGACTTGACTAGATGTTACAGAACATGAAGCTAGAAGAGAATGCCATAGGTTCTAATAAAAATAGGAGTGTTGTCTGGCCAGGAGTCTTAACTATTGCTGCTTAATGTGTCTGGTGCAAGATACAGTCCTGAATTACACTACTGACAAAAAAACCCCTAAGTTCTTATTTAAAACGGAATACTTCTATAAATAGATTGTTCAATACTCTGTTGCATAGTCAATAAAAAGGTCAGATATTTATGCAGAATCTCGCAACTACCGTCTCTTACAGAAGGATTGCATCCAGTGTTCTAATATTCCAAAGAAATTACTGAATTTATCGATGCTTTTGTTTTTCTGCATTTGTTTTTCTCCTTTTGTTTAAAGATAGAAATATCTTTCTCTCTCCCACTCTATTTAATAATTATACAAATCTTTCCACTTTGTTTATCTACTCTTTTACTTCTATTTTCTTGTGGATTTATTCTACATCTATTCTTTCCCCTCTACTACATTTTTTCAACTGTATACTTTCAGGTACTTCTTTATCACTTCTTTGTTTTTATTCTTTCACACTTTTCCTGTTTTATAATTTTGAAAGTGGCCATTAGTGAATATTAACAAGCACAGCAGAGCAGAACAGCCACATCAATTATTAATTTCTTGACGATGCCCTCAGTTCTGCAAAAATTTCTGTAGCATAGTTAATTAAAAACCTATAACAACATGAAATTTTCTTCCATTCTATTGACTGTTGCCTGAAAAGAAGAAGAAACGATCAGAGATTCATGATACCTACAGGAGCAATAAAGGTTTAGGATTTTAGAGGGGAATTTCACTGGTTTTGTTTGTTGAGTAGTTTAGTTAGGGGTATGTTTATTCTTTTATATCCTTTTTTTTTTTTTTCACAGTGGCTGATATTTTTCTTTGAGTTCCTTTATAAGTAGTTAAAACTAGGTCATGTACCTCAAAGCAGAGACCAGTTCAAAAGTAGCTAGGAGGGACAGTTACTAAAGTTTATATAATGAAAGGAGCTGAAGGCGTAAGATTTAGAACGGACAGCAACATAACTTTAAGCTGAAGATAGATAGCTACAAAACACAAATTAAAAGAGCAAGATGGAGAGAAATGAGAAAGACAAAGATCTTCTGAAGCACTGAAATGCCTATTCACATAATGGAATGCATTTCCCAAATGGCTTGGCCCGAGATGATCTTCTTCAGTTTTAAACACTATGCTGTTAATCAGTCTTTTAATATCAATCTAAACTCTAGATGGTCTTTCACCTTTTATAGCATACATTTCTTATTTTTTGAGAGAGCTATGCCTCAAGTTCTCTAATAGTAGTTAATTTAAACTAAAATTATAGAAGAGAAAGCTCAAGGAGGAAGCATTCTAGTAAGACCTTTTAGAGTGGCACAAGCTTTCATCTTTCAAACTACAGGCTCAAGTTCTGGTTCTATTTCTGGAAAGAAACAAAATTTATAGATTCATTTTATGGCAATAGCCAACTCAAAGTTCAATGACAATGAAAATAAGCCTACAATGCAAGACCCAGGGGTAACACTTCTCAAGTTAGATGCAAGTGAGCAGGCCTGCTCACATAACAGATGGGAAGCAAGATAGCTGTCCTTTCTTGGTTGCATCACTTTCAGTTCAGTGCATCTGACATTTCTGTTACAGGAGGACATTCACTTCCAGGGATGTTGATCTGGCAGATTTTATCAGCCTTAGGTTTGCTATTAGGAAAGTAAAGGATTTTCTCAGTACTGGGAAATTTTCAGGTTTCTTTTCATCTTTTGGCTTTGATTCCAGACTGATAGGTATCTCCCTTTTTAATCATGCACACTGTAAATCTTGTTTCTAAATATTGTATCTCTTAGTGAGAAAAGAACCAACAAACCCAGGAAACTCCGAGTTTCTTTCTCTAGATACCTTTTTATTTCCTTACTTATGAACCTTTGTATGAGTTCTGTATGATCTTTTTATATGTTATCTGAACTGCAGTTTTAAAGAGTCTATACACTACCTGGAGCAGCTAAAAAACATATCCATTGTCCACGCAGTACCATAAAAAGTTTAAAGCATTTACCAGCACACAAGTTACAGGTATAAAGAGGGAAAATAACTCAGAATCAAAGAATATAGAGGAAATAAAAAAAAAACTAAACAATTTCGTCATTGGCTATGCAGTACCTTACAGTAAACTGCAGCAAGAATCATAAACCATTTGAGTAGATTTTAATATATATTAACTACACATGAAATACCAGTTTACAGGTAGTCATCTTTGAATGGATTAGTCCGCTTGCTTTTTTTAAAAATACTTTTGAAGACAGAGACCATAATAGGACTAATCCCAATGTCATGGGTACTGGCTCTTCAAGGTTCATCTTCATTAACCTGATTGATATTTCCACTGTGATATCCTACGAAAAAGAAAATTAATTAAGTCAGAAAAGCTCAGTCTTTTGAAAGGGAAGTGATGGAAGTAAGTGAAAGTATGTCTTGACCATACATGGGTCTTCAGCAGTAACTGAGCTGAGTTCCCAGGCATTACTTTCAAATTCCAAAAGGGGTTTTAACATATATCTACATACTCAAACATCTTCAATAGCCTGTCTGTTAATGATTTTCTTATCCTGAACTGAATGACTGTGTGACTAAGAAAATAGGAGTACATATAAAAGAGATTCTGATTCTGTTATGATTCTTTATGTGAAATTAAATTTCTTTGGTAAGATTCATAAACATTTTTGCCAACATCTGTTCATCTGTTCGTTTCTCCACTGTAACATTGTGGCATTGTCAATGGGGTCCACAAGTGAACACTTTCAGTGATAAAAGTTACCAAACCACTATTCATCTGGGTCTGTTATTTACTGAGATATGATATTTATACTGGTATTGAAGAGACTGTAAAGAGCAGCAAGCATATGCTGAGAATATAAAAAGAACATTTTAAAGATGAAATGGAAGTGTCAGATGATCACTAATAAAGTGTGTTTTAATTGCTAAGTGGAAAGAGACATAAGAAAAGAGACATTCTGTATCAGTCATCTCTTTGAGGAGAAAATAGAAACTCCTAGCTACACAAAGAACTAAAAGATTTTAAATTCAAAGGGAAGGTCTAAATAAAATTTAAATAAGAAAATGTAAATTTTAACATTAGTCTCACAGCAACAGAGTAAAACAGAATGGAAACACAAATTCAAAAAGGAGTTTTAGTAACAACTGCTTATCTTCCTGATTAATAGTATTCTTATTGTTTGGTCCTTTCATTCTAGTCACACGTATATCTACATGCATCCTTACTCCTGTGAACACAGCATCCTCATCACTAAGAAGGAACCCACACCCCCAGAGCATGGCTGTATTTGCTTCCTGAGTTCCTCACGTGGTCTTTCAGACACCGCTGTTCCTGCTCTTTCCTTGCAGTGACCTCTAATCTTTACTCTACAGTCATCTGAGTGTCTCTGCTCAGTCATCTAGGCTGTCCCCAAATTGCTCATCCATGCATATGGATACACATGAATCAGTCACTGCTATTTTACAGGAAAAGGACATGATAATAAATTGCAAGCAGACAGTAAAACCCTCTAAATGATTGGATATTACCATCATGACCTCAACAGCACAGTAAACTTGGCTTAAAGAGTTTGTATCTATACAGGAATACCTACCAAGGCTATGCCCCCTATGTCTTGTTAGGCTGGATATTGTCTGTTGCATTTTATTTTTTCAAATTGTAGTTTGCTTTCCTTTTCATAAGCAGGAGAGAGGAATTTTGTATATCTTCTGTTTTAAAAGTAATTTTAAGTTACCTCACTTTATTTGTTTTCTGTTTTCAGTGTCCCTCAATGCTGAGAATGATGGGGTCTGTAGAATCTATACCCTGAGATCTGCCCTTCCTACAGTAGCAATTCGTGGAATGACAACTATGATCGGACACTGAAGAATAGGATCAATATAAGGTTTTGAACCATCTTCATTTTTTAAGGTCCTTATCATACAAGGATATTTTAGTGTCATCCAAGTATTCACATTATGAAATCCACCAGCCCATGAGAATTTTTTACTAGCTTTTTTTTTCTGTTTTGATATTAAAATTTGCTTCATTTGCTGAGTTCACCATTTTAAAAAATGTTACAGATCTCCCCAGACATACTTTTTTAATAAGTCCCAATTCTGACTCCAGGCCTCTAAATTTACCCCAATTATTATTTTTGCTAGAGTAAACAGGACCTATTTTCTCAGGATCTTTTTACATTGAAAAGTCCACCTAACAAATCTACCTTTGTTCTTTTTTCCTTTAGTTTTTTTATAAAAGAGCAAAAACATCTAGTATTTCTCATGGCTTTCATACAGTAATGAACTGAAATGGGAAAGAGGTAGCATGCTGTTAAGTTATCCATGTGTAATGAATTTGATTTTCTCTTAGTTCTGAAATCTCCTTTTGGTGATATATAAAGATTTCTTTTTTATGGCAACTTATGTAATGAAAATCAATGGAACCCCTGTGGCTGCAAGTTTCACAGACCTTTTTTATACCTGCATTTGTTGGATATCTGCTGTAAGTCAAGGACAACTAATAGATCATTATATTGATAAAAAAATCTGAAAAAATTAATTATTGGGATTAAGAAAGCTTTGTGCTGTCTTAGTTAGACTCTTTTGCTTGTAATCACCAGTTGTTCAGTGGTGGAACTGACTGCAATGAGCAGATGATAGCAGCACAAGCAGGTTGTTGGCTGTGTAAGACCGAGTAGCTCAACCCACCTGAGCTCTGCAGCAGCTTTCCCTCTGCCATCTGAGAATAAAAGCCATCTTTGTTTCCTAGCCTGTTCCGTTTCTCTCAGTTGTACAGTGTTAGTAAGAGGCCCCACACACCACTTAAATTCTGGTTGAACTCAATTTTGAGGGCAAGTGGCATGTTGACCACCAAATGACTCTTAACCAATGACGAATTCTTTTCATCATCTAATATGACATATATCTTTGTCAGAGCTCATCGGAGAGTGAACTTCCAGTAAAACTGATATCACTGAGAGAGAAAGCAATATCGTTTGAAGAAACCACGTTTTATTGTACCAGAAGTTCTTTATTTTCAATCAGTAGTATTTCCAGTGACATTTAAGCAATGCATTATACATTCATAGCTATGTGAAGAAACTGTGCAAAGTATATTAAATTGGCTTTCCAAGGAAAACAAAGGAATTTAGACACTCCCAAAAAAACTCCCAAAATTGACTGAATGAAAGAACCTGGTTCATTTACACTTTTTAAAAATTTCGGATCAAATAAAGGATTTCAGATATGAACGTTAACTGTAATTGCTCTGCTTTATATTGATTTCTTTGACAAATAAAAATTTTGAAATAATTGTGATAAATTAACAATATAATTATTCATATGAACCAAAATTAAATAAAACAGGGTTATAGATAGATTCTACCATATTTAAGATTTATTTAAAATTAATATTTTTCATTAAAAATTAGACATATGGAGTTCTGTATAAGAAATTTTGGGTTGTGTTTACTCCTAAGTAACATGAATCCTATTCACAGAATATTCTGAGTTGGAAGGGATTGGCAAGGATCATCAAGTCCGACTCTTCACTGAATGGCCCACATGAGGGGATTGAGGCCACGACTCTAGCATTATTAGCACCAGGCCTTAATCAACTGAGCTAATCTCAAAGAATTCACAATAATTTAAGATTAAAGTAATGCAGCAACTTCTGTGCCCATTGTGACTTTTAATAAACACATTTTACATATCAAACTCTTCAGAAAAAAGAAGTCTGGTGAAAGACTAAATTTATCGTCATTCTAATCCTTCTACTTTATCAGTTACTTGAAGTGTATGCAGTTCATTTTAAAAAACTCGAGATACAATTTACTGGGCTGGATTTTCTAGTTGCCCCACATAAAACCCCAGTGCACACAACTGAATAGAAAGTTTATTTTAATATCATCTGTGCAAAACAAAAGCATTAAGAAAACTCATGCAAAACTCAGCTCTTAAGTTTTGGGATTTTGGGAGCAATAATACCAGCTCTTAGGTCTTGTATGCTACTTCATTAAACTAAGGTTTTTATGGCCTAATTTTATTTTTTTTTTCATTTTGAACTTGCTGGATTAACAGATCCCTATGTCTGAAGTACACTTGCACAAATCAATAAATTCACTGAAAGCATATAAACCTTTGAAGAAGGTAGTAAACCCACATTGATTTTAAAAATGTTAAATAATTTAAATATTTACAAAAGTAGTTTCCACTAATTTTAATCTTTATAAAGCACATTAATTGACAGTAGTTAAGAACTGCTTGGACAGTATTTCTGTCTATAAACTCTAGTAGGCCTTGCCGTGGTGCCAAGAGAGATATGGTGAGTACAGGAGCTAACTGGGAGCGTAGTAACTGACTGTCAGACTGTGAACAACACCATCTATACTCCTTGAAGGCTACTTCAACTAGAAAATGTCTGTATGTAAAAAAGAATATGTTAAAAGAAAAAAAGGTGTTATTTCAAAAGTTTTCTAAAATTTTTCCTAATACAACCCTTCAGAATCTCTTCTGCCTGTGATTTGGCTTATTTTACCAATCATTATATTCTTTCTTAGCTCCTTCCTCCCATCCTTTGCCAATAGAACCCTGAGTGGGCTTGATTTTTGCATTGACTACATTTTTAGGGAAAATAGTAATAGTGACAAAAATGTCCCTTTTGTTACTACAAGGCTCAAATTTGTATATTTTTAGAGACTTTGAGTACTGCAAATAATGTAGAAAGTTTCTTTAGCACATATGTAAATGTTTAAAGCAAAACATTTAACAGACCATGATAGAAGGTAGAATGTTAATTAAGGATCCAGTAAAAGCAAAAGAAAACCAAACCAAATACTAAAATTGAAATTTAAAAAAATACATATCAAAGAAAATCAGATACCTCTTGAAGTCTCTCCCTCCTTCCTTCCATCATGGTGGTTTCTATTAATGAGATTTATTTCTCAGCTGTCACTCTGAATATGGACTTACTAGAGCTCTGTTACTAGATGGTAGTAACTCATAACAGCAGTAAGCTGACTGTTGCTAACCCTTTGTCTGGAATTCCTGCATTTCCATTCTCCCGCATATTTTGATCTTATGGTCCTGATCCATCATTTTCATCATTAACTACTAGAAAAAATAGAACTAGAAACACTGTTGTAAAGAAGGAGTATTTCATTGTTGAAGTTTCCTCCATTTGGCTGAGTTTAGCTGGGATTTAGATTTAGAACCTAAACTGTGGGGTTATTTTCTGCATGATCCAACATCCTGTTGACAATTCTGTAATAGCTGCAGTTCTGATCCTCAAACAGTAAAACTAAAAAGCAAATATAAAATGCTGGTGTGAGCTTGCATGGTGCCTTATCTCATTGGAAAGAGGAACCACTTTAGTCTTTTCTACTCCTCCAGAGCTCTTAAGTATACACATCAATCCTCCACGATGGATGCTAGGTCAGTAGCAACTTCACAGCAAAACCTATATTGCAAAGCTGAAGGAGGCAGTCAGGGGAGAAAAAAAGGAATGAGGATGTTCTGGTTTAATATCAGCTGGAAATGGAATGCCACACAGCCACTCACTCCCCTCAAACCCAGCAGGATGGGGGAAGAGGATTGGAAGGGTAAATAAGAGACAATAACTCATGGGTTAAGATAAGAACAGTTTAATAATTGAATTATAATATAATATTAATGAATATTTAAAGAAAAATGAATTTTAAAAAGTGAGAAAAAAACCCAAAAGAAACAATTGCTCTCCACCAACCAATGCCCAGCCAGTCCCTGAGCAGAGGCCCTTGGCCAACCTTCCCTCTAGTTTCTATGCTGAGCATTGACACCACTTGGTCTGGAATATCCATCCCTTTGGCCAGTTGGGATCAGTTGTCCCAGCTGTGTCCCCACAGAGCTCCGTGTGCACCCCCAGCCTACTCATTGGCAGGGAGTGTGAGAAGCAGAAGAGATCTTGACTCTGTGAAAGCACAGCCACAGCCAAAGCATTGGTGTGCTGTCAACACTGCTTTTATCACAAATCCAAAACATAACCCCATACCAGCTGTTAGGAAGAAAATTAACTCTACCCCAGCCAAAACCAGCATAAAGGACAAGATCTCAAAAAAAGTTTGCTCCTGTAATAATAGGAAACCTTTGTGAATTTCACAGTCAGGAACACAGCCATTATGTTATCAAATGTTTTACGTATTTTGAGTGAACATTTCTTCTTTGTAGAAAGTTCACTGATATAGCAATATGCCTGGCAGGAACTGCTCAGGATCTTTAAACAACCTAAAGCAACGATATTTCACTCTAACTTTTTTCCCAGGCAACTGAGTTGGAAGTCCTGACAGAAAGAGAAAATATTTGCCTCTACTCTAGAAAATTTTCTGAAAATCTTGTGAGAAGCTTGGAAGAAGTTATACATTGTTAAAAATTACTCTGAAATACAGAAGTCAGCTGGTTTATACTTAGCTTTATTCACACTCCTTCAGTCTAAGACCATATGCTAGGAGATAATTTTTTTTCATCTATAAGATTTTTTTGCTATATGTCTTTTCAGAAATTATGATTATAATTCCACTTGAACTGTGTAAACAGAATGTAATTCTGGTTTCAACAGAGTTATAGAGGAAAGAAATTAGTAAGAACAGCAGTTCAGAGTCTTGTAAAACTATATTTACTTTGAATAGAGGGTTCATTTCTAAAATTTCTGCTTGACAGTAAATTTGTTAACAACAGTCAATCCTGAATGAGGGATTCAGACACCGTCCGTATTTTTGAGTGTTAAGCTTCTACTGTTTTGGTTTGTGTGAAAGAAGTTAGATTTTAATGGCTGTGAACAAGTATACATATTAAAACTTTGTACTTTCCTATGAAAGGAATTTCCATGCTGTTAATATTCCTTTGATTTCTGTCATAGGAGACAATTTAAATATAGTGCAAAATCACTCAGTTTGACTAGAAAGTATGCTGAACAGTTGATCTTTCAAGATTGTCCCTAAGAGAAAGAGAGAGCTGAGTCAATATTAGAAATAGACATATCTCTCTAGCCTTTTCACTCTTCTCAGTGTGGTTGCAAGTTTTTTTCACAAAATAACATTGTTGAAACACTGACCTGATTGCAGCAATGGCAGAATTTTAAAGATTTCGGTGTCTAGAGTCAGCTAAGGTTTTAAACTGATCCATGCTTTTTCAGCCATTTCAATGAAAATGTCCCAAAAATGTTAGAGGAAAAAAAATTAGTTTCATGCTATTTCAATCACTTTCTTATTTGTGCCTAGCTGTATATTTTGCATAATGAAATTACTTACTTGGGTTTTTTTTGTTTTATCTCAGTGTTCTTTCACTGATTTCACTAAGAATACAGACAGGCACAAATTAAACAAGACCAGAGGTGGGTTTTATGCTTCTTTCTCTAAAACAATTTACTGCTGTTCAACATAATGTGCATGTCAGGGATTTTCTTTGTTTAGAATCTACTTCCAAATTAAACTAAGGCAGAAAATTAAAGTACGTGGAGTCATTTTCCTATTATTATAATATTGCAAACTCTAAACCTTGAAGTATTATAGAAGTCCATTGTTGGGGAGTGGGGGGAGTGAAGGCAAATTTAAAACCATTAGTTATAGTAATTTTTCTTAAGTATGTGATTTCAAAGCTTTTTGGCCATGTTTTCAAGGTTCTACCTGTAAGCTTGAGACACATTTCTATACATTTCTTACAACAGTGCTGAAGAACAACAATGTTGAAGTATCTGTGAGACATTCATGGAGATTTGTACTTCAGCAATTGTGTTCTTCAGCAAGAAAATATTTCTTCTTAAATTCATAGTTTTTTATAGGCAGTTCATAAACTCAGCCTGACTTCTGAATTGTCAGGTGGTATCTGCACAGTGGATTTAGCATAAAGTCCCTGCTCAGGGAGAACTAAGGGATTTCGTGGGAATCAGGGAGAGGGAGAAGTGCTACACACATTATTGCCTTCTCACCCACTGTTTCTCTTGTGCAATAGCATCTATCTGTGTTAGCAGGAGAAGACCAGAAGACCAGGCTGCTATAACTCTGTGAAGCAGCTGTGGAGCCTTAAGGCTTGTTCACACATCCCCCTCTGACTGCAGCTGTGCAGGCAAAAAAATACTGTTTTGTTCCAGCCTGCCTCCAGTTGCCAACATTTTAACCTTCCCAACCTTATTTGAACTGAAGCTTAGCAGGAAGGTTCAAATGAGTGGTCAATTTCCAGGGGCAGTAACCTGTGTGGAAAGGGACAGTGACAAAGAGCTGGTAAGGGAGTGAGAACAGAAATTTCTGCAGGCAGAGTAAAACGATGTGTCAAGAGCCTTGCTAAACAGGGATTTCTCAACCTCTTTGAAGTTTGCTTCACCACTAAGGCTAAGAGCTTGTCTCTATTACTTCATTTATGTCTTGTGATTCACCACAGGTAAACTAATGCAGAAAAAAAGATAGTATTTTCAAATGTTTTTGATTAAAGAATTGCCAAACAAGTATTTAAGTCTGTGCTTTTGAATGCTAATAAGACAATATGTGGATCTGATAATATCCTGCATCCTATGGAAGGTTTCGCCTACTTTCATGGGAACTTTATTTGGATGGATTTTAGTGAAGTCTTAATTTGCTCCTTTCAAATGTCCTGTAAGTATTCAGTGTTTAAATACCTTGAAAATGTGAGCCTTTTAAATTTTTTGAGATTGAAGATTGAAAGAAAATTTTGTTATCTGAAGGCATAAAATCCATGATTATAAATACTTAAAAATATCTTTATTTCAAAATGTAAGGAGAGGAATGAATTTTGGAATTAAAAACCAGAAATACAATAATCCCAGTCTTTCAAGACCTGGAATAATCCACTCAGCACCAGTGGTTTATTAAAGTAGAATGTGTTTGAAAATAATTAGTACCTGCAGAATCATCTGTGAATTCAGCTCCTTAATGCTTGTACCCTTTGATTCGTAGTGAGTTCAATGGTGAAGAAGCCTTGTCATTCATGAATAGCAGATTAGTACTATACTTTGCCCTTTCCCTCCAAAAACCCAATAATCTATCACAACTCTGTTTAGGGATGTATAAATATTTATTCTGACTTTTTATGAGACAGTTGCCTCCAACTGATTTGTACAGACATAGGATTCTCTCACAGGACTGCAATGCACAGACAATGAACAATTAACTTTGTCAGGTGGCTATCAGCCATAACCAATTATGTTTCAATTCAGACCTCTTCAGCTTCTTATAAATAAAAAGGAAAGATGCTATAATAATGGAAAGTTGGAAAAGTAAATAGAAGAATTCTTTACTAATATGATAAACAACCTATTCCCTGTTCAACTGACTTTCATGTTCAGCAGATTTTGTCTTGCTAATTGCAAATAGTCAGTACTCCAAGCAATATAAATGGGACTGAAATGCCTACAGTCTGTCTGATCTGCTTTTCTGTAACACTGGTTTTGCCATTAATTCCTTCCCTCCCCCCATCTTCTCTTTATCCTTCACTACCTTTGCATGCATCAGAAGTGACACACACATTCTCTCTGATTTTAAAATTTCCCACAACTGGCAAAATAAAATTAATTACTTTTGGCTGCACAGTCGAACCCTGCCCATGTCACTAATCACTCTGCTAGAGACAAAAAATTAAAGGTCAGCAGGGCTCATTACAGATTCTCTATTGCAATTAAAATCATCTGAGTACCAGAGACATACTTCTTGCCTGCCTGACTCATATGGTATGACTGTCATCTGAGCTGTCATGTGGGTATGAGCTTCCACAGTTCAAGTAAATAAGACTTCATCCTGTAGCTACTTTGATGATTCTCCTACTGGCTGATGAGTTCTTTGCTGAAGATGTTAACACATGCTCTCACACTCAGTGTAGCAGTGCTACCTCCATGAACGATGATAGACACATGAGAGATACAATTAATACATAGCCCCACTTAGTCAGTTATGTAATGAAGTTGATGCAGCTGGACCCAGAGGACCATATTAGCAGAGAGCTGTCTTCTGCTGCAGCAGGGCACTTGCTGTGTGTCTGTGTGTGTGTTTGTGTGTGTGTGTGTGTGTGTGTTTTTCTGCTTAGCACAAATGCCAAGAACCACAACCAAGCTAGAGCTGCTACTCATGTGCCTGTGTTTTCTCTTGAGAGGAATCAGTCCCCATCCTCACAGAGCTGTCATGATCTGGCTCATCTCAGAGAACTGAGGCTAGAATGAGCTTGTTTGCTTATATTTTCTGTTTGTTGATCTGTCCTTTGATATTTAAGCCTCAAATTATCACCATGCTTGTAAATTATAAATGTTTAGCTTCTTGCCAGTATTTTATCCTAAGAAGTGAAGTCTTTCTGTTGCTAAGGGATAAAATACAAAACTTTAACTTGAGACTAAACCAGACTGTGTATATCATACTTTGTTCTTGACTGACACAGCTGGTCAACAAGAGCTTTCTTCAGTTCCCAGACTTGATAGATGCTCTTAATTTTTAAAAATGTAGTACTTTCCACAGCATCTACTCTAAAGCTAATTGCCTTCCAATTCAAATGGGTTCCACAGGGTAATAAAACCAAGATTATTTCACAGCGTTACTTGAAAGGAACATAGAGTCATCTGAGGTGTAGGAAATTCACCCACATGTTAAAATAAAAGGTTCATGGTGAATATATTGAGTTTTGCTGATTTCTCCCATAGCAGCCTTCATAGTGGAGATCTTGGCATCTCTAGCTAGAAAGCTGCTGACACATGACTGTTGTCTACTGCTGAGCACTTTTCCCACACAGCATCCAGGCTGTCTCTCCAACATCCCCCCAACACCAGTAGGATGAGGGTGGGCAAGAACTTGTGAGGGGGCACAACCAGGACAACTGACCCAAACTGGCCAAAGGGATATTTCATACTGATGTGATCAGCAAAAAATGCTAAGAGAAGGTGTGGGGTAGGGGAGGGAGGGAGAGGATGTGTTTGTGTTTTATTATTATGACATTTGCCTTCCAGAGTGTCTGCTACATGTTCTTAATCCCTAATACTGCAAAGCAGCTGGACATTGTCTGCTAAGGGGAAGTAGAGAATAACTCTTCTGCTTTCCTTTGCAATATATTGTGTACAGATTTTGCTTTTTCTTTATTAAATTGCCTTTTTCTCAACCCTTGAGTTTTTTCCATCTTATTTACTTCCCACCCTCTTGCTGAGGGGAAGAGTGATAAAAGAACTTGGTGGGCACCTGGCATCCAGTCAAGGTCCTCCCACCACAGTGTACAATGAGAGAAGTCTAAAGGAAAAACAACCAAACATCCAGTCAGCCTTATAATTTTATTCCCACTCTACTTTTGTTTCTGCTTTTGTAATTCCCATTTCTTTAATGAGTCAGGATGTAAAATTGTCATATTTTATTTTCCATGATACACACCTAATTATATTTTCGGATGTCTTATCATGTCTTGCTATCTTTTAAAGACAAGCGGCTAGATTATCCATGGAATACATGGACCTTTTAAGACCGAAGTGCATTTGCTACTCTACCCAAGGGACTCTCTTACTGAATCCCAGTTTTGAAACTATCATTCCAGGTGGCCTTGGTAAATTAATTCCTCAGTTATGCGCTATAGTTTCACAGGAGCCATAAGTGATGTTTTATATCTGTTAAGGAATAGTAATTTTAAATTTTAACTTTAGAGATTTTTATTTGATCACTGTCCAGAGTCATGGATGCTCAGGATGCTTCCAGTTTTTTATCTCAAACTTTTTATTATTTTTTTTCCATGTTATTACCTTCTGAGAACACTCCATCTATTCTGATTTTTGGGTGAACATGAATTCATCATAGTCTGTGTGTTTACTTAATTTCATTTGTCTTTCAAAGTGGTTTATTTAGGAGTGTAGGCTGTTCTAATTGTAGGCTAATTAATATTAATCTTGTCATCTGCTGCATTATCATATAGTCAAATGATAGCAATATTCATTCTGACTTTATGTTTTGGACATAAGTATTCATTATTTCACACATTTTTTCACCCTTATCCTCTCCCTATGTTAGAAGTCAAATATACACTTGTAATAACCAAAAAAAAAAAAAGAATATCTGATGATGATGCAAATATCAAAAGCATTAATGAGGAAAATTTGTCTAAATATTGCAACACAAAAAAATTAAAATTGAAACAACATAGATTTAGGCACACCAGAGACTTTAGATAACAAATAACCAGACTCAATGGGTCACAATGGAAATATAAAGAGATATAAAGAGACATATGCAAGTTCATAGCAAAAGAAAAGTTCACAGTGTTGAAACTACGATCCAATGCAGTTTTAAATAAGGCTGCCCATGCTTGTACTAGTATGTGCTTCTACCAAACCTGAGAACTATGTCCAAGATGATGGGGGGCGGGGGAAGAATGAGTTGAATACCCAGCACTTTTGCATAGTGTAAACTTTGGTGTAGACTTCACCAAAGCCTTCAGTCAGACCCTGGACTTCACAGAATGCCAAAGCCAAACACCAGCAAGTGAATTGCCTTTGTCAGCACTGCAAGCATAGTCACTTTGACTCCCAGGGGCTGACACAGCTCTGCTCTAACGGGAAGGCAACCCTGACTATACTACTGTGGGTAAATACAGCACTATACCATTTCATGTGAGATTGTTATCCTGTGCATATGCTCAAAGAAGAGGAGTTGTTGCATGAGCTATGGGCTCCTGGAGGCTCTCTCAGTTTCTCCAGTGGTTCCTCTGGTTTGGGAAAGCCCCTTGCACCACCCTGGAGTGCTCTGCTGTGAATTGTGCCAGTACCAGAGCTGCTCACCTTGGAGACTGGATTTCTCTGATCCCTAGGAAGCAATGGGCAGCAGCCCATTGCAGTGCTTCATGCATTATTTTGCTCATGCCCTTTAGATCCTACAACACTAATTAACTCAATAAGAAGGGAAAAAAAAATAACAGAAAGAAGAAAAAGCAGATGAGCAATATTGTCATATCCTGTGAGTGGATGAGTGACTCATCCTGAGGTAAGTCTGGTTTCCTTATCCAGATGTGAAGTAAGGTTGTGAAAGACGTCAGGAATAACAAACATTCTCAGCCCAGATATTCAAATACTTAGGTAGCTGGGACACTGCATGGATCCCCATAAATGTAAATAATTACTGCCACATCAGGCAGAATAAGTCCAGCAGCTCTCACTGAAAATCTTGCTGTATATTCCAGTGTGCAATAGTATGTTTTGATGGTCAAATAAATACAAAAATTGCTTATATATTCTTGAGAGCTATTTACATGCACTTGTAGACACTCGTACTCTTGCCATAGGTCTGTTCTAAAATGAGCTTTTAATAGACATACAGGCTTTTTTCATATTATGCAAATCTATTTTTTAGCTGTGTGTTGAAAAATAATTCTCAGTGCTTGATACTGCCCTAAAAGAAGGTGAAACACTATTCTGTAGTCTGTTTTTTGAGGAAACTTAAAAAAACCCCAAAACAAAGCAAAAATCCACCAAGGAAAACCAAAACTGAAAACAACCGTCATGAATCTGAAGTCATGGAACTAGACTACAGAAAACATATGTTCATAGTACCTTTGTGACATTTCTCTGTTATATGCCTTCTTATCTGTTTCACTGTCACAGTAAAAATTTCAGCCCTGTCCCACAAAAATTGTAATGAAATAATTTTATGTAGTGACACAGTGGAATGACATGAAACTTTCACAATTCTGCTGAAGGAAATGCTGAGACTAAATCTTTTCTGTCATAGTAACATTGTTAGTGATGTGACAGGAAAGTCAAAGGAATTCTGCAATGTAATTTATAGCCAACTTGATTTCAGCTGTATAGGGCCAGGCTCCTCATTTCAATTTTGTGTATGTATTTATGATAGGCAGTTCATAGATAGTAGATTATTTGGAGGTTCTTTTGTGTCTAATATTGACCTTTATCACAGTGTCAGAAAGAAGATATGAAGTGCACATGGCACTCACTGAGTTAAGTGTAATGGAAGAGAGAAGTTATTCCCCACTTTTATGAATTACAGACACAACTGTGTATTTCCAATTTCTAGGTACATTAGTTGTAAGAAAATTAGATTTCCTATTTCAACTAATGGTTTAGCTATATAATGTGCTCAATTTTAAGTAGCTCTGGTTCCAGTCCATCAATTCCTCCCATCTTATTAATATTTAAATTCAATAACTGTTTTAATACTCTTGATTTGTGAACTTTTTGTATTTTAAATTGACTCTCTTGTGAAGATTTAAATTACATCCTTTCTCTTCTCCATTTTCATTACAGACTAATGCTTCCATGGGAACGTAAGAGAGAAGAAACAGAAGTATCTCAAAAAGCACAGACATTTCTGTTGATGGAATTTCTCTCCAGCACATTGATAAAATACAAAGTAATTTCCCCTCATTATTGTTTATGTATTATTATCATCATAAATAATTATTTTTGCAGTTTCCCTAATAGGTCAAATTTGGTTCAACTGTTTAGGTATATTAAAGTAAATTGAATCAAAAAAATAAACAATTTTGTGAAAAACCTGGTAACAGAACAGAGACTCTAGTATTTCAGCTACTTATCTCTAAGTTCACCAACATTCTTAAAAGCCATATTATTCAAGAAGAATATGATTAACCATAAAAGATTCATGTATTTTCACTATTGTTTTGAGGTTTTAAATCTCTGAGATCTATTTACCCCTTCTACAATTTTATAAAATTAGATTTAGTAGCAGGGAAAACAAATCAGATTAAATAAATACCAATGAAGCTTTTATGTCACACTTAAACCAAACTCTTTTGAAGATAAAAAATAAGTCATATTTCTTTCTAATTTTTTTTGTTTCACACACAATAACTTAAGCAGAACACCTCAAATTATTGGGTTTTTTGCTGCAGAATGAACATAATTTAAGAACAAAATACTTTAATTTTGATTTTTATATACTGGTGGGCCAAGAAAGCATTAATCACATAGATTACAAATATAAAGTGGTTGTCATGACAAATTTGTTTACACAGCTTGCAGAAAATAATATGACATAGTAATTTTTTTGTATTCTAAACAAAAGAATATTATTAAATTTGCAAAATTCAAGAACCCCAAGGTCAGAAAATGCAACCCTACTTTTTCCCATTGATGCAGTCAACTTGTACTAGAAACTGTAATTCTATATTTGTATAGTCTTTTTTTCTTGACTCATCCAATGCACCATTATGGCTGTAGCTATAACTGACAAGCACAAGCAATCATCATTCCAGCACCTCCTGTCTGTGCCTTAGTACCATATTCCAGCACCTTAGATCTCAAGTTGAAATTCTACATGCATAGATTTTCGTTAGAAGTGTGAAAAGAGAACCACACATGTGAGCAAAAGCCGAACCGTCTCCTCCTGCAAAGGATTGCTCTGGTACAGAGCCTTACGTGGCTGCATGCAGGAAGCTTTCCTGTGCTTTCCTGGGAGATCCCTGCCACTGTCTGCTTTTGAAGAGTTAATGACAGCACAAGCAGAGCATGGAAGAGTTCAGATATCCTCTAGCTTGGTCAGGGAGATGACTCAAAATGGACTGCAAGGAGCCAGTCTGCTAAAATAATCTGGTTTGTGACTGATATCTTATAAAAGCCAGGTCTGCACAAGGGCAGACACAGCATCTGATGTCCAGCGGCTATACAAACAGGGAAGATTTCCTGTTCCCTCACATATATTTTTAGGCTCTCAGGAAGGTTAAAGGTGTGGAGCTGACCTGAGTCTAAAAGCCTGATCTGTGCAAGTTTTCATACTCTCTCAACTGCTGCTTGAAAGAGTCAAGTTACTTTTTTCTTCAATGGCACAGTCACTTTCATCCTAATCGGAGGCAGTGTGAGCATTGGGTAAATTAAGAAGGCCTGTGCTGTTTAGACAGACTGCTCCAAGCACTTCAGTGAGACTGTGCTGAATTAGTTTTGGCTGGCTGTGGTTCTAAAAGAACATTCAGAGACAGAATCATTTTTTAGCTCCAAGCTAAAACATATAATTTATGCTTTTAATTTCAAATTCTAAAATGTGGCAGAAGAGGTGGAGGAAGTTGAAGCAAAGAGTTGGCGGGATGTATGGGGGGGCAATTACTTGTCAAAAGATCTAAAGCAAGCATATTGATCTGTCATTAATAGTGACTTTTTTTTATATTTTGAAGATGTAAATGTTTGTAAAACGTCAGTTTTTCCTTGAGGTTAAGTGGAAGAGCTCAGATCAGATTCAGATCAGATTCTGATTGTGTCTCGTTTCATTACCAAAAGATGAGTGAAAAGAGCATTTTTTCACAAAATGCTACACATCCATGTATAAAAACCACATAAGTGACTTTCCATCCAAACTCTTATTTTCAGTAGTGAATTATAAGTACACACTAAGTTGAAATCCTCACCTCACTGAAGTCAAATGCAAGGCTCCTGGTGGAAGGTGACTGTTTCCATGTGAAGGGGAAGAGCTCCTAAACAGAAGAAGCCTCAACCTAGAGTACCTGTGGGTCCTAGAGATTGGAAAGTTTATCCGATAGAGTTAATGCTCCCTGAAAGGAGATTCAGCCCCCATTTGTACACAGTGTGTATGATCTAATCTCATCTCTCAAATTTCACAGAAAGTCACTAAAGCATAGGAAATTAAGACAAATATGCTACATCGTTACCTTGCATTTAATGGATGGATGCACAAGGAAAGGAACCATTCATGATGTGGTTATTTGTCATATTATTCATTATTATTTTTATTATACATTCACTTATGTATTTTGCAATTACTAAGAAATGGGTGAAACCATCCACCATAATAATCTCTCAAAATATAAATTAGTTTAGGTATATGAGGATGTTTTCATGTGCTCAGCACAACTCATGTACATTCCACGTTGCTTCTTTGCAGTCTGAATCCTAGATTAGAAAAATAACACACTATTTTAGCTCCTAATCTTATACATTTTATATATTGAAATTTAAAAGCATCGGAGTGAACAGGATTTACAGCTGGGAAGACTGAGGGACAGAATTAGAGAAAAAAAGGTCTCAAAACATTGACAGAAATACCTGGATGAGCACAGAAGTTCTTGGGTTTCAGAATTAGGTTGATCCATTAGATCATACCGTATTGTGCCTTCTGTTCATGGATATTTCTTCTCCATCCTCTAGGAGGAATTACAAGCATAAATTTTCTATGCACTTGTGAGAGAAGTCTTTCTTTCATCTTAGTGAATACACATCTGCTGCCTTGTATTCAAACAGATTGATTCTTACTTTAAAGACTCATTATATGCATTATACAAGAAAGTGTTGTATGCCTTGAGTTATATTTATGTGTGCTAGAGCATGTAACAAATAGTATAAGGATATGAAAGATTAATAACAAGAAAGTTAAGACACATCTTCCTTTTTAAAAAAGCATTTTTCAATTTTTCTCTTGACTTGTTTATCTCTTAAAAATTCAGAATGAGTCATGGCGGAGAGGTATAATTCTATGACACAGGGACAGTAGCTCATATCCTCTTTTGTTAATTATATTAAATATCTGATCTGATTGGTCCTAGTTTCAATTCAACACCTGTTGTATTTATACTAAAGTCTAACTATTTTTAATACAGTAGTAAATATTTATAAACTTCACAGAGCCAAATATATGGCACAATATTTAAACCTGAAAGACCTTTTTCCAAATTCTTAGGTTTTATTTTCTCTCTATAGTTCTTATCTTTTTTTTTTGCATAATGTTTTTGAAAGCTGTCCTACATTCCTTGGCCATTTTATTGACCCATAGCTGGGCAAGCAATATAAGAGTTGCTTCATAAGAATTCAATTTCAAAGTATAAACTTCCATCAAATTCTCTTGGCCTGAGATCAGACATTAGAACCACGTTTTCAAGCTGAATACAGAGAAGCAGAAGCCTATGTTACTGGTGCACTTCCCAAAGTCACTTGGGTGCCCAGATAAAATAACTTGCAAAATTCTTAGTGCCTGAGTTTGGTTCACTGGACACAACCTAACAAGATGCTCAGACATGCTTTAATGCATTTAAAAATGCTTCGGTGGCTACCCATGTACTTAAAATTGTGCCTATGTGCATGCCCACGTACACTCCTCAAACAAGGTCTATCTTTAGCAAGGTAATGACTGTTTCTACATTAGTTGTTCAATTTCCCTCGAGTCTCCACTGGAAAGGAAAAAAAGGGCTTCACCAAAGTGAGATTTAAATCATACACATCAAGATCCTAATTTATACAACTCTGAAGAAGCATTTCTCTGTTCCTCTGTGGAGTGTGCATAGGAAGACTTGATGGATTATCATATTAACTTTGATATCTAAGTACCTATCTTTTACCAGTGTTCAATATCCTGTAAGGTTCTTGTTTTAGCAATCTGGCTAAAAAAACGTGTGGGAGTGGAGAACAAGAAATGGCGTCATAGGCACTCTGAGTGAGCTACGTGTGACTGTCTCCAGCTGTGGCTCAACTAGATAATTTTCAGAGATCAAGCAACACTTGCCCAGGGTGTGTGTGTGGCCTTCATAATTCAAGCGAATTTCTGTTCCTTTTTTGCCTACACATAGAAAAATGGTTAATTTTTTCCAAAGTGATGTGTTCTTAATATAGTTGTCATTACTTTAAATGCTTTCATAATAATACTGCATTGTGTGGCAGGAAACAGAAAGGAGGCCAGAAAAGAACACTGGATGAAAAGCAGATGAATAAAAGCTTCAGTGCTGCTTTTCAAAAGATGGAACAAAGTTTCTTTTTCTCAGCAAATTAAACCAGCATCTCAACTAATTCAGAAAAGTCAAAATGAGCATTGAAAAACCCCCACCTGCTCTACCTTTTAATACACCTATGATGGTTAAATGGGCGTGTACAGGAAGGAAATACTACTGCATTGCTGGGAAGCAAGAATTCCTGTCCTGAGTGTGGATGTAGCACAGTGAGCCTGCGCTGCTAGGCTGTTTGTTTCCTGCCACATCCCTCTCCCTGGGGCAGGATAACCACTCTATGATATATTTCCACCAGGAATAAAAGCTGTACAAAGACAGTTTCTTTCTCTTTCCCTGTTTTTTTGTGTCCAGCTCCTCTGCTGCAATTCACTGATTTCAGTTGCACTGATGCAGCTGGTTTTTTTTCAGTTGTGCCATAAGCCAAATGAGGAATATGACTTGGAAAGCCACTTCCAAACTACTTTTTTAGTTCAGGATATTTCACTGATCTGATTTACAGTCCGTCCTGAAGGCAGCCAGATAAAAAACAGGGGTGCAAGTGCACAGCCTCCTCAATGAGAAGGACGGTATGGGCAGGAAGCTCTGCAGCCAGCTTCACTCTTTGGGAAAACAGTGCACAGCTACAGGCTTTATGGAAAAGACAATCAGTGTCCCTTAAATAGTCCCTGTTTTGTGCTGCAAGTATATGTCTACTGTTGGACTAGATGATTGTAGTAAAGTCCCTTGCAACTGAAATAGCCTGTTTTCTTCTGTAGTAAGTCAGTGTCTGCAGAAATAGTACTCTTACTATTTCTTTGACAGTAGGCTATCAAAAAATGTGGCCCTTAGGTTATCAGTATGTAATTAGCTCTGTAGATTTATGTCCTTTTTCATATTCCTTTCTCTATGCCTCTAAACCTGTATTAAGAATTTAGCATTGTTGGAGTCAACCACAGTCATAAAATCAGATTCTTATGTGGTTTGGACAGTCAAAATTTTGAAGGAGCTTTCTAAGAGATACAATATTAGAAAAACTGCTGTTAAACAGTATAAACTTACCTTTCCCATATTCCATTCTGTTTGCATTAATGCCATGTTTTGTCTTGAAAAGACAAAAATGAGGGCTACAGAAATTAATAAAAGATTTGTACAATTCTTCTGATACATAACTTATAAATCATATAATAAATTTAAGTGTTGGTTCCAATAATCAAGAACACAACCATGCTAAAAATATAAGTTAATTTCAATTTACTGAGGAAATGTGAAAGCTACAACACAAAGCTGAAGAAACTATTCAAGCACATTTGCATTATTACATGTGTCAAACAGATAGCCTTGTGGAGGAAAGAGATAGCACAGAGATAATAATAGTGCATATCTACATATTTATCCTATTTTCTTTCCCTATATTTTCTTTCCTCTTATGATTTATTTGTATTTTAATGAGGTTCAAAATGAAAAACAATATGCGTTCTTAGAAAGATGATGGTGAAGGATAAAAAAGTGTGTTTAACAGTGAATTTTGGCACAATCGTTATTGAATGAAGTTGCAGTCAATTAGAGGGCAGTACCCAAAAAATTGTTTCTTAGAAGAGTCAGAGTGCACAGTTATGCTCGAGGTAAGCCCTCAACTTTGATAACTGAGGAAATGACCAGTGGAAAAACCCTATATAACGGCTAAAAGCAGACCCACTCCACGAGTATACCTGACTGGTGAATTAATTTATTTTTTCCTTTTTTTTACCTTTGTTTTCATAGAATCATAGAAAGATTTGTGTTGGAAGAGACTTTATCTGGAGAGACAATATATTCTAAAATGAACTGAGTAGTACGGTGTTACCTTCGTTTCCTAAGAAACATCAGTTTGACATGCATCAGTCAGCAGGCATCCTTTTTAGGCTCTGCCACCCAAAATTTCTCTTGACTTTTGCTTTCTTCTTCAGTCATCAAGCTTGGATAGTAAGGGTGCTGTTATCAGCTGGTCCATCAATGAGGAAGAAGCTCCTGTGACAGGTACAAATGCGCATTTTATGGATGAGTAAAAAATGCTAAGGAGCCAGGGTCTGGCATAGGCATGGTGCTGACAGGGCATGGGTCAGCTGCAGACCCGGGTCAGCTCAGAGGGCACAGGCACTCGCAGGATCCCAAGATCCCAATGCAGTAGCCATACTTTCTCACCCTAGGGGCTGCACAAAACACTGTCATCTATCTGCACACCAACCTGCTGCCAGAACCAAAGCCTAGCTTAATTTTAAGACAGTTTTTGCAATCTCTTGGGGGTTTTTGTTGTTCTCTTTATAATTACAAAAATCTAATTGATTATGAAGCACTTCATAAATAGATTATCATTTGTTGGGTTTTTTTGGTTAGTGTGATGGGGCATGCATGTATATTATGTACTGAATCTTGTTGGGTTTTGAGCTTAATGAATAGTTTCATTGATTTTAAATGTGTTTACAGATTGCCAGTAGCTGCCATCTTTATTCTCACAGAAAGTGAACACAGTGAAAAACCCCAATCTGGATTTTACCAAGTGTTTTTCATTGGTCAATATCATAAAATTAATAAATTGGCCACAAGTGCCAGTGAATAAAATGTATACATCTGGAATTTTCATAGCATAGAGTCTAGTTTTGTAACCTTCAGCCCTCCAGTACCGGAAGGAATCCTATAAGAAAGATGGAGAGAGACCATTCACAACTGCATGTAGTGACAGATCAAGGGAGAATTGGTTTAAACTGCAAGATAGAAGGTTTACATTAGATATTAGGAAAAAAATCTTTACTGTGAGGGTGGTGAGACACTGGAAGAGGTTGCCCAGAGAAGTTGTGGATGCCTCATCTCTGGAAGTGTTGAAGGTTGGGTTAGATGAGGCTTTGAGCAACCTTTTCTAGTGTCTGCCCTTGGCAGAGGGATTGGAACTAGATGGTCTCTTCCAACACAAGCCATTATATGATTCTATGATTTTATGAGTCTATGACTCTGTGAGTCTATGAGTCTCTGAGTCTATGAGTCTCTGATTTGTTTTCATCAAATTTAATAAATATTTGTTTCTCCAGATGCTAGATGGGAAGGTTAGAAACTTTTTACTGACTGTTGTCAGAATGGTCACCAGAATGACAGTAGGCATTTATCATGAGAACATGGGGTGAATAGGTGTATTACTGTGTTGGCATGGTGTTTGAAAAGATGTGGTGCCCAGGGTAAACTTCACTTCACTTATAGAGATTGACTGGAAGTATAGAAGATTACTGCTGCATGTGCATGGAATACAAGTCAGGCAGGTATCCACTGGTCCAGGGGGTGGGCGTAAGATTGCAGTCCTATCCTCTGGATGCATGGATGCTGAGAAAAGACCATCAGGTGGCCCACCCTCAGTTAGGTCCCCGCCTGGTACTTCATTCTAACTCAAAACCCTGCTCAAATTCTTCTCTGGGAATTTTCTACAGTTAGTTCAGAAACACTGCTTCTCTGTTTTCTTTTAAAAATCTGTCTGTTACTTGGCTGACAGAACACCTGAACATACTTTCAGGCAGGAGGCATGTGTGTATACTTCTTACTGAATAGCTTTTTTCAGCTGATTTCACCTCTCTATTTATAAGCCCTCTGTGAACAGATTGTGAAAGTCTCAACAGCACTTTTTCCATTTAAGTAATGCAGCATTCCTTTTCAGGATTATTTCCATGGCTTACTGATAATGCCACAGCACTTTCTGCCTTGTCAGAACCTGACACTATACCTGCAACCAGCACTCTAAACATCAAAATGATTTGCAACCAATTTACTGAAAAGCTCAAGATGTCTTCTAAAGTAATCTCCGCCACTGGAAAAATGCCATTTTTGTAAGAGGCAGCTTCATATTTATCAAGCCTTATAAGACTCATATATAGTATATTGGGCATAAGACTCCAATAGCTCACGCTCTAAAAGATCAGGTGAGAAACCTAGAAAGGAGTAAATGATTAAAGCCTTGATGAAATCTGCATTAACTGAAACATGTAGGTGCTGTGTTTAACTCTGTTGAACAGAGCCCCAAATAGTTAATGAGATTAATACACTTCAGTTAAAATATAGGTGTGTAGTCTGTGTGGTGTTACATAGTTGCTTCCATTAGTTGTTCCTGCGGTAATCTGGCATCAGTATATAATTACAGATACAGCTATTAAAAGAGCTATACAATTTTCTGAGTAGCTGACACTATTTTTTTCTACTTAAGCATGCGAAAGACAACAATTATGTGTAATGGAATATAATCTCTGTTGACATTCATAGGAATTCAAGGAAGAATTGCCAATATAGTAAGAATGTATGAACTATACTGGGTTGGACTGACAACCAGTCTAGCTGTGTCCTGTTTGTGACAACAGGCAATAGTGAATGCTTAGAAATAGGATGAGAGTAAGATAAAGGTCAAAGATGCAAGAGATGTTTTTCCTTATGTCTTTTAAATCTTAGCAATCTGAGAGCTACTGTGCAGAAGGTTACAGCTCCTCTCTTCATGTCATGCTAATTTGACACCGTGCAAAAGATAAGCTGTTTGAAGCAGTGGTAAAATTGCAGAAATTGTTACAGAAAGAAAGTCCCTATCCAAACTCTCTTTCAAAGATTCCAGGTGTGAAATAGCTGCCACTGACTTACTGAAGTGTCAGATGCTGGCTAAACTTGCTGTCATAGAAGCCACAGCTCTCAACTGAATTAGTGTAGTTTCCAGTTTCAGTCATTAAAACTTTTTTAATGGGTTGAGGCACCATATAATCAATTTTGGATCCTGATGCTGGTACATTTAGATTGTGACTGAATTACTGCAATTTTTACCTAATAATTACTCAAGGGGAGCTCTTCAGCTTTCTTAATATAAGGCTTTTATTTAATTCTTTCTAGCATTTGATGGGACTCTCAGTAGGGTAAACATATCCTTTTTGAAATGTGGACATCAGGACTGGAAACAGAATTCAAGGAAACATCACACCAGTGCCAAGCACTGTTCATATAAGCTCATTGCTACTACCTTATATTGCTATCTACATCCTAAATGGTTAATTAGCCTTATTGGCATTAATAAGAAGACTGCCACACGTACAACCTCTATCTCTCTAAACCTTGTTTCTAACCACTAACCTAAAAAAATAAAAAGAGTCAGCATCTTCTGAGCATCTATATTCTCCAAATGTGGTTTCTCTTGTTCCAAAATCAATTATTTGTACTTGGTCTTTTTAAAAGCATCTCATCCTGAACTTAAGTGGCCCAATCAATTTGTATTAGTGATCTGTGGTCTGCACAATGCCACGCTACACAATAACTGTGTATTTTAACAGCAACAATTTCATTTTTCCACTTTGCCAGAGTTTAAGATATTATGACAGGATACTTATTAAAAAATTTTCACTGAAATAGTGCTCAGGCATTTGAATAAGGTGCCCAGGGAGGTGGTGGAGTCACCATCTCTGGATGTGTTTAAGAGGTGCCTGGATGTGGCATTTGGGGATATGGTTTGGGGGTGATTATTCTGGTGCTGGGTTGGTCGTTGGACAGATGATCTTGAAGGTTTCTTCCAACCTTCAATCTTCTTCTCCTTGAATATTCTGTGACTCTGTGATTCTGATATTCTTTAATGTCTGATAGCGCTTCCAAAACTCTTAGATCCAGACTACCAGTTCCCAATCATTTTAGAAGTATTCAGCTCCTGTAGGAGTTTTTAAGAATTTTATTGGAATAGAAATGTCATGATAAAACTCATTTGCCAAAACCACTATATGTTGAATTTTCCCCCTATTGATTGTCATGGGTTAGCAAAGCATAGTCTCAGAAGTGATGTTCTTGCAAAGGAGTGCTACAGCATCCTCTATGACCTGACAGAACCTATCAGCTGGCCAGTTTGAATCTGGACAATTCTTTAAGCCACTTAAAATTGTGACTGCCTCTGTGGCCCACATTTAAGAATGGACAAATCCCAGGCAGAGCTCTCTCTCGTTTCCAGCACTGGGACAGGTGGCTGCGGGCCCCGTGCGGGGGCCGGCAGGCCCGGCCCAGGCCCTGCTCGGCCAGGCTGGGCCGGGCCATGGCCATCCTGGAGCCGATGGGCCCTGTTCCACCCGCGGAACAACCTCCCCCCCCACAGCCCTGCTCTGTGCAGCCGGAGCAGCCCGGCTCCCCCTCTCCAGTGTGGCCAAGATTCAGCTGAAGCTGCACCACTGTTCAGCAAAAAATCGTGTGACCAACAGCGATAAGCGAAATTCCAGCTGCGGGGCCTGGGTGAGATTAACCCTTTTAGTGCTGTGAAGAGCTGAAAACCTGAGGGAGAAGAAAGAGGAGATGCTTAAAGCTGAAATTCTGTTGTAAAGCTATGCTGTATCAGAGTACCTGTTGTAATTTCATGAAGGCATGGAGGGTGGAGCGTTCAACTTATACTTGTGAGCAAAAGCACCTGTGCTGAGATAGGCAGATGCTGAAGCAGCTGTAATTTGATGAGAAGTTTGAACAGGGGGAGATGGAAGCAATGAGGACTTCTGCTCCAAATGGAAAAGGAGAAAACCACAGTTCCTAGAGATGCTCCCAGAGATAGTCCTAGAGATGAAGATGAGGAGGACCCTTTGCTCCCAGGGAAGGAGGAGGGCCTCTATTCTTAGAGATTAAATGCTCCCAGAGATGGGTGAAGAGAACTTTGGTTTCTGAACAGCTCAACCTTAAAATTGTACCCCAGTAATTCAAGAGTGGACCCTTGAAAGCAGTTGTGGGAAAAGCTGCAAGTCGTGGGAAGGGACTCACATGCAAGCAGAGAACCAACCCAGGCGGCTGTCTCGTTGTGATAATGTTTTCATAGCATGGGCAAGAGAGACTCCTCTTCCTAAATGGACTGAACAAGGTTATTATGGAAGTGGTAAACAGACTGACCATCTCAAGGGTTGTCTTCTTACATTGTCAGTGGGAGAAGGGAGAAAGGTAGGGAGGGGAGGAGAAGTGTTCTGAAGGTGTGGTATGATTTTTTTTCCCCTCCTCTTTTAGGTCTGTTAATAAACTTCTTTATATTCTTTCAAGTTTGGTGCCTGCTCTGCTTTTCTCCTAATTCTTATCTCACAGAAGGTAAACAGTAATGAGTATTTTGGACCAAACCACTACACAAAATTGCTGTTTCTGCCCGGTTTTAAACTGAACCCGCTACGTTGATATATTTATTATACATTCCCTCAGCATTTCTGATTCTGTTGCTTTAATATTTCTAATAATTCCATCCTTTTTCTACTAATAAATGTACTGGCATCAGTTAGTAGCTTCTTTTTTCCTTGTGCTGTGTCATGATTTAGGAATGGCATTCCCCCATTTAGTACTTCTACTAGAAAGAAAACCACAAAACACTCCCCTTGCCCCCCCTCCAGTGGGGAACAAAAAGGGAGAGATCGTGGGTTAAGAACAATTTTCTGGACACAGAAATATGATGATAAAGCAAACAATAACAGCACCAGTATTAATAACAAAATTGTACAAAGAGAGTGTGATTTACATGCAAAATGCTCAACAATCCTGGGACAATGAAAAACAATGGTGCACAGACCCATTGCTCACCACGCTTTCCTCTGACAGGAAAAGGAACATCCTTTCTTTGCAGAGGGGACAGAGTCCCTTTCCCCTGGCCCCTGGCAATGATGTAAGCTGGTATTGAATACCATCAGGTTCTTGGCCACATCCACTCTTGCTGAGCTAGACTGGAACAGTTAAAAAATCCTTTCGTGTTGTCCTTAAAGTTTGATGGATGCATGTCTTTTGTCCATTTGCTTCCCTTCTCAGTTTTCTATGGTTTATATGCATTTTTGGTTTGGTCACTCACATCAGCTTCTTTTGTTTTCATCATTGCCCTTTAGAAATTAAAAAACCTAGGGTTTTTTCATTCATCCTTGTCATATCAATTCTTGACTGTGTGATTATTGTTTTGGCACACATAGTGAAACATTCTTTAAGTTCTCTCAGTTATCATTCTCATATTTTCAATTTATTATTTCCCAGCTGATATCTCTCTGATAACTTGGGAGAAGCTTGTGGCAATGTATATCTTGTGAGTTATAAAAATTGTCTCTTTTTTGCAAAACAAGGGATTCCTAAATAAGCACAAGTTCTTTGATAATTTTCTCTTGTGTATCAATATGAGTCTAATAAAAGTTATTCTCAGATATAGTCTTATGATATGAAAATAATTTATATTTTTCTTGCATTTTAACAGTGAAAGAATGAGAGCTTTACCACGTATTACTTAAGTTTAGAAAAAAACCCCAAATTTGCTTCCTGCCCCCCACCATATTCCTAGGGTCCCATATTCTTGTTATTAATTTGTTTTAACCTCCAAATACAAACTGCCTATTTGGAATGGTCCCCGTCCAATGTTAACACCCATAATGTGGCAGGGAATTGTTTGAAAAAATACTGGTTGATGAAGGCCAAAACCATGCCCGGGATTTTTCTTAGTTTTTAACAGTATGCATAATGAAGTCCCAACATGCAATAGTTTCCCAGTGTTGTTGCATTTATTAGTACAGATATAGCCAGAAGGTACCTTTTTAACACATTGTGCCACCATCCTCCTTAGACACTTTGAAACAAGTGATTTCATGTCTCTAATCTTTCAAGAAAATGTCAATGATATCATATTAATAAAAATTACTCAAGAGTTGACTAATAATGTAATATTCTTTACTGTTGCCAAGGTTCTTTACGCTAGTATAGACAGTCCAGGATTTCTTTATACAATTTCCTACAGTGCTTCAATTAATTTTCTTCTTGATATCTTGATGCTAAGGAATTTTTATATTTTACCTTCTTTCCACATTCTGTACTTGCAGAAAAGTTAACACTGTCCTTATCAGGCTGGGGAGATCTTCCAGATCTCACAGATGCTTCTTCTTGTTGAAAGTGGTCCAAAAATACTAGTCTTTCTTTTTATCCAGCAGTTCATTTCTAGAATCCTCTTACTACTCTTTTCTGTTATTCAGAAGATAGAAAGAATATTGAAATTTCCACTCCATTCCTTCTTCTTCACAATCCTTCAGAACGATCTGATTCCCAGAAAGTCAAAGAACCTTTCTGCTGCCTATTTATTATTAAATAACCTTTTTTTTTCTCACAGAACTGTCTCTTCCTTTAACTGTTTAGATGATCTCTGTGAACATGTGTAACAGCAATGGATTTGGCTACAAGTTGACCACGAAGATTTGAAAGATAGATTTTGCAGTTTTCTTTCAGCAACTTCATTAGTATTTAAGTATTGTTTTTAATCTTGATTCCAAAATCTATGTTTCTTTAAAATAATGAAAATTTTTAAAAAAGAAACCATGTCCCTGCAGTCAGAAAAAGATGTTTGAGCTCTGAACAAAACAGCATTTTGAAATGAGCATAGTTTACATTATTAAATATGTGGAGTTCTGAATTTTAATTGACTGAAGAGATTAGGCATTATTGCATAAAGACTCCATCTTTCTTCATAGCAAACATCAACACTGTCTTACTTTTTAATGATATAAATTTTTGGAGTTCATATATCTTCCCTACAGATGGTCATGAACATTCCAAATAATTTAAGGGAACATACACTGTACCAGAGTTGTTACATGATCCTTCCTGAAGTAAGGACAGTTGTACACAAAGGAAAGTAAGAGAATTTAGAAACAATTCTCAGACTTTTTATGTAAAGAAAATCCACCTCAAGACATTGGTGGAATGTATGGCTTAGAAGCTACAAAATTTGGTATTTTGAGACACAGTATGGAAATCAGTACTTGTGGTAAAATACACTCAAGAAGCTGGATAAATTCTCAGGTGATTAATCAATTTTGAGTTTATTTCTACCTCTGCTAGCAGATTTTTTAAACTGAAAACTGTTGATGCAGCAGAGTCTGGATACCTGGAACCCAGAGCCCCACAGATGTAGCAGGTCTATGCCCAGTTACAGTACTACAAGCATAAATAAGAATTTCCATGGAAATTTTAGCAGCCTCTCCAGTTGTAATCAGTATCCAATCTAATCTATCTAAAAGCTTTTCTGATTAGGGGGCATATTCATATAAGAGGCCATCATTAAAAAGAGCTACAGGGGGAACTACTATTGTCTGGCATATGCGATCCCTTGTGGATAGCAAGACCATTAGCAAAACAATTTGGGGGCTTTTAACTAAACACTGAGTGCTGTCACAGCAATGTTTTTCACTAGCAGTCTACATACAATTTTGTCAGCAGTAATATTATTGTCTAGTTTTTTCTTCTGCTCTTTTAAAAGTATGTAAATTATTCAATGCACAATTTTGGCTTGTATTTAAACAAGACCCTTTTATGTAAAGAGTGGATTGAGTATGCATGTTATAACAACCTAACCAAAATATCAACAAAAGTGAAATAGTAATGAGAGATTTCACTAGCAAATGAGTGTGTAAAAAAATAGGGAAAAAATGTATAACAGGAAGAATTCTGTAGAAGAGACAGGAAGAGATAAAAGGGCAGGCCACACCAGATATATTTGGCAACCACAACTCATCATTAAAAGTCAACCTTGATTTTTAAATACCATTTGGATTCATCTGAGAATGAGTAGTCAGTTATGCTATTTATAGGGCAAGACTGCAGCAGCTCAGATCTCACTGCCTTACTGACACCCAGTAGGATGTTGCCTTCTCAGGAGCGGCCATACACTCAGTCATCGTAGTGGCAAGGACTAAACCAGAGCCAATAGTTTTGATCCATTTTAGAAACCCAGGACTCCTTGCAGGATTTTTCTTACCTGGTTTCTCACAAGATACCCAGAAGGACCTCTACCCTTCCATATTTTGTCAAAGTCCTTCTCTTAATTTAGTTATTCTTTTATTACAAGAAAGGGGGGGTGGAGGGGAGTAAAAGAGACAAAGACGGACAAAGAGCTGCCCCGATGTGACCGGCCACAGAACAATTAATTAAAAGGAGGTTTCTTTTTCAATTTTAAAGGCTTTCATGTTCTACTAAGAGATTTTCCTATCTTCTACATTTATTGCACAGAGAGCTCTCTAAATATCAGTATTTCCACAGGGAAGAACCAAAGTAATATTCATCCTTTTCTCCTGATCAGGAAATCTTGCAGTATTTTTCATCATCTGTCTCTAATACGCTGTTCAAATAAATAGTAGGAATCATCAGCCACTAGATATAGCAAGGCTTTCCTGATATCAATAAGCTTAGGATGACAAAAAAAAACCCCAAAAAAACACAAAAAACCCAGCTTAAGCAGAGGTGAGACAGTTAGAAAAAAAAACTTAATTCTCTTTACAATGTATGACAAAAATGTCTCAAACTGTACTTTAAGGAAAATTAATGAAAAAGCCATTAAGACTGCTGAAGAAGTCTAAACTTTTCTTCCTCCTAAAAGATTTCTATTGTCAAAGGGTATGGTTTCAAGGTAAAAAGACAGTGATACTTACATGTATAAGCCTCCTTGACATCTGATAGACTAATCTGACCAGCCTAGATTTTAATACCACATACAGGTAAAGGAGATCCCAAAAATTTACCAAATCAAAGAGCAGCAAATCAAGAAAAAACAAAAATACACATTTAGTTGTCTAAGTCTCCCAGACATTCTTTTTTTTTAGAAAGGAATATCTGCTCTATATAATGCAATTTATCTAGATATTAGCATAATGGTATCTTATCACATTGCATGATTTCTTCATTGTTTGTCATATACTACTTTTAGGCTTTTTATATACATGCTTTGGGGAAGATTGAGAGATATATTTAGTTTTCACCTCTTTTTCCTTTCAGAATCAGCACATGGAGCTGTTTACAGTAAAAGGGAATTATGTTTCAAGATCATGAACTTAGTATGCGGTTTCCGTCAGTACCACTTACAAATGTCACGTTTACAAGAGATATAAAAACATACAAAGTTAGAGACTAGCATTTTTCTGTGCAGACCCTGTATTTAACTAACAGCTTTCATGGCTTGATCTCACTTGCCCTGACAAAAAAACATTTAGTTGGTTACAAAAAGTAAGACAGGAATAGTCAGTCTTTTCTATTTATTTTTTTAACATAGTAATATTTATATAGAGAGAAGTAGAGCAGACATAGTGAAGGAAAGGTGGTAGACTGATGGGAAAACACTTATGGTTCTCTCTTTCTCAGCACTGGCTTTAATTAAAGTTGTGGGGTTGCAGTATTCTAATTTTGTTCCCTGGAGGAGTTACCTAAGCAATCCTCAATCAATTGAGAACAACTCTGCAGTACCAAACAGCCTCAGGACATTGCTAGAGAGTACTGTTGTATTTAGGAGGCTGCATTACTCATAGATACTCATTAATTCAAGTTTTTTCAGGTACCAGGACACCATGCGTTTCATAAGGCTGTGTATTAAGCATATTTACTGTCTGAATTATGGATATCTGAATCAGGTGTGATTCAGCTGAACTTCTCAACCTGTTTGTGTTGACATATTTTATCTGCATCCTGAATGCACATCAGGATAAGATCAGGGTACAAATTTTTCTTCAGTGTGCCTTGAATTTCACTGGAACAAACTTAATCACCAAAACAGGAAGGAAGGGAAAATAGTGTCTCCAGTAAGCTGGCATGCAAGGGAACAGGGCGGAAGGCTGGACTTGCATAGTTCTGCAGTTTAGCCAAAACCAAGAAGGTGAAAATTGCACTTAGTTTTTAAGTCAGCTTTTCTCTGAAAGAAAGTGAGAAGAAAGAACAGAAAATGTAATTTTGTTCCTACCTTTCGCTGGTTATAATCTTAGATAACACATACCATACTTTAAAGTAGCTGACAAAGAAAACTAATAAAAGTAGGTGCAAAAAGAAATCAACAGGAAACTACATTTTAAGTTGAACATCAGAAAAGAATCAGTATGATTACTAATAAAATGAATAATTTGTTTTTCTTCATGAGGGTTTTTGGAAATTTTTCTTAATCAAGTCACACTTTGTAGAACACAGCTTTTGCAAGGATTGTGCGTCAGCAAAACCAGAAAAAAGTCCTTCCCCAAATATCTAGCAAATGCAAAATAAACAGAAACTATCATCATTCCTCCTTACAACTGGGAAACTTGAGCATATGAAACTGTGTGGTAGAAAAAATGTTTTACTTATCTACTTTGTCACACAAGTGGCATCTGCACATTTGATATCTCAGGAGGATGTTGATTTCCAGAACAACTGCATTTAATGAAGGTACAAAAGTGAACAATTTTGTTTGTACTTTCAGTGAAAGACAAGCAGTTTAGAAGGTTTATTCTGCTTCATAATGATGAACTCAGAGGGAGGATTTAAACAGTTCAAATGTAATGCTTCTAACACATGCATTCCCCCAAGGTAGATACTATGTCTCTATGTGCCTATATAAGCATTCTCACCTTAAAGTCAGGTGAGGGCTCTTTCAACTCCTCGCTCAGATCCCACCTAGACTATTCCCAATACAGTTGGGAATCAAAGGTCATTCAGAAAAAAGCTCTCTACAAACTCTTTTTTCTGAAACTTGCTGGTTGTTCTATAGACTTTTTGGGTTACTGGCTCATGTTTTTTCTGTGATTTATACCTGGAGTTGCCTGTTAGAGCTTTGAATTTCAACAATCAGATTTGACCTGCCCTTCGGAAAACTGCCTCACCTCACCCTCATTTCACAGCAATCAGGATTCCCTGACATCTCAAAAACAGCCAGACCTTTAGGAAATAAACTTGAAACTTTATTTGATCTTGGCTTCAAGTGCAGTAAAACACGAGGATGCCAATCCCCACTATAAAGTTAGAGGACAGCAAAAAATCAAATCAACAGTGTTGAAAATTTCTTGCTCACTAGTCACAATATGTTTCCATTAGTACAGGCAAGTGGGAAATAATATGTAACTGAATTGTTGTGTTGGGTTGACCCTGAGTTGATGGACAGTCTTTAAGACCAATTACGCTTCTCACAATTTACATATTTAAACCGCACCGAAAGGCGGGACTTCCCTTTTTGGTCGGAGCTCACCTGCTGGAAGGTGGGGGGGCTCCGAGCCTCCCGGCCCCGCTGGGCCGGGCCGGGGCCACTGCCCCTTTCCCCCTTTCCCAACGCTGCGGCACGGACCCTGGGTCACTGAGGGGGACTGTCCCAGAGCCACAGGCAGCTAAAACCAGCCATGGACTGCTCACAGCTAAACCCATCCAGCGCGGCTTCTGGGGACAGGCGGGTCCCTCTCCTCTCCATGCGGAGCCAGCAGAGCCTCCTGTCTGCAGCCAGCACACTCCGTGCTGAACTGAAGAGGACACCATGCAGCCAGAAGCACAAAGGGAGCGAGGCTTTCCCCACCGTAAAGCCTGAACAAGAACACCCTTCAACACGGCGGCTTCAGAGTCAGAGAGAGAGAGAAGTGAGTCACGTGGGACGGAGCTGAGCGTGGCGACGGGAGAAAAGAGGGCGGTGCCGCGATTCTGGCGCGCAGCTTAAAAGAAACCTTCTTGCATGCCGTGGTAAGAAACTGTAATACCACAAACTGTTTGTCTCTTTAATCCATTTGAAGAACATGGGGGGGGGGTGGAGAATCAACGTGTGCCTATGAAGTTTGTGAAGAGTGCCTATGCCAGGCTATATAGAAGTAGTAAGAGGCTGTTAGAGACTTGTGGCGAAGAAAAGCCTCTGTGTGCAGGCCAAAATAACTTATCCTTAAAAAGATGAATAACCCCATGTGATGGCCCATGTTCTGTAGTGTGAAAGAACTGTGAAATTCTTCATGGGAGAGATGTTCTACACACAGCAGACTGTTTGTTTCCGGGCGGGTCTGCTATTGGTGGCAGTTTGGGAACCACGTGCAACTGAAGGAAAACCTTTTTTCCTTAAGCATAAGAGAGAGACTTTTCAAGAACTGCAACACTGACTAACATCCCATGTTCTGTTATCCCTTGTGTGAGCTGGATAAAAGGAGAGAAGTGCTGGAAAGAGGGAGGGGGGGGAATTTACTTTAATTTTGTTTTGTTGTTTTCTCTTTACTCTTAATTCTGTTGGTAATAAAGCTCTTTCATTGTACTGCAACTGTTTAAGGTTTGTGCCTGCTTTGCTTTTCTCCTAATTCTTATCTCACAGAAGGAAAATAAGTAAATAATGAATATTTTGAATCAAAACCACTACATTTAATTGGTGTTTCCGCCCGGTTTCAAACTCAACCCGCTACAATTGTCTTCATATATTTTGTTGATTTAGTAAATCAATGACAAACTGGATATTATCTCTTCTAGTATGGAGTACAGCTAACACTGGTCATGGCTGGAGCTGCTCTTGCTGACGAAGCATGTTAGTGGTGCCTTTAATTTCAGTTTCTACATGGCTTAAGTTCACTAACTCTGCAAGGCTTGGACAGCACAGATGTAGGTAATGACCAGAGCCGACACTGCCATCAGCAACTCTAATTTTGCAGAGATCTTTCCATCACCTCTGTGGACAGAAATATGCTGCAGGAAAGCCAGGATAGCTCCTGCAGCTGGCATTTTGTCGTTGCTTTGTTGAGCCAATGAGCAGTTGATAATACAACCTGTTTGTAGAGAACACTTATGGATTCAAAAATTCAAGAAGAAATATTAAAATGCTCTTTCCTTTCTGATAATCAGTCTCTTCCTCTTTGTTTCCTGCCATATACCCACTAACCAACAATATGAAAATATAAGTCCTAAGGTAGAATATTTACCCTTACCTCTGACCCTTTCAGAACATTTATATACTTGAGTAGAAATTCTGAAGTCGACTTTATAATTAATATTAATTTTCACTTTTTTTCTTCCTGCTATTGTGTTAAGTTTTTATTAGGAAGAAAGGTAAGAAGGCTGCACAGCTTAGTGCACTGAAAGCCCCCTTGTTCCTTGCCAGTGAAAAATGAAACAAACCAAAACAAACAACACATGTGAGCAGCAGGCTCATTTAAACAATTGATGATTCAGTTTCTACAGTTAAAATGCACAAGGTTTATCTCCAAAGCCATGAAAAACACAATATTTTTATTTAGAGTCCAAGTAGAAAAGGCATTATTCAATATCTGGAAATAAACCAGCTAAATTTTTCCTTTCAATGTACATTAAAAAACAAGAAAAGGCAACTTATGTGTAAGAAATCATTCAGATTTACCAGAATTTATCCTGGATCAAAATAGTTTTTATGGTCAGATTTTTTAATTGTGAGTACCTAACATCAGGTTTCTAAAGGCCTTTTTTGGCAGTTAAATTTACATGGCATGATTTCCTGTAGCTGTTAAGCAATCTTAAGCTCTAGTGAATTCAGAGACTACTGTTGGTGATGACTGCCCTTGAGAATATCAACTAGGATACAAGATTTAGTAACTCTGGCTTGGTTCCTGGTCTGAATACATGGCTACTTCTCTGTCCTAGTCATCAGCATCCTCTGAGCTCACTGTTGGGGACAGGATACACACTACTCAATGAAAATAAACATGCCAGAACCTGGCCCTTGAGAGGTCAGGCTGATGCTTCAGTCCAAAGGAAGTTGTTATAAACCATATACAGAGGTTACTTTTTGCAGGCGTAAGTCCGCTTGCTACCAAGGCAGCTGCACACATGATCCAAAACAAAATATTTCCTTCTGTTCTCCACCTAATATGGCATTTTAGCTAAAACCAAAAGTAGAACTTACAACTGGAGCTACATTTTTGTGGATACATTTGCAGATAAATTACTGCATAGAATTTCATTATGTGAAAACAGATGAGCTACACGTCTGTGCAAGTTGCCATGTTTCATGTTATTATGTCAATGCTTAAATTTCATTGTCAATAAATCCACACTATCTAAAGACTCACCTAAATTTTTTTCACAATATCACATTTTCAGAGGAGTTTTCAAAGTGTCCTTGAACCTTCTGATCTGAATTGGCTTTCTATTAACAAGTGTAAATAATGGGTAATAAATTTTTACTGCTGAAAAGTTGAGCTGCTCATGAATTGCCATGCATTCAGAGGCATGAGACCTTCAATTAACAGATCTCTACTCTACAGTGTACTTGGATATAAAAAAATATTGAGCTTGAAAGAACTTGCCAGGAGTTTTCCCTTAGAGAAATCACATATTAGTTTAGTGACAACTTTAGTACTTCACCCAAAAGTGTAATGATTCTCATTACAGGAAAACACATAGAAAAGGGTCACTATTAAATATTGTTCCAGCCCATTAGGCAATTTGACTAAACTTCTCTTTTACAACTTTTGAAAGAAAATATTAAAAGCTAAAGGGTATCCATAGAAAATGAGATCTGCTTAAAACCTGCCCAAATGTGGCTTCCAAGGAAGAGAGAAGAGGAAGAGTACTATAAATGAGGCATGTTAATTACTGACACAAGAAAGGTTTTGTCTGCCAACATCAAAGAAAGGAAAGGATATAAAAGGAAGAGAGAAAAAATTAATTTCAGTTACAAATACATTATTTTGGAATGAGTGAATATTTCGCAGTAATGCTGATGTTTTTAACTTGGAAACTGCAGTAGACATAAACTTACTGGGATGTGAGCAACTAAAAGAACAAAGATGAAATCAGGGCCATCACAGAAAACGTGAGGCAGAACAAGAGCAGGCTCCAAGTAACCTTGGTCAAGACCAAAATTCATCTGTTCAGAAGGAAAAATAAAAAAAAAAATAAAATTCTAGCAAACGTGGAGTTGAGGCCTGAGAAGGAGTTCTACTGTAGAGTGCATCTAAGCTACCTTTTTTTTTCAATAAGAAACAAATTTACTTTATATAGAGAAGCTCTCAGGCTATCCTAATACCAATTCTTTCAAGATCAGCCTTTAAATGTATTTATGCTTTTTCACTTGTTCACAGCAGGTAACATAATGGCCACCACTGTAAGAGGTTCACTGTACTGCAACCTTTTGACAACCTCCTTGACCTTGCTTCATCTTATATTGCTAGGGAAAAAGGAAAGAAAAAGTCTCTAGACAACGTTTATGAGGTTAGCCCCAAATGCTCAACTCATATCTAGGGCTTTCCTGTGACAGCCTCAAGCAAATCTCTCCTCAATATAAATGTCCCAAATGCTTAAAGGATGTATCAGCAGCATCCGTGGGTAGGACCAAATTATGTTTACATCACAGATTAAGAAAGAAGTCAGTAATTTCTGAATACAAAATGTAAGCTTCAAAATCTGGCATCAGAATGTGGCATGATTTCAGATCAGCTGTGCACCAAATCTCCCTTTTATTAGGCCTCCACTGTGAAAATGTTCACAGTGTCAGTCTTTCTCACACACACATCTCCTCCTACTCAGATTTCATTTATTTCTCCACAATTTCTCAGCAGAAAGCAACAATTTTTCCAGGGGAAAAAAAGTCAACAAAAATTGGAGTTCTATGTAGTGGTCACCATAATGCAAACCAGACAACTTCCTAACATTTGCAGAACCGAGACTTCTAAAACCCTTACCAATCTTGTCACTCCTCCCCTGTCTGGGAAATTTAAACACAGACTTATTCTGACCTCTTTCCTCCAAAGGTCAGGCAACTGAAAACAGATTTTTCAGCTTTCTGCTTTTGATGCTGTGAGAAAGGCTCTCAGGAATCCAGGATCTGCTCCTTCAGCAGATCACTAGGAAACAGAAGCAAATATAATTTATCCCTTTGGGATGCTGATTTCCTGATGCCACGTCAAGGAGTCATGACTATTATTCACAGTTTGAAAGGCCTGTCAGATTAACAGTATTTGGTAAAGTGTCAATGAACCAATACATGTTTTCCTTACTGGGTACTGATCCTAGCTAGGATGGTGGCTTGGACTTGCCTGGTGTAAAAAATTTATGTTCTATTGCATGGATATGCCAGATGTTTTCCCGCTGACTTTTCCATACATATCCTTAAGTTGAGAGGCATTGTTTTTGTTCACATCCTCTCAGGGAATAGTGACAATGACTGATTCTGATATTTCACTTGAAAACATGATAAACTGTAGAATCATAGAATATACTTATTTGGAAGAGACCCATCAGCATCACCAATTTCAACTCCTGGCCCTGCGCAGGACACCCCAATGTGCCTGAGAGTGTTGTCTAAATGTTTCTGTCAGTCTTGGTGCCATGACCACTTCCCTGGGGAACCTGTTCAGTACTCAACCACCGTCTGGGTGAACAACCTTTTTCCTCATACCCAACCCTAAACCTCCCATGACTCAGCTTCATGTATTTCCTCTAATCCTGTCACTGATCACAACAGATCAGTACCTGCCCCTCCTCCTCCCCTCACAAGGAAGTTGTAACTGTGATGAGGTTTCCCCTCAGTCTTCTCTTCTTCAGGCTGAACAGACCAAGTGACCTCAGCCACTCTTCATACAGCTTCACCTCAAGGCCCTTCACCATCCGCGTGGCCCTCCTTTGGACAGTCCTTAATGTCTTTGTATAAACTCAACTCATTGAGATAGTTGGCCCTTTTGTCTGAGACAAATATCTGGTGACAATTGCCTATGCATCCACTGCCTTTAAACTAATTCCCTAGGTGTTGTTGACATGGAAGAGGGAAGATTCCCCTTCTCAAGGGACATACCAGTGTGAACATCCTACCAAAAGCCTCTTCAGTTGATTCAAGTCTTCTTACATTACTTTATTGTTGTGCTACCCAGGCTTCACTTATTCTCTTTCACTTCCAAAGTGTACTGAAGTAGTGCCATGTTTCTAATTTTAAAATTCACTTGTGAATAAATGTCTATTTCTATCTATAAAATTTCTATCTACAACTCAACAAGTGAAACAATTTTTGGAAACAAAAGATATTTGGAGACATTGAAACTAAGAAAACAGAAGTGTTTCAGGGAAAAGTGAAGTGAAATATTTTCAGGTGAAGTAGTTCAGATGCCAAAAAAAATTGTTGAAGATATTTATTGAAAAAGAGTTCTGCTTCCATACATGAAAAATTGATAATATACTTATTTTCTTCCCTCATATTCAATTTGTGTATGATATTTTTGCTGAGCAGAGGAACATGGAACTGGAAAATAGTAATTCCTTGATAAGTCTGCTGTATCTCGTGCAGATGTTCCTTATTGACTGAAATGGCTATTTAAATTTTTGTTGGACTCTGATTTCTGTGGAACAGGAATTTCACCCAGTAATTAGAAAGCACAGAGTTTAATCTTCATACTGTCTCATGGATAAAAATTACTGATTTTTTTTTACTTCTGTTTGACTCCCAGTATTCATTAAACCCTAATAGGATCTCATTCCTGTTTTTTCTTTCTTTGTGATTATTACTGCCTCCTCAAGTTTGTTTAGCTGGAGCTATCATCTTGCTTTCAGGCATATTCTTCAACTTAATATGAAACTACTGTAACATTGAGTGGGTGCTAGAAAGAGAGAAGGCTGTGGAGCACTAATTATGCAAAAAGACTAGGGTCCCATCTGATATCCATTTACACTCAAGAAGAGAAATTGCATAAGAAAGGCCTCTCATTTATTTGCTTTTATCATCTGATGATCAAAAAGTCTATCAACAGAAGCAGGTATAGCAGGTAAAAAGGCTGGAAACCTTAACTGTATTGTGATTTTTTTTCACTTTTTCCTTTTTCAGAAAAGTCATTACCTATCTAGTTCTGGTGTGAAATCTTGCCAGTGACATTGCTATTCATACAATTCCCTTTTTAGATATTCAGTTCTCTTATAATAGATGTCAGTGTTAACATTCAAAGCAGCTCTAAAACTGAAAGTGAAATCCTAACGGAGCTATCGTATTTTTAAAGAAATATAGGGTAATTCAAAGCAAGTTTCACTATGTTTTAATCCACAAAAGTCCTTTCTAGATAGACCGCAAGCTATCATACAAAAATGCTTATTGTATTTTTTCTATTGAAAAATGAATCCTTTAAAATTTGTTATTGTTCTTGACTTAGAATGATTTTATACTATGAAAATGGCAAAATATAATTTTTTAATTCTGTCCTGTGCAATTAGATACTAAGTTGGGGCCTACAAGTATATTTTTTCCTCTTTACTAACCTAAAATTTTACTTTGAAGTGTAATTCAAAATTGAAGGGGCCATTAAAAAGATGATTCTTCTTTATGGATCTTGCCATATCAAATTAAGTTTTAATCTATGATCTTTACAAAATGTGAGAAGGCATTTGAGTCAGACTGCATTGAGTTCATAGACAAGTGGCAATATGTGAAACTGCTTTAAAGGAAATTTGCTTCCTTGTCTTGTCCCTGTATTTAACAAAAAACCTCAGTGTACAAGATTTTGCCAGACAATAAATAATGCAAAAAATAAGACAAAATTTTCAAACAAAACATACCTCTATATCACAAAGTGTATAAATTATACATTTTTTTCAGTTTTTATCAAAACCAAAAACTTTAATTTTTTAAATACTTCAGGAAGAAAGCAGTTCCAAATACTTTCAGAAGGGGTGGAAATAGAAAATGAGCTCATCTCAATAATAAATTATTTTAAAATTATTTTTTAAAGCATAAGATGTATAGTATATCTCTATTTTAGTGTAATGCAAGTTTTTATTGGTTTTAAACTCAATATTTGTTATTGCTGCAGAAATCAATGTTTTGTGAGATAAACCCTATCTAATTAGAAGTAACATGCTCAGTTTATTAGACCATTTTTTCAAAACAACTGGTTTTTCAAAACAATGTTTTTTTCAAAACAATTGGTGTCCTTTGATTATCCTGATACAACAACACTACCCATTTACAGCAGATTAAAAACCCCTCAATTTCTATTTGCATCCATAGGAACCAGAACACATGAAGAAATGCAGCCCTTTTTTTGGCTTCCTGCAGGTTGAAAAACCACCTTTCTGACATTATGGAGAAAAGTATTTTCATGAGCTCAAGTCAGCAATGCTTCTATTGAGAAAAAATTAGTTTAGTTCAAAGTTATTCACATATTGAGATCCCTTTATAACAGTAGAGAGAGTTCTAAGTCATCTTCAGTTGTGGTCAATAAAGCAGGGTAGTTATGAGTTATTGCTACAAGTCAGTACTTTTGAGTAAATCCAGTGTCCCAATTGCCCTCTTTTTACTCATAAAATGTCTTCCATTATGATGCCTGCAATGTGTCTATTCATGAGAAAATAAAGCAACTTAATGTCGTTCAAAGAAAAATCTACTCAAGAAAAACTTATTCCATATTTTTTATCTCCTGTAGAAATAATGTGTAGAAAAGTCTATCAGGAGTAAGCCAGGAACTATTGCACCATTAGGAACATGAACTACACATCACTTCTGAAGGCACACTGCTGGGCTAATTCTTACAGGATATGCTTCATTTTTGGCAGATGATCACTTTGGTAAGAATTTCCTTCTTCAGATGTCAGGATTACTAAAAAATACAGCTGTTCTCTGAGGAAAGTAAGAAAACTAGGTGCATGATAGGAATATGAAAAACATCCAGAAAATAAGGCAATGCACAAACAGAAGAAAAAATATTCATTTAAAGGAGAAAAAAAAAATAATTTCCTGGTAAAAACTTTGCTTTTAAAAATCTTTATCATTGAAAATATTAGCTGCCAGCCAAGTTGATAAAGTGAGTTATGCAGAAGACAGATAACAATTCTAGCTGTGTCTTGAATGAATACCGACTGCAGCAAGTCAAACTTTGTAAGCAGCTCTGCTGACCTTTCTTCAATTGATGTAAATATGGATTTATAGTATCAGAAAAATGTAGATGAATTGCCCCGAGCCATACATCAGCTCAATATGCTTGTCTTGTAGAAGTATCCCTTACTTACAAACCACAGAAAAGATTTACATTGGAGAAAGAAAAAATAGTAACAAGAACAATTGAATTTATAACCTTAGTGATGCAGTAATTAGTTGAAATGGGCTGAAGAGAAAAGTAGTTTTAAAATGTAAATATCTGCTGTGAAAATCCAATGGAACATGCATAGAGCTTGGAGTTTACTAGCTGTGTTTATTGAAGTTGTGGATCACAGAAATACCTTCAGTCTTCAGGAAAATAAACGGTTGAAACTCAGCTAGGAAAATGAAGTTAGGGGAAATCTCTTACACTCAATATGAATTTGGGGGGAAAAAAGGGATTTAAACACTATGAAAATGGTATAATACAGAAAACAGCTTTTTTTTCCTAAGGCAATTTCTGTAAAACCTTTGGAAGGCAGAAGAAAAATCAATAAAAATGATTACTGGGTGGTAAAAAACTTTCATCATATTGAAGTTATTTTTTTGTGAGGTTCAAATTGGGTCAAAAACAACTTGAAAGGTGTAAGCTAGTCTTTTAAACTACTTTGCAGTACATGGCACCCCTGCTTATTATTTCTTATGATAATTAACTGAGAAATTTCTCAGGAAGACCTAGAAGTAAGATCTCATCATGGTTAATAGATTGATACAGTAATTCACTTTACTGAAAGACTTGAGGATGAGATTAGATATTTTTCTAAAAGCTATACAAAATCTTTTTACAGATTCAGAGCTTGATGTACTTGCTTCCAATAGACAAGTGGCCAGGCCAGATGTTCCAAATGGCCTCTTCTATGAATTTCAGATTTAAATATGTAAGTCCCTAGGGAGCTTGTGGAAAAAGAACAAGAAGGAAGGCATGCTGAACTAGTATTATACTTAAAGGGTGGGGGAAAGTAGGGTATGAAATTTGAGCATATGGGAAAGTCTGCAGAAACATTGGGAGATAAGCTGTTGAAAACCAAATTTGTAAACTGCCAGTTATCTTATATTCCCCAGAGAAGTTTTTTGTTTTAAATGATAGATTTTAACCTCTTTTTTTCAAATCTTCCCCTTTTTTTTAGCTCATGAGAAAAGAAGGAAATGTAGTACCTCTTTTTCCTTCTACTTCAGAACTTAATTTTTTCAAGTAGAATCTTGTTAACTTTTTCTGGTCATAAAAAGAAATGAGTGCAAGAAAAATATTACCTGAAGACATGATTTCCTTGCTCTAAGGCAAGCCAAGAACTTTATCCTCATATTATACTAATTGCATCCTTATTTTTAATTTTTTTTTGCCCCCTGAAAATATTAAGGCAGTTTTGGAATATGTGTGTCCACTTTCATTCTGGGACATGAGAGTTTAAAGTTAAAACAAAATATGCTATATATAACTCAAAACCAATATAAAAAATACAAAACCTCATCTACAAAAAGTCTTCTGTTAATGAACATGAAAACATGTTAGTAAATTCAGTGCAATTTTAAATAATTAGTATTAGAAAGAAGTGTATTTTCTACTAGTCAACTCGAGATAAAATTTTGCTAAAAACAGTCATTATAAGCCTTTAAAGTTTACATATAAATTATACCTCTAGTGAATTGTAGATATTGACTTGAATGACCTTAGATGGATTTCCCTAAGTCCTACTACATTGATTACACTTCTACTTAGATTATCCACGAACAGATGAAGACACATTGATTGAAATCCTGAACATTGATTTGTAGGTGACATAAGGTAGTTCCCCAATGGTCAACCTCAAGAGACAAATATGTGTTCAATAACAATGGTTTAGCATCATGCATGATGCTAAACTTCTAGCATGAGCAGTGAGCACCTACCTGATGTGGAAGCATACTCTTTATTTTAAGGAATTGATCCTGCTCGCTCAGTCACAAATTTGAGATGGAAGCACACAGAAAAATTCTCATGATAAACCCAGTTATGTCTCATTTAATTAAATTTAAAATATTTGGAAAATATTTATTTCCTATTTCTTCCTTCTACCATATAACTTATGTGCTGGATTTCCTCTGTTTCAAAAGCTTACAGACCTCCTTGCAGAAAAGTTTTCAGTTCAAGCAACCGAAAAAAAAGAGATATCATGAGGAAAAACAACTCAGAAACTTCAATGAGAACCAATCAGAAATTTCCAGATAAAAAATTAAGTTCATACTTCTATTTTTTATTAGTAAATACAAGGATTCTGACCAATGAGGAAAAGACAAGATAAATCAGGAGAGTGAAACTTGGGAAATATCTTATCCCACACAGATCAAAAATCCAAAGGATGTGGAGGGGGGAGAATCCTATACCCTGGACCTCTGAAAGGACAGAAAAAGGAAATCCCTTTTCCAGTAGCAAAACTTCTGACTTCTTTGGTAAATATAACAAGTCTGAAGGATCCTCTTCACTGGTGAATTCAAATTGCATCTATGTGTATATGTTAATTTAAGCTTCTACAGGCCAATAAAAGCAGTTTCAGAAAGATAAAAAGTTTTTGAATACATTGCTGAAAAAACCAATTATTTAAAAATTGTGTGAACAATAAAGGAGATTTAAACCAATGTTAGCTTACCAAAAATCAAACCAATTTAATATCTTCTCCCATATCTGATTTTCGAGAAAAAAACCCAAACCATGTAATTAGTCTTTTTACAGAGCAGAAAAGCATTTATTCTACTTCATTTAGAGAAAGGCTGTTACCCAAGGAAGACAGATGAGAAAGAAAATGTGAGGAGCTTACTAAAGAGAAAACTGTCATGGAAAGTATTGAAAATGGACATATCAGATGCTGGGTGGCTAACTAGTGATGTTGCTGGCATATATAGTGGACATCTTTTATTAATAGCCTTGGCATAAAGAATAGAATATATTGCTTCAATTTTCTAACTTCATTAAGTCGAAGGCCTCACACCAGTGAATGATTGGAATATTGCACACTGAGGGCAAAAAGTCTTGAAAGCACAAGTTCTCAAGAATGAAAATAAAAAATTTACCAGAAGAAGCTAAATGTATTTTGCTGTATGTGGGAACTTCTCAGTTGGAATCAGGTGAGAGGAGACGAACTATGCTGTATTAACTGATCTCAAAAGGGCCACACCTTCCCTGTGTGATTTCGGAGTATAAAAAGTTCTGAGGAGTTGATAGTCTGTTTTATGTGAATAAATTAATTGGATTCAATACTTTTGAAAAATAAAAGTTGAAAAGGAAGGTAATTCTTGTATATTATGTACATCAAAGGCATAAACCCAAAGGGTGCTAGCTCTTTACACCAAGGCCAAATATCAACACAAAAATAAATTAGTATATATTGCATAATAAATTCATAAAGGAAGGAAATTAGAAAGTCACAAATAGCCATCAGAAAAATAATGTTTTGTGACAAAAATTCTAACTAGTTTTAGGATATATTGGCTAAGTACAATGCAGAGATGCCTGTAATAACAGGCACCTCTCTCAATGATAGATGATAGTACTGTCAATGATAGAGAAGGACTTATTCAGTTCTGGGTGTGAGCTGTTGTTTTCAACACGTCTGAAATAATTTGTAAAGCTATTTAAAAATATAGAGTATTTGGAGATTTGCGCTGAATCGGATTTCCCAAATACATGCCTATATAAAAACCACATCATGGAGCACAAGAGTGTTTTATTTTGCCTTAATTTAATTTTTCAGCAGACATTAGCATGTATACATTATCGTTTTTATGCTGCTAATATTCTGAAGTACTCTGTCAACTCTGTCAGCAATGTATCATAAATCAAGCAAATTACTTGAAAAGTAGGAACACTGAAATTATTTGATTGACTTTCATAGGATGCAAGCAATATTTAAATTTGAAACGATAGAAAAATATTTATACAATGATAGGACAAAAGATACTTTGTTCTAAAATTTAACATATTGATAAAGATTTTTGCAGTCTTGGATAGTGTAGACAGTTGTGAATCTGTCTAGCTATAAATAGAGAATTGTGGTCCTGTAGTTTTAATGCTAACTCAACAAAAGTTAAGGTCAACAGAACTCACACATATGGTATTTATCAAGTAAGTTTATTTTACTGAATGTGATCATATGATTTTACTTTTGCTTAGACTTCCTATAACTCATGTATTCTTCCTTTTCAATTACTAAAGGTAATTTAATAATTCTGTCTTTTAAACAAAGAACAGTTTTTGCTCAAATGCCAAAGAATTGCTTTGGCAGCCTTAAAACAGGGTATAATGGCTGAAGATGTTAATCTGAAAATTTTACTGCGGGAATCTAGATCATTTCCTGAACTTTATTTTATATCATGTGGGAGACCAAAAGATACACTAAAACTTGTTTTGAATGTGATTAATGCTTAATTCTAGTAAATTTAAAATCTGTGTGTTCAGCAACTTTTAATCTACTGAGTTTCCCCAGTACTGGTTTTTCTACTTCATATACTATGAAAGGGCTGTTAAAATACATTTTTTAGAATATCCCCGAAATATTTTTCTCTGTTTTATAAGCATGGAGTAACAGAGTATATTTGAGGTGAAGGGACTGATGTGAAAAATTAACTAGTAAATATTTTGTGTACAAAGATATCAATAAAAGACTCCCAGTTGTTGACCACTCACTTATAAAGCAAGTTCTGCCATCTCATATTAGACTAGAACAATCTTTTAGAGATTATTAAAAAAAAAAATAATACATATAGAATTTAAATACTTCATGAGGGCAGGGGACTGTGGCCAAAATTGTGTATCATAAATCAGGATTTCCATTTTTGTATATAGTCAGAATTCTTGAGACAAGCAAAATTAATGAAATGATGAAATGTAAACTGGAGCTCCAAATGTGAATATTTCCTCCACAAAAATTCACTTGCACAGCCATACCTATGAGATTCACAATCGCAGAGAACTTATGGCACATGAGCAATCTCCTACAGCAACTGAATGCATGTTTTAGTTCTCAGTTGTTCCTTTTGCTACCAGAAAGTTTCTGTTCTTGCTTTGTTCCTGCTGTTTTTAGAAATGGAAACCTTAAGGAAGGTCAGACCTTCAAGAACAGAAACCTGTCAAAGCAGGCCATGTGTGAGACAGACTTGGCAATGCTTCTTAACAGGATTTTGTCTCCAAAAATTCATAAGAGATTATGCAAAGGTAGTGCAACAGTTTAGAGTTTACCTCAAATTTTCTCTTCAGATGTTTCTTCCCAGTCATTGTAGCAGGTCACCTTCCACATTATTCCTGTGTGACTCCTTCTAGTGACTGACTCCATCTAGAAAATGTTCTCAGTATTTCCCTGGATAGTCACAGTCCCCCTGTTTGCAGATATTTGGCTTCATGATACTGGAAAATTCCAATATCACATACAAGATATAGCAGTGAGTTTTATCTTTACAGTAAGAAACAAAATGTTCTCTCTTCTCTGTGGTGAGTCAGAAGCTGATGATTGTTCTCATTGCTTACCTTTTTTCTCAAGAGCAAAAAATGCCGTATTTCTTGACTACCTCATCATTCCTGGCTTCTTTCGGATATGAAACTGAATTTCTTTCAGATATTATCAACTGTTTTTCATTTTTTTCTGTTATTCCCTTGCCATTTAAATACTTTGTATATGATTCAGCTGCAATTCCATAATAATTTAGGCAATACAAAGTTTCTCTTTTGACTTCTATGAGAATGGTTCTCAGTTATTTGCATGGTTGTTAAAGTATTTCTTGTTTGTTCATAAACTATGAGTGTTATTTATCTAAATTTCATTCAAAAGGGAAAAGACATCCTACTCTGTCCCCATCATGCTAAATATAATACATGAACTCCTGAATTTATGAGCAAATCAATCTTTCCAAAAGGGGTTCAGAACCTGTATGTGATTTCAGCAGAAGAAAATTTATGTGTACTAACAGAAGTCTTTGAATGTCTAATATCTTGTATATCATGATTGGATCCATATGGGATAATGACAGCAGTAAGAAGGAAGATTTGAACTGAAGAATAAGCACAAAAATTTGTGCTTCTTAGAATGGAAAAAACACAAGACAAATGCCTTAATAATGAGTTCCCCCTCCTTTGACGATGAATGACCCTCTCCTTTAGCTTTTATTGCTGGACATGACATAATTTGGTACGGAATTTCCCTTTGATCGACTTGGGTCAGCTGTCCTGGCTTTGTCCTATTCCAACCTCTTGTGCACTCCCAGCCTACTGGTCTTTGGGGAGTGTGGGATTTGGAGACAGCCTTGATATGTGAAAGCAGTGCTCAGCAGTAGCCAAGACTCTGGTGTTTCATCAGCACCTTTCTAGCTACAAATACAAAGCATAACACCTAATATAACATAAAGCCCTTGGGCTGCTATGGGAAAATTGATTCCATATCAGCCAGATCCAATAGAATCTCCATGCCTAATTCCACACTATTTGCATCATATTCGGGTCCGACAGAATTTAATACATTTATACATCTTCTAGACATCATTTTTGTATCTAATTCTCTTCACTGAAACCCCTTCTTAGCAACATAGATTATATTACATACTTAAATCATCTTTATACCCAACATACAGATTTGTACATTCTCACTGACTGCTATCCCCATCCCTTAACAGATAGTTATTATTCTTCTGTCCTATGCCTTCTAATATTTATATATAAATATAATATAAAAACAGGCTATGGCTTGGGCACCATAATAAGTCAAGATGGATGTTCAGGACAAAAGAGCAGCACATTTGAGTGTCAAACACCAACATCAGCTTGGTTTAGGTCATTGTTACAATCGCCTGGATCACTGTTTGCCAGGTCCGGTCATTCCCGCTGTATTACTTCCTTCATGATACAACTCATACCATAATTCTTCCCCAATGAGAAACAAGGATGAGGGCTTCCCCATGCTTGCACACTACCACAAAGTACACCCATGTCCTTGAGGGAAGAGAATCCCACAAATATGTTTGTCTTTTCCCAAGAGAGGAGCAATCAACACTGCCTTTCCCTATCACTTGTGCGCCATGAGGACCTTATCTCCTCCCACAGTATGAAGGGGGTTTTTTTTGGGCAGGGCACAATTCCGGATTCTGTCGTAATTGTGGGAGTTGTGGCACTTGGCATCTCAAAAATAAGTGTCCTACATATGGCAGTGACTGCAGATCTTGAACACAGATGGGTATGCTGCAAAGTTATGCAAAGAAATAAAGTGTATACAGTCAGAAAAATTGAAATTGGAGCTGTAATTATGGCAGCAAAAGAGACACCTATGCAAACTATGCACAGTGCAAACACTAAGGACAATAAGAAAAACTCTCTTACCAGCAAATTTCAGATAGAAATCCAGTGTTCCTGTCAGAAGATATCTGCCATAATAAACAGGTATAACCCAGAAAGGGAGGTGGGGTAGAAAAAACAGAACAACAAAAGTCCAGAAATATAACCACCAACAGTGAGCTTAATTTCTCTTTTGAACAGTTAGCCTAGGCATATGGTGAAAACCTAATTATTTGGAATTGGATGAAGTCCTAGACATTATAATATTGTACTGACATAAAAGAGAAATGGATGATCTAATACATACTCCCATCTTAATTTTCCATTTCTAACCCCCGTGATTTTATGCCTTCCAAATAGTGCAAACTTTTCTTTTGACTTTGTATTACAGTATTTGGAGTCAAAACACTGTAAAGTTCTGTTATTTCTATTAGAAGAGGACCATAAATAATTTACATTTTTCTCTTTCCACCAGTAAAGGCGTCTGCTGTATTTACTACTTTACAAGCACAGGGCACAACTACTGTCTGAGAAACCAAGGCATCCAGGAACAAGGTGGAATTATGATGCCTATATAAGCTTTTGGATTCTTAAATACAGAATATTGTTTCTTAATAATCTCTTTCTCTTAATATCATTTTCTCTCACTTATCTCACAATTTTTTTGGTTGTTCTTATATTTGTGCCACAAATAAATGTTCTCCATACTTTCACATTAAACCCTTCCTCTCAGTCATATTCTGCAGTACTATTGATGCTCTAAACATGAGGTACTTCTATTCTGCTTCTCTGTGGTTATTTCATAAAGCACTAGGAGCACAAATGCTGCCTCAGTCTACGAAATTGCGACCAAACCTTCTTGGAGATTAGATGTACCTAAAGGACTGAACTAAACCCTTCCAAAATTATGGAGAGGTTGTCTAGGAAAGCATAATTGGTATCAATTGTGTTAGGGTGGGAAAGAAAACCATGAACAGACTAATTGAATCAGTGATGCATAGAAATGCACAGATAGAGAGAGTGGACGTCTCTTCAACTTGAAGGACACTGAAACATGTATTACAGGGTCCTTCATACAGATTGGTGATGACCATCTGATCAGCCTCCTTATCCAAAGGAACAGGTTAGATGCGTTTCCTACCATGTGGCATCCTACAAGAGAGAAAACAAACAGTGTTTATTTTTTCCACATTAAAGAAATCAATAAATAAAATATAGAATGATGCCTGTAAATAACCATTTAATGATTCTCCCTTTTTCTGAACCCCAAAAAATTACATTGTCTGTGCAGTGGCATAGCTGCAGTCAGAAGAAAAACTAAATAGCTCTGCTGAACTGATAAGTTGGTAGGAGAAAAGATATGGGCTGGAACCCTTTCATGTTAGAAAACACTGAACCTGTTTTCTCACCTTTTGAGTGAGTGCTTTTATACAAAAAGTACTATTGATAGCACAGCATTTTTCCACAATCTTAAATAAGTTTAACAATGGAAGTATAAGATATGTAGCACCCATAATAACTAAGAGTTTGTGTTCAAAAGTATCCATTACATGGAGGGTCTCCACCTTAATGTGGAATCCGAATTAGATTCTGATTGGACAGCACAAAAGCAAAAATCTAGACAAACAGAATTTTTTTAATTAACTAAATATAGATACCTCTGCTGCTGACAGCAGCTAAGCAGAGAATTTCATAATTGTAGTTTTTGTTTAGGCCTCTCTGTACTGCGTGTGATTCTGTATTGTTCCCAGCTGTAATTGTAGGCTTTCAACAGGGGCTTTGTCTGGAATACCTTGGAAAAAGCAGCACCCTGAATGTTGCAGTGCCACGTGCGGACTCAGACGTGAAGTGACAATTTTCAACACATTCCATTTACTGAAAAAACATGGAAAAGGGTGTGTGATATGTAAGTAGAACATATAAATACAATAAAATTAGCCATAAGTGTACTTTAGAGGGTACAAATATGTTCCATCTCACTTATCTTTAAATATCTAAAATTATATGATCAAATTTATCCTGGTTCCCTGTGTAGTCAATAGAAAACAATGAAAGCATCCAGAAGGTCCAACTTGATTAATGTTAGTTATGTATTTAAGGTCAAAATTAATCACCTTCTGCAAGTGACTTTTTCTTGCCTCTGATGTTAAGTGTGTTACCAGCTCATATTTAAGCAATTCAAAATTAAAAATCTCAATTTGGGCATTAAAATCCAACCCTATACATCAGTCTGACGAATGGAAAGGTGTAAAATGCCCCCAAAAGACATTTACTAATTGCTAAGAAAAATCATCAGGATTCTTATTCTTAGCCATCAGAACTTATTTTCAAATAGTTCGTACGGATGTAGTTTCAATTACATGCATGTTGATTATTGTAGGATGCAATTTTGGTTTTTTGACAACAATAACTGAAAAGCTATTTCACCTGTGTCAGGGTGGAGCAGCAATGTCATCTGAAATCTAATGACCTATTAAATACAGGTATTTGCACCGGGGTTGTCCATCCCCTGCCCACATATATACTTTCCTGATGTACCCTACTCAAAAACATTAAATATGGTAGTATTTTCTGTTGTGTTTCCTTTTTAAATAAGCCTTGTATCATTAAAAAAAGGTTCTGATTGTCTGTTTTCTAGCCTTTTCTTAGTTCTCTGGTACATTACACTGCACAAGTGTTTGGGATACTAAGTGTATCCAGAAAATGGCAACAAAGGAAGAAATGGAGAATGTTAATGGATATAGTTTCCAAGGAAACAAAGCACCAGAGAATATAAGAAAGCCAAGAAGGATGTAATGTTTTTTTTCTCCAAGAAAACAAGGGAATAGAGGAAATGTGGAAGCTAATGAATAAATGACTTAGGTAAATAATCATCCACTTAAAAGATTATGGTATCAAAATTCTTGAAATGATATCACATAGATGGTTTAGCCTTATTTTCAACCACTGCCTTAACTTCATCTTTTTGTTCTCTTTCCACAGTGCTTTGTATTATGAAAAGAGAAATGCCATTCACTGCTTCTGATATAATACTTAACAATAAATGTTTTTTGTTCAAGATATTATCCATGAAAATACTTTTTGATTTTTGAAACTGAATCCTTACTGAATAGGAATGAGTTCCAGTATATTTAATGGGGCATTGGGAAGCGGTGGCAGGAGTGGGGTGGGGAGAGTAAAGCAAAAAAACCCAAAGTCTATTAAAGTTCTGTTATAATTTTCAGATACGCCTGCCTCAAATAGAAGTAAGAAAAATGTTCTCAGCCTAGATAAACAGGTTCATCTCTCAAGATTAACACAGGTTCTGGTGTTTTACTATAGAATAGGTATAATATTATGTCATCCTAATACCCAGAAATTCAGAGCTTAACGATTTTAGCAATCAGATTTCCATTTTCCAGACCAAAAATTTTGGGAACAATAGTAGGCATGCCTAGGCTGCACTCCCAATTTTTATGTGTTGTTTGCAAATACTTTAACTAAAGACAAGTCTGATGTGACTGACTGAGTACGATTAGATTTGACCTTTACAACTGTAATTGAATTTTTGATGGAAAGGCAAGTGACAGGTTTTTTTTCTCCAGCTAACCTAAGGTTGGCTGAACAGTAATTTACAAAGTGTTTTTATCATACAAACTAAAAAATCAACTGAAATGTATTATTTGGAGGAAGTTAAAGAGAGAAACGAGCTATCTATCCCTCAAGAAATCTGAGCTTTCCCTCTGCCTCCTTCCTTCCTCCCCAACTGCCTGAAAAGAAATGCTGAGGAAGAAAAGTTAGTGATGGAGGCTTTCTGGGATCCTGAAATAAAACTATCCATGAAAAAGTAAAAAATTGAGCCATAGTGAGACAATGAACTCTAACTGTCTCCAGGATGCTGCCACATTAACTTTTACAGGTGCATTATTGAAGCCAGTCTCCCAGCTGGTCATATCTACTGCACCTTCATTCACATTGCTGTGTGAAGACAATTTATAAATGAACAGTTGATTAAAGCATTCTCTGTCATTTGCCAACCCTACTGAGAAAGAATATATGTTTACCCCTATTTCTCCATTTATATAGAGCATATGACATAAGGTCACTGGACACAAAGTTGCCATTTTTTCATGAAGGTTGTGCAGCAGAAGCTGTTAACTGGGTTTCTTTGTTTGCATAAACAATTTTAAAATTATAGGAGCTATTTCACTTTGCCTCTCTTGGGTACATGGAAGTGGTAAGGTACATTCTCCACATCACTGTGTTTTTCACTAAAAATGTTCTAGTAAACACTTCCATTTCAAAAAACAGGTCAATTTCATACTTTAGGTCATCAATCCCCCAGGTTCCCTATTTTAAAAAAAATATTAAAGCTGATAGAAGCAGGCAGGCAAGATGAAGGAAGGTACACCTTGGGACAACAGAGAAGAAGAAACTTGTATTAATTTTAAATTCTGCTAGACAATTTTTAATGTTTAAGTCATGCTTGTTTATAATGCCTGTATATGTGTAAAGTGTCCTAGCTAATGACACATCAGAACCAAACAGAAAAATGGGAGGAAAACATTTTATGTTATTACCTGAGTATGTATTATTTAGCAGTGATTCTTGAATACTTTTCTTAACTTATTCATTGCAATGGATAAAGTTATCTTGACTCAATATGAGACTTTCTCTGAGAAAGTATGTTGTGTTTTGGGGAATTTGTTTGGAAGCAATTACCAAATTGCTTTGAATACTCAATAGTTGAAATCCAGTGAAAAGATGAATGTAGATTGTTTTACGAGAGATTCAAGAGTCAGTATGCATGCTCCAGAAGTTTTATATTAGGAAATGGTATAATGTTCTACTTTAAAATGGGAACTTTTTCAATTTCTCAAAATATGTGGGATTTATTATGTCTATGTATGCACCACAAGTGCAAAGGTGGGGATAATATTTTTCTTATATAAGTAGACTGATGTGCGTTATATATACTTGAAAAGATTATGTTAAAGGTGACTTTCAAATTAAAATTTAACTAAATTTATGAAAAGTTCTTGTGAGTTTACTTCCATTAAAAAAGGCATATTAGAATTTAGTAAAGACAATAATGAGAATAATTTAAATAATATGTCATATATTTGAGGATATTAGAAAAAATATATTTTATTTTTTAAAAAAATAGAAAGAGAATTTGTCCTGTGAAGCATTGCTCTTTCACTCCCCTGTTTTAATCTTGTGCAGCAACACCTCTTTTCTCTCCAAATTATCTTTATTTCATCAGTGTTGTCTTCTTTTTCTCATAATTTCAAAAGATTGTCTCTTCAAATATATCAGCTACCAGGTTAGTCACGTTACTAAAATATCCATATTTTCTTTCTCTCATCATGTCCCCCTCTGGTCATGATTACTGTCTTTTGATTATATTTCCAAGTTCTTAAATAGAAGTTCGTGGAGAATCAATATAAAAAAAAATCAGTGAATACTCAAAATAGTAACAAGTTATTGAGAGTGAGACTAGAGCACCCACTTAACTGTATTTTCATTCTTAAACAAGAATACAAAATCTGACTTAGAAAACTTTCTAGACGTAATCATATATTTTGGTGTAATTGAAAGGAAGTATTTGATTTAGTTCTCTAGTAATGAGAAAATACCGTTTTGTTCCTCTCTTGTTTCCAAAGGCTGTTGTATTGGACTGTATAGTGTGCAGACTCACATTTCAAAATGCATTGTCTAACCTCGAAGGCACAACAGGTGGGTTTAAAAAGGCAGTGGATTTCAAAATAGCAGTTACAGGTAGGAAGTCACACCTAATGACGGAAGACTCACAGTTTGCCTTTTAGAGTGTACTGATTGCCCTGCACTCTCAAGGAAGTGTGTGAGACAGCTACTGAGAGCACAGAAAGCACTGTGAGTGTTGCTGGGTCTTCCACGGAAAAAATATGTGCACAAAATAAGCACTTGTTTCTGAAGTTCCAATCCTTCTTCTACACTGTAAATAATTACTGGTTTTTGGGAAAAATGAGAGGAAAGCAGGGGCAGAATAGAGGGCAGTACTTGTTCTTGTTTCTCATAGGTATTCAGCAGATTTGGGCTGTCGTATTTGAAGTGTTCAGATTTCATGAGAAAAACTGGATCAAACACTTCAGGTTTGCACAAATATTCAGAGTTAACATGCTTAAATTTACTGCAACCAGTTGAAATATCTGGGGGAAGAAAAATAGTTTCTTAATTCAAACTGAATATTTAAGATCTGTACTTAAATCTCACAATAAAAAGCAGATAGATAGAATAGAGATTGGCAGGCCCTAATGGTCATATACAGATATTACCTTTTAATGCTTAAACTGGCTTCTAAAATCAGCAAATACAGAAACAATTCTTTTTTTAACATAAATTTCTATGAATGATATTCTGATCTGAATTCACCAGCGGAAACTCAAACTCAGTGGACTTTGAAATCTTTTCTTCTCAAAATTTGCAGTGTTAACTAACAAATGCATAAGACTAAAACATAGTGAAATAAGCAATGTATGAGGTCAGTCCTTGTCAATGAATTCACCAAACTATTTAATTTGGAAGAGCTTTGGATTAAGCCTTTAAAAAACCCAGATAAATAGCACAGCTTGATAACTGGACTTTATCTTCACATTCAGCAGTTTACTGGCCAGCCTTAACAAATCAATTTCATGAAACTTTTGTAAAAAGTTGGGATCAGATATTTGGAGAACTTAAATAGAAACCAGTGTTTCACTTTTAATGCCTTGCTTCTTTCAAGTATTGACATGTATATTGAATTTAAAAAATCCAGTAGTGAATTTCTAGAAAATTTCTGGGCCTTGCCTACAGTGCTTTACATGAATGAGCACTTACTGAAAGCAAACGAAGCTCATTCAAGCAGGACTGATGTTTACTAGAACCACAAAAGCCTGTCGGAATTTCTGACATAAAATGGTTTCCTCTGTGTGGATAGTATGGTAAGCTTCCAAAATATTTGCAGAACTTTGAACAGTTCTATCTGCAAAAATATACTCCTGTTTTCTATGTTCAAAGAGGAATAAAGCAGGTAGAAACAAATGCTATTTATACATTGTCCATTTTTATAAACAGTAATTTTGTTCCTTCTTATGAAATTACTTAAACTCATTTTTAAATCCTCTATTAAAGTACTACTAGGATTCCATTCTGTAATGAGGTACCACAAATGTATCTTGTAATCCTGACATTACAGCTTTCATGACAAATATTTTTATTATCTTCAGGTGGTTCAATGCTGGAAATACTATTTTGACTCTTAATGTTTTGTCAGAAAAGTCTGAAATTGGACAAAATGACGATTTTCAAATACTATGTTCATGATGGTTATATGTTCTCTTTATCTCTCCTTTGAATGTCTGTGTTGATTTGGTTTTGATTTTTTTCCCTCCCGACAGTTATGGACAGTTGGTCATTGTTAAGAAAGAATTGTTTCAGACTGAAGTTTTATGGTGAATGCAAGGAAAATTACAGTAATTAGGAACTGTGAAAGTTCTCTTCCCAATGTATAATTTTCAATTGATTTGAGCTATGACAAATTAGGACCTCTCATTAATTTTAGCATGACTAGAAATGCACCATGATTTGGGTAAAGTTAACCAACCTCCATGAGACTACCTTGTGCGTCTCTGAATTTATTCTGTTTTGTGCAATGTTCCTTGTAATTACTAGTGTATCATCTTTCTCCATTTTAACATCTTTTCCAAACAGAACATATCATGGTAAGATATTGTAAATAATGGATCTACTCAGTTATTGACAGACATTGAACACAGAACCACAGAACCACTGAATGGGTTGGGTTGGAAGAGACCTTTAAAGATGGCTTAGTCCAATCACCCTGCCAAGGACTGAGACACCTGTCACCAAATCAGGTTGATTAAAGTAATGACCAATCTGACCTTGAACTCTTCCAACAAAGGGTCATCCACAACCTCTCTGGGCAACCTGGTCCACTGTCTCACCAGACTTATCATAAAGAATTTCCTCCTTATGTCCAGTCTAAATCTATCCTTTTTTCAGTTTGAAACCATTGCTCCTTGCCCTGTCACCACAGGCCTCTCCACCTCTCTTTCAAGCCCTGTTTAAACATGGAAAAACCATAATAAGGTCCCCCTGGAGTACTTCATTCTCCAGGCTAAACAACCCACTCTCTCTTAGCCATTTTCATAGGAGAAGGTCTCCAGCACTGACCATTTTTGTAGACCTCTTCTAGACCTACTCCAACAGGTTGAAGGTTTTTCTTTATGCTGGAGATGCCAGAACTAGATGCAGAGCTCCAAGTGCAGTCTCATGATATGTATTTGGTTTAAAAGGATAATAAGCCAATCATTTTGGGTCTGGTGTAAAGGAAAAAATATAATAAAATACTCTTCAGAAAGTCTGACTTGTGGCTGGATTTAACATTACTACTAGGTAAATATGCCTTTTTCTCCATCATCTGACAGAAAGTTCCCTATCTAAGTGAAAGGCAAGAAAATGTACAGTCTCTTTTCCCATGAACTGCTATGCACATAGTGTTCAGCAAGAGAAAGCTAAGTATTCAATCAGAAATGTGTTAGCACTGTAATAGGCACTTTCCTACCACATTTGCCTCTTTCTCAGAATAAATAAAACTTAAGATCTGGAAAAAAAAACCATTCATCACATAACTTTAAAATGTCTCTATCTGAAATGCTGACATTTGAAAATATTATTTTTGGATAAAGGGGCCAGAGAGAGGTGATGAGAGGTTGGTTATGTGTGATGCTAGCCAGATCACCCGTTATCTCTTTATATTGAAAAAATACAGCACAACTTCCCAAGGCTGTGCAGCAATCATTAGTATGAAATGCAAGTGTAACATAGAGTAAAAGCGTGGAGATGGATGGGATTTCCTTGCTCTTCTGACTCAGGGAAGGTTTGTTAGACAGTTCTCAGCCCTCCTGATAGAAAGTAAGGAACAACATTAACTTCTTTTTATTTATGTTCCTGTGTAAAAGATTTCCTCATCATATTTCTGGCATAAAGTTTTTGTGGTAAGTCTTATGAGAAAAAAGATATTGCCCTTCTCATCTTTTCCCCAATTAGTTTAGATAACATCTTGTAGTACTACAAAGATGACGTGGGATAGAGATACAAAAGGAAGTGACTCTTTTAAAAAGTTTAATATTTTTAATTTGAAAAAAAACTAAGTCCTTTCCTCTTGGTCATAATAGGGAGGGCCAAAAAACTTTAAAACTTGTGCGCCAAAGTTCTGAACTACAGAATTTTTCACAAGATACTTTTTCATCACTTAAAACATTTCCTGAAGAACAGTAGATGCACAAAAGATTCCTTCCTTTTGATAAATGAAAGCTTGAGGGCTGGTGGATATGCAAGTGAGGGAGCAAGTGACCTTAGCAAGTTCTGACTTTAATCTTTATAGAACTGCTTGAAAATGAACACAAATAATTTCCAGAAACTATGTTAATTTATATTTAAAATCTAACAGGAATTAGCCAAAGAAATAACACAATCTAGATCCTTTTAGATATGAGAAACTGCTACATGATATAAGTATTCTTCTCCCCCAATCCCTACCTTATCTTTTTTCACGAAAACCAAATTTTTACACTACTTGTTTTGGCTAATTTATATTGTCAATTGATACATGATTAACACCTGTTTGATTGGCATGGTATCTAATTAACTGGTGTCCCGCGATAGCTGCCTGCAATGTTTTTTATACAGCACATTTTTAGTGCTCTTCAGACCTCTGAACTGATGTCTGACACACTTGAAGTAACTAGAGCAGAAATTTAGTTAAAGTTCAATACAGAGCTGAGCAATTTAAAGCCAAGTTGCACCGTAAGCTAAAAGAGTGTAAACTCTCTTTGTGTGCAACTCAGGCTGCCTGCTTTGAAGTGGAATCCTATCAAGAAAAGCCCTTGAGGCCTTGTCAACAGAGGAGTTTGACTGTGGTCTGGTATATTATTTAAAGGTCATTATTTTGGAAGGATTTTTCAACAGAATTCACACTGTCTTTTTAAGATACATGTATTTTTAAAACAATTACTATTGCATGTTTTGGAAAAAAGCATCTCTTTAGTATTAAAATCTTGTGGGTTATAATTTTCACTGTTAGTTATGCGATTGTGCACAAATTGGGAAAAAGAAGATACTGGACACAACTGTGCAGAATCCCATGAACTGCAATGGGCAGAACACAGCCTGTTTGCAGGACAGATAGGATGGACTGGCTGAAATGATAACAAACCCAAATCTTCTCAAGGCTCAAGAAAAAAATAAATAAAGGTGCAATTCTGGGGGAAATTAGAAATAGTAAAAAAATGTGATACAGTAATTTTGCAATACAGCAAGGTGGGATTGTTGTGCCTTTCTGGAAACAGGCAATGAGAAAGTTTTCTGTTATAAGAGGAATCAGTGGTGTTTGATGGTTTTTCTCCACAGCTTTTGTAATTGTTAATCAGCATAAACAGGCTTATTTGTCTTTTCATTTTGATAAAAGGTGGAACAAATCCCAAGCCAAGAACAAGTTGTATGGTGATTACCATTAACCTGAGAGCTCTGTAGCTCTGTCCTTCCTGCAGCCAATGATGTATTCCTCTGCCATCTTTTTTGAGAAAACTCGCAGCTCAGAATTTTAAAGACATCCCAACTCTTTAAAATTTACACGTCACTTCAAATCAGATAAGGAGCTTTTGTGCAGCTGTTCTGCAAAGTAAAAAATTTCTTCAGATATTATTATAACTATGGACTACATTGCAGTTTTCTTTGGTATTCTCCATGAAGAAAATATAAAGTAATTATTGAAACAACATTTTTAATGACCATCTGTTAAAAGCTAACCCTTCAATGTCCTCCTGGCAAGGTTTCCATGGTTAAGTCTTTCCAGAAAGACTTCATGATGAGTTCTTATGTTAACGATACATAAAATGTTTTTATTGTCCTCTCATAAATTAGCTTACTACTAAGAACACCTCTTTCCTCTCAAAATATGTTGCTTTCAGTGGTAGTTTCTGTAACATCTCTCAAGAAGACTGTCTCTCTTATCATCACCCCACAATTGATCTCTAAATATGATACCACACTTGACTTGTAAATATACTACAATTGAACTACTAGTATATAGCATTTTCACTTAAAATTAAAAAGGTATGTACTATGAATGTGGATTGTGTATCTAGTAATACATGACTGAATTAAAGAACAGTGCAGTGTTTATATTTGTGCTTCAAGTATACAAAGGTCTCTTGGGATGCGGTACTGATCTACCTCTAGAGGTCAAACTGTGTCTAAATGAGATGCCTGTTTCCAACCAGTCCAAGTATGAACAATATTCAGATATTACTAAAAGTCCCTCAGAGGGACATTGGCAAATTGATGAAGTGTAATTGTAAAGAAACCTATGGGAAAATATATCATGCCTTGAAAACAAAAGATTGAACAGTACTGCACTCAATATAAAATACTGCATGAGCAACAGATTACTTACTTGTTCTAGATGTTATTCACAACTTCAATCTTTTTAAAGCAAAGCCAAGCAAACTGCCTTATTTTATATACTCCATCTTTCCTTTCAAGACTGAAAATTCCTCTAGGGCATAGTGGGAACATCACCCCAGAATTTTTAATTTTAGAATAAAGGTTTCTCCATTGAAGGGGAGATACTGAAATTCTAAGTCATCCAGTAAAATTAATATATTCTCACAAACTATTTAAATAAGGATTGCAGTGAAAAACACTGTTGTGGCTAATTGGATTTAAATGGAAAATTGGTAGAAATGCGGATGCATTGTTTTGAAGATGTTAGCATTTTTAATAAGATTGAAAAAATATAATTATGCTAATGCGGCAAATGCTAAATCAGCTTTGAATGTTTCTTTTGTCATGTATTCAAATGAGTTATACTACTCAAATCCTACCCCACATGAAGAGAATGTAAAAACAGCACAAACTTGTTTGTAAATATATCATTGTTCCATTTAGATTTCAATGTCTGAGGCCTTGAAACACTTTTTGTACTCAAATAGCCTTAATAATTTTATTTCAATATATTTTTATTAAAATGGGGGTTTTTTATTAGTGAAGTGATGCATCAGAGCTTTGTTCCTTAAAACCTGTTTTCTTCTCCAGAAAAAATAAAATTATGTGGATTTGCAGTACAAGTCTAACTTCTCAGAGTATTTAATCCACAACATTGAACAGTTCATAAGTGGAATGCAGCACAGAAGAAAAGACTTGTTTGTCAAAATAAGTAGAAACATATTCCATGTCTGGGCTTTAAGATCTGAACTAGTAAATTCACTTCCAGGTTAAGCTGAAAATGTTGGTGTTGTTTACATTACTGTTAAGGATAATACATCTGACATTCTTACTTTCTAAGACAGGTAAATCACAACTGAGATCATTAGACTCTCTGCAATGCATGCCCTCCTTGCCCAGAATTCAGCCTAAACCAGAAAGGAATAATTCTGATTCTTATTAACTTTTGATAGGTAGAAGCAAGGCTAACAGATTTTGATTCTCTGAATTAAAGAAAAGTAAACTCCTTCCCATGCTCCCTATGTCTTTTCCCTCTTGTCCTTCCTCTGTTCTTAGTTCAGTAGCTAGCTCTTTCAAATATGGGCATTGCAATGGGCTGCACAGGGAGGTGGTGCAGTCCCCGTCCCTGGAGGCATTTCAGAAAAGACTGGATGTGGCACTTGGTTTAGTTGACAAGCTGGTGTTAGGCCATCAGTTGGACTCGATGCTCTCAAAGGTCTTTTCTAACCTAGCTGATCCTGTAACAAAGTCGTGCTCCTGCAGACAAAAATTTTCATCTTGGAAAACAGAATGAAAATGAAGAAGATTCATAACAAACAAGATTTTTATGCTAATAATAAAATGAAAATCATACATACTCATAAATATGAGTGTATATACATCCATACGTGTGTATTATATTTGCAATATATGTACATAATTTTCACATGTATGCATATATAAAAATGTATTTGTATGTATAAACATATACATGTATATATAAAAAGATGTATATATACACATATATATGCATGAAATAATTACTTGCATGCTCAAGGTAAACATGAGTTTCCTTGGAAGGTGAGAACAAAACAGTAGGAGTTTTTCCAGAGTTACAAGAATATTTCCAGTTCTGAGTGGTACAGTTTGCTGATGCTAGCTTATATTGATAAAAAACAATATGATCGTGCTGCCTGAAAATTAATTTTGTGGTTTTAAATTAAGTATTCTTATGTAGACTTGAATCCTTTTTTCTAGATAAAACCAAATATTAAAATATCTGTGCCTGGACCTTTGGATCTAAGCAATGGACTGAAGATTTTCAATTTCATAAGCTTCAGAGAAACGCAGCAAAACACAAAAAAAAGATATCAAGATTTTCAACATAGAGTAGTTTCCTAGAAGTCTAGATTAATAGGAGATATCCTGATACATCCAGAAGTGATACACCACAGTACATTTCCATGATTGACAAGAAAAAAAATGTGATGAAAATGTTCTGATTTATTCCCACAGATGCAGAACAACTTGCTAACATTTAACTGCTTTCTTTCAATGTATTTATTACATGACCAAAATATGAAGTAGACGGAAACTGAAATTTTCTATCGCAATATTAAGAATGTTAATAAAAGCAATGGTTTATTCATAGCAATTTCTCCAAGTGAGTGCTTATTAAAGAAGTTATAAAAGGAAACAGAAAGACAAGTAGAATTGATTAGATAATTGTTAAAAGAAAACTGTAATCCATTATATCCATGATGGTGTATAAAATAAAACCAAAAACTCTCAAAGGACTAAACAAAATGGAAGTTCATGTGATGCACAAATAAACCAAAGCCCACAACAATCCTCCCAGTCACTTTATTTGGAGTTTTATTCTAAGTTTTCAATATCTACTTGAGTAGCAAAATCTTTGGAGTGCTTTTGCCTCTAAGCCTTCCCTGGTGCATAGATTTTAAGAGCCAGAAGAGTTTAATCTCCTAGGTTTTGCATAAAAGCACCTCTAGCAGTCTAGAAAGAAAGTCAGTAGAAAATTTTGGAGCATTTTTAAGTAGAGCAGCAGAATTTTGCCCTTGAGACACAGAAGCTTGACATAGATAGGGACATTTCTCTTGTTTTATGTAACACAGCTGATTAAGTAATATTTTATTTATTTTTTTAATGTTGGATAAGACTTTTAGTGTTGTCAAAGTAAAATGAATACCAAGAACATTTTTGTAAATCTAGTTATGTAGCTCTTGTGCCCCATCTTGATTTCCCTTTTGACTTCTTTTGACAAATTTATTTTTGTCTTGTGCTTCATCTTCTGTGGAATCAATGCATGTGGGTATGCAGTTTTGCAATGCGGCATCTTCATATATGGACCAATGAAAGAACTTTCATTGTCACAACATAAGGTATCCTGCTGCTATATAAATAGCAAGACATAAAACATAAATACTGAATTGAAGCCCAGGTGTTGATCCTGTGACAAGACTGCATTACAATTATTTTATGTAAGAGTCTCTGATTGACATTGGCGAGATTTTCTGATTGAATCCGTGGTGCTACAAGGAAAAGAGAGCCTTGGCAGTATTATTGACTTTCTGCACTATGGTTGGTTTACAGAGCAGATTAATTAGGTACTTTGAGCTACCAGAAAGCAATCAGAGATGTTTTGGCAACTGAAAAGCTAATAATAAGACAATAGAATACTACTAATAAGATTTCTAATATGCAACAGTGCATTAACTTGCTAATGGGAAAAGGGAGGTTACAAAATATTGTTTTTAAAACCAAGTAAAAGAAATGTAATTGGACATATAAGAGAGCACCTTTTCAAAATTGTACAGAATAACACACACTTTTACATGTGCTTTTACTATATATTACATGTAAACTAGTTACTAATAAATTGTTGGTCCAACATAACCTTAAATCTAAATTTTTAACTATTTACTTTAAATAATACGGACTCAGAACATACAGGCTGCAGAATGCCTACAAACCCGAAAAGAGTTCTCAAGACAAGAACTTCAGCATTTTTACAGACTCTTTAATTGATTACTACAACTGATTATTTCATTTAAAATAATTGCTTCAAAGTTTTTCCAAATTACATATGCCAACATGGTAAAACACACTGCCATTCCTCTTTGTGTCCTGTGTTTGCATTTTGTGTTTCCTAACTTTGACAGCTTTGTCAATAAAACAGGCACATCTAATAGATAGGTACAAGTCTGACAGATAGTCCTATATAAAACAGAAACCACAGAGCTTGCAGCCTAATTTTACTATATATCAAAATATATACTAATGATGCTGGCTTATATCTGCTGAGCAGCAATATTTATTTAGACAGGAACTCCAGAGATGGAAGTGTGCATTTCCAGAATGCTGCAGATTTTATGATAACCAACACAGAATGGATTAGTTCAGCTGTACTGTATGACTGTATGCTCTGATTAGATATTCACCCTCACCATATTAACATTGCCATGGACCTGAATACAGTACAGTTTCATATGGATTAAAGAAGTTTCAGTTGCACATTTAGAGTTGTAAATCATTATAGAGTTGCAATTTCCAACACCAATGGGAGATGTTTGCTGTTTAATTAGCCAAATTCAGTGACTTTCAAGCAACCAGTGAATAGCACTGCTAGCATTACACAAAAAGTGACAAAGAGGTGTAGCAACATATCCTAAGTATAGTCCTAGAATTGGAGACTAAGGCATACTTTCCTGGATAGCATCTTAATGCATACTGCGTCTTATTGGAAAAAAAAAGCTACAGAAGCTCACAAATTTGGCCACACAATGAAAGTGACATTGCAAAAAAGGGAAACAGTGGTTATATCCCTCTGTAGGGTACCAATTAATATTTCTGAACTTTGAGTTTTGTATTGTCCTTTTTTTTTTTTTTTTTAAAAATTTGACTTACCAGCTTGCCACATTTGCTATCAGATTGTCATCTTACATGGATGTAAAATGCTAAAATGGATGAGTTGTTAGATGTCTGTGTCAATACCTTCTTGGTTATCAGCATATTTACTGCTGTAGCACAGCAACTGACAAATGGAGCATGGGATATTCAAAGCTTACAGAGCTATTATTATGATAGCTCTGTTAGCTAAAGGTTCTGAATGCCAGTTTTGAACACTTCAAATTGTTTTGAATAACTTTTAGGCAAAATTATTTTCTCTTCATTTATATCACTGTTTTCTTTTTACTGTTGTTTAGATGTAACAGCTGGAACTATTTCTAGAAGCAAATAACTATAAACAACCCCCCAACTGTGCAAGAACTGTGCCTATTATGTCCCCCAAACAATTCAAAATCGGTGTTTACTCTTTAACTACTTATATCCTAATCATACTTAAGAATGTTTATATCTCATAGTGCAGAATGCATAATTACAGGTTTGATTTATACTTCAGAACTTCTGATTGTAAGAAAAAGGCTCTACCTGTTAGCTTATAAATAAGGCTCCTAAAAACTGATTGTATATTTTACTGAGGATGAAACATTAGGATCCACAAAGACTTATTAGATTTTTGTCACACTCATGTGACATTACTCATAAAACAACAGTACATAAGGCTTTTTGGAGACATTTGGAGGTTAGGACAGTAAGGGAAATAAAATTTTCTTGTAGCTTCAGTTCAACCTGATTAGCTTCAGAACCTCTGTAAAAAGGGCAAAAAGAAAGACTGTCCATTTCCTTTGTCAAAAATTCAGATGATGTCTGTATAGATCTTTATCACATGATAATACCTTCTATATGCTGCAAACTGCTGGAAAAGGAATACTGAAGGCTTAGCTGAATATTTCTAAGGCACATCACCAGTAAAGGGAACACATTAATCAGGGCCGCAAGACTTCTTGTGGTGTAAATGAATTAAGCATATCATGATGTATACTGAATGTTCCTATAGAGAACTAAGAAGTGTTAAGGCAAATTGCCCTATGTCTGCACTTGAATGAAAAGAAAAAAGTCAGTAGAGGATCTTTTTAATTCCAATCTCCAACAGCTTTCCAGCATGGTCCAAGGCATACATCACAGTGGGTATACAATTGATTCAAGCTACATTTCTTCAATACCAGTAAGAAACCTGAAGTCAAATTGTCAGACAAGGCACTGTATGCCACGAAACAAGTGATGCCTGGGAAAACACCCCAGGTGACTCCAGAAGAAATTACAGGTGGAGGGCAGGTACTCTGAGGCAGCTAAACCACACAGTGCAAGACAAAACTGAAAGAAAAACCTTATTTCATAAAATGGTTTTTATTCTTTTACTGAACAAAAAGAACTCCAGCTACAGATTACAGCTAGAAAGATAGGCAGACTGTAGTTTATGCATTTTAAACACACGAGTACATGTGTCATAACCATTTAGTGTAATCGGGTATACTTCAGAACTGTGCAAGATGTCTAGTTTGTATGGCTTGGACATTCTTGTTAGGAAGAAGAAAAATAATTCTGAAACTTGTTAAATCCACTTAAAAAATTGCCTGTCACAACACTGCACTTTCTACCCATCTAAAGTCAAAATAATTTTTTTTTTTTTTTTTTTTTTTTTTTTTTAAGTTAAACAGCTTTCCTGTCTTGAAGACCCTGGTTTAATATTCTCCTTCTTGTCTGACATTTCCCTGATCATTTTGGTTGAGTCCTTTTCTAGTTTTTGGACATCAACCTGACAATGACAAGTTTTCTCAATGCTTCTCTTGAGGCCTCAAACCTAAGGAAAAAACTAATTGTTTACATCTAAGTCTACTTGGAGTTAAAGTAATGCAACTCTCCTAATTTCATTTTATATCTTCAGACATAAGCTGAAGTTGAAAGAGAAATCACATCAAAACTTTTAGAGTTTTTCTTCTTTCTTATTTTTTGTATAAATCCCAACTTTCACTGTTATTTAAGCTTATATGGAAGGATGAAGAGACTACTGACATCTGCAACTTACATGGAGTACACACGTAAATCATGTCACATTTCAAAAATCCAACAGTTTCTTTATTAAACTTTCATCAGACTTTTTATCCTTGTAATTATTCTGAGCTGTCATTTCCTAGCTGACTATCTTGACCTGCATCCTATCCAAGACCTCCAGAAACAGAAGACACTAGTGCTGAAATAATATTTTTGGAAAATTTTAAGAATCCATGTCTCTAAATCCCTTTTATTAAACCTATTTGCCTTATATGTACATATTCTTTCCCTGTAAGGTGATATTTTTCTTTACATTTCAAAAGCAAAAAAGAGAAAATCTGTGCTCATGTATTAATTTAACCAATAGTGAAATTGAAAAGGTAGTTATTTTTCAATAGATCCCAGAGAATTTGGTTTTCAAAATTAAGAGGAGCCCCCCTATCCACAGAAATGTTGGTTCAAAATCTCTTTAAGTCATTTCAGCATGTTTGTTTGTTATAAAGCAATTATTCACTCAGGTAAATTAGACTTTGCCTTGTCATGAATATCAAAAGAAAAAAAGCAGCAGCATAGTGCAGAAAAGAGTACCCATACTGATCTCACATTGCAGTAAATCAAAGGAATTGCTCCAAAGTGAAACTAGAAGGAGACCCAGCCCTCTAAAACTAAAATCTTGGTTTGAATTTAATTTGTATTTAGCTTGAAGGGATGCACTTATTTTAAAAACAAATATAAACTTTTTTTTCTCTGTTTGTTTTTGCTTTTAATATTAACATCTAAAAGGTTCAACTCCCAATTCTGGGATCCAATTTATAAACAGACAGTGGTTAGAATAATATTCAAATTTAATTTCTTTGAGAGATCCTTTCACAAATTATAGGCCCAGATGTTCCAAACAGAATTAATAGGCAGATGTGAGGCTACTTTTATCCACTGTCAGAGTACGTATTAAAGAGCTCAGCTAAATCATTTCACTTTGACTACGAGTCTGCTAATGTCTATCTTGCTCTTTTGCAAGGTAGCATATTTATATATCTATCACACCCACGTGCCAGCTTCCTGAGCAAACTGCTTATGTATTGCAGGGTGATTTTTTAAACTAATATTTTGTTACTGAGGCTGATGAGTTGAATATCTGTTTTAATCTTTAGCTCCTGAGTGAAATAGAAGAAGGCTTTTCATTTACCTTAAGCACTTTATAACTTTGCAAAGGTGTTACTGTGGCAATCACTACTGCATGAACATCTAAATGAATTGTAGTTTTGTTTGTACATTCTAGAGAACACTGAAAATATATGAATTTCTAGACAGATAGATTTCAGACTAATTGCCCATGAGCCACATTGTTTGTACCTGAGATTGAGCTTGTGCTATCTCTTCATAGCAAGAGTATACAGATTCCATAGACTGGAAAACAATTGAGACATTAATTTTTATTCAGTTTTGTAAATTAATATCTACACTGGGGTTTTCATCTGAATCTCTTCTGCTATGGAAAAAATGCACTTCACTTAATGAAGAAAAATATTTCCCCCAAGCTTTCCTACACTATAAAGGCAAGACAAGACAAATTGCAAGAGAGGAGAGAACAATGCAGCCAGTGGTCTAACCAGTTCACTGCAAGAATTAAGTTGTGTCATCCGCCTGTGTCCAGAGGACAGTGTGACTCAGTAATGATCCAAAGGCTGAATTATCATAGCTGGAGGGTCCTGAGTTCATACAAACAATCCCAACATTTTAGACAGGGCCAAGGTTTGGATCTACAGGAGACTGTCAAGATGGTTTTACAGCAGTTCTTTCCCTAGTGCTTCTCATGGCGCTCAGAAGGTTCAGTGAACAGATTTGTCCCAGAACTAACTTTATATTCTTTTACCCAGAGTTAGTTTCCACTCGAATCAATTTCCTAATCTACCTTCATTGAACGAATACTGACCCCCCCCCCCCAACTTATTAACTGTGTAATCGACAGTAAAATATTTTTATCTCTTTAAAACAACATAATATTCAAGCTGTAAAAGATGTGATTCACAAACTTCTTATATTTCTCGTTCTGTCTTTCTTTTCTCATCTAATGGCAGCAGTGAAGTCATTCAGAACGAAGCACAATTTCATGAGACAAAATTTCTGGCCATCTAATCTGAAGAATATCATCTTAGATCGGTTTATTTCAGAGCGTGATTCTTCCCTCTGCCTTAGAATTTATATCTTCTTACCTCCATTATTAGAGTGACTGAAATAAATGCTGCGAGTGGGTCTATATAATGTGTCACTGTATGTGTTTAGTATGCACTGGAAGTCTACATCAAAAGTGGCATATTTTTGACAAGTACTACGATACCCAAATTCAAGCCTGTGACTTGATACTGTTTAATAGAAGCTTGATAATGCTCTGGACTGACAAATATACTGCAATAGCTTAGGGAGTATTACAATATATCACACAGACAATGTCCATAATAATATCTTTATGTCAATGTATCATTAAAAATTCCCATACAATATTATCAGGATATACTAATGACCCATCACAGTTCATCAATATTTTATCATATTCTGTTATGTCTGCTACTCACTAAACCAATTTTACACTGTGGAATTGGTGTACATTCATAGCCAAAGAGAAAATTATTTTTAAAACGACACAAAAAGGCCCATCAGAACCAGAGATGCCTTAAAGAATTTAAGGGCCAGCAGGTAACTGAAATGGAATGACAGAAGCCAAAAAAGGTGCATAATATTGGAACTTAAATTAAAAAAAGAGAGAGACATATGCTAAGATGTTTCAAGCTGACATATAAAGAGGAGGGGTTTTAAATCAAACCAATAAACTGAAGATCAATAATAAAAAAAATTGGTAAATACCATATGGCCACTGCTTAAACTGGCAAAAATACTCATTTTGTTATATATTAATCAAATCTTTCATTGTATGAATAATGAAATGATCCTGTATACATAGAAATTCTAACAGGGACATGGTGGAGAGTGTTGATCTAAATATTCATCTTCAGTACTGAGAAATTTGTTTCATTTTATAATAAAGAACAATAATAATAGCAAAAACATGTATACGAACTTAAAAAAAAGGAATTATTGCTATATATATCAAAAAGGAGGTATGGTTTCATTCCAGCTGGCAGCTACATACCACACAAGCACTTGCTCATTCCCCTCCCTCCAATAGGATGAGGAGGAGAATCAGAAAAAATAAATCCTGTGAGATAAGAACAGTTTCATAACTGAAATAAAGTAAAATAATAATAATAATTAATAATATTCTTGTTTTGCTGTTGTTGCTGTTGTTGTTTTAATTAAAAGGTAGATAGCAAAAAGAAAGGTGAATAAAACCCAAGAAAGACAAGTGATGCTCAGTCAATTGCACACCACTCACTGACCAATGCCCAGGCAGTGATGAGCACCTCCCAGCCTACTCCCCACAGTTTATATACCAGGCATGATATTATATGTTATAGAATAATATCCCTTTGGCCAGCTCAGCTCAGCTCTCCTGGCTGTGCACCCTCAAAACTTCTTGAGCACCTGTTCACTGGCAGAACATGGCAAACTGAAAATTTCTGGACTCAGAATAAGCATGGTTGTTTACCAAAAACTAAAACATCACAGAATCGCAGAATCACATAATTGACTATGTTAGAAAAAACCTTTGAGATCATCAAGTCCAACCCATTACTAATCAGTGTGTTAGCAACAGTATGCTCAAACTAAATTTAAAAAAAAAACAACAAAAAACCAGCACTGTACTAGCTACTAGGAAGAAAATTAACTATATGCCAGCTTAAACTAGGAGAGAGGGAAAAATACATCTTTAATGGCTATTTGGAGCAACCAATGAGCATGTGACTAAGAATATTTTGATTACTATAGAATACCCGGATTTCCATGTTGATAAGTAGTGCCCTGGAATTTTCCCAATTAAAATCAGTTTTAGTGCCTGACCACTACAACACAGAAAAGCAGACTCATTCAATTTGTAAGTGTAAAAGTACAGGAAAGCATCAAAGGAAAACTCTACATAATATCTCCTTACTCTGGAGATATATGTATATGTGGAGATATATGTTTAACAACTATACGTAGTTACAATAGTGAGTACCTTCCAAATACATATGCTGCACTATAAATCTAAACTCTGAATTTTGAATATACATTTATATTTATGAATAATATAGAAGCACAATTTTGTGAAAAGAATATTATTTTTAGTGAAGCAATTCCATTCATTACATTATGTAATTTTCATGTACCTTTTTAAGCTTTTTCTGAAGTGCTTGAAACAAGTGCAGAATTAAATTTTAATTATACAATTCAAATAATAAGATAAATGTATAATCATTTATTTATGCATTACTGTATGGTTTTATAGATTAAATTTAATTTCATATGTTGGGCAGCGCACATCTGGTCAACTTCAGAGCATTTGGTTGAATTGATAAATGTGCAGTGGTACAAGATAGGATGCTCTTGGATGACTCATTTGTTTTGTATCCATTCTGGCTATTCCAAATCTTCTATATACTTTTCAGTTACACACAAGTGCAAGATCTTAGGATATAATAATAATTATGCTATCAATGAAAAAAGAGTATCCTTTCTTCCAAGCACAGAATTCCCCACGGAATCATATTGGTCCAACAGTTAAACTGTGCAGTATTCTTTACTGATCTATACAATTTAAGCACTGAATAACTAGAAATAGATACACATATATGATATTAGAATTTCGCTTGCTATACATGCATATATTTCAAAATAAATTACTGAAATAATACGAAAACAGGAATTCATTCAAAACTCTTTGATTTTAACCTCTCTTTCTCACAATTTAGTGATATATGCTGTGTTGAGAAGAATGAAATAAAAGGTTCTGCCAGTTATTTCAGAGTATGGGGAGTTGAGTGCTTGCCTCCTCTCTCATGCAATTATATAGGCAGAAAGAGGGGAAAGCTGAGCAGCATGATGAGATTGAATTGTAGTTGCCCATTAAAAATTTAGCACATTTTTGAATATAGAAAAATTAGTTCAAGGAAGAAATTCTTTGGTAGTGCTGATTAGATCACAAATAGAAAGTACATAGAGCACTTATGAATTTAACAGAAAAAGAACCTGAAAATATGCAGAAGAAATTGACTGGACAATTAACTTCAGAACAAAAAGTGTTGGAAAGTGGTTTCACTTAAAGGAGATTCTTAAATATATAAAACTCCCCTCGAATATAGGATTTGGCTTATCTAAAAGCTTTTGTATCTTTTAGCATATTTCAGCACTTTTGCCACTTGCTGCTCAAATAACTTATCTGTGAATAAAATAGCAGAAAGTATTTCAAAGCAGGTTTGAGGTTCACTGGAACAATTATTTGGTCAAAAGCATACCAAATGTGCCTGCAGAGAGTCCAAGACAATTTGGTCCACATGCACTGATATCACAGTCACTTATTTCTTCTCCTGAGCAATGAGATACACCTGACACTGCAATATATATAAATGGAACATTGCATAACACAACCAATACTTCTCCATGTGTAACAAAGGATAACCATAAATTTATGTACCAATTAAATTACTCTAATCTTTATCCCAGAATGCCATTTACTTCTGGGATCAGCCAGTTTCAGTGCTCTCATTCATCTAGAAAAATTAAGAGGAAACCTTAATAATTGCCTAAGAGTTTACATGTTTTATCATCATTAAGAAACACTTGCTACAGCAAGGAACCCTAATGTTTCTAACAAACTCCCACGGGGAGGATCAAAGCTGGTTTACACAGGGCAGATTGCACAAAAAGAGGCAGACAAAGAGTCCAGGGGGGAATATAGATGACTAGGAGAGCAGAAGTTGCTTTATATTAGATAGGAAGGAAACAAACCTAAAGTACAAGTACATTTTGTGTGGTTATGCCAATTGTTCCCTAAGCCCCATGAAAGCCACGAACTCACAGTCAAGATACTGCTGGATTTAATCCTTGCCCCTTCTCAGAGGCAGGACATTAGCTCATGATCAGAACCATGCTAATGTGGCCACACAAACATGTCCCAGAAAAATCACCATGGACAGAACAAACTCATATTTGCCATCCATGTACAATTCAAGAAAGTTGCCACATTTGTTTGCAGTGAAATATGAGTTTATAAAAGGTTAAATGTGCACATATGGGAGGTTTAAAAAAATCCTTTCCTCATCCCCCATCACAAATTGAAATTCCTGATTCAAACTGCTAAATGAAAGTACTGATGGACAGACTCTCAGGTCCCTGAAAGTGAAGCACAGGTGCACAGAAGGCTGCAGTGCTGTACGTGGTTGGTGTACATAGAGAAATACACTCAAGTCTGCTCTGGGAATGAGAGAATGGAGGTTCTTGGGGGGTTCGGCAATCACGATGGGTGCCAGACTGCGGGTGCTTTGGGGTTCAGTCTGGACCGGGCGTAGACGAGAGATCTCTGAAGTCAGATCTTGGAACATGCGGTTTATTGCAAAGGGCGTGGGTATAGGGGCACTGCTTAGAGCTGCCAGACTCAGCTCGGAGCAGGCCCAGGAGAGCAAGAGAGTAAGCGGGTAAGTAAAGACAGAGAGAGAGAGCGAGAGGAATGAGAGTGAAGAAGTGAGAGAGAGTGTAGTAAGAGTGTGAGTAAGAGTGTCTGAAGTCCTGGTTACAATACAATAAATCATCTTCTGTACTGAATATTCTAATTGTCACTAACCAATCTAATACAAGATACAAATCCTATAGCATTTACATACAGCCTATAAGAGTTCTTATATTACCATAGAGTGTTACATCTTAACTTCTAAAAACTACTCTTTGGACCCCTTCTGCTGAGCTAGTAGGGTCTGCTCTGACCCTTGGACCTGCCTGCAAGCAGAGGGTATTGTTCAGTCAAGAGGGGATTACCTTCAGTCGGCCATACCATTGTTTTCCAGTTGTTCAGTAACTAAGATTTGGTATTTCAAAAGTGGCTTTCATTTCGATGCCGCCTGTAGTTTTCATATTCCCAAAATCTTTTGTCAGGCAATCATATTTATAAGGCTTTCCTGTTTCATCTTCCCCAACAAGAGAATGACAGGATATGCTCCTGAGATGTATAATGGTGAGACTGCTCCTGCTGTAGACTGCTGTCTCAGAAATTGTAAAGAATACAGCAGTGCAGCTGTCACGTAACAGTGGCAGTGGCTTTCTGGGCAGGAGGCATCCCCTGGAACACAGCTTCTGCAATTCATTTTTGTCAGCCAAATTACGGTAGAGTGTTGAGCTGCTGGAGTCTGTCCCAGGCTGAGCAAATAGGAATGAAAGGTATGAACATGGAAGTCACAAAAGATTTTAAAATAATGTGCTATAGTGTCACAGTGTCTTAAGCCCTGCAGTTTTAAGGGAGACATCCCAACAAGTCAAAGTAGTCACAGTTCTTTATGCATGCACAAAGATGAATCTTAATACAGGGATCCATAAAAACCAGATTGTTAATGGGAAATATGCATAAACCTGTTAGCATGAAATGCCAAATGAAAGGACAAGGCCGAAGTCTCCCTCTCCCTCGAAGTACCTTATTGTGGGCTGGAAGGGAGAATTTTTTTCTGCTTGTGGTCATCTGCAAAAAAAATCTTCATCTGTGGTCATCTGCAAAAAAAATCTTCATCTGGAGCTTGGCAGTTAAGAAGACTTTAAGTCATGCCCTCATAAACTATTGCAGTAAGAGGAGACTGTGTTATTTTGGCTAATACCTGCTTCCCCTGGCAAGTCATCTCTACTGGCCTGCTAGGACTGAGGATGACGTGGAGTACCTACACCCACAGCTCTTAGTTGCAGGTGAGTACTCTGACCTGAGATAGTCTCACACAGAGTTCTTTTGCTTGTTGTTTTTGAAACAATTTCACTACACAGACAAAATTCAGTATTCATTAAGCCAGAGAGAAGTGAAAAAACGAGGAAGAGATATATATCTGCGAGGGGGAAGCTTGTATTCCAGTCCCCTCTTCAGTGTTTAAAAATCTAATTCCAAATGGAATAGGCTCACCAGAAGAACTGGAAAGAGCTTCCCTGAAAATGCCCTGTATCTTGGATACTCCCCAAGAAGGTAAGTGGAGATTTGAGTTCTTTTAGGCAGAATTAAACTTTAAAATGAGACCTCATATATTCAAGGTGATGGCTTTAACTGAAAAGCATCTGATTAGATATGGTGATACATTTTACTTACCATTCTGGTGCTTTGTGTCAGCTCCAGAAAGACCACATGGAATTTGAAAAGTACTTTTAGGAGGAATAGAAAATGGGAAACCAGATGTGGTGAAAGTTTGAGCAAGTTAAACAGTGGTGATAGTATATAGTTGATGACATGGAACATTTCAGCATAGCTGATGCATTGTTTCAGAAAGACTTGATAGGAATAGTACTTCTGTTTGAACTTTGGATATTCAATATAAGCCATAGAGGGACTTTTCTTGTTTTTTAAGCTTGAATTATGTCTTGGAAAAAAACAAAACAGATGACAAGATTTTGGTCAATGATTATCAAACGCTGAACACAAATATCTACTGGATGGCTTTGGTTCCTAAAGTCTAGGTGTTTGATATTTTAAATAATTTAAAACTTTTTCTAAAGAGATGTCAGAGAAAACTTAAGAGAGTAGCATTGTCAGTTGCAGGAAACTGTAAAATAAGACACTGAAGAAATACTCTGTATGTGTAATACCAGAAGAAATTAAGGCAATGAATGCATGTATCTATTTATGTAAGTCAAAGGTCACCTCCATACAATTTAAAAAATCCAGTATGCAGATTTGTGTTTCTGTTTACTGTACTTATTTATTATTATTTTTTTTTGATTATTGTTCACAGCATTTGTTTATCCAAGTAAAAACATTGTTATTTTTATTATGTAATCATGGGAGAGATCTAGACATCAGCCATGACAGCACAGAGTGTACCATTTAGGCCTTAAATTTTTAGTCTGGTTTTTCTTCCCCTTGGCACTTCCCACCCCTAAGTATTGCTGCTTCATCAGTTGCTTGCATGTAGAAACTGATGCCATGATGATTTTTTGCCTTTCCTTTTATATACCTTTAATATACCCTTTTATATAGCTTTTATGTATCCTCAATGCTTTTAGCATGCATAGTTGAAATTCCTTAAGTCCGATAACTTAGCACAGTCCTAATATTCTGTTAAACCAGGAGACCAAAAATCCTGGAGGCCTCACAGTTGGGGCCAGAAAGTCCTATGCTATCCTGAGAAACCAAGGTCCTCTCTAGAACACATCCTGCAAACTAAGATTAGGCCCATCCAGGGAGGAATTCCTCGGGATGGGGGAATATCAAGCTAATCATTCAAGCCTCTCATTGGGGAATCTTTGATAAATATGTTAATTTGCAAAGTCTATAAATTGTATATGAGATCTATCGTGTGTGTGCATTTCAGCACATTCCACCTTGGCGAAGTGGCGCACCATAAGGATCCTTATCAAATACCAAGGTAAAAATCCCTTTTTCCCTTAACTGTGTCTGGCTCTTAATTTTAAGACCAGGGAAAGGCAACCAAATATCCATGTGCACTCGAATATATTCCATGTATTTCTCCCATTACTACTTCTGTCACAGAAAATATTCAACCTAGAGGGCTGTTTCAAAATTTTGGGAAAAGTTACAAGAAAGAATTATAAGCAACCAGCAAAATATACCACATCAAAAGATTAATGTCTTAGATTGGGAAATGTTTACAAGTTTTGGCTATACAACCAAGCCAAGAAAAATGTCCTAGCAGGGATATGGTTTACACAAGCAAGATAAATAAGTTACTCCAATCACAAAAATAAGTCACAAGTTTTCATTAAAAAAAAAAGTCTGAAACATAGCACAAAGATTTTTGTTTGTACATAAACTTCACAAATTATGTCTCTCACCAGCATTTCTCAAAGGAAACGAAGAATTGCTATCAAGATTTAGCCTTGAATCACTCAAAACACATCTTTGCTCCCAGCTCTCATTTGCTCCCAAACAAGAAAGCAATTTAGTTCTGGTCTCTCTAAATATCCTGCTGGTGAACTTCCCTTCTGTCAGACACAATGTCTGTGAGTATGGAGTACCTACTCCTTCTCACAAGTTAACCTCACTTTTTAACTTAAGAAATAATAAGGGAAGAAAAGCTTTACCAGAAACCAATTCAAAAATTGAGAGAAACTCTCAATTACCAGTCCTTCATCCCCAAACTCTCTACATTAATGACAAAGGAAGGTCAGTGCCCACACCTAGGTAAATGCTAGATGTAAATGCTTCCTCTTACTAAAGCAGAACCCCTGTGAAGGAATGAGTCATAGTCCCACCACGGTCCCAGGACCACAAGGCAGGGTCTGAACATTAAAGGCAATTCTCTCTTCATAGAGTGGAAGCTTTCATGAAGTCCAACATCAGAATTTGACTCACCAAGCACTTTGATGTTTAGCGCAAGTTTACCAAGACATTAGCCTTATTGAATGAGGCTACCTAAACGCACTTAAAATTCAGTATGCACATCGCAAGGATTACTGACTTATATTGTTTAAGGCAGAGCTTCCCCAGAGAGAGATGTGTTCTGAGGAAATCCAAGTGACATATGAAGCTGAAAAGCACTTGATTTCTTGATTTTATGCACTATTCTAACATTGTAATGTATTTTGAACATTTTATTGTTTACATTAAAATAAGACTAACCTAAAGAGTATTTACAAAACTGAAAATAGGGCAAACTTTTTTCCAGTATGAGATTTAGAATAACAAAACTACAACCTACTGCTAGGGCCCCAAGAGCACCACCACCTGCCAGTTCCCTGGGCTGCCCTGCTCTTCTCAAAATCCAGGACTCCACATCAGCCCCAGGGCCATCAGTTCCTGCCCCAGTGATGCAGCAAGGCCAGTCTCTGGCTCCCCACAGTCTGGCCTGCCTCTGAGCCAGGCCCATCTGCTGGACCATATCTCATCCGTGCCTTGGCCTCTCCCCATCTCCAGGGAAGTGCCCAAAGCACAGGTACAGGCTATATGGCTGCCCTGATCCTAAGGAGGGTGGTATGAAAGGATATGCTACCAGTCCCTTGCCTGCCAGCCCCACAGGAAGCCCCCACTGCTTCTGGATTCCTTGGCAGTCACAGTCCCATGTGTTGCCCTGACTTCACCATCTCAATCAAAATGTTGCTAGTCTAATTAAATACCAAAAACTAAAACCTTCCAAAGATTTTCAATTCTCTACTGCTGCCTCCTTTAGGTCAGCTATAGTCAGTGCACCTGCACATGGTTCAATCCCATGGAGAAATGGGGTAACCGTCTAATTAGCTAAGAAAAATGTTCTAGATAAAAATAAGAAAAAGGAGCCACTTAATGTACTAACTAAACTGGCAGTTACAGAGAGAAAACTACCCCCCTCTCCTGCTGGCTATGGAGCTACCGTCAATTTCCACAAGGCTAGGTTCTAGGATCAAGAAGATCTTCTTCCTAAGAAGACAACCTCTGACTCATCCCCTGAAGAAAACACTTCATTTATAGAAATGGGCTAAAGTTCAGGACTCTTAGACAGTCCAGGATTGGGGCATTTGCTGCAAAGGGTCATGTTTCAACATTGGTATCAATTGTTTCACTGGAAGGTTTCATTCTGCTCACTTCAAAAGATATAGATCCATATATTAAAACCAAATACAGCAATCCATCTGCTCTCCCACATATCACCAGGAGTGCCAAGAAGTTGCCAGAGCCCAGAGGCTGCAGCCTTACCCTCTCCCACCCACCCTACAGCTGCTCGAGTGAGCCGCGGCCCTTATCTGAGTTTTGCAGATGGCCCCTTTAGGTGTCAGCCTGGCCCTGCGAAGAGTAATTGCAAGAGCTGGAGGAGTACAGCAGAATAATTACAGCAAGATATGAAGGAGCGAGATTTTAATAATTTATGAGATATACTTAAATTGACAGATTTTAATTACATCTTTATCAGTTCTTTATTTAAACTTCCAGTGAAGCACAGCTAGAGAGTAAGCTGACATTTCCCGCTGTGGTGTACTATGGGCACGCTTTTGCAAAATGTAATTCCTGTGTTGACTGTCAAAGACACTTTAAATTTCTGATTAGTACTTCAGAAATAGGTGTATATTTACTCTGAAAGTTAGAATGCAAATCTCTGAGGTTTTTAGAAAAAAAAATCTTGCTGTAATAGTAATGATTATATTTCTATCAAACTATATAGTGAATATAATAAAAAAGGAATAATTTATTTAAAGGAGAATTGCAGGGTTTTTTTTTCTTAACTAATCAGTAGGCTTCCTATAAATTCCTAAATCATTAACTCAACAAACAAATACTGTCTGTGAAATCAACATTTTTGCATATTTTGAAGCAAGTGTCTTGTACATTAGTTTTTCATTTACTGTTAGTAACGGTTGGATCCTACAATCAGGATTCATTTCCCACATCAACCCAGACTTGACCTCACAGATGGTAGGCATAATCTCTCCCACACCATGCATTTTCATTTTCCAATCAACACAAATCACTGTATGACACAACAATTAATGGTGAATTACTATAAAACTTTATAAGAAGAATTATAATTTAATTTCTGCAAAAAATCAGTTCAATTTCTTAATGGTCCATACGACATTCTTTTCCAAATCACCTGTATTAGCATGTATTATACCTCAAATGTATTGCCTATGGTCATAGTATTTAAACAACAAAAAGTCTTAAATAAGGTGCTAAAGAAAGCAGTATATTACAGGTAAAACTAAAACCTTGTAACAGTAATGATTGCAGGGCTTTGGGACAGATTTCCTAGGGAGACAGTAAGCTTCACTGTAGACCTTTTTCAGGATGTTATCTAAACTTTTGTCAAGAATGACTTATGTATTCTTGATCTTTCCTTAAGGCAGGAGATTGGACCAGATAATGTACTGAAGTCCCTTCCAGTCATATTTTTCTTCTATTATTCTATGCTTTTATGCTTGTGGCTGGTAATTTATTGTTTGATATTCCTTTGTTCCAGTTTTGCCAGCTTAAACTTATTCAGATCTGAAACAAGGGGATGAAATTTTCTCCTCCAACACAGTCCAACTTGCCCAGGGCTGGTTGAACAATTTGAATTTTTATTTAATTCCCTGCCAACAGCCTTAGCAGAAACAGATTTTTTATAGGGCTCACACAAATCTTGGGGAATTAAGAAGTTTAGTAAAAAACCTTTATATGCCTACTTAAATCAACCCTTTATCCTTTCACCTGTCTTTTATTTCTTCTTTCTCCATTCTCAGTTCTAGAAAGCATACAACTGGTCACCTCCAGGAATTACATTTTTCTTTTTACAGGTAAAACACATTTAACTGCATCCCAGACTAGCTTTAATTCTGGTTCCTCTGTGCTTAGTGCTGCCAGCTCTAGATTGTTAGCAGATTCTTTAAAGATACAGCATGACTTGAACAGGAAGGAATCACAGTCCCAGAGGTGTTTTGGGGATTTTTTGTTTGGTTGGTTTTGGTGGGGTCTTTGGGGCTTGTTTTTGATTTTTGTTTTGTTTGTCCTGTTTTGGTCTTCCCCAAAGAAGAACTAGGGGTAAGTTAATTGGAAAGGAATAGGAAAAGTAAGGGAATTAAGCATTTCAAACACGGAACAAATTGTACAACCAACTGTACAATATCAGGCACTGAAAGCCAATAAAATAAGATAGACTATTGAAAAGACCAATACATGCAGAGTAACATAAAAGCCTGAGTTTCTTGATGGGAATCTGACCAGTTTCTCACTTAACAAGGTGAAATCCTTGAAAGGATTCAAGAGGTAGCTTCAAGGCCTACCTTTTTACTAGCTGCCACAGCAATGGGGGCCATGGTTCAATCCCACAAGTCAGGAGATAATGCAGAGAACGCTATCTAAAGCAGTAAAATCTTCCTACACATGTGGTCCTGTTCTGTTAACCTAAATTTCCTAAATATTCCTTAATTAAAGACATCCCATTTAGTCTTTATTGAAGTGTTTTGATAGAATTATGCTTGCATGTCTAGCTGTTTTGGTTTTTTAACATTTATCCTCATGGTCTAGCTTCCAAAAGCTGTCCAAACAGCACTCCCAATCTCCATTTCTAACAGCACAACAGAACTGTGCATAAGTCTAGACATTCTTAGAGGAGCTTTTATCTGGTTAAAAGTGTGTTCCTGAATAAAGGTCTAAGTCTTTGTTACAGCTCTCCTCATTTGAATAAAACACTCATTTCAGTGCATTTTCTAAAAAAATGTATTATCTGAGCCAGCTGCAAAGGGACAGCCAGATTCATGAAGGAACCATGAAGATGATGAGCAATGACTTATGAAAAAGAACAGCAACCTTCACACACACACAAATTTTGAAAAATATATTCCAAAAACGTGCTGGATCACTTTTTACAGACAGTGGTCATTCTGCTCCTGAAAATAACTCATGTATTGAGAACTGAACAGTTCAGGCCTCCTGGATATTATTTGTGTCATATGGCAGAGTCATAGCTGTGCTGCCTGGTCCTCATCCTGACGTAGCTGGAGGCTGTGACAACTCCAGCATTTAAGATGTGGATATGTAGCATTTTTCCCAGGCTGTATATACACGGACAGCCTCACTGGCTATCGTTCCTGTTTAGAAAAGAAAATTTGAGAGGTTGGAGCTGGTCCCCTGCCTTTTTGTCCTCATATAGTTGTATGCTCCCTTTTTTTGTCAGCTAAGCAGTCCAGCTGTAGGCTTTTGCAATACTAATCACTACCCACCCAAAGAACAACATCCCTGTTCCCACCCCTTCCCTGAAATAACAGGCTAAGGAAAAACATTGCAGACAACCAGGCATTTTTTTTTTTCAAGAATAGGCTTCCTTGTGAGGTTTCCATCATTATGTGGTTTTGGCTGGCTCAGAAAGACTATGCAAAGGGAAGTGCCTCTCTTGCAGTTTTAGGTCCAATGCAAGAGACAGCTAAAATACAAGAAGAAAACTAAAAAAAAAAAAAAAAGTGTAGGGTTTTTTCCCCAAGAGTCAAATACAATTTTAAAAAGTAGAACTGTATTTTAACTTTATTAGAATTCTTTTTACTTCATTGAATCATAAACTGCAGACAGGACAATAAAAAAGAAGGCGGCAGGAGATTGCTAATACGTACAATTAAGGGAAGGTGTCAGGGAATTGCTAATACATAGTTTAAGATAATTACCTGTATTTGTGTATAAACATTATATTCCAATTGAAGAGGAAATTTATTTTTATATTTACACATATTATTTGTATTAGTATAATTTATTTTCTTTGTGTGTGGTTTACCATGAAAACCAGCAAGACTTGTGCAGTCAGTCTGATGTTGACTCCTTACCTCTGTGCCCTGCAGATCTGTGCCTTGACCTTTCTGCTAATGGATGATATCTAATTACCATGGTCAGTGATGTGTAACCACGTTTTCAGTCTCCCCCTCAAGCATCCTGCCTTCAACCCTCACACATCAGGAGAGTGGACTTATACCCATTAGTTTGTCCCACCTGCTCTCAGAGAATACCAGAATCTGACAGGTCCCTTTAATGATTTACAGGCAAATCATGCCTTTCATGATATGAATTATTTCTGACACTGACTTTAGTGTTCAGGTAAGTTGCTGTGATAATAAGATCTCTAGGAATTTTATGATTAAGGACAATTGTTAGAGCCAGCTGAAGTTGCACCATACTGATAAGGTCCAATTTTGAGTTCTCATTTATCATCATTGAAGAATGCTATAATTGCTCTACCCTACACTGGGACCCAGTGTTCTCAGTATTTTTGGTAGTATTTAAACAAGAAACAGAAATTGTTCTTCCCACTCAAACCTTATAAAAAGTTGATGTTCTACAACTTTTAGAAGGCGGTAAACAACAAACCCCAGGAAAAGCAGGCCCTCATGTTTTGCTGACAATTTTAATTTTTGAGTAATTACTTGGAAAACGAAGTCTCGCACATATGTTCCTGTGAAACTTTTCCACAGTAGTAAGCAAGAAAATGAACATATAGTGGCTTTGTTCTATATATTACTTTATAAAGAATTAAAAAAAATACTTTCAAACTGACTTCTAAGCTCAGTGGTCAAGAAAATATTACCTTAGTTTTAATGATTAAAACCAGCTTCTGATTAAAAGTGTTCACTACTGCTTACTTTGTTCAGTAATAAATTTTCTAGAGACTAGTTAAATCTAGTTTAATAAACAAAAACTTTTCATCTGCATATACACTGTATGGAGCACTCTTTGTATAGAATTTAAAGATCAGGACTTAAAGGGGAAAAAGAAATTATATTCTCACAAGATCTATAGTTACCAAAATCATAAGATTAAACTTTTTTCTACATGGAGAATTATCCCCAGACTATGGCAAAAATGGAGTTCATATGAGGTCATGTACCATACTATTTCAATCAAAATATAATGAAATCTTAGTTAATTGACACTTTACCGTGCCATAAATCGAGTCCCTCCTGATGGGAGAGAATTTGCTGAAAGTCCTTGCAAGGAGTTTAAAAGATAAAGCGAGATGTCTTCGGTAGTTTCAATGCTTCTAAATAGTTGTTTATTAAGTCTTATCAGAGGAACTGAGCCACTAGCATGACCCAGGTACAGCATAGAAGGAGGAAAAGTAGGAGTGAGAGCGAGAGAGAGCAATTATCAAGATTTACACAGCCTTTTAAAGATATTTTAACCAATAGTTACTAAAAACGTCCATTATTTTCACTTTCTTACCAATTATTCAGTAACACGACTAGGAACTGCGGAATTTTCTATCCAATCAATCCAAACTACTTTTACTGCAGAATATGGAGTAGTAGAAGAAGGAGAAGAAGGTCTAGAGAACAACAACAATCCTCCATTTTGATATTTTTTACTCTTATCTATTTAATATAAAGAGAAGCCTAAAACCTCTAAATTTTTCATCCTATGACAATCTTACATCGTAGTCTATCATCTAATTCACACCACTGTACTTTCTAGTTGTTGTCTGACTGTTGGTAATTTTTTCCAAGGTTTAAAGCTATACCAGTGTTGTCCAGGGGTGTAAAAACCCTTAAAAACAGGCAGAGAAATATTCTCAGCATTCTGGGTTCCTACAGTTAATAACTTAAAAAGTTATCTTTTCTCAACATTTGGAACAGTGCTGCCAATTCTCAAAAGTTTAATGTTAGTTCTTGAAGAGATTTTTTTTTAAAGCTTATGGAATCATGTGACAGAACTTATTTCTGTGTATTATTTTACATCCTAGGCATGGACAAAAATGCAAAAATGTAACCTTAAAGGGTTAAGGACTGAAGACAGGAAGCAAAGACAACCAAAATAAGTTCATTTTAAAAGCTGTAATGCATATGCTTCTTTCACGATGATGCCGTATTTCTGTAAAATGGCATTGTGTCACTTTTTGCAGTATTATGGGAGCTAAAATTTGCTGATTCTGTTCTGAAGTTGTTAAAAAATTCAAACTCTTTCTGACAAAATTTTATGTTTAAATCAAAGATGAAAGACTTTGGAAAGAGAGTTTTAATCTAGCATGTCCCCTGCTAACTTGTAGTTCAGTTCTCTAATGTTTGTTTAATACTGATATATTCACACTTTCAACTTTACTTGTCCTTTATAGAACAATGTGCATTATTTCCTGTTCAGTGGTTCAGTTGTGACTAAGGTACTGTAGATGGCACTGCAGAGCATATGAGTAATTTATTTTTTTTTTCATATTGAAGTAACTTCTTTATTCTTCACATTACTGCACAGTGGGAAAAGGCATGAATACAAAATCTTTCCTGAAATTTCAAGGTCTTTTAAATGATAATTCTAGAATATGGCTAATTAGATCGAATCATGTGAAATGTACTATGAAACACGAGTGATTAAAAGTTTAGTAAAATCAAAGGTGGTCTTCTCTCTTTTCTTTCATGTGTGGGTCACTGTGCCTTTCCCAGCTATTCAGCCCTACCTACTCAACCTTTGCACACTTTTTATCACTGTCCAGCATTAACACTGCTTATATAATGATTTTTTGTTGTTATTGTTAATAAAATGATACCAGCTTTTGAACTGCAGATCAAAAGGGGTTACTGTGAGTCTGCGAATGGCTCAGTCCAGATTAAAAGGAAAAAGATGCAGTCTGTACAGTTATTTCCAAACACTAATTCAGGAAATTCCATTGTGAGTTCAATGTTTTCTAAACATCCTAGTTTCTGAATATGTAACATACAAGAAAATGTGACTTCAGTATAGTTATGGATGCTCGTGTTTTTCTGAAATGTGAGATGTGCAGTGTATCAGGTCTACCTGAAAAGCTTGGCTGATGTCCAAGGTGAGGGCTCAGACTCAGCTAATCAACAGTCTCAAGTGTTAGGACCAGGATTTCATCAGTGGTTGTTCAAACTACTCTGTTTTTTCTTCACACTGAAGTGGCCAAGGACCTCATATACATACTCCTTGTATAAGTACAAGGTCATGATGTGTCCCGTTTTCTATGTCTTCACTGTCCTGCTGGGCATCTTACCAGCAGTAAGCTGTGTAAGATTTGGCTACATTCAAGGGTGCTTAACTTCTTTCAACAAGTTTTAAGCACTAAGAATATGGACAAAATAAATATGAGTCTCAGGCATAGATGATGCACTAATATATCCATTTTATAATGTGATATACAAAAGAGAGAGTAGTAGTATTTAGATCTTTAGAAGACTAGAGCAAAGTAATGAATGAGATGTCATAATTTATACAGGCTACAACACTGAGTCCAGTTTTGAAAAACACCATCCAATTAAAACTGTTATATGCATAGACATCATTCAAAACCCAGAGTACATCATGATCTTGAGATCGAGACTCACATTAATTACATAAGCTCAATTTGTTCAGCTTTTCAAAGAGAAATTGCAACATAGGCTTGATCATTTTGTAAGTACCTACAGGAGTGAAGGATCTTCATGGTAGGATTTTTGATATGGAAGACAAAAGGATAATGAACTACAGCAGCAAATGAAGCAAGAACTAGGCAAATTAAAACCAGCTATCAAGTGATAATTTTAAAAGAAACCTGCCTAGGATGTTGCAGGTAGTTAGAAAACTAATCACTGAAACAACCTGCAAATGGGGGAGCTGATAAACTATAACCTTAACACTTTAAGATTAGATATTTTTAAGAGCTATGTTCTTACTCAATCAAAAAGTTCCAAATTCAAAGCAAAAGTTTTCAAGTAAAATGCCATACCTTTTGTTACAAAGACCAGCTAGAGGATCATAAAGATGCTCTGCTGTCATTAAAAATATTTTTCTAGTGCTGATAATAAACCTGTTCAGTATTTTTTAGTAAAATTAAGAACTTTGAATTCAAGACATTGAGAATATAGATTCTATATAAAACTATGACTATAATTTATAGTTGAAGAGTAGTTTTTCTTTTCTACTTCTCACACTCTCTCAAATGAAAATTTCTACAGGATTCACTAGAAAGAAGATTCCAGATGGAGCCAATGAGAGAAAATACAAAAGATCCACAAATAGGTCCACTTTGTGGCAAGAAATCAGCTCGTTAGAAACATTTCTGAACAACTCTTTTATGCAGAGCCAAGAGAAAAAAATCGACCTCCGAAATATTAAGGTTCTCCTGCTGTTTATAATGTCCTATTAAGTTTGGTTTTTGCTATTCAGCTGTAGTCAGTGTAAGGTGCTAGTCCATCAAGGTTTTGGACAGTGAAAGAGTTCTAGCGAGCATGGCTAGAAAAAAACCTCACCCACCCACCCACTGAGGGAATTCATCTGTTCAGAGATCTGTTTCAGGTATCTCTTTCTTGGTACCTTAGAATTTACTCATGTAAGTTTTGGAGTTTATTAGAGCTTTCAACAATCTTTTCTGTTGCAATATTTCCTTACTATTTCTCATATCTTAGTTCTTAGGGACACTTACAATTCCTCCAGTACATAAGGTATTATCTCCTAACTCATTGGTCAGCTTTCCTAACCTTAGAAGCAACATATGCTTTATACAAAACATCTGTGGAATATCTTGGAGAGTTAAGAAATAGGGTTCATTTGTAATCCTGCGAATGATCACAAAATTTTCTCAGGGGTACTGGAATGGTGGGGATATGCAGCTGGTCTCCAGAGAAGCCTGCTCATATTATCTTCAGCACATTTTGCTATCTTATTTCTGCTGTAGCTGAGGGCTTGGACTGCCTACCAAAACTGCAGATACCCTCTGACAGCCACGGGGGACAGGCTGGCCCTGGCATCATGTATGAATTGCTGGTGGCTCATTTGCCACAAGCCTCCTGCACTGACCTTTTTAGCAGAAGATGATCCTTCAGTTTATGAATTGCTCCTTGACTGTCCTCTTGACTCTGATCTTGATATTTGACCACAGTATTTGGATCAATAAAGGAGATTCATGTTAGGTTAGAAATTTGTTCCTAGATTTGAATATCCTTTTTGAAAAGTAGAATACCAGCTCTATAACAGCAGTGGCTGGAGATTAAATTGTGGCTACTAATACTGACTCAGAAGTGTGCCCAGGCAATGTTTAAAGTTGGATAATGTGATGTTTTGGACTAAACAGGAAAAATACACCAAATATTTTCACCACTTTAAAAAAAAAAAAAACCAAAACTTTATGTAAATATTGTATATACAAAAAAAAATCAGCAAAACTCTTTAACAATAGTATACAACAACATTGCAAGTATTCAGCTACTTGCCAATAAATAATTATTATTTAAAAACATGTCTTTGTTGTATACGTAGCAAGGAAGGCAAAAGATTTTTTTTCAGGTATATAGGATTTGCAGAATCCTTGTACCCTGGTACACTTTGATAGAAATAAACAAATATCTGAAATTTAAGTGTAAAGAAAAAACGCTTAGTTTTGGTCTTCATCTTGTGTTTAGCTTGCAGATGGTCAAGATCAAAATCAAGAGGGCCTTAACACAGAAACAGGAACGGAAAGAAGTCACACAAGTAATCGGAAAGCTATGGACAAATATTTTCTCTGTCTTTCATAGATCAAATTATGGAACATAAGGACACTTATGTGAAAGAAAAAAATCCATAATGGCCTATATGTTCATCCAATGTCAATCCAACACTGACAATGACCTACTGTCCCTCTGGTATGCTTCTTTCATTGTATCTTTGTCCCCTCCATAAATATAGAAAATTCAATAAGGGCTGCCTTACTAGCTAAAGAGTCAAGCCTTTGCATAACATAGCTTTCACTGGCAATTTTAGCTTCAGCAAAAGGAGCCAACAAAGTTACCCTGTGAGAGTGTTATCTAGGTTTCAAATCATTACCTGATATTTCAGCCACCTAGCTTATAAGAAGTATTTGAAACAATTCTGTAAGAGACTCTTAATCATTTGTTTTGAGTAATTTTCGTAATAAAACAGGAATTGTAAGTCTAAAAAGAGCAGTTGCATCTATGAGATAGTGACACCAACATAAAACTATTTAATAAAGAGGGAGCTGGTGAGTTCAGGGATGAATATTTGAATATTTCACAATTATGTGTTAAACCGCAAGAGGCAAAAGTGGACAAAATAATTGCTGTGTGTACTATAAGCTGGTTTTCATAGTGCTCATTTTTCAAAATGTTTTTGATTTCCTTTGTGTCTTAACTGTGTGGTGTGCAGAGGTCTTCTAAGCAGGACTAAGAAACTGTGTAAGAGGATACAAAGTTAAACATTTTTAGACTTTAGTGACTGAAAGACTTGTGTAAACTGAGCACACTTGTGTAACCTTAACACACTTGTGTAACCTTTGACACAGTGCTGATGTTTTAGAAAATGTGTTCAGTAAGGACTTCACTGTGATGTTTTGGCTATATAGTAGCGGCATTCTGGCATCTGCTTAGAGGAATGTTCTTTATTTAATTCCTTATGCAGGTGGGAACTGAAAATGGAGTGTGGGCACACTCACTGCAGACTTCTGTTCAGTGTCTGATTTCATCCTGGACTCAAGCGTGGGAAGCACAAAACACTCTGGTCTACTCTGAGAAGGCAAATGAACATGTGCTTAACTTTGAATTTATAAATGCCTTCTTGAGCTCTGTCAGAGTACTCTGTGTATGACCACAACTAAAGTTTGAACCAAAATAGTTGTGGTCTGTAGGCATAAATCCCACCACATGAACCATTGTGTTCTTTGGAAGAGCTTTTGGTAAATGTGCTAAACTGCTCTGGGCTGAAATCCACTCTGTTACTCCTATTGTTTCTCTGTATTTGTGCCTACTGCTTCAACTTTTCCAACACTGCGCTATTTTCCATGTAAGTAGCAGGAGTGGAAATTACTGACTTTATTTTCTGCTTGCATTATATGTGTGTGCTTTTGTGAAGCATGTCACTGTGTGGAGATTACCGGTGCCTGTCTGCTTTTCTTGATTTGGAAACAAATCACCTCCCTTTTAAGTGCAAGAAGTCATCCTGCCTAGCATTGGGAAGTGGCCTTGCTGTGGCCTTGCTTATTGAATATGGAAATGATTACAGAGAGACAGGGTTCAAAGAATTATAGGTTTTCATTCTCAATAGTTTCTGTTTTCTCTCCTTTTACTCTAAAAGAAGTCAATTCTAAAATATGTATTGTTTTTCTGTGTATAAAACTATTCATAATTTCCTAAAACAATATGTGACACCTATTTAGTTGAGAGGATCTCATCCAACTTTGCAATATTTCTGTTTTGTAAAAAGACCCTGATTTCCACTAGGAGATGGATGTTTTGAACAACCAGTAGAACAGAAAGGGCTATTTTGCCTTGACACCATACCTAGTTTCCTAGATGAAAATCAAATAGAACTGAAATACATTTATTTTATAACTGATCATGTAGAATTGTGTATGTATGTTGGAAGAGTTTTTTGGAACTTTAAAAAAAAAATTGGTGGGTCCACATCAATCTTTCAGATCAATATTTTGTCTCTTTGCTTCCATAGCCCATTGCCCATCCTTCGATTCTGTGTAATTTTCTTAGTGAACCAATATTTACATGAGCTGATCATGACATCTTTAGTGACATTTCTTTTGCAATGCTAAAAATTTAGAAAAACTGTAATGTCAAAATTACGCTCTAAAAATTTCTGCAATGACTTGCAATGTTATGATATGAAAAAATGGGGGGAAAAAAGGGGAACAATTGCCTTTATGTAAAACTATATCTCTTATTCAAGTTACACATGGCCATTACATGTGTTTTTATTTTGGGAAATGTGTCACATGATTGTTTTCTATAATGTCTGCCACATGCTGCTTGTTGTTTTTGCATAGAATAGTATTTTGTACTTCAGACAAAATAAAGATTGGTTATTTTCCTATTTCTAGACAAACTAGTGTTGTGATGATACAAACATTGGCATTACTCACATAATATCTAGCTGAAAATGCCAGTGAGGAGCCAGAAATATCTTATGTCTAGGATCCTGTGCTATCTAATGTGTGTTTTTATGTACCCTGAGTTTTCTAAGTGAGTTCTATTTCTGCCAAAGTGCTCGTATGTAACTTTGAGAAATTATGAATGGAATTATCAGTTTCCTTTAAGATCAATAAGGTTAAATTCTTAATGTCTCTTTCCCCTAGATTCTGTCATGTTGGATTATAGCACTGAGGGCATGGAGTCTGGACACCTTTGACTTCACCTTTGCTTTCCTAAATGACCCGCACATCCAGATTATATCTATGTTTACCACATATAGTTGCATACACTTTCAGCTTCTTCCAAAATCTAAGGATCTTCAGGTCCCCTCTCATTTCATATCTCACATAGCTTATTTTTTCTTCTCTTAACATCATACAAATGACTCTCTTTCAAAATGCTTCTGCTAGAGTCTTCTTGGCTCTTGCTTCACCCCTTCTCCTGAGCTGTCAGTTTTCTTTCTTCTGCTGAATAAAACAACTGTATTTATCAGTATGTCCTCTCAATATTTTAGCAAACATTCTTTTAACAAGTTCTGTTTTTCTTTTTTCTTCCTTATCCCTACAACCTATGCCTTTCTCTTTTCCCCTTCCCTCTTTTTTTTTTTCCTTTTTTTCACCAAAGAGACTGAAATAAAAAATTAAAATAAAATGTTTTCTTTGCCCACTTCATTGTTCAGCAGGATCTGGGTATTTTGCCTCTAGGAAAAACAGTAAAACAGTAAATGAAGGTTAATCAGTGCAAGTTCTGACACACAGAACAGAGAGGAGGAAGAAAAACTTAACACATATAACAGTGCTTTGAAATGTATTTTTTCAGTGATCTTCTTTTAGAATGATGCTTATCCAGTAATACGGACAATATCTGTGTTTCCTAAGATTTTGAACTCTAAGACCTCATAACACAGGACCTGTCACCTTAGCAGGGTCTTGATACTAAATACTGTTTGTACAGGATTTGTTTCATACCATCATACTCAGATAATATCAACAAACTGCAAAAAAGCATTTTCCCAGAAATAAAAACATTTTTGTCCTGCAAAAAGGATGAGATTGATTTTGCTCTAACATTGCAAAAATAGAATAATGAAATCATAGAATTTTAGAATGGTTTGGATTGGAAGGGACCTTTTGAACATCATCTTGTCCAATCCTCCCCATCCCCTGCAATCCTTGAGACTTCTTCAGCTGGATTGGGTTGCTCAGAGCCCCAGCCAACCTGACCTTGAACGCTTCCAGGGATGCAGTGTCCACAACTTCTCCAGGCAACTTACACCAGTGTCTCACCACCCTCATCATAAAAAATGTCTTCCTTTATCCTATATAAAGCTCCCTTTATGTACTGAAAAGACACAATAAGGTTTCTCCAGAGCCTTCTCTTCTCCAGGCTGAACAACCCCAATTCTCTCATCTTTTCCTCATAGGAGAGATGCTCCAGAGATCATTTTTGTGGCTCTTGTCTGGACCCACTCCAATAGGACCATGTCTTTCTTGTACTGAGGGTGCCAGAACTGGATGCAGTACTTCAGGTGGGTCCTCACCAGAGAAGAGAGGGAAAGTCTCAACCATCAACCTGCTGGCCACACTTCTTTGATGCAGCTCAGGATATGGTTGGCTTTCTGTGCTAAAAGAGGCCACTGCTGGCTCATATCCAATTTTTCATCCCTCGGTACCCCCAAATCCTTCTCTGCAGGGCTGCTCTCAATCCTTTTGTTTCCTAGACTGTATTGATAGTGGTGATTACCCCACCCCCATGCAGAACATTACACTTGGCCTTGGTGAACCTCAGGTTCAAATGAGCCTGTCAAAGTCCATCTGGTTGGCATCATTGTCCTCCTGCATATCAATACTTTGGACCAAGGAAAGTAGTAAATATGTTCAACCCAAGAAAAATAAATGACTTGTGTCCACACTGTATTTTTCATGGATTGTAATAGCAATTTAGAAAATAGTCCTGAAATGTTATTCATTAAAAATTAAGCTTTATTTTTTCACCTCTAATCATACTCTTGAAACACATGTAGCACAGATGCTGCTACTATCAGAGTATGTGTTGCATGATTGTGTATTTTCTGAAATTAAATTGTCAGAAAAAAGTAATTTCATGGAAGTAACCAACTACAGTGTATCAAATGGTGTACTTTCACTTGAGTCTCCTTTCCTTTTTTAATAAATACTTTGACACATAAACTCACTGAATCATTGTCTATGACTACTTATCTTCTGATTTTGAAATGGATATTTGTTTCCCTGGTCTTTTTGGAAAAGACCTTTATTACTTGATTAAAAGGAATGAAATGAGGAATTATTCTACAAAGCTGTAAAATACACTGCTGCATTCAATATTGTATATTGGACTATGGCGAAAAGCAATTCTCCCATATTCTCACAGTTTATAAAAAATATTTTGTAACATCTTTTTTTAATACAGGAAATCAAGTAGGTATATGAGACCAGAAATTAGCTGACTTATGAAATGAAAACTTCCTGGGGACAAAACAGTTTGTGATCTTGTCTGTGGTTTGGAGTAGAATATCAAAATTATGTAAAATTCTGACTCTGTTTTCATCTTGGGACTTAAAATAGTGTCTGTCTGGGTCACAGTGTTGAGGTCAGGGTACAGTAATTGCAAAAAAGGCTAAAAATAACAAGGTTGCTTTGATCATACCATCTGTGCAAAACCAGAAATGTCCTTATGTCTCAAAAATGCTTTATACATTTCTCAAAATTCCAGCTGAGCAGCCTGAGTAAAAAAAGGTTGTGTGTGTGTTTGTAGATATAATTTGCTGACATCATTAGAAAATGTATAACTTATAATTTTACAATAAAATTTTTATCAAAGAAAGATTACAAATATCTTTACATTTTCTTAAAAATTGCGTCTGTACACTAAATAAGAATGATTTTGCAAAAAAGATATTGATTTTTCTTAAGATGAGCCACAGTCATTGTATGCTAAAACATGACACTTGGACTTCAAAAGCATATTTAAATACTTAATTCAGTTCCGCTAGAAAAATTCCCGAGTCAAACACTTTTCTTCTGATAAAGACGACATACTTCTTCAACTTATGTGTAAATAAATCTACTTCTGGCACGCTATAACATGTTTAATTACACTCTTTTTTTTTTTTCAGAATATGTCAGAATTTTGAGCTGAACACCTCTATTATTCTGGGTTTAATATGTGTCCTGTTAATATGATAAATTAAGTATATGTATATAATTAAGTATATTAAGTAGAAAAGTCTGATGTCATAAACCCAGATGACCTTTGTACACAAAACAAAACATAAAAGTTTAATATCAGGGAATGGAAGAGCATATTATAGAATGAAAAAAAATATCTCAGAGTATCTTTTCAGAACTGCTGTTATGTCAGAGGGAACTGTGTGAATGTGACCTCAGGCTCTCTCAAATGACCATGGTGAGGCAGGTTGTTCCCTGGAAGCCCGAGGGGGTCCACAGTGGAGCACAGAGGTCTTAGAGGTGGTTCACCTCTACAGACTGAACCATCTCACCTCTACAGTCTGAACCATCTACAGTCTTAGAGGTGGTTCAGGCCTCCTGAAAACAGTCTTGCTCACTTGTCTTTGAATGAAGGCATAGTAACCTCACAAGGCAAAAGATATTCTTTATGGGATACTTTTAAGGGTTTCTTTGGTGGTGGAAGAAAAACCCAACAAAGCAGCCAAACAAAAAGCAATAAAAGGCAAAGGTCTTCAGATTGATACAGATTCATCTATAAGAAAGGTACTAATAGTCAGCTAAATGGTTAGGAGAGAAATATTTATAGATGATGTATGTATTCATTTCATAGTTTAACAGCTTTTGAATCATTTGAAAAAAACAAGAGTTTAAATGATGGAATTGGAAACTCTGTATTACTCTTTTGATGACACCAATTAGTAACTCAACTGAATGAGTTTCCTCTTAAAAGGACAGCAGCCCTAAATTACAGTTCATACTCACTGGTGTTTCCTGGTGATACAACCTAGCATTTGCTGTCAAATTAAAAAACTAAAAGCTGCCAACAAACAAACCTTGAACTAACAAATATACTGTGTCCACACCTGTGGAGGATTCTATATCCAGACTAGAGCTATTCCTATTTTTCAAGCAACTCATCAATCTCTTTCTTCCTGACAAAACATTTAACCTGTGTTTTTTTCACAATAGGTTCTAAAATAGGCAATTAGACGACACAATATTTTTTCCTTAGGCTGATGCATTATGTACTAAGACACAATTGACCTTCAAGGTATGAGAAACACCAGAAAACAGCAGCTGTTTTTAAGTTGTTAAAAGTCTAGGATGAACTCAAATGCCAGAAAGGATCCTTTTGATCAGCTATCTTGTCTCCATATGTAGATGGCTGTGATCCTTCCCTTCTACACGCTGTGAACTGAAAGAAGGTATTTTGCATAATAATTAAAGCTAAACAGAAGTTCAGGCTTAGCATAAAATTTATTTTTGCCTCTGACAGTCTTTGAGGTGAGAACTGGACTTCTGGTTTTCTACTGAAATGTTTTAAAAATTTATGCAGAATAAAAGATATGCAATAGAGGCAGTGGCTAGTTTTTTTCACCGCATTGGTGAAAATTGTCTATTTTTAACTGCTTTGTGGACACTTAGAAGACAGAGATATTGCTCTCTGTAAGGAATAACACCTAAAGGAGAGAATCTGGTTGGACACATTTCATTACAGTAGCCCTCTTAATAGAATATTAATTTGGGGAAATATACTTTTAGGTTTTGTTCTAGGCAGTATGTGTTGCCTACCATTAAAAGATATACAAAGTGGCTGGATTTTGTCTCCAGCTGTTCCTTATCTCTTCCCTCTCCTGTGAGTGGAGGGCAGATGGCAGTTTGTCTCACACCTCCGAGCCATTGCTTGAGGGATGCAAGGGTACAAGTTAAATTTGTTACACCAAGCCTGTATCTGTCTGTGAGGTTTCTCTCACCAGTGTTGCAGCCTAGGACATCTTTTGTCTCTTCTTCCTCTGATGATACATTATGTGTTGAAACGATTAAAATGTGTGTTTGTCAAGTAATGGCAGAGGATTTCTCCTCCTCCTTCATAAATTATTCAATCTCCCTTTAGTGTGTGAGGAGAGGAAGGCAGTCTTGTCATGAACATATTGCCCATATTGAAGAATGAATATTGCAAATTCTTTTTCCTTGAATTTCATAAAGACAAATAGCTTAATTGAACTCACTCGGGAAAAACTCTTCCTTCTAGGTCCTCTAAAATACTACGTGGATTTCAACGCATTTCAGAACTTGGATTTTTCTGGTATTTATATAAAGGTCCCATTGTATATTCATACCTCTGTGGATAAATAACTTACAGATAACTTTTGGGAGCCCTTTGTAGAAATTAGGCATTAGGTTTAAGAGTTGACATAATCATAATAAAATGGCACTCCTACTGTATCTCATTAGTGTAGGCATACCTTGGATGTAGTATCATGCTCATACAAAGGAAATAAAATACAATCTGTCTCACAAAATCTATTCCATATAATTTCAATCATTTATAACAAAGTTAAAACCAGTTAACTGGATTGTACCAGGAGAAATGAAGTTATCTTAGGTGGAGTTCCCAAATCAGAAAAAAATTCTGATCCGATATTAAAAATTAAACTGCATGTCACTTATCTGGATTGTCATATCCCTGAGAAAATATATCTTGTCCTCAAAGACGTTAAATAAGAAGCTGAAAACTTCTGTCTTCCAAATTAATCCTTTTGAACATGAGTCATATACCTGTATATTGAACAAGTAGATATATTTTGCAAAAAATACCTACAATTAATAACTACAAGCAATCATGTTCACAAGCTTGTTTCTATAGCCCATTGTTCTGGTCAGATAACACTATTCAAAACTCTACTGCAAGCCAAGAATTACACTGAGATCCTAAACTTGTTTTATGTGCTTGTTTTTATTATCTGACAAAGAAAGAAACATCCTGTTTCTTATGCAGCAAAGAACTGACAACAACAAAGTGAAGTGCACAGACACTTAGACTGAGTAAATGGCTTTAAAGAAGATAAATTCTTGGATTTGGGCTTTGATTTCATTTTAAAGAAGTTTAAGTTATAAAATTAAGGGCACAGCTAGTGTTATGAATTTAGAAATCTTTTTTAGAATTTAGAAGTTGTTTAATGGATAATTTCCTTCAAAATCAGAGACCTGACAAGGAAAAAAGTTGTGTGAATCTTTTTGCAAATAAAACTATGTAATGGCAGTTACGTTACATATGGTTGGAATTTTTGCCAAATGCTTAGAAAATTACATGCCTACATTTTTATTTCAAAGTAGAGAACAAATATTTTTATCTGCATAGATTCTAGACATGTTATGTGTGTTCATATCACTGTTTATTAGCATAAAGCTACTTTTTGATTCAATAACATTGACAGTTGAGCCACATCAGTATTATATCCTGCTACTTTTTGCAAGGAATAAGAATGTTAAAATGTATTACATAACATTTTAATGAATACTATTTTTAGGTGTAATAAAACAGCTCTGTTTTGTTCTTTGCGTATGTTCTTTCTTATGAGTTCTCTGTTTGAAGGCGTAATGAAGAAAAGTGTTTTTATTTTCATACCAGGGGCTGCAGAGTTAAAGCTTCAACTGGCATTACATACCTCTTGGCAAGCCTGTGCAGGGCCAGGGCATGATGTTGTAACCTGGTGTTTGTAGTTGAAAAACAGTAAGGTTCAACAATGTACAAAATGTGGTGATGCTATCTAATAAGTGGCCTGAAGAAAGACTGGATGTCCACAGAACCATCTGTATTGAGCCAAAAAGGAATAATACTGTAACAAAAAGAGTCTTTATTTAGGCAGGAGTTCCATCAGCTGCAAAGGAACTAATTTGGACATAAGCCTGATTTTGAGCACTTATTTCCAGTTTTACCTATTGCTTTGCAGATGCACTTAATTTCAAACTCAGTTTGGAGTATTCAAAGGTCTTATTATCAGATGTTCAGAAGGAACCTTCATGATATGAAGTGGAAGTGTAATGTGTGGGCTGGACTTCGAATCTTGATAGCTCAAGAGACTTCACATAAGCATACAAAGTTAAAGCTTATCCTAGGAACAAGTACCAAATGTCATACCCCAACTCTGGAAATCTATCATGACCTCAATTTCACATTAATTTCATGCTGAATTTAATGTGAATTAATCATAACTTTGTGGAAAATACAAATAAAAAAAATTATATCCAGGAGGTTTTTTGTTTGGTTTGGTTTGTGGCTTGATTTTGGTTTTGTTTAGTTTTGGGTTTTTCCAATAATGGCTTGTTTTAAAGCTTGCATAAGCACTTTTATTGTCATAGCTCTTGGGCTGAAAAATTAATCTGTGAAAAATCTATTCAAATGTTAGTCTAGTTTCTTTTAAGCCAACTTCATAGGTGAAGGAAAGAGGAAAAGAAAATGAAACAAAGGAAATCACTCACTGTCTCCAACAGACGGATGCCCAGCAATTCTCTGAACCTTGGAAGCCAACCCACAACCCTACCCACCTTCTTATGTTTTATTTTTAATCATAAAAACCTAAGGCATAGAATATCCCTTTGGCCACTTTGTGTCAATCATCCCAGCAGTCTCCCCTCCACAGTGTACTGCCCACTCCCAGTCTACTTACTGGCATGGCAGAGTGGGAAAAAGAGAAAACTCTGATGCTGTGTGAACACAGTTCTATGATACCCAAAACACTGGAGTGTTTTTAGCAGTGTTTTAGGCAAAAAGTGAAAAACAATACTGTATAAGCTACTATGAAGAATTTTAACACCATCCCAGCCATGCTCAGGACAAGGAAGCAGTTTCACATTCTGTTCAAATCATCTAATGTATCTGACTATATGAGAGGACCATAACTTATCACATTGCCCTCTTTTGCTTTCTCAGGACTAACAACATTTATTCCCAACCTCTTGTTCATATCAGATCTTCTGGTTTTACAAACTTGTTCAGAGTATGTCTCTGTGTGCGTGTGCATGTGTGAATAGACACGTATTTGGGTTCTGTTCTTTTCTTTTAGATTGGTTAGGTGGCCTGCATGGGAGACATAGGGAAAAGAAAGATCACCTCTTTCATTGATAATTGACAGCTTTATTGGATAAAGTATGATGTGAAGCCATGCCTTAGGTTGGCTGTTTTGAATCGGCTGTCAAAGAGGTGGGCTCTTGTTAAGAAGACTGTGGGGAGTAAGGGAATAAGCTGAAGAAAAATTCTCAAATATTCAGAACTAGAAGGCAGGTAAAAACTGAAAAATAAAACTGAATGATCAAAATTATTTTATTCACAGGAAATTGCTGACAAGGCAGCAATTTGCACTTTCTAAGGAACCTGTTGTCTGTGGTACGCAGAATGGTCTCCAACTGAGAGGATACTAAGCCTGTTTCCTTTACCATAGTATTTAATAAAAAAATGTCTTGGCTAATTAAAGTGTTTTATAAGGAACTCAGAAAATTATTATTCCTGCTGCATTTACTAATGTATTAAAATTGTTCTCAAGGTATCTAATGTTCAGAAAAAAACCATGCAAACTGATGGGTTTTTTTCCTCTATGGGGAAAAAGTTTTTAATAGGTCATAGTGCAGGAAATAGAAGGAATAGGAAAAAAAAGAAGATTGCCAAGTAGAAATAATTAACAGCTTCATGCTGGTCTACAGAAAAAACAGAGTGGGCGAGATGGTTAATCTTGAAGGGCTACTGTGAGAATAAAGAGAACAGCACAATGAGATAAGTGCTGGCTTTCACTGCAGTCCCAAACTTCTTATGGAACAGTTTAACTTCTCCTTCTTCTTGTAATTTAACCAGTGGTGTGATGTATTTTCTGTTGGTACTCCTGTCACTGCTGGACTCCATTTGTATCTCTGTTTCACCAAACCAGGTGTAATTTCTCTGTAAAACAGTACCTCTTACACTATCCTGTCTTTTAAGAAGTGTCAAAAAAATGAAAAGGTAATTATACAAAATTTAATATTTAACTTTGGTTAAACACAGAGCAAAATCTGTGCTCTTTTTAATTTGATAAGCTACATCAGGTGATATGGAAACTTGACTCTTCTTCCACTACTGATACTGAAGTATATTGGAAAAAAAGTCTATTGCCAATGGTGTGGATACTGTGCTTTAAAACTTATACACCTAGGGGGAGAAGCAGACCTCAGAATTAATGATTTCATTAAGTATGTCTGCTGTAAGGAGCTCCTGAATTTTTTAAAAAATATTTCAAGCAAATTTAATTTATTCTAAAATTATTACTGTTTCAAATCTTGTACATTGAGAGATCCACTGGTTGATTCCTCTTCAGAGGAAATTTAGAGCAAGCTGTTTCAATTCACCATATGGACTTGGACACATGACAGAGGGTATTATGGGTTTCCTTTTTTTCAGAAATGAATGCCTGAGAAATCCAATTCAGCTTTTCTGACAGATTCTGTCCCATTTGACTGCCATAATAATATGATTTACTGACTTAAATGGGCTGATGAAACTGCTGTCATTTAGGTTAGCAATGAGATAAAAAAAGGCTTTTCTCCCTGATCTTTTCAGTACCTTCAGTTTTGCTGCATAAAGGAATAGCTTTGGGCTGAGAACTGACTACATCTCAGCATGCCCAGCTGAGAGAGCCTTCAGACCTCACCGTTTTGCACTGAATGTACCAGTAGGCACCAGGAGCTTTTAGTATCTCACAGTGGGGTTTTTAAACAGACTATGATCCTCGAGTGCAGTAACCTCTCCATCATGTTGGTTTCTGACCTTCCAAACAGAAAATACCTTTGTGCTCATGCCAGGGTTTTTTTCTGCCAGTTTTTGTCTCACCACAAAACATGCCATTTGACAGAAGCAATAATGAATTCTGTTAAGCAAGTTGAAATTCCTTGTTGAGCTACTTGAATGCAATCAAACCAGCCACTACATTTTATGTTAGGCACTGCAAGCTAGTTCTTACCAGAACTAGAACTTTGACATTTTGGTCTTGTAACCTTTAGGGTTTTGGGATTTGTTTTTTTGTTTGGTTGGGGTTTCTTGGGAAGAGAGTGAGGGTGTTAACCTATTTAATTTTCTATACATTTTCATCCCTAGGGCATGGTTTCTCCCTTCATTTTTTATTATTAATTCAATTTTCCTTCTACAATACCTTTGATCCTCTCCTTATGCACAGAGAAGGCTTTGTAGGACTGATTGATAATGGGAAGGTAAGAACTAATATAGGTTTGTTTTGAGGTAGTTTTCATGCTCCTGTGTTTTTTACTGGTTTGGTTACAACTTTCAAAAATAAAACAGAAGTTTGAGGATAGTTCTGGGGAAAGGAAAAAGCATTTTAGTGATGTTAACACTAATGAGATCTGAGTCTTACGTTCAAGAGGGATATGCCATTAGGACAATACTGACATTATGTCTGTAGGACTGTAATATGACAGGCACACTTATTAAGTTAATATAAATATCTATGCAAATCTCAGTGACCGAGCTAATTACTGCAGAAACAAAATGAAGCTTCTTTTCTTCTGCTATTAAAGCTGCCTAAGCCACACCCACATCATGATTTTTGATCACAAGGATGTTAGTATTCTTGGTGTTGACCACTGTGGGTTGTCCTGATTGAAGGGTATTCATTGCTATAATTAACATTATCACTGGTAAATAAACTGATAGCATATTAGGATTTTTTCCTTTAGAAACAAAAAATATACTGATAATACTTAGCCTTGGATAAAAATTTACTCAACATAGATAAATATCTATATTAAGGTATTCCAGAATAATGGTAAGATACTATAAAAAATGCTCTAATAATGAAACATTTTGTAGTATCTTGATACTCTGCCATTCTCTTTGCCTTTCTCCTGTTAGGATTTTGTGCTTGATCTCTTCCTGAATGAATACTAAATGTTTTGGATTATTCCGTCTTTTCTTCAATTATTTACTCTTCCATGGTGAAGTCTTAGTTACTATATTGTTTTGTAGTCCCATCAAGACTATGTGATTTACTTTATATACTCCTAGGCAAAATATATAACCAGAAACCATGGACAATAAAATTTTATTGGATAATGAAACCATGTTCAATAACTATTTTTTAAGAATAGCTGAATTGTTTACCTGGAGAGGCCACAATCAAAATCAGAAATATTTTCCTCTAAGAGCTTCATTTTCCTGCTTTTGTTCTATATCTTTTTTTTAAACTGCTAGTAATGGTAAAGAATCACTTTAAAATGCCTCAGCTGTACTTCTAAAACCAGTTGAGAGCAGGCAGAATTTAAAAGTCCCATTAAACATATTAAATGAGCTCATTAATTTAGTATTAGCCCAAAAATTCGTCTTGCTAACTCTCTTCTTATTTTGGAGTTCTAATGATATCATTCTTTAGGGCTTTGGGCAATTTTCAATATAAAAAGGATGAAATCTACGTCCAAAATAGCATTTAAAAAAATTGAAAAAATCAGTCAGATATCATTGTCAGAGAATCAAAAAGGGAGCTTCCATTGGGACCACCACTGCACCTAAATCTTCAATCCAAGTAATCCTTGCTTCTTGCATGAGGAGGACAAGGACAGTCAGGACAGTAACGTGGTGAACCTGAACTCCATAAAGTTCACAGAACTGAAAGATGCAGAAAATATGTGAGTGGGAAGTAGAAGAATAAGAAGAGGGGTTCAGCACTTGTGGAGTCCTAGGAATTACTCTTTTAGCTCCACTGCAGGGAAAAGTAGAGCCTGTATTCAAAAATTTGGTTTTGTGAGCTTATCAAAGACAACAGGGAAGTCAGAGTAAAGTAGAAATCAAGAATATGGAAGTCTCAGGCTTTGGGTCCAACCTGCTGTCCCCTTTCTCTTGCTCTAAATGTCAGCTTCTTGCAGCGTGTCAATGTGTGGAAGTAATTTCTATTGGTAATTCCACTGAGATTTTACCCTTGAGAAGAATGGTTGCACAGTTCAGAAAAGACAACAGAACCTTGGCACACAGCTCAGTAATTGTGTCCTGTCTGACTCACCAAAGGTCTGATAAGAAGGCACTGAACACAGTGTGGCTTACAGCCAGTCTATAAATATACTTTAGAATCATTTAAAACCATTCAGAAACCACCACTAACTTTTACAAGGATGGCTAACAGAACAGCCCTTAGCATAACATTATTTTCTCCTTGTCATATGGCACCTAAGAAAGAATATTCTTATTCTTGCCTCTCAAAAACCTTAGAACAGTAAACTCTTGAAGTGGATAAAATTACTTTTCCCACATATCTTGGTACCGGAACTAAAATGACTATGATTATTTACTACTATTTTTCTTCTGGCTTAAATTAAAAAAAAAAAAAAAAAAAAAAAAAAAAAAAAAAAAAAAAAGAATTATGAGAGAAAAGTGTAGAGAAAGGAATATTAATTTCAAGTAAAAAAATATTAATTTTAGTTAGAGATGTTGTAAGGCATAAAAGTGGAAGAGTTTTTGGATCTATTAAGTATCTGTCATGTTAATCACCAAAATTCTAAAGGTAATTGCCAGATGAAATTCAATTGCTATGATCAGTTGCTTTTAACAATTTCTAGAGAGAAAAAAATGAAAAATTGAAGTGTCAGCTGCTAAGAAGAATATAAATTGTGTTAACCCCTGAAAAGATGAAACAGAGGTGGAATGTAATTTAGATAGATTATATCCAACATGGAATACTTTTAAAAGTAAAGGCATTGATATAAAAATGTTTAAATGAAAAATAAAAATAAATTTCTACATGCAGATGGCATAGAAGTACTAAGAATGCCATGAAAATTGTTTCAGAGAAGGTCACATTATTTAGGGAACAATGAAGAAGACCTAATGTATTCTTGGTAATGGACAAAATGTTCACACTATCCACTAGAAAACAGTATTAGGACTTTTTTTAGCTTATGATGATTTCCACACACTGTACTTTTTGTTTGTTTATTTGTTTGTTTGGTTGGGGGGGAGGGGTTAACTGTTGTGTCCCTTCCTATATTTACTGCCTGAATCCTTTTATTCCTTATCTCCTCAGCCTGTTCCCATATTGTAACTCCCAGTCATTTCCAATACCTCCTTGTCAGCATCTAAAGTCCCTTCTCCTTGAGATGTCTTTGCCAGAGGATGCTCTTGGGCTGTCATAATATTTATTAATAAGACACTGTTATCTCTTTCTTTCCTCTAAAAGACATGGAATGTGTCAAGGCTTTTAAAGAAGGTTCTAGGTTTCACCGTGGTAAGTTCAAATGAAACAGGAAAGGTTACCTATAACGAATATACAGTGGGACCTATTTATTTTTTCTTAAAAATACAGCTTTTTTTTTTTTTTTTAATAGTCTAGTCAAAGAACAGGCAGAAACCTACTTATAGAGATTCAGAGCCATGAAACAAAGATAAATGGCTTGGAATTTAAAATTTAGATTAGCCATCAGGAAGAGGATTTTACAGTGAACACAGCTGAATAATAGAATAAATTACCTAGAGAGGTGCTGCAGTCTAATGACTTCACTGAGCAGGTGAGATTAAGCATACTTGTGGGAACAGAGAACAGGAAAACTGTGTGTAAATGATTTACTGGATAAAACATCCAGATGGTTTTCAGCCCAAAAATTTGAGGCTGTGGTTCAGTTAAACTCACTGAAGATAACAAAAGCTTTTCAGAAAATTTAAAAAGAAGTGAGACAAAGCTTATATTTCCTTCATGGATTTTTCATCTTTCTCTTACAACTCTTGCATTTATTACTAGCAAAATAAAATTATTGTTTTATTAGAATTGCATGAAAGAAAAGAAAATTCCATTGACTTAAACAGAAATGACATAAAGATTTCCATACTCTAAAAGCTATAAAACATAACCAGTAACTACTGTGGAAGACATTTTGCCAAGTCAATCCATTGCCCAGGATTCACTACTAAGCCAAATTAACAAGATGCAAAATTTTTAGATTTTAGACTCTATATCAGAAAATTACATTACTTCCTTGCTTTTTAATATTTAGTCTGACAGATGCAAAGTCATACATGGAACTCCAACCAACTATATCAGTGTATTCTTGTAATATATCTGTTCAAAGGCACTAAAAGGATTTACTGCAAAGGAAAAGTTATCCCCTAGCTCACAATCTCCACCTCAAATGACTGTTCATATTTTAGTAGTCATTGGCAGTTAATGGCACTTCTATTAGTTGTTTATTTACATTTAATGGCTAACTAAACAAATGTCAGTTCTATTAAATTCCTCCAAACCTTCCTGCTGCACTCTATTTTTCTATTAATTTAAATTAGATTAATCAGTAATTTAAGACAGTAAATTCACGCCTTCCTGTGCTTGTGCAGCACAGAATACAATCTGGTTCTAACCTTTATGTGCTCTTATTTGATACTGCATAGTGATCATAGTGCATTCTGATACTGATCAGGAGGGTGTTCAAAAGATTTATTATATAATTTTCAGGTTGGAAGACTTGTTTCTGTCCTTGTTATTTAACTGAAAACTGCAACTTTGCTCCTGAGGTCAGAATCAGGCAGGTTCTTTTTAGATATATCCAGGCTTTAAAAGTAAGATGATCTACATTTTCTTAGAAAACTTCTCAGCTCAACACATGTCTTTCCAGGAAATATCTGAACTGCTACAAAACTTGTTCTATTTTCCTTAGCCTAATTGTGTCAGTTTGGAGCCCAAAATAAACATAACCCAGTAATAAACCATCTTATGAGGTCCACTCACACAGCACTCCTGATAATCAACTTGCAAATCTCCAGAGTAAAATGCAGAAAAAAATTCAAATAATTTTACAGATCCATAGCCAGAAAGATCCCTGTTGGCTCCACATCTGAAAAATATCAAACAGGCATGTTGTTTCTTCCAAAGTCAATGTTAATATATGCATGCAGAAAAAGAGCCAAGTTTTGGCATTTTTTTTAAAGGAGAACAGTATACAAAGAATTCCCTGTTTCTGGTGAATCCCTTCACCTTTGCAGAGATCTACAGTCATCACAGTGGAATACAAATTGGTAATTCCTTAAATTTCAGAAGAAGACAGAATTTCAAGAGACATGAGAAATAAGAGGAGGCTGCTGCCAGCACTTTAATCTCTTTGTATGAAATTCGGAAATACTGTGTTGATCTCTGGGCAATTCAGTTATACAAATGCTAATAGCTGACATTTTTCTTCTCCATTTATGTGATATCATAAAAGGGTATCTCTGCTCTCAAGAGTGTTGATAAAATATTCCTTCGGAAGAAATATATAAATAGGTGGGTACCATTATCATCTAAATCTGGTATTCCAGTATAACAGTCACTGGACTCCAGAGGGGACAAAAGTGAAAGGTTACCCTTGTTTTTTTCTTATCAGAACATACTACACATTTTCAGAGTGTTATCTCATGTCATCAGGATAGGGCAACATCAACTGACACTTTTCCTCTTTTCCAGTTGAGCATAAGCAGTCCAGTCTGGCTGATATCTTATAAGACTAAAAGATACCAGCAGCAATACTGAAATCTGATTTTGCTCTCCCAGTTGACTCTCAGTGGAACTAACCTCTTGGCACTTAGTATTTTACCCTTGAGAAACACTGCAGTACTGTTAGCAGAAAACTAATTCTCTTTTAACCCCTCACAGTACTTGCAAGTGGAAAAAACCCAAGTCTAACAAAGAACTAAGTAAAAGAGAAATAACTGATATTCTGGTAAATGCAACAAAAATATAATAAAAAAATAAGCCTGTGTCACATAAAGAAATGTTCAGTGTATAAAGACAGTCCTCTTCCTTCACAGTATATTGGGAAAAAACAGGTTGTCAAGGGACACTGTACTATGACAAAGAAATTTTCTTTTCTGTACTTACATAAGACTAGTATTCCTTCCTAAATAAGACTAGTATTCCTTCCTTCCTTCCTTCCTTCCTTCCTTCCGAATTCCTTCCGAATTCCTTCCTTCCGAATTCCTTCCTTCCTTCCGAATTCCTTCCTTCCTTCCTTCCTTCCTTCCGAATTCCTTCCTTCCGAATTCCTTCCTCCCTCAAAGGCCATTATTTTCTACCTGTTTGGGTATTTAGTATTTGGGTTACAGTCTACCTGGTCAGTCAGTTGGTTGGTTTTTTGCTGCTGGTGTTCATGTCCTGTATTTTGTCTTGTATCTTTTGAGAGAATAAAAAACTTTAGATTTTCATACCCCTTTTGGATTTTCTGTCTGTAACTGCAGCAACAACACAACAATTTACTCACGATCCATGGACCTAAAGAAAGACCCATAATTCCCCCATATATATTGATCCTGAACATGAATAATTCCTTAGGAAATGTTATTGAAACTGAAACAGAAAATTATATCTAAGCTTTGTTTCTCTTATTTTATTTCTATCTATAGTTTCAGATAAGCAGACAAAAAAGTTTTATAAAAACATCTACGAAGTCTAGGTACTAAACAAGCATAAAATGTATCAGATGTCTTTGAAAAAATACAAGTAGTGAGCCAGAAGAGGGAGATCCTTGTTGACATAGGAGAACTGAAGTATATGTAATCGCTGAGATAAAACAGGATCTGCTTCAGACTACATTACTTTTATGATCAGACAATTGGATTGAAAGTCTCATAGATAAAATAAGAACCTATATTTGTATTTCTAGTGTGTTTCTACAGGTTCAAAGCTAGAAACAGCACCCAGGATTTTTTTCAGCAGGGAAGGCTTACGGCACACAAGAGTTGAACAGCTGGATCTCCTCACAGCAATCTGATTAGTGTCTAACAGGGAACTAACCCATATCTCTGATGTGGAGAAACATCGTGTCTCACCTCACCTGGTATTTCAATGCAGCCAGTCACAGTATAAAAAATATTGTATAGTCCTTCTGTGAATGTGTACAAGAAATACAATGATTTACATATTCATATAAGAGGAGAGGGGGAAAAAAAACCAAGAAAACTATCCCATAATCAAAGTGGACCTTCTGTGATTTAGATCCTTACAAACCTATTACTAAATGTGTCCCATTTTCAGCATAATCAAGCAGTCAAGCACAAAACCTGTTTTTCATCTTCAGTGTAGAATACATAGGCTGTTCACCAAGAAACCTGGATGTAAATATGTTTGGTCAAAACAGACTTAGGGAAATTAATTTATTTTCTTGGTGTAGTGTCTTGGGGCTTTGCTCCATGGTAGAAATAATCACATGGCAAAACAGCTTATATTAAGAAGATAAGGTGAACTGTAGTGGCCTATATTCAAGAAAATATTTCTGCAGAACATATTAACTCAAACTTTATCTGTTCAATCATAATAAACCTGCAAAAATGAGACTGAATACAGTAAAAAAGGACTGGAAATACAGTATGAGGTATCTAAAATAAGTTACTGTATAGTCATAGATCTAAACTGAAATAAATTGGAACATGGTCTTACCTCTCCCCTTGTCATGTCATGATCAGTTCTGAAACATATGGAATTTAACAGTGGTAGGAACTCCTGCCAGTGCTGACATTCTTGTCTGGTAATTGCAATACTAATGAATTAAGCTTTTGAGCATGTTCTGTACTCCCCAGAGCAATTATTTTATCTTTTCACATACCCAGACTCAGTACAGTACACAAGCACAGCTTTCTGTCAGGTTACTTCTGATGTGGCATGCAATCATTTATGGATGCATAACACACTTCTTTTCTTGACAAACTGAGCCTGAATAATTAAACTGTATGTTTCACTGTACCCTCACAAAATGCAGCAGCAGATCAGTTAGCACATATCTGAGCATGTTGGTGATGTCAAACCATAAGTACTTTGAACAAAAGTTGGGAGGAGTTTTAGTAGCTGAAATCACAGTGGAATAGGTAGTTACTAAGGAGGAGACATAACGAAAAGATGCTTTTAAAGGCATTAACAAAGTATAGTTTCTTTACATCAATGGTATTGTCGAAAGCACAGTTTTTAAGCCTAGCAAACTATACCTGAAAAATCCATCTGTTCACCAGGTTATCACAGAAAAGTGAAATTTTTGGTACATGACATTGCATAAGCAACATAACATCCAAGGCCAGTAGTTTGAAGATAGACAGTTACTGAAGGTTCATTCCTGCAATACCTAAAATACTGGGGTCTTCCCACTGCTGCTAATATTCAGCCTTGTGCACGGATAGACTTTGCACTGGAAATCTTTTCACAGACGAGCTGATGGGCAGTCACTTACCTGAGAAGTAAAAAAAGAAGATAGTGAAAAATTACATAGGTAGCAAAGTACAAAACCTAGCTTGGCATCTGGCCTGACATTTTTCAGGTTCAGATATCCTCAGTAACAATTCCCAGCTGCTTGTCATTACTCACTTCCTTGCTTTTCAGAATCGTTCTTGTGGTCAGTTAATAAAAGAGTCAGAGTTCTCTATGGCTAGTTACTGTCAAAATTGTGTTTATTAGCCTAAATTCTTTAAAATATTAGGTCTTTGTGAACACAAGCTAATTCTGAGTAACTAGATTCAACCATAAAATCACACAGATGGTAAGTTCTGTGGTCCAATCTAGCCAACCAGCTAGCTTTGGAGCAGCTGGGGGAAACAAGCAGGTAACAATCTACTTCTTGAGAGGAGTTTTTTGCAGATGATACACTGAAGAATATATTGGTGTGCTTGCCAACAGTGTATTTTTGAATTTGATCTGATAACAGCTAATTTCCCTTCTAAGGTGGGTGTGGTATTCAAATAGCCAAGAAAAGATGGCCACATCTAAGGTTATTTAAAATGTCTCTGTGTTAGCAGAGAAAAGGAGGCACTTTGCAACACAGTTCTCCCTCATTGTGTAATCTAACATGGGTCAGATTAGCCTCATTGTAATTTTTTTTTTCTATTCCTACAGAGAAGGCCTGGAGTTGTGACAACAGATGTAGGCGTCTACGCTGGAGATCTTGAAGATAGTGAGACTGATCCTAACCTGGGTGTTGTTATGTATAAGTCCCATGAAAAGCTGGATTTAGAGTACTTTTGTAAGCCAATTCATCCACCTTAGGTTTTTTCTTTTCTCTTTCTCTTCTTCTTTACTTTTTTTTTTAATCATTTCCTTCTTGTATAATGTAAACATTATAAGGAGTTCTGGGAATGGAGGTTTGGACCTCAAAGGTTCTTGTATACATATATATTAATAAGTCTATCTGAGGCCACACTCAGGCTCGTGCCAGTTACAAACATCTATGTAGCCTAGGACTCTTCTTGCCAGCTGATCGTTCTAATCCTGTAGCTAAGGTTTTAGGATTTCTCACTTGCCTCTGAATGGAACCATATATTATTTCTGCCATGCTAACTGTCATTAGGAAGAGAGAAAGCAAGAACGCTGATAAAGGATAATTTTTTTCTTGATGCCCAGTAACTGAGCTGCTATGCAGTTACAGTTACGTAGTACAAAGAAATATGAATGCATTTTTTCTGAAGGTCTGAATCTCATTTTAACAGGAGCACTGAACTGAAATAGCTGCTCAGGTCCAGAAAAAAGATAGAATTTAACTTTTTTATTTTCCAGTTCTATCAGTTGATTTACATTTCCCAAAAGCCAGCATACTAACACTTGTAAATTCCCTCTATATGAGAGCTCCCTGTAATGAAACCCACTCAGCATAATTTGAAAACTTTGTGATATCTTGAACATTACAATAACTGCCTTTCTTTCTGAACTAGTTTCAACACTAAATGAGGTTTATAGATTCATCTCTGAAGGATGAGAGACGAAGAAGCAAGACAAATGCCACATGTTGTGTCAAAGTGTATATTTATTGATTTCTAATCAAGACTGAGGATTAATCAATCCTTTGGATCCCAGCTTCACTGATTTTTCATGGACAGGTTTTGAAGGACCCCATTTCAGATGTGTTAGATGCTTAAAACTTTATCAGGCACCTAACTATTTTTAAAGCCAACTGACAAATTCTAAAAGAGGAAGGACATAAACAGATGCTCATGAATATCCTCCAAAATGTGTATTGAAGTGCCTTCATTTATCCACATATCAATTATTACCTCCTCTAAATCACTTTTGAAAGAGGGATTCATATGTTTTCATAATTTTTTCTACAACATTGCTATGTCCTGTGTTATGTGGTTTGATCATTATAAAATTTTAAAAAGGAATAGGTACTATAACACTAGCATTATAAAATTCCATAGACCTGTCTTATATCAGAATAGATCGCAATCGTAGAATCCCAGATTAGAGTATTTTTAATTCCATGATGACCATATTCTGATAACATCACTTACTTGAAAATGTTTTAAATTTCCAATAGGCACATTAAGCTAACTGTGCTATTCCAAGAGTTCATTGCTATGCAATTGAATAGTGAACATATTTCAACTTTTAAATATGAAAACAGAGACGAAAAAACTGTGCCTCATTTACTCCTTCAAAACAGTACTTTAATCTTCCTCCAAAAATATTCATAATGGTATCAATGAGGCCACTAATATAGGGATCTCTCACAAAATAATATAACATGCAAGTCCACCAATCTAGAAAAAACACAGATATAAATTTGTTGCTGTGAGATTTTGAACATCAAAAGGCACTGTAGATGGTTAATGTTGTAATACAAGTCTATACTTAAATTTTAAATATATTTGTAATTGATACCTAATATTAAACCCATGTAGAATCATGAAAATAAAAATTACTGGAAAACAAGTTCAAAAATCAGTCTTTGCTTTGGGTTTGGGACTGCCAAGTGCAGTATGAATGACTTGGCCAGATTTAGAATTTCTTCCCAGCTGTGCAACACTCTTAGACTTCTAAATTAGACCCTTTTTGGCAAATCAATAACCATTTACATTTGGAAAACAGTAGTCCTCATCAAAAGAGGACAGGTTGTGGGAAAGTAATTACTCTTAATGTGGAAGAGAACAAGAAACCAAATCAGTGAAAGAAAAATGCATTAATGAATCCTTTTTCCACAGATTCAAGATGAGGGGAAAATAATTTGGCTCAAGTTAACATTATAATAACCACTTGTATCATGAGACAGACAGGAACTTAGTTCTTCTAACTTGAACCAAGCACAGAGTTTGACATTATTCTTTAAAAAGAAAGATAAACAATTCAGGCCTCTAGTCCCTGGAAACACTGAAAGCATTTGGCTTCATTGCCGTCTCTGGAGTCTGGAAAGATCCCTTTTGAATCACTGTCAAATGGGAACAGTAAATGTTTACTGATTTCCAGCTATGGTATAATATTTTGCTTCCAAGTTTTTTTGATCCAAAATGTTGAATTATCTAACACTTACAATTAGTCTTTCAAAAGACTTTTTTTTTTTTGACTAGCATTTCAAGACTATAAAGTATGGGATAAACACCTAGAAAAGTCACCAAAATAAAACTTAACCATTACAGAGGGTTCATTTTTCTTTAATAAATGTACAGAGCTATTCACATGTCCATGTCAAAAAAAATATAGCAATGGGAGCATGTTCAAACAGGCAGTATTTTGTTGATTACCTGTTGCTGCCTGTTTTGAGCTTCCCATCCCCCCTCCCAAAGACATGTGCTCCGAGTTCCTTTGTTCCAAGCGCGGGCAAAGCCAAATGTAACTCAGACTCTTCAGCAGTGTCTGATTGGCCGCTCACCCCGGGTCCGCCCCCAGTCATCCCCTTGCCCCTTCTCCGAATAAAAAGATGGTCGAGGGGAGGCAAAGGCCCTCTCTCAGCTCAGCTACCTTCCTGTAAACATCTCTGGTCGTCTGTCTCATTTGAAGGCTTCTAACTGCAGGGAATTGAGCGAGCAGGGAGCTATATTTCTCCCTCTTTGCTTCTGCTGATGGTATTTGCTCTGCAGCTGATTCAGGTACCGATTTTAGAGCTACTAAAGTGCTAGATCGCCCGTGCTACCTCTCAAGGCTGCTCGAGGCTTTCTAAGGCATTGAAATACAAGCGCTAGCCGGTATAAAGCTGAAAAGATACCTTTACAATTACCTACAAAAAGGAAGTTTTGAATTGGTAGCAGAAGTGATTTTAATCCCTAAAGTTTCATTCTAGATGTAATGACAGCAGTATGTTTGCATCTTGAAACTTCATCACAGGCATCACAGGCAAGCTTACATGGACAAAACTGCCACAGTCCCACTGATGAAATGTACTTTTAGAGATTTTCTATCCATTTTTCTTAATTTGAAAATGAATGAAAAATGAAAATGGCTTTTCAGGGGAGGAGTTCCACTTTCCTATCTTCCTGTCTTCTGCAGACATCATGAGGCAAAAAACAGTACTATTTTGTATGCTACAGAATAACTAACTAGTGTACACAATGAAAAGAAAAATGGGTTGACCTAACCTAATTATTCCCATAAAATGTCTTCCAGCTATATTTTGAGTATGACAAATCATGTATAAAACTACATAATAAGTATCTTCAAAAGAGATGGTGATTGGGATATAAATGCAATAAACTTTGCCAACAGTTTAGATTTATGTGTCCTCTTGTATGATTCACAAAAAAAATTCTCCAAGGAAAGAGCATTTATGTAAAATAATGAAAGAAAAATGTGTAGGACTTTCATATTCTGTTCTCCATGAGATCTGCATGGTAAACTTCCATACAGCCATTTTAGGAATGTCTGTTAGATACCAAAATCCTCTAATGAGGTAGTCAAATTCCATGGCTGGGATATTTTAGGTTATCTATATTTAATGATCATAACATAAAAAGTAGTATGACTTTTAATCATTCATTATTTAAAATAAAATCCTTAACCTTATGACACTTTGAATCAAGCAGTAGATCCAAAAATACAGGTCTCGAGTTTTCATAAAACATTGAAGGGATTTATAAAGAGCACAGAAGATGTTTTTACATCCTTATAAGAGAGCATCTGTTGTCATTTCCAGCTGTAATTGTTTAATGTGAAAAACAATAGCTTTCAGTTAACACAGACTTACACAAGATGGCAAAATTGTTTCCACTCATCGCCTCTGTAATACATGCGTAGGAGTGGGAATGGTTATGAATAGCTTATCTTTTCTTTTTAAATTTATTTAATATAGAAAGTAACTACTGATTGAATTTTCAGTTCATGAAGGAATGGGTGGTTCTTTGAATAAAATAAAAAAACACAGAGCATCCAAACAGAGCATCCCATCCCACTACTCTGACATGTGTAAACAAAACACAAAAGTCAGTTTGAGGGACCAAAAAAAGAAAAGGTAAATTAAGTTTTTCAACTGAGAAAAATGCAAGATGTGTTAAAGCTCTTAAGAAAAGCCTTACAAAGTTCTTTCGCTTTCAAACAGAATTCTTTCAATAACTGCTTCTCTGGTAAACTGAAATATAATTCTCTAAAACTGAATTTCTCTCTTACAACAGCTTCCTGTTCTGCTGATCCACATACAGATTGTGTTACTATGACTTAACCAGTTTTTAGATTGATATATTTAGATCAGTAGTGACATCTGAAACAACTACACTGGTCTGAGACTAGTAATTTTTAATTTGCTTTGTTATGCAATTAAAGTATATCTACTTAATTTAATGTTATTTCTGAGCTACTGAAGTTGCACCAGATTGCAGTCTGCCTTGTCAGGCATTTCCATGTCGTTTATTCCAGTCATAGCTTTTCCTGTTCACTTTTCCTATCTGCTTTTTGCTCTCATTATTATTGCAGTGAGCAGAAACTGTCACTGCTAAGGACTCACTATGCTTAAACCATCATTTAAGACCTTGCTCCCACTTAGTTTCTGTGGCGAATGACTTATTTTTGCCTCCAATGCAGTGTAGTGATAAAGCAAGATTTGGTTTACCCCTAAATATACAGGTTAAGTTCCACCAGAAATATCTGCATATTTCTGCTCTTTTGTTTTTTAACAGCATTATATAAGTGCAGTACAAAACTGGTACCAGTCAAGTGAATTCTCCCAGTTGTAGTCTTTAGTCTCTAAGGATGTCAATCAAGAATCTTTCATGAGCTCTGAATTCTCATGCATACAAAACTTTCTGCTGACAAAAAAACCTATGTCAACAATCTTTAGCAACTGCACTGCTATACCTGTTAGTAACTTTCCTGTATTATACTAATTTTAGAGTTAAAAAGTTTCCATTTCTAAATGGAACTAAATCTCTACACCCTGCTCTTCTCTGTAGCAGGAATGCAATTTTTCAACTAGCATTGTGCATCACAAAATATCTTAAGATACATTATTTATAGCTTAAAACAATGCTGATGCCAGATGGTGCATTCTAACACTAGGAGAGGTTTTTTGGCTGTCAAACAGGTACAATTAATATCTGTTTGTCCTCACTAAACACTCTTGCTCTTAAAAGCTATTGCTAGTAATAATATAACGAGGTTGAAAATACTTTTAACTTTAGCACCTTTCACTGATTTAGTGTTTCAGACAAGTGACTTTCTACTAACAATAGCTGAATGTAAAAGTTCTGAAATCTCTTATTGTAAGACCTGTTATTTGAAGGACTATAATAGTTACCTATTTTGTACTATGCTCTATAAACACTAGCATATGCTACAAAAAGTATCCTGTTTTGGGGCCCATTCTTGAACCACACTTTTGCCTCAGTTGAAAAATATGCTTTTAAAGATACATTTTAAACAACAGACTATCTTCAAGACACTGAGTGCAGTCAGCTAAATTGCAGTACATTTAATAAAACTTCTCAATTAAATGACCAAAATAGTAGAAACATTTATTTCCTGATTTCTTAATACTAACTATACCTTTGTGCTGACATTTTTTATTTGCACATTACTTCAATTTCAAATTCAGCAGCCTTTTCTGGACATATAAAGTAGCAAATTCATGCATAGACAATAAAATAATTAAAATTTACATGGGATGGATCAAGAAAAAATGTAGCTGTTTTCAGATTTTCGAGGTTCTGTTTCCATGGGTACCTCAGACTGCCTCACCAAAAGCTGTTGTATTAACAAATATCATGCTGCTCATAACACACAGTAAAACACAGTAACAGCAGTTCCCAAATATGTTAAAAGAGTGTCAGGTCAGTCATGAATCAGTATACATAAGTTTTCTGCTGCCCTAGTCATACTAAATTAATCTTCTAAAACAATTGATAAGACACAGAATTATGATCTTCACTCAAGATTAAGCATCATTATGAAACATCACAGCTAAACGGACATTCAGATTAGGTGTCTCTCACTCTATTTGAATCCATTGTGTTTCTGATAGTTTCTATTTTGTTCATCAGCATGCTTTGTGCTGGAAATGGGTAGGATGTTTAAACTGCATCACGGTGGTATAAATACAGCAATGACAATAATTTTATTGAATCTAGTTAATTCCTAATCTAGGAGCTGCACTAAAAACAGTGATGCAACCTTTTCTGGTGGGTAAAACAATTCAGACCATCCTTTACTTTGGCACACCATGTTCAAGTGATATGTATCCAAACACATTTTCCAGTTTTTCATTTTTGCTGCATAGGTAATAATAAATATCATGACCAAATATGAAAGTTAATATCACAAAGCTGCAAAGAAAAATGAAACAAAAAAATGAAATATGTTATCCATAAGTGTAGTCTAATTAATTTATTTTAAGAATTCGTTTGGTATACATTTCTCTTCCATCAGCTTGGGAAATGTGGGGGCTTTTGGGTGGCATTCAGTGTTTTGGCAGAAGCTGCTTTGATTGTGCTCTTGTTTCTTTCAGACACATCAAGTGGGAGAATTTCCTTCTATTAAACACCATGACCTGGTTCAACACCTTCAAAATTCTTTAACACATAAGCAGGCACATGATAACAGGCTGTATTTTACTAATTACACTATAATAACTTCTTCTTTGTTCTAAGTATTTTTAAACCATACTTACTATGGTTCATCATTAACTACAGAGTAAAGTTACCACCTTTTAGTAGATAGGCATACTGAAGCAGCAGAGCTCTGACTTTTACTAAAAGAGAATGATGATGCAATGTACTGGTTTTAGTGGGAATGGACTTCATTTTCTTTTTAGCAGATGGTATGGGGCTGTGTTTTGGAACTGCTGAAACAGTGTTGATCAGCCAGGGATGTTTTAGCTGAGCAGTTCTTACACAGCAGCAAGGCCTTTTCTGCTTCTCACCCCACCATACTGCTGAGGAAGCTGGGGATGCACAAGTTGGGAGGTGACACAGCTGGGACAGGTGATCCCAGCTGACCAAAGGGGTATTCCAGACCATATGAACCAAATGTTCATCATATAATGCTGGGGGAACAAGAAGGAAGGGTGACAGGGGAAGTTCGGAGTGGTGGCGTTTGTCTTCCCAATAGACACGATGAAGCCCTGCTTTCTGGAGATGGCTGAACACCTGCCTGCCCATGGGAAGTGGTGAAAGAACTCCTGAAGTTTCTTTGCTTGCTTACACAGCAAAGTGAGTGGCTCTGTGGGCTTAGCTGCCTATTGGACTTATGCCACCACTCCACATCCCTCAACTTTGAGTGATTGAAACAACTGGACAATACATTTACTGTCTTTCTAAATGCCCTCATTACTTTCTACTTTCAATATTTTTTGTAAAGCAATTTGAAAAAAAAAAATTAGTTCTTTAAGTTTCAGACCAGGAAAAAAACTAAAATATATGGCTTAAATATAGCTACATAGCCCAACTTTGGCAGTGTAGGTTGTTATCAAAATATTATTGGATAGAGTGCTGTAATTACTCCAAGGTCTTGCATAGAATAAAAGATGTGTTCTTCTTTTCCCAATGTGATTTTTTATAATTGATAATCATAGAACAACACATAATAATATGAAACATTAGGGTAAATTTAAACTAAATGACAGAATCACACACAGAATATGGATTTTTAGTGTTTTGATAGTCTGCATTCAAAACAAACACTGTAGTGCTGGAGGCAGGAGCTATACAGAAAGTGAGATTACTTGAGGGGAGAAATCTTACATTATGCAGATGAACCGCAGTGACTGTCTTTTATCATGGAGTTCTTGATATTGGTCCCCTAAACACTCATCACTCCAGCTGCATGTGTCATATGAGTGACATTTATTCTTCATTGGCCTCTGCAATATCTTTGGGCCTGGTTTAGCGAATGAAAGAATGGAAAATACTCTTTTTTTTTGAGAACTGACTTCCTTACAGCTTATGCATGGTCCACCACTTGTAATTACTAATGTAGAACTTTGGTGCTGCATTGTATGAGTCACCTCAGTGCAGTCAGCAAATGCCTCCTTGTCTTTGAGAGTGGTTCCAGAAACTGTCCTACACTGAATACAGAGCAAGGACTGAATATCTAATTCTAGGTAATAAAACGTCTTTTTTTGTTCCTAGCACTTCACTTAAATTTAGATGATGCAAAAGATAGTCCTTTCCTTGCACAGCTAACTTTTCCATGACAACTTGAATTATTTTTCCAGGAGATTAATCTAATCTGGAGTTTTTAACTGAAATATCTAATTGTAAAGCCTCCTTGCTCTAGGTTGTCTCTGTATTGACTACGTGCCACACTGATTTGCAGAAACACTGAATCTCTGCTCAAACCTGACACAGACTGATGTGACCTCTTGAAGTGCAGCTACATGTCCATTGTCACTACACGAGGCAGGAAACCTGGCTGTCCAAACCACTGCATGCATTGCCTGTAGCACACTGGACAATGTCACTGAACTGGGAAAACCCGCACACTCCTTGTGGGAGGATGGGAAGCCTGACCAAAAATATGCTAGCAAACTGAGGTTTTCAACACCTGTGGATTTTGGAAACCAACAGATACGCATTTTCCTGCTAATCTTCACCTATTTTCCAGCCCCTAAATTAATCCTCTAGAGAGATTTTTCTTCAGGATTTACAGGATGAGGTAACATCTATAAGTTGATAGAATTAGAACCTTTGAGCTCTGAAAAAAAGTTGCATGATTAAAACTGAGGCTGTAACCTCATGATATGGAAACAACAGTACTGATTCAAGGTGATTCATTATCATCACTACTAAATGATAGAAAAAATTGATTTAACTGATTTGTCAAAGACATGCTCTCAGTGCTATTACCACAACAGACAATACAAATCCTATCCTCTACTCAATATCCACACTGACTCCATGAAGTACCAGTGAAAATGAATGCACCAAAACAGGGAAGTCTCTGGCTTAGGGCAGGAGGTGAGAGCACTGACTGCATGTAGGTCACAGCTACTCTAGTCAAGGAAAAAAAAAGCTAAAAGAAAGAAGAAGTTGTTATAGAAAAATTAGTTTCCAATCATATCAATGAGAAAGAAATTGAATTTTGTTCAAGTAACTAGAAACCATATTTAAATTTAATATTGTAATTTAATATAAATGTAATCACTGTTTTAGTGAATGGTGACATAAGATTTAATTAATCATATAAATAATTCTGAACAGCTTTGCTTGCTCCCTTGGCACTTTACTTTTACTTTTTTTTTTTTTCCTAAAATACTCTTCCTTCCAATCTCTTAAATGCTGCTCATGGAATTTATGAAAAATATTAATATTACAACGATGGAAGGGAAAGGAGATAATTTTCAAAGACCTAAGTTCATTTTCTTATTATTCTAGATCCAAGGAGACAGGTAAACATTTGTTACAGTTTTGGAGTCGCCAAAGTTTTTAATGTTAAACACATGCTTGGATTATTTGCTGGATCCCACTCCTACAACAGAACTGTCATCATGTGTAGTTTGGTAACAAGACAAATGCAGCAATTTGAAAAGTCTTATATCTTCATGTACTTAGGTACTACTTACAAATATTTGGCTTTATAAATTTGCAGAATGTCTACAGTCTTACAATGTATTTGACTAATAGTACTTGAGATTTAAATTTCTTTTCTGCTTTTAGATAAGTTTGGTCAGTATTGAAAATTCCTTTTCTCACACTATTTTTTCCAAAATTTAGCCAGAACTTTCTTCATTTTTTGTGCTTTGTCTTGGGTTTTGGTTCAAGTCTTCTGATTCCTAAAAGGTCCATGTACACAATGGCACATCAACCCAATCCATATGCCTATGCAAAACTTCTGGTGGGAAAAATCCTCACAGAAGTGACTACCAATATCATTGCCCAATACTTGCCTATTTTTCCCATCTTCTATCACATCTAAAGTTCTCTGATTTTTGTTCTCTATTTATTTTGCAGGTTTCTTGGGTCACTGACTGTATTTTAGCATTATCTTGCTACAACACTTAGTGTAATAGAGTCCCAGAAAGTTCAAATTAAAGAATTATTTTTTCTTGATCTCTCTGGTCAGTACCTTTGATACAGTGATTTCTGAGAGCTATTCTGAGATACAACTGGGTTCCTTAAATTCAATTTACAGATTAACTTAAAGAGAGTATGAGGGAAATAGCCCACATGCACATACAGTGAAAGAAAGGAATGTACTTTTCAGTAATTTAATATGGGATTTTTTAAGCAAGTCTCTTCTGATAATGCTTACCATGTATAAAAAAATACTAAATTAAGTATTTTTGCTGTGACTAGCTTTTGACAGCTCTGAAAATCTATTATAATTTCTTATGCTGTCATAAAGCATAGTTGCAAGCAATCCTCATATATTTACATTAGTAGGTGAATGAATTGACATAATAGCTTTCACTCACTTTGTGCTTCATTTTGTATTATTTTTTCCCAGGCAAATGTAAAAAAATTGATTGCTACAGTCATTTTTAGAGTATTATACTACTCTGTATTCTTAGTTAACATGTTAGTATGCAATGAGCCATTCAGGAAAATGAACACTCTCATCATAACCTTGTTCAAATCTAATTTCATCTTGAACAGTTTGAGGAATATCCTTAGCTGGTGTAACTACTGTAATTGCACTGGGTTCAGCATATGTTCTTTCATTTATAGATACATGGAATCTCCATGCATGTGTGATATTACTGAATATTTTCTTAGCTGTTTGAAGACGAAGCATTTGAGTGACCTGATCCATACCTAAGAGTAAAATAAAAAAAAATAACAAAAGTAAACACAGTCTAATACTTTCCAGGCCTAGTGTTTCCTAACGTGTATTTTATCCATTCTGAAGTACAAATGCTGAAATTTGTAGCGGTGCAAGTGGCTGCAGCCACCCTGACCCCTGAAGATCCAGCAGACACCAAGCTGTGGTGGTCAGGCACTGAAGCTGAATGCCTCACTCCGTGGTTAGGGTGAGAGACCATAATCCCCCAGTTCCACAGTTTACATATTTTTATGTGATAGGTTCATGTTTTCCCCTCCCTGTTCTATGTATAAGTTTGTTAATATTAATTTCTCCTAAGTTAATATGTCTTAATTCTAGAAAGTTCTGTGGTACTCGACACCCCATTGGTTCCTTCCCTAAATCCTTCCTTTGTGTTATTTCCATTGGTTCCCTTGCCCTCAACCCTGTCTCCTGTCAAGTATCCCATTTGCTGTATCCCTTATCCCCGCCTTTCCTATCCCCACTGTAAAATCCCTGGACCCTGTCAGATATGGAGTTTTCCGTCTCTTCCCCGCTTTGTTTCACCTCAATGAACCTTCTGTGTGGAACTTACACGGAGAGTCCCCTCTCTCTCCCTTCTTTGCCTCTGCCTGCGTGCCTTCCCATCAGCTCAGGGACGGCTCCCTCGGGTGAGGAGCGCACCCTCGTCTGCCTGCGCTTTTGTGTGTCTGTGCCTGCCGTAGTGCAGTTGGGTTGTGCCTACACCTCCGGGCTCTCTTTGAGATAGCACACAAAAACCTGACAGAAATTTTCTGTGACTCATTGAAATGCTTTCCTGTAAACAATGCCTTTTATTTGTTTTATTTTTGCACTAAGACATCATTTACTTTTTAAATAATTTTCAGACTGACAGTTTATTGTTGTGATGGCATAATAAAGTTATGTCTAAGGTGCAACCTAAAAGACTCTTCCAAAGTTTGGAACTAGCAGATATGGTTTGCCTATTACGTCAGCAAGTTAATGGTCCTGAATTGTCAACTTGCTGACAGGAACTCTTTGACACACCCCGAATATTTCCCTCAGGATGCAGGGAAAATAAGTAGTGGAATGTGTGCACAGCCAAATTCATCTGCTTTTCCAAAGCTGGAGAGAGGTTGGATTCTCTCTTGCACAGTGGATATGTCCACTCCTAAAACTTTCCATGCTTTCAAAGGAGCATGATGGGAAATGGAATTTTGCCCAAGATCTCTTCCATACTAGACTCGATCTTAAATCAGACTTACAGGTCTGCGTGCATTAAGTATATTAAGAGACAGTTAAGTAACTATAGAATACTGTCAGGTTGCTCAGGGCCTGATCCTGCAAACATAAACAGGTACATAGAGCTTTATGAGAGATAATTTTCCCATGGAGGTAAATGAAATGACGTGGAAAATTAATTTACTCCTGTGCATGTCTGTGTGACTGGATCTTTCATTTTGTAACTTCTAAATAATGAAACAATAAAACCAAAGCCACTGAAATAGACTGATTTGCCCTATAATGCAGGAGAAAGTAGCTAATAATAGACATTGCCATGGTGGATGTGAAATATAGTATATAGGTCTGGTGAATGGATCAATTGGCTTCTGGCTTTCAAGAGTACTGGCAGGGGTCATTTCCCGGGTGACAGAAATCATTTGCCCTTGGCAAGGAGAATTACAAACAGTTGTGTACAGGATGTTCTATGACTCTGTTGCATAAGCAGTAGTTAGACTTTTGAGCAAAGCTATATGTGCATTATTGGCTAATCGTTGTTTTCTTCTGGCCACAGGAATGCACTGTCCAGTTTGAACTGCTGACAGGTAGGACACAATGGATGGAGCAGAGGCCGAGTAGGCTTACAACATCAATGGTGAGCTTTAGCCAGCATCTTCTCAATCTTTCCTTATGATGTTGACCTTGAAACCCCAGTGTAGGCAGACTGTCGTCAATGACACACAACACAAACCTCTTCATTTCTCAAAGGGAAAGACTTCAAAAACATATTTATCTCACGGCAGATCAGGCCAAAGGGCTTTCAACCTTTCTTTTGCGAGCACCATATTTCCTCTGTAACTCCCTGCCTTGTCCTACATGTGCCAGCCCAAGATCAAAGGCTGTCTCTTCTGAGGCTGTAACGCTGCTCTAACCCCATTATTAGGAATGCTTGAGAGTGCACACTACTGGCAATTTCATGACAAATTTTGTACCTGCAGAAGCAGACTAAATGATGAATTCTGGTTAAGCTCAGAGTCTTGCATTTTGCACTTACTGTATTATTTTATTATCTGTTTGTAATAGTGCCTGAGTGTACTCTTTCCATTAACTATAACTTTTGACAAGATGATTTGCTGTTTTCAATAAATGATGGCTGACAAGTAAGAACTCCACTTTCCTTTCCCCATCAGTTATACAGTGAACAGCATTTAATGAATAAGAATTCTTCCTCATTGTCCAAAATATCATGTCATTAAAAAAATAAATTAAAAGCTTTACTAAACAGTGGCAAATAAGGCTTATTTCAAGTAGCAAAGACAGCTGGTAGAAGGTTTAATAATTTCATGAGTAAACTACCTTGTAAAATGACAAATATTTAACAGCATAGAGAAAAACTCTCAGCTAAATCTAGAAACTACTGCAGCTTTCAACAATTTTTCTTCAATCAGCATAATAAACTACATTTAAGTAGCTCTTAGTCATGAAATAGCACAACACAGAGGAAAACTCAAATCAGAAAATACAATTATACTTTTCTGTCTACAAAAAAGGGTCCCAAAGCATGCATCATAAAATTTTTAGGTTCCTATATTTTAAGACTAGAAAATAACCTAAACAAGGAAGAATAGAAACTGAAATATTAATTTATTACCCACCAGAAATTCACTGAAAAATAATAATTTAATTTCTAGGAATCCATCCATATGTGAAAGTAAAAAAATAAGCCTTAAAAAAGCATCATCTGTGTTTTTCAAATGGTGAGTTACTAGCTATAATTAGTATAAACACTTCCAAACTGAAACAAATTCTGATGTCATTGAATTTTTTTTTTCACAGAGTAGATACGCAGCTATTAAAAGACAAAACCACTCTACCAGATCCTATTCATCAATGCTAATTTTAATGAAACTGTGGAAAGATGAAAGACTGCTTCTAGTCTTTAAAGTCAACTAGATGCAACTGTTGAATTGAACAAGAGCAAGAGGTTAAGGTAATCAAACACAAAAATATCATAACCAGAGAAAAAAAAAAATTACTTGAGAAGGAAATATTATCATGTGAAGTTGATGACATCTGGGGTTTTTTTAACCTGAAATTATGGTAGACACCATCCCAGTACAAAAAATATCAGTATTTTATAGCACTTAGAATATAATCAACTTAGTTACAAGGAGAAAAAATAATAATCTAGTCCAACTAAAATTTCTGCTAAGTAAATATCACTTATGCTGCAGCATACTATATAGGAGAAAATAAAAATTAGCAGCAATAACAGAGCAATTTAGTCAAGCAAAGGGAAAAAATTGTAAAAATCTGTCATGGTTTTATAACCTCAAATGTGGTTCTGAATATTTCTTATAATGAAACTTACTTCTGCATTTGGTTTCAAAGATACATGTACTGCTACAGAGATGTTTTAAAATCATGCCTTTTCATGCTGGTTTTTATGTTATCTGTGAGTTCCTTGATAATCTTACCCTACAGTCTTTCTCAGTGGCTTTAATATTGACTTTCAAAATCTTATTCACCAGTCATTTCTGTCTGTGTATCATCACTGAATGAGAGTGATAAAATACTATGAGCAAAAAAGGATTCATCTCACACCCTTTGATCCTTCTTACTCACTGTGTGTCATGAAAGATTTATTACAATAATCCAAACTCTGGTTACTTATAATTACCCTTAAATATACAAGTGGTAACTAGGACACTTTCTTTTTCTCCATTTAAGTATGCAATTTCTTCTTCTTCAGAAAGCATCTGCTAATGCCCACTGATGGAAGGGTGTCATCCTGAGTTATGAACAGCCACTCTATCCGTTTCAAAACTAGTTGCACTGATGCCCTGAAAAGGCTTGGAGAGAACATTATATTATTAGGAAAGGTAGCTGCTTGCATTCGTCAGCACTCTTACACCTTAAGATCCAGAGGTTTAGCAAATGAGAGATGTTACAAGTAAGAACTGAAATGACAGGGTCTCTTTGCAGAAGGATTATCTACAAAACACTTCATAAGATTAGGGTCTGACATTCACTCTGTAGCTACGTTCAGCAGAAAATATGTGCAAAAGAAGAAAAAAATATATATTTAGTACCTATCTCAATATTATAAAGCGAGAAATGTTGACCTGATATATTTGCTGACAAATCAGTCCCTCCCATATAAATTGTCACACAGGGAAGTATTCTCCTGTGAAATGTCAGTGTTCCCAATGAGATCAGAAGACACATTACTTCATCAGTGTCACAAGTATGTGTAACTACAGGGGCTAAGGGGGGGCTGTGACTTAACTTCTGAACTTCCCTTTTGTATAGTAACGTTTGCCTGATGTAATTTAAAAAAATACTGTCTTGGAGGCTGAAATTCATTTTTGGGATTGGTTACTGTTTTTTAAATTGTTCTATTTATAATTCCACTTCTTTTAAGTGGTGTGAATATTTGAACATGTAGAGTATGAAAGTTTTTATCCTTTTTAGTAGAAATTCCAACTTGTTATCCAAGATCTCTTGATACTCTGTTTTCTTAGTTTGCAAATCTCAAGAAGATTCACTGAATGCAGGCTTTACAAATGTTGTTTTAATGGATTTTTATTTAATTTGTCATGTAGAACAGTATATTGGGCAAAGCTAAAAAAAGAGCTTTTAAAATGCACAGAAGATACAAATCAGTAAGATTTCTCGACTGCTAGCCCAGCATTCATCTTTGTTTTGCTTTTTAGACAGCAAAACCAGTAATTGGACAATATATGAAAACATAGGGAAACACCTGCAGTTAGAAACTATAGAATTTTCATATGAAGTAACACATTATCAAATATCTTTAGCTGACATACTGATAACCTTGTCTCTTAAACGTTTTTACGCCACTTCCTATAAACCCTTGGTAAGTATCTATGAGATGCAGTCCATTGCAGCAAGTTCATGTTATTGATCTCCTCTGATGTGTTTTAATCTGTTGCTATGTGATAAATTGCTTTCATATGTGTAAGACCTCTTTCAATTTCTTCAGTTACAAGTGTTGCAATAGCATGTCTGATATCAATGTAAAAATGCACAGCAGCCAAAGAAAGCATTGTCAATATGCAAGGTATTATAGTCTGACTGGAGCTACTACCATACTCAGTATTTTCAGTAGGAGAATATTTCCTGCTTTATTTCTCACTATTGTCTACATAATATTTTGATGTTTAAAATTCAAGTTGATATACCAAAACACATATCTTGTTTTCTGCTGCTTCCAGAGTCTGAGATTTTTCTCTGTTTTTGGTTTTGGTTTTTTTTTTTTTGTTGTTGTTTTCGTTTTTTTTGTTTGTTTGGGTTTTTTGTTTGCTTGTTTGGGTTTTTTTGGGTTCTTTTTGGTTTTGTTTTTAGGAAGAAAATAAGAATTTTGCAGTAGCAACAGACATGTGAAGGGCTCAACAGCAAAAATACTGCAGTTCTCAGCTAAACACTCAATTTGGCTCTTTTCAGCTTTAAAGGTGACTGGGGTTTTAGCTGCAAAATCAGCTGGGCTCTTTGTAACCACCTGTTATCACCAGGTCAACACAATACTTTTTAAACTGAGACTGCAAACAAATACTGTCTCTTTGCTCTGTCCTAGTTTCTAACAAATCCCTACAGGAATAAGGCTCTTTATGTCATCAAATGAAAAAGACTCTTCCATTTATGTAGGATCCAGGAGTGTGACCAGTGGGAAATGCCAGGCTTCAATACAACACACACGCTTTTCAGAATCTTGCAAAATAAGCTTTCTGAATAGAGTTCAGTATTTCAAGTGTCCCTATAAAGCCCCAGTGCACTTCGGTGTGCAATACAGTGCAAGTCTATTGTTTATAAAAGTATGCCATCATTCAAAGTAAAGGAATTTTTATATTTATAGAAGAAAATATACCAAGAAGTACTTCCTTTGTGCTACTTTTTCATATAGAATGTCTTTTTCATTCTTAAAGAAGAGAGTTTAGTTTTGATAACCTGGTAGCTAAAACAAATACTTAAATTTTCAATGGCTTCTTTCCTTGTATCTTAATAATTTGTTTGGAATTTTATGTCTCCATTTAAAACTTACCTTGCTTAACTGTGTTTGTTTTTAAAGGATAACTTTCATGTTCAGAAATCCCTATTTAAACATTGGTTTATCTAGCTCTAAATTTCTTTCATTTTTATCAAGAATGCTCAGGCTGTTTTCCTGCCTAGGATGGCCTAAAGATTGAATCTGAATCTGTTTAATATTTTCTATCATATTCTATGGAACTGGAAAATTCAGACCGCCTTAAAGTCTGGTAACTCCTTAAGTATATGTCTGTTTTCTTTGCAGTGTAATAGTTATTCCTAAAGTACTTGGTTTTCCCCAGTGTTATTTCATGTATAGCAGCATCCCCTCTGATGGTCTATTATTCTGATCATCTGCAGTGCCTAAGGAAAGAAAAGAGCAAAGAAAAATATTTGCTCGATCACCAGGAACATTTGGCTGTACTTTTCAATTTACTATCACAAGCACTCTCAGCTGCATCCTGCCAAAGACTATCAGCCAAAGAACCTAACATGATTTTGGAGTCTGATATGCATGATTGCAAAGAAAGGAGGAAAGACAGCCTCTTAAGGAGTTTATGTCTTGGAAGAGCGTTCCTTGTTAAGCTAGTTGGGGTAGTGGGTCACTGCAGAAGGCATTGAAAGAAGATGGTGTCTTTGGGCAGAATTTTGGCAGAGTATACCCAAAGACATTGATTGTCAAGACTTTGTTAGCGTGAAGAGCCACATATAATCTGTATTGTAGCTGTCTCAAGCTTGTTCCTATGGCAATGTGTGGCAACATGCTCAAAGCAACACTCAGTGACTGCTGGATGAATTTGGCTGATTATGTGTAACTGCAAAGCCTGTCCATGTGGATGACACCATCTACAAGTCTTATCCAATGATGAAATTAAGCAGCATACCCTCATGCTTAACAGTCCTTTACCTGACAGCAGAAATGATTCATAGATTTGTTTACGTCTAAGAAAACCCTCCTAAATTGTTAAGACTGCACCTCACCAGGGAGGAGATCTGTTTAGTGTGAAAAGTTCAACCAGAGATTGGAAAATACCTTTAAGATCGAGTCCAGCCATAAACCTAACATGCAAAGGCTCATCTGATGCTGCAGCAACCAGTTTTCCCAGCATCACCAGGAATGTCAGGTTGCTACTACCTCTTATATTGCTTCTGTTAACATCAGAAAGGACGTGAGATTATTATCACCTTCTCTACCATTTCATTGCTATCACTTTTTCTAGTATTTCCATGCTTTGCTCAATAAATGATTCAATTAGCCCTGGATGTCCATGCCTTCTTGAGATCCAAAAAGAACCAGTAGCTCCTCAGTGCAAAGGAAGAAGTGTCTTATAAGCAAACTATATAAGCAAACTCTTATATTTCTATTACAGAAAAGTCAGTATTAAATCACCATTTTTTCTGTGTGAAACTAAAATTTTCTTCCCGTTACATTTGATGCTAATTAGTCTTCTTTTCTGTGTAGACAAACTGTCATATACTAATTATGTGAGTTCACTATACAGCACAAATGAGCATTACCAAGTAATGATGAATTAAAAAAAAAACCCACACAGTAAAGGAAAACTGTATTTTCAAGCACCACTAATAAGACTTTTTGACTATGTTCTCTGTGATGTTGGCAGAATAGATCAGATTGATTATGAGCCAATTGCTAAGAGGGCCTCAGGCAAAAACTGTATCAAAAAGACACTTTACCATGACAAGCTCCTATATATAAATTAAAGGGGAAATAGGAATACATGTGAACAAGATGTAAATTAACTATGGATTTTTTACTTTGTTTTTCCTACAGCTGTAAACACATCTATAGAACAGTTTCTGACTTTTACTTATGATGTACTGATTTTGTAGTATGGTTTTTATTACCTAGGAACTGATTACAATGCTAGCATAGAGAGCAAGTTTAACAAACTATTTCATCGCAACAGAGGTTTTAACACCAGTTTACTTAACCTAAAATAATCACTTCTGCTCAAACTGCAATATTTCATTGTTTGGAAACTTCAGGTAACTAAAAATGCAGGTTTGCTTCATAAATCACTCTGCCCATTTCAGGAATCATAATAAATTTTCCGAAGTTACTTGGAGAGAGAAAGTTGAGATTTGGATCACTGATCTAGAAAACACTTTAGCTGAACACGGCTTTTCTCTCTTTTTTTTTCTATCAGTGATATTAAAGTGCTATGGCTGCACAAAACAGATTACATGGAAAATGAGAATGAAATCCAAAGCCTTACTTAAAAAAAAATCAAATAGAAATATTTACAGTTTTGTTCTACTTTGAAGGCCTAGATATATGGGTAAGTTATGAAATAACATCAGTGCAGTTGCTGGCCATGGGTCTAAAAATATCAGACATGTGCTAGCTTGTTTTAAATTCAGTTATCACCAGAAGAAATCTCAGTTTCTGTTACTTTCCCTTTTCCCCTGTCCAGCATATGTACAAATACAGTTACTATAGAGCAAGAGACATGAAATAAGTCACCCTGGAGCAACAAGTCCACCCACTGGAGCCCTAAGAAGTGCTGACAAAAGAAGTTAGGTCTGTAAATAGCTGTGAAAGCTTTGCTCTCTAACTAGACCTATGAAGCCATGTATCTTGGAAGGAATTAGTTGGATTTCATTGTTTAATAAATTTGAATCCATTATCACCAACTCAGTCCTATTACCTTCAAGTGTGCTAAGGCTTCGCTATGTGAGAGGTTAGTCTGGTATAGCTGTTCTTCAGCTCATTTTCCTGATTAACTCCTTGTGTGAAACCTTCGGTTTTTGGAAAAAGAGAGATAACTGGAATGAGATATTTTCTGGAATTAGAGAAATTGCAGATGAACCTAATCAAGATAATTTAAGTCAGTTTAAATTGACAATTCACCTTATTTTAAAAAAGCTTTCATGCATAGGAATTATGAACTTTAAGTGGTAATTTGAAAGCAATGGATTTACAGTGAACTTGGGTGAAAAAGAAGTTTCCCCCCTCATAAGAATATTCACAAATATTTGATTTGAATGTTTGTTAATATTTTCCTCTATTGTTATTATTCAATCTTCCCCAAAAGGAAAAGGAAAACCCAAAAATCTTCAACTAGAAAATATAACAATAAAATACTGGCAGTTGAAACCTGTGCTAAAGGATGATGACCTATAAAAGAGAGTAATTTCCAAATAATTGTTTCTGCTAAAAATTCCCATTTGTGTCAAAGGTTGATTATACTGCAGTTCATTATCTGAGAAGAAACCTGTTATTATGCTTACCTCCTACATTTAGTATTCCAAACTACTGACTATCAGAGAATATTTGGGGATTTTAATATGTGTAACCAAATTACAGATGTTAAACAAGTTACAAAACCTTTATTCCAAAAGACATCACTTACTCCAGCTACATCTGTTATATTTAAGGTTTTGGCATTGGAATGGGCTGCCTAGGGAGGTGGTGAAGTCACCATCTGTGGAAGTGTTGAAGTGTCAACTGGACATGGCACTGAGTGCTATGGTTTAATTGACATGATGGTGTTTGGTCAACAGCTGGACTTGATGATCTTGGAGGCCTTTTTTCACAGAATCACAGAATGGGTTAGGTTGGAAGGGACCTCCACGGGTCATCAGGTCCAGCCTCCCTGCAGAGTCTCCTAGAGCACATCCCTCAGGTGCATAACCAAACAACTTTTGACTATTTCTAGGAGGGAGACTCCACAACCTCTCTGGGCAACCAGTGCTTGGTCAGCTGCACAGTAAAGAAGTTCATGTTCAGTTTCTGCCCATTTCCTCTTGTCCTATTTCTCTGCACCACTGACAAGAGCCTGGCTCCACCCTCTTGACACCCTCCCTTCAGATACTGATAGACATTGATGAGGTCCCCTCTCAGTCATCTCTTCTCCAGGCTAAAGAGGCCCAGATACCTCAGCCTTTCCTCCTAAGTGAGGTGCTCCAGTTCCTTAATCATCTTCATAGCCCTCTTCTGGACTCATTCCAATAGTTCCAGGTATCTCTTGTACTGAAGAAGCCAGAACTGGACACATCACACCTGGTGAGGTGTTGCTAGGGCTGAATAGAGGAGCAGGATCAGCTCCCTCACCTGTAGACAATGCTCTTCCTAATGCAGTCCAGGATTAGACCCCTTATACCAGTTTTACCTACCTTCATGATATTTTTATGGGTATTAAACTTGTTAAATACTCAACATGGTATACATAAACTAGAACTTGCCCTTTCAGAGCACTGGCTACATTTTCCATCATTAGTTAATTCATAACCTTGTACAATCTCCTCAATTAGACCTCTGTTTCCCTCTTGGTATTGCTGACTAAGGAGACTATTTCGATTATTACTTTCCTGTGAAAAATTTATTTTACCAAAATGCACTGTTTGTGTTTACAAAGAGCTGACTTCTTAATAAAGAGGTTTGAAAATAAACCAAAAATGTTAAAAATTTACTTTGAAAATCATGTGGACAATGCTGACTGAGAGAAGTGAAACTACAATAAATTGGATGCCTTGTGAAATGGGGATTCAGGCTAGTTCCCAGAATGCTTTTTATTGATGTCCATGGCTTGTGACTCAAACCTCCTTTATAAAGGCCTTTGTGTATGACATTGAATTCTTGGGGATCCACCTCTTCAGATTTGCTAAGACACAATTCCCTGCCTTCCTCCCCCAATTTTTCTTGAAAAAGATGTAAGCTATTCAGGATGTTTCTGACTTTGTTTTGTATGTGAAAACAGTTGTCAAAATGTGGATCTCTGCTACTCCCTGTCTTATTTATTTAAGGGGAAGAAGAGAGAGAAGAGGAAGGGGAAGAGAGAAGAGGAAGGGGAAGAGAGAAGAGACAACCAGTCAATGGGTGTTGAGTCTTAAATGGAGCAGGGACACAGTAGTTTTGACAAATTATGAAAAAGCTGTTAGGATGAGAAAAGGAAAGAATGTAATGACTGTACTCTTATCTATCTTTGATCTATTTTTACAGTCAATTTAGCTGAGCTAGTGCTGACCACAATCTAACTGTAAAAACTAGTAATAAGAGCCCATGGTCAGCAGGCATTCTATTGTCTGAGGTTAATTCCAGACCAGTTCACATAAACTAATTTCTGAAGTCTGTTTGCTAAAATAGTGGATTTCAAGTGTGCATATAAATCTTGTCTGATATTTAACAGTAGATTTTCAGAGGAGCTCAGCTATCATATGGGATCCTCAAAGGAATTTTTGAGAAATGCTAAAAACAATGAAGCATTGGAATCTAAATAGTAAGCACCAGAGCAGAAAACGTCTTTGAAAGAAAGGTATGTTCACATTAAAAGAAAAAAAAAAAGGAATTGTAAACTTAACATTTTTTCATTACTCATATTTGACACAATCTTTGAAATGGAAAGCTAGAAAGATGCAAGAAAAAAATAATTTGTTTCTTTTCTGTCTGGTAATTTACAGTCATTTACTTTGCTCAAAGTATAACAAAACATGCTGTCTCAGAGTATTAGCGTTCTTAAAGGCTTTAATGAATAAGAAATATATATGCTAGCTACAAATCACTAGAGGATTAGAACTCAAACCTCTGATATCGATAAAAAAGGGGAATTACAGCAAAACATCAGTAAAAGACATTGAACAACTCTAGGGAGGAGCCAGATAAATAAAATGTAACAAGTGTGCTGAAACCATAAATTTCTAGTAATTATATAGTAAATGTAACTTAATGCTCCTGAAATAGTCAGTGAAAATTCTAGAAACCTGAAAATGCTTAGAAGCTGAAATCTAGCTTAAAATAGCACAGCACTGATTCCCATTTTCTTGTTCAAAATAAATGCCATTTGTACAATTGTCAGTTTCCTAATGAATAAAATTTTAGAACCCATTTTCAGACATTCCTTGCATGCTCCATTCCATGTACAATTGTCAGGGAAATTCTGATTTTTTTCTGCACAGAATTAAGAAAAATCTACTAGAGGATATTGTGAAATATCCTTTCTTCAAAAACACATTGTCTCCTGGCTGTCTGTTCCTTGAAACTTTGAGGGACCTGTGAGATTTGCTGTGGCAAAAGGTTATCCAGGAACCTTAAGAAAGATGTAAACATTTCTTCATTTTTCAGGCACTACCTAGAGGCACATAATTTTCTATCACAACAAATAAAGCTCCTCTATTTGTCATTGGACAAGGCAGATATATTTAATCAGAATCTGTTTTCCCAAAGACCTCCTGGGAAGCTGAGAAAGGAAAGCCTTTTCCTCATGGAAATGTACACAATAATCTCCTAAGTGTCTCTTTTGAAAATGGCCTGAAATTACAAAAGGTACAGCATTTTTTCCACCCATCTTTGTATTTCATATAGTTGGAGGGTACCTGCACAGCTAGGGAACAATAGAACCACATCATGTTACAACAGCTTTATGCAGTCAATATAATTATCAAGTTTAATAATGCTGGCAGTTGGGATGGCAGTAGACAAAAAAGCTCTGTCTTTGTGCAACAGAACCATTACAGCACTCATTGATTTCAGTCGATAACTCTTAGGGACTTACATTGTCAAGGAATATTGCTTTTCTTTTTCCTTTTAAAACAGTTCACTTTGATTTCTTAGGCTAAAACTGACATAGGGTTTTATATAGGTGGCAAAATTTTGCGCTTATGTCCAAGGTGGGGTGCCAGCTGTTGCAGCTCCTAGAGAGAATTAGTATCCATAGGAACCTATAGTACTTTGCTACTCCTTGACCAAACTAATATATAAATCATAAGTCTTTTTGCAGGTGCAGAAAAATCAGTCTTACATAAAAATTTTCTTGTTGTACACTGTCTCCCTTGTGCTGTTTTAAATGCTACATAAAGATATACCAAATGCTATTAACTCTACAAGATAACCTTTGAAATAAATGAACAGGAATGTAGTGGAATAAGAAAAAAATCTGAAATTATGCTGCATATCTCATCAAACAATTAAAATGCCATTTTAAAATGCAGAATACTAATTAAGGGTTTTGTGGAAGTCTTCCAAGGCAATGCAAGGAAACTGTAAAAAGCAATTCTAATCCAGTGCTTTCAATAAAGTAATAAAAATAAGGCCAGTTATTAGTAAGTAGTCCAAGGTCATAAGCCATATTTTGGTGATCTGCAGGTGCTCAGGCCTTTTAGTGACTGGTAACTAAAGATTATTATTCTGTGATAAATCTGCAAAAACAGATTTAATTTTGTCACATGCATGCAGTCATAATTTCCTGCTTGTTTTCCTGTGGAGAGACACTGAAAAGAGATTCTTTTTTACATGCTGAAAAAGGTTGATTTATTATATCTTAGAGCAAAAAAACCAACCAGATTACTTTACGTTTAGTGATCATTCAACTTAAAGGAAATTGTAAAGGAAATAACATTTTCATATGTGGGTCCTACCACTTTAGAAGAAAAGGCAATACAAGAATACAATGAGTCATTACTCTCTGAGGGGTAAATACAAATTGTTTATGACAAGTAGGTAAGTGTTTTCATTACAGGGCAGCATCTAGTTGTTAGCTTCATTTTCCATGATTGAGAAAAGGTAAAACAACTTTTAAAATAAATTATTGTTATTTCAATGTAATGATTTCCTGATACTCTCATATTATTATTTTAATTTTTCATATTTAATCTTTTCCCCAAACAGTAGTAACTAAACACTGAAATAAAACTGTACAGTTTTGGGAGCATTCTCGTTATGTAAATTAGCATGAGTTAAAGATTCTTTTACATCACAAATATTATTGTTAATAAATTGACAAATTGTACTTTTATGCATGCCTGCTATATATATATATAAGAGCAGACCGTTCCATTGCTATTTTTGGAAGCATCTCCTTCCTTGTTAATTCAGGAATAAAAGGTCATATATAAAGCTTAGTCATTAAATTTTATTTATTGATACAACCAGATTTTGTCCCTAAAATGTCCTTGTTGGTGATCCTAGACTTGAAAAGATGATGACTAAAATATAACCCTTGCAAGAGCAAATAGTATAAGTAACACGTATAAATCCATAGGTGCATACAGTTCCTGACAGATGTGACTGCATCAGCAGCCCTGAGCTGCTCTTTATGCATTTTCCTAGACATTTAGTGTAAGAAGTATTTAATCCAATTCAACCTACTAGGTATTTCTATGAAAACTAAGAAGCTGGACTAAGAAACAGAAATCAGTTGTTTGTAGCCACATATAAATGGATTTTTCATTTCAGCAGGCAAACAAGCCAAAATAAAACATCCCCCTTTACTCTCAATTTTGGGAAATAAACTGCTTTTATTTATAAATCTTTTTCCAAAAGAAACAAACCTTCATTTCACTGCCATCTCCCCCCACAATTAAAGAAATATAAGTAAAGTGAAACAGTGAACTCTTTCAGATACAAAACACTATGTTTCTTTTTAGGTTTTCTGAGAAATTTAGAGAAAAATATAAGGCCATATTCACAAAGCAGCCAGAAGAGGACGAAAAGAAATTTTACACTCCTTTTTTATCAACTGCATACTAGTAAGAGTACTCTAACTGAATTTTCTTACTTTAGTGTTCGAACTCTCACTCTCACTTCCCAGGAGGCCCAACAGGTTAAAAACGCATTGAGGAACCAGGGGAGAAAGTCTCCTTAATCTCCCATGTCTAGTCTCTTGTGTCTTGTATAAAAAATTGAATATTTATTATGTTTAGGAACGGAGGCATCTTCTTTCCAAAGAGGAACAGCCTGGACTCATTCTCACTTTCTCATTCTGTATTCCAGTGACTATTTCGGTATTTTATCTGAAAGACAAAAAATTCAGAAGGAGCAAAATAGGAGATTTACTGGTTAGCATAACCTGTATAGAAAATGGACAGATTTAAGACTTAGTAAAATATAATTCAAGACTTTATCTTGACAAAAAAAGAATTAAAGGATATGTGTGCCATAGGCTCTATAGAATTCAGTACTCTACATAAACCCATTCTTTATCTGAAGGTAAGGACTGTATAAATTACAGGTTAAAACTGAGTTATTTTAAAGTAAAGAATGCATTTATTTAGAGAAGTAACACAGGACCCCATGGTAAGGAGAAATGTGAGAAAATTCAAAATAAGTTATCCAAGACTCTTGGATTCAGATTAGCCTCATATCTATAGCCTATAACATAACATAAATGGAGAAATAACAGTATAATTAATCTATCAGACATATGGCAAAATATCTGATAGATTACCTGTGGGAATTAACAAGTGGGAGAACATAAGAGCAAGAAGTGCACCATAGATAGTAAACTGACTGAAAAACAGCTGGCAACTGACAGACCTGAGAAGGGGATAATCAAGCCAGGATAAACTACTGAAAGAGTTAGTCAAGGATTAGTCATGGTACAGATCTTGTTTCAAATTTTCATTACATTTCATGCAGACAAAAAAAGTAAATGCTAGCTGATTAAATTAGTAAAACAATATCAAGCAAACCACAGCATGGTACAGAAATGGGTAATATGGGATTGTGTAACACTAAAGGAGAAACAAACATTAAAGGAGGAACAAAAGTAAATTCTGATCTCAACAACTGGAAGAGAAAAAACAGTGTGGTGCAGCTGGGTGATTGTTGACAGCTATGTGTCACATCCATCAAAGAGCAATTGCAATTCTAAGATGTATGTGATGAGGTCCCCAGAGTATCCAAAGCCATATGAAGTAAGACAAAAAGGTCTTGTCTTGTTTAATTTAGTAAAATGAACTGAGATGTGATAAGATTGCTCTGCATAAATATATGGAGAGGTTAGGCGTAAACACAAAATAACAGGAAAAGATATTTAAAATAAACAACCATGTTGACCTAAGAAAAATATTTCTAGATGGGCAATAAATACATTTGGGTTGGAAATTCAAATTCGTAATCATCAGAGCCAGAATACTCTGTGATGACTTTCCAAGAGGAGTAGCAAGGGCAATAAACCAAACTAGTTCTAAGATGAAGCATGTTTCAGAAATAAAAATGTTATATATAAACATCTGTTTCAACTAATGCTTGCCAAAACACAGACAAGTATCCAATAAAACCTTGCCTAGTATTCTTGCCAAATTGCCCAGTGAGTTGCAGGAGAACAGAGATTTTTAGGATCTGTGAATGAGATGACTCCTCTCTGACAGCTATTTTGGAACTGGAGACTTCAGAATCATTGAGAGCTTGAGATGTTTATCTGCTTTTCAAAATTCAAGAGCAACCTGCTATTTCAGGAAGTTCGATGTTGCAGAAGAAAAAAGGGATTTTCTATTAGTCAGATAGGAGAATGAAGATCATAATTATTTGTTTTGAGCATCAGACTCTGAAAGTTACCCTCTTCTACCTACTTAACAGAAGCTGAGAGTTTCAGTTATCATGTGGGATAAAATTCCTCCACTTGACTGCCACTCAAAGTGTAATAGAAAAGGCTGCAGCAGTTTAGATTTGGCAACGAAGGATAATCCCTACACAGAGCAAGAACATTTGGCCAAATTTTCTATGTGTGACAGAAATTACATCCGTTGATAGGCCTACAAAAGTTTTCAGGTAGTAAAAAATACAGACATTGAGCAAACCTTTAAACTCTTTTCAGCAAAGCCCATTGCAGAACTGACCATGGTCCCAAGGGACAGTGGCAACAAAATACTTACAGAATCAGGTCTGAATATTTTGATAGTCTAGAGCTCCTCTCAAGGAAAAACAGCAGAATTTTGTTACATTGGGATTAGGTCTTCACTGATGTAAAACACTGATCAGACTTAGTTCTGCTATTTGCTGAGAGGACCTGGTTTTCCAGAGAACTGGACAAGGTGGCTTTGCCAGTCATAAAGTCAACATCTATACCAGCATAATTCTGCAATGGAAACCATACCATTCAGGAATGGTCCTAAGATGTGTTAGTACAGAGTGTCTCAGGAACTGAATGATGTTTAAATGTTTAAGGCCCCTCCCAGCCCTAAACATTCCATGGTTCTATGATGTTTTGCTTCTCATATTGTTAGTTTGGATGGCAGCTTTCTAAACATTAATTTGGCTTTATTACCATAGGTGCAGCACTGTGTTCTCATGACATTAAAGAACATGGCCCAAAGTATGTTGTCTGAAGTTAAAAGCTAATGAAATATTCAAATATAATCTCTAGAACCATGGCATACCATAGTCTTTATTTTCCTACCATAGAAAGATATTGTTATGTTTGTTCATATTGAGGGAACTTATGACTTTCCAATAACAGGTTTTTACTCTTTTACATTCATTGGAGTAAAATTAGGGCTAATTTTACATGACGAATTCGATGAAGGCAAAGTACTTGCACAATTTATGTGCAAGTCATTAATATAGGACTTCATTAAAGGATTGTTTGCATATGATGCTTATAATAAGACATAATAAATATGAGAGTGAATATACTAAAACAGGTTAGGAGCAATTGGATGACAGTAATCAAAATTTACTGCTGACCATTTTTTCCCTTAAATCAAAGGTGAACTAGAGGTAGAGTTTGATGATTCTTTGTGATTAGTGAATTTCAGTGCCTTAAGTAGACTTGTTTTAGCTCTCATACACAAGTAGGAGTGCTCATACACAAGTAGCCAGCTGCTGCGCTTCAACTGTGTAGTAACTTTAAAAAAAAACAAGGATTTTTTTTTTTGCTCTCTGCCTATAGCAAAGAGACATTTTCAGAGAAAAAATGGAGATGACAGAAATGTCACATCAGAAGCAGACTGCCAGTGTACTTTGCTATGAATTCTGATTTTTTAATTCAAACCAGAGAAAAGAGTGATTAAAAAAAGACAGGTAAAAAAATAAGATTTCTAATAGTAAAATTATATAACTATGCTATATACAGAGTGACAAATAAAGTCTAAAACATGAAATCTAGGCACAGTCAAAAGCAAACTTTGATTTCAACACCTAATTCTGAATAAGGCAGTACATAAAGGTTCAACTCCAGAGTGCATGTAAAGTGTCACACTTTACAGAAAGATGTAGGTAATAAGTAGGAAATATAATATAAAAATCAGGTAAGACCAAATGTAAGATCAGCAGCCATAATATACTAACTACTCACCTATCAAAAACTCAGCACATTTTAGAGGAAAAAAAAGGGTCTTTATTCAAGAGAGCTTGATCAGCATTTTAGCATGTGGTAGGTTACCACTGGCCAGCAGCCAGATGCCCACCCAGCAGCTCTCTCACTCCCTTTCCTGAACTGGAAGATGGAAATAAGATGGAAGAGATTGTGGTCAGAGACAGTGAGATCACTTACCCTTTACCATCATGGAAAAAAAAGGGTTAAGTGAACTCCTTCATTCCCAGTTCCTCTACCCACTGCCCTGAATCTGGAGTGGCACAGAGGGATGGAGAATGGGGTTTGCAGACAGTCTGCAAAAGTTCCTTCTCTGTCACTCCTTTCTTCTCACACTTTTCCTCTGTGGGAGTGTGGGTAATCTCCAAGGGCTGCAGTAGCTCAGGATAAACCAGCTCTGGTGTATGTCATCCACAGGCCATCATTTCTTAAGGTAATATCCACCTTCTCTGGCATAGTCCCCTCACTAAGCTGCAGGGGATTACCTCCTTCCCTGTGGTCGGCTCCAGAAGCTGTGGGGGAATCTGTTGCAGCACTTGGACCACCTCATCCTCTTCTTCTCTGACCCTGGTGCTTGCAGGGCATAATTACATGGAAAGAAATTGTGTCTATATGTTGTTATGATAAAACACTAAATAAAGTCCAAGAATTATTCATTTTTCAGATCTGTTTTATTAACAATGTAATGTGCAACAGCATACTATAGAAGAGGGTAAGCCTAATAAAACTTGAAATTTGAAATCTGAACAAGTCTAAACTCCTGATCAAGCCTATTAGGCGGATGAATCTGCCAGATGGTCTAGAAGATGGCAACGTACATTTAGAAAAAGAACCTTCATGTGTGAAATGTTAATTTTATATAAAACAGCCCAATATGTATTTGTCTTGCTTCAGTTAATCTAATTAGTATGGAGAAAAAATTGTATGATAGAAAGCATTCTCAACACAATGGTAAATAAAAGTCAATAATCTAAAAATTGCAGTGATATTCAAATATTCTCTTTCTGTGAATTAACAAGAAAAATTTTGTCAGATTGTTTATCTTTTCATAAAAAACCTTCATCGTTGTTGTTTGATGATGTTAGGGGTATGAATAGAATCATGAATCATAAAATAAATTGAGGGGGTTTTTTACAGTGGACAGAAACAGAGAAGGTAAATTTTTTATACTTTCTGTAGTGCAATTAACCATGTGTCAAACACTGTTAGACACTGTTTACATTCTTTAAATTCAGAGGTAGATGAAAACCTCAATGGAGTGAGGAATATCAGAGGACCATACAGCTTAATCCATGTCACTTGAGATTGTGTGTGTATTCTCAACACAATAGCCAGTATTGAGACAGAAGAAAGAGAAAGTGCTCTCTCTACTCTTAGTTTTTCTCTCCATTAAATCTTCATCCGAAAATATTCAAAGTAATGCCTCAGTGTCACACAGGCTTTGGGATAACCTCCGGCACAGTGACAGGTGAATGTCACGTAACACGGAGAAAGTCTGCGTAGAACTATTTGATATGAGAAAAGCTTGCGAGGTTTAACAATTGATTATGAGGCTTAACCATCTTTGGGAATACTGGCCTCTTATTCTTCATCCACTGCTGCTTTGAGATCTCTTTCTAGGACTCCAAATAAATCTGAAATTTCCTACATTGCAGAGAAGACACACTGCAGTGATGCTTTAGGATTTTAGCTTTCATATTTTTCAGATCCTGTATTCTTTAGTGTGTAACTCTAAAACTTCATACAGCCTGTTAGTTTCTGTTCTCCCATTCTGGTTGGACATAACAAATCCTCTCTAGGCCTGAGACTTAAGGACACCTCACTGTCTCAGGCCCTGAAATATGTAAACAAAGCCTCTAAAAGGGGGAACAAACTTGGGGTAATGACTTCATTACCTGAAATTGTAATTGGAGAATTAACCCCAACATGCAAATGGACCAAACTTATAAAAGTGTGAAAAACTTGTGACCCATTATCCATTTTGGGTGTAGCCTTGCTGAAGACTTTTGACCGCCCAAAGTGTACCTGAAGGCCCTTCAATAAATACCCGCTTTTATCCTCTTGTTTTGTCTAGCCTCTCTTTTCAGGTAGCCCCAACAAGGCATCAGCTCTATAAAACTCAGAAAAATACAAAACCAGGACTGTTTATATTAAAGACAGGAATAATGTAAAGGAAGACTTGTCTTTTTTTGACTCTGATCCTTGTCTTCCGTAACCTTGGCAGGAGGAAGAGCTAGGTTAAACTGTTTGATTCAAGTCAGCTATGTGGACTGAAAAAAGTCACCTCATTTAAGCTTCTCCCATCTGTGTGAATGAATGGGCATGCCAAGAATGAAAGCCTCACTGCACACTTGGAATGTCATCAGCATCAGTATCCGCATTTTGATAGCTGTTGCTATCAAAACTGAGTGACAATTGAGTGTGTGTAAAGGACCTGAAGGAGAACCCTGGCTTTACTAGAGGGTACAATCCCATGAAGCTGGCCTGCAGCAATGTTCCTCATGCTACAAACCTGGCTGATAAATAAAAGTTTCTATGTTTAACACAACACTATAGCTGCAGAAAGGTATTCTACTCCAAAAGAAAAGGTCAATATATGTATTCATGTGCACACACATGTATACACACACAGAATGTATATTCTGGGGATTTAAGACGTTTCACTTGAGATGATGGCACTGCTCCAAATGTTTCTGTTCCACAAGAAAATGGGTCATGAGTTTCTGGTTTAGTGCCTGAGAATATTCAAATGTTAATTTACTTCCAAATTTTGAGCTGTAAGTACGAGAAATCCATTAACCTTGTAAATCTTATTCTTTTTCTTGGAAATTTAGTTTCTTGCATTCAAAAAAGGGCACTAGCCATGCATTAAATCTTGATAGGTTTAATTCATATTTTTATATATTTTCCTATTTGACTTTAAGCATTACTTTTCTTGATGATAAGCCCTATGAATATTATTATAAAAACAGAACAAATGACTTTGGGAAAAGATTATGCAATTTGGCCTTCTGAAAACTGTGGGATATTGTTACAGTACTTTTTTTTTGGAGGGGGAAAAATTAACTTCATTTACACTAGGTAGCAGTATGTGGATGCACCTCTGATGTAATGAAACCAGAGGACAAAAATCAACTTATTAAAAATCATACCTCCTTTTAAGAAACATACCTTGTCTGGCTGTCAGTTCATACAAGTGCAACAAAATACAATTTTTAGAAATGCTAAATTTTATTAAACAAAGTGTCATATTTCAGTCCTGTATCCCATCTTGATTCATTGAAAATTTCCCCTATGTGCTGATCCATGCCTTATTTCTGAGAATGGAACATAAAAGCAAGAGTTTAGAAGAAAAAGAAGTACCTGCATGCAAGACAACATGGCAGATGAGAAATGCTCTGAGCCACTATCCCCCAAGCAGAGCACTATTCCCACTCTGCAATTAGTGTTATCAAATCTGACCTGGGCAATTCATAGAGCATTATGAAATTTAAATTCCACATCTACATTACAGACCAGAAGTTGCCTACAGGCTTAGCTTGAAACTACCAACTGTCGACTTTGCTTAGCAAGTAGTTCATCCTAAAAGCTGGCTCTGGATAATCTATACTGATTGACTCAAAAAGGAGAAGGAAAAGGTGGATTGTATGTGTTATATTTCAGAATGCCCTCAGGTATACATATACATCTAGAATACACAGAAACCCCAGAATTCCATCTGGCCATGCTGCCTCAGGGGGCACACACCTTGAACTATTTGTAACAAGGTTGCATGACTGTCAATAAAGAATCCTGTGGTATTTCCTAAAAAGTGAAAGAAAACAAGGACTTTAAGATAGTTAGGCATTCCTATATTAAGTATTTTTTCAATGTATTTAAAAATGTGTTCTGATTCCCTACAGAAATTATTCTTTCTTTTTTTTTGCCTTATTAATTTGTTCCAATCCAGAACCACTTCTTCACAGAATGAAGAGATTTGGTTATCTGCAATAATGGCCCCTAAAACATATCATCACGCTTCAGAAGGAACCTGTTACTCCTACTCACCTTTATCATTCATGCCTAGGTGTTTCCAGATGAGCTGACACTTTGGAGGAATTCAGTAGTCACAGACTGCCTCCAGCTCAGTCAGGCTCTTCAGTTACTGTGTTTGTGTGGCATTTCTGGGATCCACAAGGAGATCTTCTTAGTATCCCAGCCATTGTGAAGTAAACGGCACTCAGCTCCTGCACCCGCCTCACCTCCCCAGCTCCATGTTGTATCCAGCTACAGAAATGTGCCCCTTTTTTTGGAGATGTCTTTTTTTTTCTTTTTTTTTTTCTTTCTGTTGGTGGGAGTCCTTCTTTTGCCATTGTCTCTGCTGTCATCTCAGGCCTTATTTGTTTTATGAGAAGTGCTGTGGGTGCCAAGATAGCACTATGGCTATTTGTATGGGCCATGCTTCTCTTGCAAATAGCAAAATTCTAGCAAATTCCAGACTCAGGATTTCAAATACTGGAAACAGATACAAGTATATCTTGCATGCAAAAGGATAATGAGCCTTATTATATCAAGTCCTCAGCTTCTGCCTGGTCTGAAGAACATCTTTCATAAAATAATACAGTCCTGATATGAGGTTCTTCTATATTACGAAATTCATTGGTTCTCTGAAAAATTGCCCCAATTTACTTATCTTTGTAACTAAAACCTGTTAAATTTTGTCCCCATATTTTAGATTTAATTTTCAATATTTGAATCTAGTCTTCCCTGAATGATGTTTTGTGACCAATTAAGGTGTGATCTTCAGTCACAAATCTGTTTTTCATGTATTTAATTGGTCAAATGGTTTGATGTTTGAATAAACTCAGTAGTTCAAAATTCCTAACACCCGATATAAGGCATACAGGTCAGAATGTAGAAGGGTTTGCAGATCCTAACCATGCAAACAGGTTACACTGGGGTTTGGGCTGCTGGCATTTTTGGGGGGCTTTTAAGGATGTGGGAGTGGGGGAGACTCCTTATAGTCTATTGACAACCTTTTGAAACTACTGATTCCCCAAATGAAAAAAATGTGAATCATCAATATTTTTTATAATTGTAATGTATTTTAGCTATTTCTGTGACTATTCTTTTGTTTATTCAGTCAAGGACCAACCCTATTTCTGGGGTTCCCAAATCATTCTAGCAGTTTCTGTTTACCAGAATACACTCTTTCATTTCATGTTCAATGCTCTTTACAGCAGACACATTATCTTCCACTTGGGGTTTATAAAACACATGACCTTACTTCAGTGCACAAAACAGACTGGTTTTTATTATTGATTTATGACCTGCATTGTTAATTATTCCTTTAATATGTTATTTCAAAGTTGTAACAAGAACTTTTTTTTCTTTTTGATAGGCAATAAGAGCCTGGATAAACTCATCTGAAAATTTCTGTCAAGAGTAGTCAAAAAAAATCCCACAAGTAAACTGCTGATTTTTCAAAATTTTATTGTATTTATCCTTTTCTCCAGCGGTAGCACCACAGGTGCTTTGACTTCTCAGTAAATATTACATAATCCAGAATTAATAAATCCATGCACTCATTTCACCTGGTTTTACTTGCTCTTTAACAAGAAAAGCAACACACACGAAAGCATATTATAAGAAGTTTTCTGAAATTAAAAAAAAAGTTATGGAAGAAAATTATAATGCATTACAAAAATACATTTCATTTATACACTTCAGTTAAATCATTGATTCACTATCAAGACTTTTTCAGCTACACTGCCAATTGCCGGGAAGCTACAGGATATCTATGAGGATCCACTCAGATAGCCTTTGGGTTGGGATAAAAAGTTTACCAGAATTACACTTAATGGTTGGTACTGTAGTAAAGTTATAACAATATTAAACAGAGATATCAACAAACTCCTGTGAAATTATGATGTGTTTAAGTATGAGACTTTTCTGAGCAAAGCAAACTGGTGTTCCTAATAAAAAAAAAAAAAAATGTTTTTCAACAGTACTGAGAATTTTTCTCTTGGAGGCAGGACCATTTTAGTAAGAATACACAAATCTTGAATTCTAAAGCTTTCCAAATTCTTTCCCTGCTTCCCACCCAACTGTTAATTTCCACAGTGACAAAGAAGACTGTTAAAACTATTGTAATCCACAAACAGGCCTTTAAACTGGCATAAACCTGTTTAACTCATTTGAAGTTGATTTAAACCTGTGACAGAAAAAGACCTAGTCCAATATTTTTAAGACATTTTAGGCTCCCTTTTTATGAACACTGCCTATAAGTATTTGCCTATCAATATCATCCTCGTTTATTCCATGACATTTTCATGTCATTGGAAAAATAGTCATTGCATAATTCTGCTGGAAATACTTGCAACTGCTTATTTGTTTACAGACTTATTTTACTGTTCGAACAAGGCTATCACTACTACTACTAATGGTTATTAGATCACTACTTATAAAACTTGTTGAACAGACATATAAAAAGCTGGGAATAGATTATGTCATTCCAGTCTCTCTAATTCAAACACTAAAGTTGTGAAAATAGACAATATTCAAATGAAGCTATGCTAGCCTACACTAGCTGTACCCAAAATTTCACAATACAATCATTTTTTCCCATCGAAGGAAGAAATAAAACCTAAAAAAATTAGGTGACACAGATCAAAATGAATTGCTGGTCTAGTTTTGCTATACAGTTAGGTGAAGCAGCTATCAACCCAGTTCAAATAACCACCTAATCCAGGTTTAGTACACTTTCTCTACGGCCAAAACAGCTTTTTCTCTTTGGCTACCACAAAATAAGAAACTAAGAAACAGTTACCTAAGTCCTCAAGTATCAGAGGATAAGAGATATTTTGAATGACACCTTTTCTAAAATATCTTGGAAGAGTAAGAGAGGAAAAAGACAAAATTGCAATTGCTTTTCACAGAATGAAAGCCTTTAACTTACCACTATTTCTGTTCCTCTGAATTTAGGGAGAGTTTATCATTGTCTTTAATGGGAGAAGAGATGAGAAAAGGCTTAACAAGTCTGAAAACTCAATCTATAATATTTTTGATGGTCTAATGGAATAGGGAGAAAAAATTCAGGCTGAACTAGATGTGATGATGCTAATAAACAGGAATAATTTTGAGAATCTGTTGGGGTAACAGGTGTTGAGTTAAACAGAAAAGAGTTAAACAGGAAAGAGTTAAACAGAAAGCAACATCAGCAGTGCTGGCAGCAGCAGCAGCATCCCTGATCAGTGTGTACCTGAACCAGTGAGGTTCTACGTCAACATAGAACAGCACACCATCTCCACTAGTCCATGAAGAAACTCGGAACTGTACACGCTTCACGCTCTACTAGCTGTGGCTTTGGAGAGAACAATAGAGGATTTCAAGAGGATCGATTTGTTGTGGAACTGTGGTTAAGCCTGTGCATTGTAACCAAGGGGGGCTCTTGGGAGTAAAGATATTTATACTCATGCTTCTGAATAAAACTTTATATTCGCTTGCATGTCTTCTGGTGGGTCTCATCCCTTCATGTATCACAAAAATCAATAGAGAAAACCCTCCCAAGAACCAGGGAAACCATCAAGGCTGGGATATAAATGGCTGGGAAAGACATAAAACTTAAGAAAATAAATAGTCAAGAAAATAGAGACTTTCAGAAAAAAAGAAACAAAAAAAAACATGTAAAAGAATAAAGTACAACATATTTGTGAAAATGATGCAGTATACAAAGTAAAGCAAAAGCTAATAGGATGGAGACCTAAAGAGAGTACTTTAAGCTTTCATTTCATAAGTCTTGAAAGAATAAGCTAAGAAACATGCTGAGGTAAAGTAGAAAAGAATGTTTGATACCACAGTCAGAATTCATTTTTTCAGAGAAAGAAAATTATATTTTGCTCTCTTGCTGAGGAAGTGTCTCAAACCAAAACCATAATTTTCTGAACAAGTATAATTTCTCTCACCTTATGTAAGATTGTAAAAGTGTATCTAGCTTATGTTCATTGTTTCAGCTTTTCTTACAGTCAATATCTAGAAGTGAGCACTGTGAAGAAGTGATTCATTCATTCAATCCATGACTAAGAAACTCAGAGGGTTTCTTGGACTAAGGAGGTTCTTGATTCTGCCCCCCAGTCTGATGCCTCTGAGCAATAAAGATGGTCTAGACAACTATGCTATTATTAGAAAATTTTTTGACTAAGTAAAGGATAGGTGAGATGAGCCTATTCATTTCCAAATTTTTACTTTCAAGAAATTTAGATGAGATGTCCAGATATGACATTTAGAAATCAAACAATTAGACAACTAAAAAGAGGGAGTGGAAATTCATGGTCAGAGCTACAATTCACAAACACATTTTAAATAACTCTGGATGTGAAGCAGATACTAGCTCTACTATTTTTAATCTGCAAAGATATTTTATATAAGAATTCCCAGTTTAACATGTCTTAGATTTTGTCCAATTAAGAACAGAGCTGAGCTTAATCTCGAGTGAAGATTTCAAAAAATAAAAGTAACTAGTTAACCCAGATATAAAGTCTTGGAAAAAAAATATAGAAAAAGAAAGAACATTTTGTTTTTCTTATTGTCTTACAGAAATTTTGCCAGTATCTCCATGAAAATATATTGTATTTTAGAGGTGGTTTATCTTCTAGGTGATCAAAATTAAAATTATTATAATTTGTAACTCTATGGTTAATTATACATGCCTCTATGCCTCTATTTGCCTGGATGTTTACTCAGTTATAATCAAGGAGTTTTCATTGACTTTTAAAGGATATCTTAAAAAAATAATAGACCATATGTATTTAACATTATGTGAAATTTATAGCTATCCTCAACTCATAAAAAAATGAGTTTAAGCCACACAAAAATGGTGCAAAAAGTCTTCCTCTATCATAGATTTTCCCATAGAGCAGATTTTATTTTCATTCAGCCTAGTGTGTAGCTCTAGAGTTGTGGAAGGAATGAATAGCATGAGAAAACTGTGAGCAAGGGATTTACTATTCTAAATGTACTAAAAATTGCCACAAAGAAGACAATATGGGAAATGAGGTATATATAAATACTACTCGGTTTTTCTTACATATCCTGTATATTTTAACACAACCCTAAAATACCTCCAAAAATAATTTACTTCAAAATATATGACATATAAAATATAAGATATGGTCATAAGACAAATCATAGAATCATTGAATGTGGTGATTTGGAAGGGACCCATTCAGATCATCCAGCACCACTCCTGGTCCTGCACGAGACAGACCAAGAATCACATGATGGGCCCCAGCATGTTGTCCAAATGCTTAAAAAATATTATTACAAGAGTGTTTCTTAGGACACCTTATATAATTTACCTTCCTTTCAAGCCTATGTGGATAAAAAGCTGTATAACTCAGCTTTGTGAGCTATGTATATGTATTTATGTACATATTTGTAAGATTGTAAAGATATGTAAAGATTGTAAAAATCTTTATTAGTTCCCAGACCTTTACATAAATGTTCAGCTAATATATAAGCCAGTTTTATTCTGCCCATGTGGTTATGACTAAGCTTGACTCATGATAGTGACAAATATTTCCATAACAACTAACACAGTCTGAAATGGGAAAATGATAAAATGATGAAAAAAGTTTATCCAATCCAGCAGCTTGACAAAATAAACAGCATGACAGAATGTTCATTTGCTTCATATAATTCACTGAGTCCTGATTTGGCAGCTGTTGTCAACCTAGCAGAAATGGCATACAACCATCCCCGAGCTTCTTTATCAGTAAGATTTAAGTTATCAGAGTGGGATTTTTTTCATTATTGTCTGGACATCAGCTGGTGTTTCTCACATTGCAGCATATTCTGGTGCAAAATAAGCTAGAGTTGAAATTCAAATAATGGAGCAAACTGACTAGTCTTTTTCAAATGTTTTAGACCTACCAGAGAGTTCATAGAACAAAAAAAACCAAAACAAAACCAGTAAACATAACCTGGATTAGGATGTGGCTTGGAGGATGAAATAAGCATTATGATAACACTTCTAAACACAGAAGGTTTTCTATGCTTACAGCATAGACTTTTCAAGGTCTCAGTCAAACAGATTTCCCAGAGCTTGTTCTCGATGCCTCATTCTGAGATCCCAGTGCCATGTTCCTTCAGATGAGACTCAAGCCTAGAGTGCAATGCAATATCTTCTCATACCATTGGTTTTGCTTTCTTCTCTCTCGAGAAGTGAGAAGAGCATAATGCACACCTAGATAAAATCAGGTCCAGTACAGACCACAGATCCATCCTACACCCCTAGTTCAGGTAGAGCCATAAAGATGCTTCTATCACCTGTCAGTTTTCCAAGCAAAGCAAGACCTCATTCACTTGGGAATGCAGTGACCTCTAGGAAGCTGTGTGCATTGGGAAAGAAAGTAGATCACTTGTGATCAACTCAGAACTTTTATTTGTACTTATGAATGTGTTGAGAAGCCTCTGAAGAGTCTGTGTTGTCCTTCCATCTGGAGGAAAAGGTGGCTGTATTACCAAGTTCTCATTTTGGAAAAGGAGACACCATGGCCATTGCATTTCTTTTATACTCAGATATTTTCAGTGAAAATATTTCTCACAAAGTAAAGGCTGCCTGACATTTCCTCCAGTAATCCTTTCTAAGCCTGTTCAAATATCAAGATCTGGTATCGGTTCAGGGAAAATTTTGTGGACATGAGAAGGGAGAGTTGAAACATTTCAGACTGAATGAAATTACAATTACTGAACAAAACAATATTATATATTTCACTGCCACTTTTTGCAAACATCTAGCACAAAATTAGCTGTATCTAGGAAGCTGAAATCTGGCAGAGATGAGCTACTTATAGGGGTGCTTTTCATCATGCTAGTAAAGAAGCTCTGATTAAGTCATAAAGAGCTATCTAAATAGAAACTGGCATATGCAAAATAGATTTAAAAACAGAATTCTTTATAATAACTACTTCTTTTGGATATCAAAGTGAAGATTTGACCCAATAAATGTCAAATACAGCAGGAGCTTATATGTGAGAAGTGTCAGATTGACTGTTGCATGAAACCATGTACAGAAAGTGTGTTTGTTAAATCTCCCACATTCCATTTAATATTTTTGACTGTAGTCTCATATAAAAATAACAGAAGATAACATTGATTAATATTTTAAGATCTTAACATATGCTATGGTAAAATAGAAGTTCTTTCAAATAATATAGTAATTCTTATCTCGAGTGGCAGAAGAGATTTTCTGAAATGTAAGTACTGACTCCAGTGCGGATGTTGCCAGCAGCTGGTATGTCCCCCGATCCTTTCTTCTCACCATCTACAGCTGTGCATTTGTTGCCATTGCCCAGTGAGCAATACATATGTTGCCTGAGAATTTAGAGAGGAAATAGGAAGCTGATTCCAACAACAAATGCAATTCATCATTTAATCACAGAATAATTGAGATTGGAGGGGGCCTCTGGAGGTAATCTTGTCCACCCCACCTGCTGAAACAGGATCATTTAGAGCAGAGTGCCCAGGACATTGTCTAGACAGCTCTTGAAACCTCCAAAGATGAAAACTCTACAGCCTAGGCAGCGTGTGTCAGTGCTCAGACACCCTCACAGAAAAAAAGACGTTAAATACATTTAATATACTTTTATTTTGAAAGGGAGAGAGGCTTACTTCTTTATGTTGAAGTGTTTTATCTCTGTGAAGGTTAAAGGATTGGTTGCTTTTGGAAAGGGATCAAGGACAATCTCTAGTTTCAGAGACTGACTCAACTGCTTTAAAATAGCAGTTTAACAATTGCTGCTGGAATTACTTTGGGATTTATTTTAGTGGTAAAATGTACTCAGTTTTCATACACATATAATCAGTATAGAATTTCAGTTATAGTTCAGCTTAAATTTAATGCATTGTTATTTTACCTCCACTAATAAAGATATAGTACTAAATTGAATTAACATATGCAGCCCATCATTGGTTTTAGATCCCAGGGAAACATCTCAGAGGAAGCTACAAAGAAACCCCAGTTTTCCACCCTGATCTATCTGTGTTTTGCTCTTCTTACAGGCGTTTCCAGACAATGGCTCATACTTGCTGAAACACAGTTCTCGTGACATATAATAATACTCAGCCTAAACCTGTACACAAATGACCTGCTCAACCATTACAGAGATGTTAACCATGAAATACCTACATAAGATGGGAATTTCTTTTATCCCCCGTGCCTAATGAAAAATAAATTTAAAAAAATGCATTATCTCATGTTGATTTTATTGTGTCTTGCATAATACTAACATACTTTTAAATTCTCCATCATAATGCCATCTTCATAAAAGGATGACATGGTATAAATTTTTTAATGAAATGTATATAACCCAGACATATCTCATTACTCACAGCATCACATCAACTGAAGCCTATGATGAAATTCCTATGCATTTCAGTGGAATTATATTATTCCACACTCTTAGTGAATTGCTGGATGTTGGACTCCTAACAGGTTTAATTTGTATCTAAACTACTTAGTTACCTGCCCATGTTCTGTGACACAAAACACATGTCCAGAATAATGCCTAGCAGATAAATAATGTTAACTTTTACCATTGAAAGGTCTTGAAAATGTAGTTTGTTATCTCATTGGTACCGAAATTATACTTTCAAATATAGGTATCATTTATGTATGCAGATATAGACAGACAGGTCTTAGAATGGAATAAAAAATTCTTTCTCTGTGCCATATCTGTAGGACCATAAATGTTAGGTTTGGAATAAGTAATTTGTAATAACTAACTTAGCAGATTTCTACTACTTATGTGACAGTCTCATCTTCAAGGCTTATTTAATATCTATGGACATATAAAGTAAGCATATAGCAAACATGGACTGCCAGGGATTCAGTTCAAGCTGACAACAAGTATTATTGTGGATAATAAGATAATCCTGCTTTTTAGGAGTGTAACCAAGGATCTGCATAGCACAGACCCCCAGTATGTTAGGTCCTTTTCTTGGGGAAATACATAGAATTTTTTTCTAAAAGGGCTCTGGGTTAAATAATTGAAACATAGGAAGGCAGAAGAAAAAAGCAGACACAATAAATTATATGACTGGCAACAATGTTTTTATTCACATTTCTGATAGGGTGAAGGATAGTTAGAGCTAGTTGAAGATAGACTGAAAGAAAAGGAAAAAGGAAATGAGGGGAAGCTAAAGCAATGAAAAAGGGTAAGAGGGCAAATGAGGAAAACAAATTCTGAATGACACTGAAGATTAGAGCAAATAGCCAAATCAGATTAAATGGAAGCCTAGTCAAAATTATGCAGGGCTTTGAATGAACAAAAGTCCAAGCTTTGTTTGAGTCTGCAGCTAATATTAATAATGTTCCCTAGTGATCTTCTCAACTGCCATCAAGATTAGTGATAATACACTATTTTGCTATATTAAGACCTGGACAATTTTCAAGATTCATCTTTATTTAGCAGTTTTTCTCCAAACAATGATTAGATATCCGTGCTGTCATTTAGTTTAAAGGTGTCATGAATTCCAATATAGTAGAATATTGAAAAATTAAATGAAGATGCCTGTAGCTACATTGCACTACATGGCACATTTTTATTAACAGTAACGGCCTTTCACAGATGAACAATCAGAAATTTACCAGGTAAGCATTACATGAGAAGTTGTCTAAATGGTATTATTTTTTTCTCTCCAGAATACATTACAGAACATATTTGTTCTTTTGGATAATCAATTATGTGATTAATGTTGCAACAGATTAAGTTATCAATTGTGAAAAATTTATCACTGTCTTGTTTTTCACGTCCTTGAATTCTACATATTGAGTTAGGAATAATCCTTTACTTGAATAAGCAGAATGTCTTTTTATTTTTGTTGTTATTATTACTATCATTATTACTACTTTTGTTCTTAAAATACAAGAAACTTGATATTATCTGGACAAACAGCAATGTTTGAAATGCTACAGGCTTAAGCACATATACATATTTGTCAGAAGAGAAAAATGTTTCATAGAATACCTATAACTTCCAAGAACTGCTGCTGAACAGAGTCTGGCAGTTCTTTGTTTTTCCCAGGCAGAAGGTTTAGAACATGATCCAGTTTTCACTTAGACAAAGAGGATCCTTTAGATCCCATGGTAGAAGTGGATACTGGAGTGCAGAATGCCCTGGACACTAGTGTTGGTATTTCCAAGGATTACTCTGTATTCATTGTAGGACAAACAACTCTTCCTCTTAAATGAGACTCTTAGCCAAGAAAGACCAGGAGCATGCGCCCTCCTCCCCAAAATATGTCTTGTTGCTCTTGTGGGATGTTTTAAAAGACTATTTCCTTTAAATTGCCTCACTATTTATTTACACATTCACTGGTAGTACTAAAAGTTTATCCGTTTCCTGTCGACCTGGTAATTGTTTCAAACCTCCCCAAGATCTTTGGATTCAATCACTGATTTCAAATAGTCTGTAAATATTTTCTGCAGCTTCTTTAAAAAATAATATTATTCTCTGCAATAAGTTTTAGAATAGTGCTAATAAAGAACATATACAGAGGCAGGAGAGAACAGTTGCTTTCTCAGATTGAAATTGGTTCTGAAAGTTTTCAACCAAAGTATTTATATAAGCCGTGTTATGCTGGGAATTTTTTCAAATTCCTGTAAATTGCTACACACCAAACACTAGGGAGTTTCTAAAATACTGCTTCAGCCACACCTTCTATGTAGCTGCCAGATAAAAACTCAAACCTCTGTGGCTCTGTGTTCCCAAATATGCTGATGAATGAGAGCTTTTCTGCAAGGAGACTGGTGGGGTGCTGCTGGGGATACAGGAAAGAGTCTGGGAGGAAAAAATGTTACCTGTCTATTATTTCTTTGTATAGGCCACTGAAATAAATTGGAACACTTATAGATGTGTACAATAAACAGCCACCAAACAGGTATGCTGAAGGAAAATATTATTTTTTTAAATGTGATTTTGTTTGGGTGCTGTTTTCTTAGGAGATTACTGGAGCCTTGTGGAATTCATTTTATTTTTATTCATGAGCAACTGAATTAGGCAATGGGTCTGTTTCATTAAATTGTTCTGTTTCTACTACATTTTTTTATTTTTATATACTGAAAAAGGTATTACTGGTTTGATTCCTCAAAAATGTATTCCAGACTTATCTGTATCATTAGTGACTTACCTTAGTTGATTTCAGTATGCAGTATACAGTATAAGCTTAATCCTTTTAGCGATTTTGAATTCCTTATTTTTAAATACTAATCAAAAATGTGTACTATTTTCAATGTATTCAACCCTCTTTCTCACTAGCGTTCCTTTAAGTCTTAACTAAGAACTAGAGAGAGTGCTTTATGTGACACTAACAAAAAATTACAAGGAAAATTAAAAATTATATTCAAGTTATGAATATCTAAATATTTAAAAACCTCAGTTTAACAACCACAGAGAAGAGCCCATTGAAAATTAGGTCTCTGTCCTGACAAATTTTGAGACTTCAGTAGGGTTTTTTCTGTTAAAGATCAAAATGAAAAGAAAAAGAAACAGGTGAATGAATTGCAAATATTTCATTTCTCTAGCTGGGAAGATTTCATGATGTTATTTAAAAATTTTATATACAACCAGACAATACTTACAATTTTTATTGTGGCAGGAGAACCTTTTCATTGAAATAAGTCTAAAAAATATAACCTAACTGGGATATTTTGAAAGAACACCTGCCGCTCGCCAAGGCCAAGCCCATCAGCAATGGTGGTAGGGCCTCTGGGATAATGGATTTAAGAAAGGGAAGAAGTTTCTGCATTTCAATTTCCACAGCATTTTCAGGTGGAGAAAGGATTGAGAATATATGAGAGCAACAACTTTGCAGACACCATGGTCAGTTAAGGAGGGAGAGGAGGTGCTCCAGGTGCCAGAGCTGAGATTCCCCTGCAGCCCCTGGTGCAGCCCGTGGTGAGGCAGCTGTGCCCCTGCAGGCCGTGGAGATCCATGGGGGAGCAGAGATCCACCTGCAGCCCATGGAGGACACCACGCCAGAGCACGTGGATGCCCAAAGGAGGCTGTGACCCTGTGGAAAGCCTGCACTGGAGCAGGTTCCTGACAGGAGTTGTGTCCCAATGGAAAGAGGAGCCCATGCTGGAGCAGGTTTGTTGGCAGGACTTGTGACCCCATGGGGGCTCACACTGGGGCAGTCTGTTACTGAAGGAGTTCACCCTGTGGAAGGGACCCCACAATGGAACAGTTTAGGAAGAACTGCAGTCTGTGGGAAGGACTCACCTTGGAGAAGTTAATGGATCACTGTCTCCCATGATGGGGACCCCACAGTGGAGCAGGGGTGGAGTGTGAGGAGCTCTCTCCCAGAGAAGAAAGGAGAAGCAGAGACAACTTGGTGATAGATGAAGTGACTATATCCTCTACTCCCCATACTCCTGTGCCACTGGCAGGGAGGAGGTAGTGAAGTTAAACCCCGGAAGAAGGAGAGTGGAGTTGAAAGAGGGAGAACGTGCTTTTAAGATTTGGGGGTTTTTTTCATTATCCTTCTCTGATTTGGTTGGTAATAAAATAATTTCCCCAAGTAGAGTCTGTTTTGCCCATGATGGAAACTGGTGAGTGAACTCTCCTTGCCCTTGGCTCAACCCACGAGCCTTTCATTATATTTTCTCACCTGTGTCCAGCTGAGGAAGGCAGTGATAGCAGCTTTAGTGGGCCTTTAGGTCCTGGGCTTCCAGCCAGGGTCAACCTACCACAATATGTTATCAAAAACATATAAGTAAACTTATCAAATATTACAACTCTGGTGATAAGAACCAGAATTCCCAGTGAGAGACCCAAAATGAATATGCTGAGCACAACTAAAACCAAAGTCCTTTCCTTGTGGTTTAAGGTCAGAAACATGACATCAGTATCTTCTTGATATAAAAACAAAAGGACAAACCTTACTTTTTACCTAGCACCTTTACTTCTGAGACATTGGCACCAACCCAGTACTCACTGGTCTCATTTTTCTTACTGCAGAGCCATTCATTTTGTTTAATGTTCACTTCATTTAATCTGACAATCAAACTTCTCTCCAAGGGACAGCAGAGAATTAACTTTCTGACTCAGTAAGGGCGCACATTCTGAGCTGTAAGGAAAACAATAAGTGCTTAATAGGGAATGTGTCATAAAACCTTCCCAAAAAAAACCAAATAGGCAATATTCCCATGGCCTGCTATCAGAGGAAGACTAAGAGCAGTATTCTGTCAAATAGAGCAGCACGTGTAATAAAATATCACAGAATCAGAGAATAAACTGAATTGGAAGGGACCCATAATGATCATGGAGTCCAACTCCTGGCCAAGAGTCACACCATGTGCCTGGCGGTATTGTCCAAATGCCCCTTCAGCTCTGTCAGGCTGGTGCTGCGACCACTTCCCTGGGAAGCCTTTTCCAGCACCCAACCACCCTCTGGGTGAAGAACCTTTTTCTAATATCCAAACTAAACCTCACCTGACACAGCTTCAGGCTATTCCCTCATGTCCTGTCCCTGGTCACCAGAGAGAAGAAGTCAGTGTCTGCCTTTCCTCTTCACCTCATGAGAAACTTGCAGACTGCAATGAGGTCTCCCCTCAGTCTCCTCTTCTCCAGGCTGAACAGACCAAGTGACCTCAGCCGCTCCTCATTCAGCTTCCCCTCGAAACCCTTCATCATCTTCATTGCCCTCTTTTGGACACTCTCTAATAGCTTAATGTCTTTCTTATATTGTTGTGCCCAAAACTGCCCTCAGGACTTGAGGTGAGGCAGCTTTCTAGCTCAGTGCAGAGCAGAGCAGGACAATCCCCTCCCTTGCCCAGCTGGTGATGCTGTGCCTGATGTCCCCCAGGACACGCTTGGCCCTCCTGGCTGCCAGGGCACTGCTGACTCACATTCAACTTTCCGTTGACCAGGGACCCCCAGGTGCCTTTCCCTGGCACTGCTTTCCATCATCTCATTCCCCAGTCTGTCTGTACATCCAGGGTTGCCCCATCCCAGGTGCAGAATCCAGCATTTTTCCTTGTTCAACTTCATATGGTTGGTGATTTGTCCAGATCTCTCTTCAGGGCCTCCCTACCTTCAATGTAGTCAACAGCTCCTCCCAGTCTTGTATCTGCAAACTTGCTCAATGTCCCTTCCAGTCCTGCATCCAAGTCATTTATGAAGATATTAAAGAGCACAGGGCCTAAGATGGAGCCCTGTGGAACCTCATTGGTGACAGGTCCCCAGTCTGATGTCACCTCATTCACTGTAACCCTTTGTGCCTGAACCATGAGCCAGTAGCTCACCCATCACATGATGTGTTTATCCAGCTGTGTGCTGGATATTTTATCCAGAAGGATTCTGTGAGAGACAGCATTGAAAGCTTTACTGATATCCAAAAAGATCAACTGGCTTTCCTTGATCAGCCAGGTGGGTTACCTTGTCATAAAAGGAAATCAGGTTTGACAAGCAGGATGTTTCCTCTCATGAAGTCGTGCTGGTTGTGGCCAATGACTGCGTTCTCTTTCAGGTGTTTTTCAATACCTCCCAGATTAATCTTCTCTATAATTTCACCAGGTACTGAATTGAGACTGACAGGCCTGTAGTTTCCAGGGTTGTCCTTCTTGATGTTCTTGAAAATCAGCACAACATTTGTCAGTTTCCAATCAGCTGGGACCTTTCTGGATTTCTAAGACCACACAAAAATTATCAGGAGAGGTTTTGTGATATCAGCCAGCTCTTTCAGGATTCTTGCATGAATCTCATCAGGCCCCATAGATTTGTAGCAGTTTAGATGGAGCAGCAGATCCTGCACAATTTCAGGGTCAACTGTGAGCTGATCATATGCCACAAGATATATACAAAAAGATGTAGTCAATGCTCCTATCATCGACTATTCAAACACAACTAGAATTTCACCTGTATGTCTGTGATGATAGATTTAATTATTTTCTATAATAAACATTACATTTAGAAACCCCTGTCCTATGCTCAGTTTTTCTTTTGGTATTCTAACACACGTGGCACACACCTCTCAATGCTTCAAAGGGGATTATTATGTAACAATGATTTTCATCTTTCCCTTCTCTCCAGAGAAAATCAGCTGAATCTAACCATGAAGATGGTTAGACAGGCTAATGTGAATATAATCTGTGACCTCTTAAGAATTTTTTTATTTTTCAGCTGTTAATAACTATCTCTTAAGAAAGAATCCATCAGAAACAGGCTGTGTTAGTGGCACGCTTTGAGTAGCTCCAGCATAAAATCCAAGAGCAGAACCTCTGGGAGGACTCTTTGCACCATTTGCCATCAGCTTCAGTCCAAAGAAAACCACCATTCTTGTTCTGTGATCCCTCTGTGGACATCAGTGTGCATGTGAGCCTTCTCTGACTTTATCCATTCCTGGTTTGTGCCACAAAGGTGAGGAGGGAATGCACAGCACTACACAAACCCCACCATCCAGTGCTGAACAATTCTAAAAAGCAGCAGCTGCTGGTGCCCACGGAATCACAGTGGGAATGGGTATCTGATCGCATGGGTACTCCTCCTCTGAAGCAGCTTGAGCTGGAACAAGAAAGGGATGATTTATGCTGTTACAGAATGAAGGAAATGTTCTCACACAATTAGAAACTGTCTCAATCACTCAGTGCCAGCTAGCAGCTGAGAAGCAGTAAGATCCCTCTTAGCTCTAAGTGACTGTTTCAAAGCTAAGTAAAGCATGTTGTCTCAAACTACCTACAGTGGCAGTTTGAACTAATGTTTAATTTTGCCATGAAATGGACTGTGAGTGCTCAAAGAGCCAGGAAACAGCTGAGAAGCTGTTCAAAAAGCTGTTCAAGCTATTCATCCTCTGTGCCTCTCAGCAGTCAGTTACTGTCTGCTGATTCAGAAGTGGTGTGCGAGTGCTACCCATATAAATGAATTTAATATGGGTAAACATGTCAAGTCTATGACAAGTTTGGGAATAAGCTAATTACATAGCACTGGAGATCAAGCCAAATTTTCACTGGAAAAATCCAGCCCATTCAACCATTAATATTCTGTCTGAAATAATTTACATTCAGGAAACCTTCACAAAAAAAACAGGTGAAGGAGATCTGTTGCAGAACACAGCCTAGTAAGGCCTAGAGAAACTCATGTTTCATAAAAGTTTTTAACAGCATAGAAAAAGTCAGCATATCTATCTCCCCAGATTTACTCTTTTAATGTGGTTATGTTTGTCCCATTCAGGCAAAGAGAAATTCCAAAAAGCAAATAAATAAATACATTCCAAAAGGAAAACCAAAATGTATTGACCCTAAAGTTTCTAAAAAGCAAAAAACTTTGTATAATTGCTCTGTAGAACCGTCAATGAAACCTTTTGACAGAAATGACATAATATTCTGTGATGGGTTTACCTGGGCTGGCTGCCAGGAATTCATCTACCTGCTCTCTTTCTCTACCTTCTCAAAAGGAAAGAGGAAGAAATTAAGATGGAAAAGGTCATAGGTTGAGGTAAAAACAAGAAGATAATTTACCACTGACTACCAACCTGAGCAAATCAGCCTTTTCTTGGGGAAAAATTAATTTGAATTATTGTCAATTAAAAATGTATTTCAGTGGTGAGAACCAAACCTTAAAAGGTCATTCCTTCAATGCCTATCTCCCTCCTTTCCAGGCTCAACTTCATTCATTTCTTCATTTCTGTCTCCAAGAACTCTACTTGGAGGGAGACGGGAAATGGGATCAGTCCATAATAGTTCTTTGTTGCTCCTTCCCTTGCTCTAGCATGGGCTGCAATCCTTTAGGACAAACCAAGACCAGCATGGACTCTCCATTGGCCTCAGTCCCTGCAAGAAATATCCACCTGCTTCAGCACAGGGTCCACTACAGGCTGCAGTGTAAATATCTGCTCCACTCTGCCATCTCCACGGGCTGCTGGGAAATCTTGTTCTGCTGCCTGGGGAAACTCCTTCCCTTGATTTTTTTCTGGCCTTGGTGCTCACACTGTTATTTTTCACTTTTTTCCTTACTCCTCATTGCTTGCTCTGCATTTTGCTCTTACTTAAATACATTTTCCTGGAGGCGCCAGCGAGGTCGCAGTTGGAGCTGGCTGGGTCCAGCACAGGGCAGCCCTGACTTGCGCTCACAGAGGCTGCCCCTCAGCCCCCCTGCCAGTACCTGGGCACCAGCACCACAGTACACCATCACAGAATACTTATGGTTTCGCCCCTACTCTTCACACCTCAGAAACTGTAATGAGCATTCAAATGTGCCATCCAGCATGGGTAATTAACAGAGAAATACTGGCTACCTCCACCTCAAAAAACACCCAAGTGATCGGTGGATTAAGGTACCTTCATGGCCTCATGGAGTTAATTTGCAGTTTGAGGGAAAAGAAGGCACTGGATAATCTGTTATTCTGCTGAAAGTTCAAGTGTCCTAAAGCTTAAAGGGGGGGTGGGGGGGGTTCTAAGACAGAAATCAGACATCCATTGCTTAGTCAATGACCAAAACAAGCGGTCCAAATAAAGATGAGAACAAAGTTTTCTTTCATTCTTGGCTTAATTAAATCAATTAATAAGTGCATCTAGACTATGGTGAAAATGAAGTGCATAAACATGGTTGTAGTACCTACGAAAGATGATGGCCACTTTAATAATGGTTCATTTAACCTCAAAACCTCTGTTTTTTCATGTTTTTCGAGAAAAGCAGAACCCAACTTTAGAACACTTGCATTAATGATAAGATCTCTGGTCTCTTTTGTTCTATAAAGATAATATTAGACAGTGAGACAATTTGTTTACTTATATGTCATGAACTAAGTGTACTCTCAGTAACCTGCATGTGTTTGGTCCATGAATTTTCTGAATCTCTGTATGTTCATTGCATTAGACCCCCACCACCAACTCCCAAGTGTTCATTAAAAAAAAACCTAAAAGCTCCAAAAAACCCCACGAAACTAAATTAACAAAAACCCAAACAAACAAACAAAAAACCTCAAAGAAAAGCAAAGCAAAACAAAACAAAAAACCAACCCAAACAATAATTTTTTAGCCATTTAATTGAAGTTTAAAAATAAAAGTTTTGAGGCTGGAATACACCATGTTGGTGTAAGTGGGACATTTGTACTTCCATTATATATACAATTTGAAGACTGTGATAACCTGCCATGCAAATTTATTTGTTTCTAAAAACAGCAGGACAAAGGTTCTGATGTTTCCAGGTCATTTATAGGAGTCTAGCAAGAAGATATAACAAGAGAACAACAACAAAAATAGCAATAGGGTGAGTGCCAGCTCTTTCACTGGAAAGAAAAGATAGGAGTTTTATTTGAAAAATATCTAGTTTTCAATAAATATTAATATAATCAATCCTAAAGCAAGAAAATAGATATTCTGTATATGCAATATGTGATTTATAGATGAGTAAAGAAATAATCAGTGGTTGGGTATAGCTGTTTCTTTCTAAAATTCATTGTGTTACACATATTTAGAAGATGGAACACACTTTTTTGCTTGGATCAATATCAAATGTCAGTATCAAAAAAATAAAAGGGGAAGAATGAGTTTTTAATGCTTTCTTGCTATTTCATGGAAAGATTGCTAATCAGATTAATAATGTTCTTTAAAAAAGCAGCAATGCACTACATCATTACTGACAGAAGTTTTTAAAATTTTAGAGCAGTGAGAATGCAACATTCTAATATTGGTCATTTTTCAGTTTTGTGACAACCAGCTGAAATCTATGTTGCCATTTGTTTGATTTCTCTGGCAACCACAATCTGATATATTATTACAACTAAACTCCTACTCTCTATTACCTCCAGTTGCATTATACTAATATTCTCTTTCAAAGTAATGAAAATTCTTTGAATATGGATCTAACAGGCAATGGTTTAGCTGAAAGTAGAGGAAGCTGAAATTAAATATGTGAATTCTAAAATTTAATTAAAATAGAGAGACCAATATGACACTGAAACAATCTTGTTAAAGGGTAAGAAAATTAACTTAGCACTTTAGAGGAAGACTGAAATCTCTTTAATAGAAAATATGTTTGGTGCAACCACTTGTTCTTGGCCTTGATGCTGGAATATTAATAAAAAATACTGAGACTGTTTTATATAGGAAGCTAGCCAAACATACTCAGGCTTAAGTAGCTCTCAAACAGAAATTACCCATTGCTGCAATTTCCATGGGGTTAATATTTGCCCACAAATATTCTATCAGAAAAGTAGATCACCACATTTAACTTAGGTTTTCTGTCATTATTCACAGAACAAACTGCTGTGGCTTTTGCTCCCAAAAGTGGATCTGCATATGAGAGCAACTGTGCTATATGCTCTCATGGAAACCAGGATACCCCAGGTAAATTTACAAGCTGCAGTTTGCATAATGAATGTGCAGGATCAGGTCTTTGATGAGGGTTTTGTTTTGCTCGTTTTCTTTACCATTTAATCATGCTGATGTGAACTGAGCAGGTGAGATTAATTCTAAGTGAAATCAATGGAGTTGTATGAGGTATGAGATGCTGAACAATTCTCTGAGATCCTCTATGGTCCAGTGTGTTCACTCTCTTCGCAATATTTACTAAAGAAAAAACAGGTTCCCCACACATAAAAATACATACTTAATCCTGTTATAGGTTGAGGAAGACAAAACTGTCAAAAAGTCCAACAAAAATTTGCAAACATTTCTAACTGATGACCAAATTCAGCAGAATAGTTGTATTTAGGCAGTTGTCTAATGCATCAAGATTATCCTATTTATTATACAAAGCCTTTTATGTTCCAATGTGTTGTACATACACTTCCTATATAGGAAATTATTAGTCAACAAAACCAACAGAAAAGGAAGTGTTATTGTAATGAGAACATTTATATGATAAAAGTGGTGCTAGGGGAAATTATTCTAGGTTTTTTATATATTGAGATGGCAGAGATTCCATGTCTGCTGCTACATAATTCAGTGGTTCCTTTTTTAGAAAAGCAGGAGTGAGGACCCCTTACACAGTCCTCAATATAACAAGGTGACCTAACAGAGTATCAAAGGTAGAAAAGCTATTGAAAGAAAAATCTGACCAGAAAAGAATAGAAATAAAAGATGAACACTGGAACTGATAACAAAATCTTTTTTTTCTCAAAATGAGAGAGTCCCATTACATTCTAGTTTCCAACCATTACTGAGATGAAACAGGAGAAAAAAAAGCACCTGACCTTTCAAATGGCTGCCCACAGGAAAACTCAAAAAAACTTCAACTGAATTAGAATGGCACTAGTAGTGCCCTGGCCACTTCTGCCTTACTGAGAATTTAGGGGTACTAAGTCACATAAACTATGATCTAGGAAAAAGAAAATTTAGGGAAAGAGATTCCACTCTGCTTTTCCTGTGAATTTATAACCCGAGGAAAAAAAAAGAAAAAAAGACAAATATATCTTACTGAAGATTCAGGACCGATGAAAGCACCTCAGCTCAAAAACCTTTAGATACTTAAGAATGATGTTATCAAAAATCAAGTCTTCAGTCTTCTAATTTATGTTCTCAGGCATCTACAGTCGTTTTTTAGCTTTAACATCACAGTGCAAATAAATGCAAGTTTCAACCATAAACACCTCCATTATTTGCAAATTATCCTTACCTTTCATCTACACTGAGAAGCTTAAATCCAGTAGATGACCTCAAACCACAGTGACTTGACTCCATTCCACACAAAATACCATTGGAGTTGCTTTCTTCAGCCGTTCACCACTGTCATTGCCCAGTTGATTGCCTATTAAAAATGTCCTCTAATTCCATCCAGTTAATCCTGAAACTGATAAAGTACATCAAATTACTATATACATCCAGAATAAAAGTCTCCAGACTTGAATGGGAAAAGGAGTAAGCGAGAAGATTTTCCCTTTAATATGGTGTCTTTTCATTTATTCTTTGTGTTTAAAAAGAAAAAAAAGAAAGTGTTTTATTCATCATTACAATTCGTCTGGGTTCTGCTTCTGGCTCTTTTGCTTTCTTCACTTGATTAATGCACCTTTTTTATTCAATTCTTGTATAGGCACATGAAGACACAAAAATTCTTACACTTCTGATCCTTTTTAAAATCAAGGATAAAGAAAGTTACAGGGAAAAGGATTCTGCCAATAGGCAGAGTGACAATAATTATTTCCTCAGTTCCTAGCACTGAGTTTGAAATGATCAGAAACTCTGTTTTGTTTCATTTCCCAAATGTTGGTACAAAAGCCTGAAAGAAGACACAAAGAATCACATTATTGATGTCTCCCTAGGGATCACCTCCATTTACATGGAAACTGGTAAAATTACCCAAGAGAAAAAGAAGTAAAAAAAGCAACAAAGAATGGAATGGAAAAAAAAAATCAGAAAAAATGCAGAGACAAATGTAGAAATTTATTAATTTTACAAAGAGAATAATTTGAATTACTGAAAAAAAGGCCAATCATGTCCTTTACATTGAACAAAATTATTATTTCCACCAAAATATAATTAATCTCCAGTAAAACAGTCAAGTGAAGGAAAACAAAGTCTCAATCTGTGTAGAATGGAGATGATATGCAAATGAAACCTACAGATTTGTCATTGTTCAAGGTCCCACAAAAATCCACATATTCAGCAATACTTTTAAGAGATATTTAACTAAATATGTGTCTTAAAAATTTGTATGCATAGATACCTTGACTACCTTAAAACCTTGAGAGGCATTAATAATTGCTTAAAAAAGGAAGCTGAGGAGAAGCACCAGATAGATAAGATTCAACTTCGACTGTATTGCACTTGAAAGTGTGGGCTTATGATTTCTGTACAGAATTTGGAATCAAAAAACTTCCTAACCAGGAAATGTTTGCTTCCTGATCAAAAAAAAAATGAAACTCAATTAATAACAAGAGTAGGCTATAGCTTCTCTGTGTGCTGAGCTTTTTCAATATGCCAGAGAAATATGTATACAATAAAAGTAATGTGGTGGTAAAACTGCCCCCACAGTAGTGAATACAATTCTATTTTACATTTCTTATAAGACCATTTTCCTCTATAAATGTATTTTTTTCAGTATTTAAATTTCATCTTAGCTGCAGAAGCATTTCACAGCGGAGATAAGCTCAAAGCTAGATACTCAATCCTTCAAAACTGTTGATTTGAGGATTTTTCTTAGTTATCATTATCTGTATTATGAATTCTAACCATCAAAGGAAACCAGAACATGCCTGAAGAAGTACATGTATTTGTAAATAGAATTTGATAAGAAAATCTTGTTTATAATGTATGATTTGCCGTGTTAATTAGAGGAAACCTTATGCCATTATGCATTTCCATCCAAACTAACATAAAGAGGACCAAATAAATACTATCTGTTTATGGATCAGACTGGTTTTTTAAAGAGCTCAAGTCTGATAACTATTATTTAGCTGCCAAATATGTGACCACCTTGTCAGATAAGCCTAACACTTCATTCTGCCCTCTCCCTGTTAGCTCCTTATTAAGGACCTGTGATTTTTGCAAAAACCCTGCTCTCCGTTGCTCATAGCAATAGCTATAATGTGCTCATTTTTCCACACAAAGGGTTGGTCCTGGCCCTGAAAAGGTCACGTGTCCAGAGCAGATGCATGTCAAAAGTACACAGAAACTGGGGAAAGGACCAGGTGTGGAAGATGTTTACACCACCTAATTGCTATTTGTCTGGACACTTGAACCAACAATCAAGGGTTAAACTCACACTTTGCTCAGACTGGGTTTAAGCCTAATATTTGACTCCTGTAGACTTTGGATTTGCCAGTCATGCAACCATTCAAGGAGGTCTCACACAACACATGGTAGTTAACAACCCCAAAAGGTAATTCTTCCTTCCTACCAGAGCCTTTGGTGAGCCAGGAAAACTTTGTTTTCATTGAAAAACATATACTCTTAACTCTCTCTTAGATGGAACTGGAGAAGAAAGCTTCAGCTAGTCCTGCTCTAAGCTCCTGCTTCCCAGCTGACTCCAGAGCCCAAATTACAGCAGCGTGGGTTGTTTTCTTTTTTTTCCTTTCCTAAAAGGCAGAACCAATCAGCAGTCGCCGTAGCAGTTCCATGTGTCTCCGTTCAATAATTCATTCTCATCTCACCCATAAACTGATAACTAGCATCAAGAAATGCGCAGAAGCTGTTTACTAGTTAGTCCTTCAGTCTACTGATTTTGAGAACAAAGCCTTCTTAAGAGCACACATGCCTGAACTGGGATTTATCATCGGACAGCTGTGTCAATACAACACTTACAAGACTCTAGGGGTGGTGACCGGCTTAATCCTTATTACAATCTATTCCTTTTGCAGATTTCTTTTAACTTCAATAATTTCAGTAACCTTGCTTACAATGGTATCCATACACAATTATACTAGCACAACCGAGTGAACAATGAAATGCAGCATGTGGCAAGAGCTTGTTAAATCAGCTTTGTCATCCAACTAGCACACTGAGAAACTCAGCTGTGACTCATCTTTCTGAACAGCATATTAATGCTCAGCAGCTTAGCACTTCTGATTGGAGGTCCCCCCCTACAGATCTGAAGTTCTACCTGAAGAGGCATTGTTAAGGATGGAAGTGTTATTACAGTGAGTGAACCCAGGGTGCCTGATGGATTTCAATCAGGAAAAAGCACCTAACTTCTTCATCTTATACCAATGAGTAAACCTGAAATTGCAAGTATGTAAATATTCATGATCTTTAGTTGGACTTTTCCCAAAAATAGAATCCCATATGCCCTATAAAAGATCTATCCATCTTAATTTGAGAAAAGAGATGCTCAGAAATTATGGGTACAATATTGGTCATCACAGCATGATTCATCACTTGTTTAAAGGGTACAGGATTCCATCCTATCTCCTTAAAGTTCATTTTTTGTCAAAGTACTATTTAACTACTTGGCATCACTACATATGTACATATAGCTGTTCTGCAGAATATATGCTAATATCAACCAACTGAAAACAAGTCACTACAGTCTACTATCAGTAGGTTAAATTAGTTACTAGGGAGGAATTAAATAAAAAAAACTTTCCCCAATTAAGTAGAGTATACTGCAATAATATTTTACATTTATACAGCACTTTACATTTGGCATTTGACCAATTAGGCTGAGAGAGCCATGCTAAATCACAGCAGGCCCCTTGGAAAAAGGGCAGCAGCTAACTGTCAAGTTATTCTACTTCACAGTGGGAAACTTTTCACAAAAACAGTGGGCAAAATCCTATTCTCACAACATGTAACAGACATTTTTCAGATTTTGAAGAAAAACAACATGGCTCCAGAATTACATTGATATCAATGCTCTTCAATAGCCTCAGTATTTTATCCATGATGGTGATTCTTTCATCTAAATACAGCCTAGAGTGCCTACAATGGGGTTAAAAGCCAAACTGTCTGGCTCAAATTTGAAGGGACCCTAAGTACTTTAAACCTGGTTTTTAAACTAATTACACATCTCCAATAGAATACAAAGATTTTGTGGCTGCGCTCTGTCACAGTTTTATTAAAATCCCTCAAAAAGACTCTGTCTGCAAAAAATGTATCCTCTCCCACCTTTTACATATTAAATCTTTGAGGCTTTTCCTGTTTACTCAGTCAAAAGTAACAAAGTTTAGCATCTAGTTATCAAAAGAATTAATCCCTCAATCTCAATCTATAGATATGTGTGCTCACTTTATGTCCCTTTAACTGGGATACAATGATAGTAATGGTTTTAAGATGTGTCATTCCACAAAATAATGTGTTTGACCCAGTTATGGAATTGCTAAACAGTAAAGGTATTCAAGAAATTGTTTTGTCAATAAAGCATATTGTCTACCAGGAATATATGGAAGAAAATAAAAGAATCACCCCATTTCATTTTCCTTTTTTCCTTTTTTTCTTTTTATTTCTAAGTCACACAAGTACTCAATGAACTCAGCTAAATTGGAAAGGGTTAATTGATATGGTCAGTAAACTGAAGACACTGCAGGTGTGAGGTTTAATTGAAAGGCAGATGCACAAAGACAGCAGGTAGAAATGGAAATTAGGTTAGGAAAGGAACACGACAAGGTGAATGCAGAATTCTGAAACCTAAATAAAACCATACACATTTAAACAATATTTTCCTGTGGTCCATTCTTCGTAAATTATGTCAGGTGGTTTGTATTTGGGAAGAAGGTCATGATTTTGCAGTACCTGTTCTCCAGTTATTCACCCTTTCTGGAAAAAAAAAAAAAAAAAAAGTGTTTTTTCTTATGAGAATTGGGAGTGTATTCTCATTGCAAGCTGCTGTGTAGCATATATAAGGGGGTATTTTTATTTGCACCCTAGATGAATTAATGATTTTATATGTTACTAGCTGAGCTTCTAGCAGGAAATATATCCTATTTCTCACATACTGTTAAAATTAATCATCTAAAAGGAAAGGCCAAGTGCTTCAATCCCAATGACTTCTAAAAGCAATTTTACATTGTATGTTTTCAGAGAAAAAAATTATGTTAATAAGACAATCTGCAATCATAACATGATGGGATGCCAGGGGTTAAGACTATTGTTGCAGCACTGCTGAGCCCTAGTGGTAGGACAGAGCTTGTACTGGGAGCCAAAAGACAAACTTTGGCCAAGATGTCACAGAATCACAGAATATGCTGAGCTGGAAGGGACTCACAAGGATCACTGAGTCCAGCTCCCCTCCCTGCACAGGAGACCCCAAGAGTCCCACCATTGTAGATGAGAGCATTGTCCAAACACTCCTTAAGCTCAGTCAGGCTTGTGCAGCATCAAAAAAGTTTGGTTTAAATCAGTGTCCTCCCTGCTTAACTGGAAAACTTTAGTGAATGCTATTGTGGACCACTAAAACCACGCATACCAAATGAAAACCAAAAATGTTTCTTAAAATATATGTGTACAAAGAAGCTATTTTGTCTGATTAACTATTTCTTAGTTCTTTAATTCTTTGTTTCAGCTGATCTTCAATTTAGGCTAGACATCCCTAGAGAATCTTTTCCTACATTTTCTAGGTTGAAAAGGCATGGAGATAAAAAAAATTCCTGAAAAGCTGCTCACTGTAGAATGATGTTACGTGTTTGCTTGACCCTGCAAATATTGTTAGATAATGTGATAAAAGTCTTTCTCTGCACATGTTAAGGGTTACAAAGGAGGAAAAACAGCCTGTGGGGAAAACCCCAGTTACCCAGTCAGAGAAATAACACTTTGCCTCTGCTGCTCCCAAGTCTGTGAAAGGAGAGTCATCAGCTCTGTGGGGTGGAGGTCATACCCTCAGTGAGACGATTTCTGTTTTATGAACATGTTTGTGTGTGAGTGTCCGAGTGCTGCAGTCATGGGTCATAGGGGCCATAAGTGAGTGTCTCTCTGGCATGCCAGTAACCAAAGCGTGGGGTGACATGCACCCAGACTAGCTACTGAGTGGGACAAGCATCACGGAAGCCAGGTGTCCAAGTGGCAGTTGGTCTGGGCAGAATACATCCGTGAGTGTCCATGACTGATGTGGGATGCATCATTGAATTGTCCTGCATCATGAATCATCCTTGGATAGAGGAAAAGACATGATCCTTAAGGAAGCTTGAAAATGCCTTGAGAGCCAGGAGAAAAACAGGGAGCATTGGAGTAATGTGATTTCCTCCAGCTACCCTGCAAATTAAAATTTTTTCTCCTTTTTCACCATGATTATTAATAATTTATAACTGATTATAATCACAAACTAAAATTAATTACTTACCTTCCCACTATAAAAAGAGTACCTGATGGATAGGACTAACACAGGAATGCTATTATGAACACTTTTCATTCCTAAAAGTTATGTGCAGCTGAGAGTCTGACAAATAACCACAGGCATATTTTGCAGAGCTTACTTCTCTGTGATATTAAGCATGTCTGTGTGAAAATCCTATAACTGTAATATAAAAAACTTCTCTTTGATCAATGATGCTGATCACGAATATCTTCATCTAACTCAGTTTTACTGACCCATTTGAACAATTGCATGTCTCAAAACTACAGAAACCTTTCTAAAACATTACAATGAGCTCACCCAAAAAATAGTAAAATTCAAATTAGGGGTGAAAAGAATGATGATTTCTAATACGGTTATATTGCATATCCTATATAGAAATTATAAGATATTTATTAAAGACATATTTTCGTACCTAATCATTCAGACTCTGAATGTACACACAGATAGGGAATTTGATAACCATGATGAGCAACATTTAAAACTATGCATAGGAAAGTAGGCATTTTTAATACCAAATTTATCAAAATCTTCTGATAAGGTTGCTACTTTTTCATTTTGGTGCAGATTATAAATATAATTAATTCCAGCACTAGTTAGCTGATTAAAAGCTTCTTTCAATTTTCATATGAACTTAATAGATTCCAATCTTACTTAATTATGTCTATATTGCACTCTTAAATGGAGTTAGAATGAGAAATAATTGAAAAATAGTGTAAGAGAACAAACACTTAAATGAATCCTTCTTTAATTATGTATAACCTATTGTTTTACTCTGGATGTTCACAAAACTGACTTTGTTTTGTGAATTTACAGCCTAACCAAAAAATAAAATGAGACTAACTAACCATGGCTTGCAGGAAATGGTCTCCATTGCAAATGAGGTGCTAACTGGAGTATATACAGCTGTGCTTGGCCCTGATAACATGAGCAATTCTGAATTAATTCTTCCTTAGCAACTCCTTCACCCTTAGCAACTTCCTGAAAAGTGTTCAAACAGTAACACTAGACAACATGTAAAAGAAACAGAAAAGAGCTAGGATACTAAAAAATAAAGAAAACACATTTACTTTTTAAAACTTCTGTGTAACAAAGGAAGTTTTCAGAAGCATTAATTTTATCTTTAAAAAGTTTTACTAAACCACAGATTAATCTACTAAATGTTAATATATATAACCTGAGGAATGTCTATTTGAAATTAATTTTCCTAATTGTGAAATTCTTTGGGGCCATTTTTCTTAGTGAATAAAAGACTATTCTCAAATCCTTTTTGTGCTGCAGAAATTAAATACAAGAGTCAATTTTTGTCATTTTCAGCACAGAGGTCCTGATCCTTTGAAGTATTAAGGTTCTGTTCAGCAAATCAAAAACAGCTGACCTATGAAGCTACAAAATGATACTTCAAAGGGGTATCCCATTCAAGATGTCTTTATGTGCTCTTTGAATAATATCTCACTGCAGCATAAAAGTGGCTTAATACTGAGATCTTTCAAAAAAGGCAGTACAGTCTATGATACCCCAGTCACCTGATCTATTTCTATCAGCCATTACCTTACCTTTTAGCACACTACTTACCTTACTCAAAAGAGAAAACCTATCCGAAAATATTTGGTAGAACATATAGGAAGAAAGAATGAGAAAAACAGTGTTTTAAAAAGCATAATGACCACCTCAAAGAAATCTTGGCCCATCATTTCTATCATCAATATAAAATTCATATCCATGTAACTTGGAAATCTAGCAACTGCTGGTTTTAAACTTTCCCTCTTTAAAAATAAATCTATTACCAATTCCAAACTTTCTTTTACAGGAGTATACAGCTGCTTGTTCCAAGTCTACTGATGAAATTTTTAACCTATTCCATCACTGCCAAAGTCTGCACTATGTACTTTACTGAATAATGGTCATCACTGGGAAACTTATGATGTCTTTTCTAGGTTTCTGAGCAATTTTAGAAGACCATAGTTGCCCTCTGTACGTAGAGAATTACAAAATAATATGATAAAGCCAAGTCCTGGAAAATTCCCTGGTGCAATCTTGACAACTCAGCCTGTGCACTTCCCTGGGAGTCACCAGAGAAACACCCGCCAGTGGGATCTGGGCAGAACAGAGCACCTCATCTCAGTCTCAGCAGCTACTGCAGCTACAAGACTTTCAGTAGTCATGTTTCCATGAGCCTTTAGGTGCATGACATGCATAGCCACTTTATCTTAGTCATATCTCTTATGAGTAATCAGAAACTGAGAGACTGAAGATGTTTTTCTTTTTCTGAGCTGTCACATTTTCAAGTATCCTAGTGGAGACATAGAGCCTGGTGGAGAAAAACATATTTGTGCACACAAACCTAAGATATATAACGTGTACATGAACAAAATTTCCCATGTTAGTAATTGGTATTTTCTGGTTATTGGTCTTATATTTGAACATGGCGAACATTTGGACTGTGCAATAATTCCTCTTATTGCTAAGAGGAATATTTTCCTGTTAATAATTTAAAGGGCTACAATGAACCAATAGATTTTTTGCAGTTTTAGTGGCTTTTATGTTTTATTTCCTAAAGGACCTTCATCTGTGAGGATTCTGAAGTGCTTTGAACCTTGATCTGAAAGACTGGAACTTATGTTCTGTATTGTGGCATACCAGGTTAAACCCCAAATAAAACTCAACTGTAAACATATCTCAAATTCCTGGACAAAATTTTTCCTGGATACTTTCTCTCTAGCATCCCATTTCAGAAATTCCTGCTTTCTCCTAGCTCTTCCTGCTTGACTGCAATTTCATGCCATCATCTTCTTCTGGCACTAGTGGCAGCACAAATGCTTATGGCACCTCGCAGATACACAGTTAATTAACTGGAAGAAAAAAAAAAAAAGAGGAAGGAAAAAGAGAAAGGGGGAAAAGGGGAAAGAGGTAGATATGAGAAGAAAGGGGAAGGGTCTCTAACTTAGCTGCCAAGGTGCAAGGAACTATATTCTAAATCAGAAAGTTCACAAGTTCAAGCTTAGCTGGGGAATGAAGAACTAGCAAAACCTTTCAGCCAACCTTTTTTAGCACTCAATAAAAATTAGTTTTTCGTGTCATTTGATTAGCCACAGGTAGGCACATTACTACTAATTTTCAGTTTAGGTTAAAACTCCACAGAGACCTCTGGTTTTCAGTGCCTGAACTGGCATCTGACAATTTGTGAGGTGTCAGGTGAGTACTGATGAGGTTGAGAACTAGGTGTTGTCTTGTTAATGCACTTGGCAGGGAAGCAGAACAAATTCACAGCAGGAAAAGCCTGTAGTAACTCATGATTTGAGGATACACCTCAGACTGGATGACGTATTTTAGAGGTCTGAATGCAGCAGTTTAAAACTGGATTTGGACTTTTAACATTATGAGGAAGGAAAGTTATGATTGCAATTTCAGATTTTGAACTGGGTTCAAACAGTATACAGTGTAATGTAATTAAAAGCTACTTTTTTGCACGCTTAAGATAGATGGCTTAAATCTGAGACTGTAACTAGAAATATAAAACAAATTAAAATATAATTTACATTACAGATAATTCAGCTTACAAATAAACTATAGAAAAGAAAAAAAAATTACTAAGAGGCTCTAAACTCATAGAGTTTAAATCTTTCCCTCTCAGATAATCTGAGTGGGAAATTTAAAGAATTTTACAGTTTTCTGCAATGTCTGATAACTGGATACTATCCACTTTTGACAGGAGCATTTCCAGAGCTCCAAAACAGCTTCCTTGGACAAGTCACCAGAAATCAACAAATAAAACTATAAATATAACAAAAGGTAAATTCTCTGCTTCCCTATTAAATAGAGTAATAGATTTTTTTTTTTGGTACCACCACTTGCATGTATAATTTTATATGCAGCCAAATATTTTGATGCAGTTGTCTGTGCTGAGTCTTGATGTATTTTAATTTTGCAAAACACAGACAAATTGTACTCCTTGTCAATGACTGATATTTTATGCATTAAACATGCAATCATGTGGCAATTAAGGATGGTGAAATTAGAATAGTATGATAATGAAGTTCATTTTGAAACAGTGTTTGATAAACAACCTCTGTGTAGGCTTTCATAGCAAATATTTTTGATTGTCTCTTTTGTTTAAAAGAAGTTCATTGCTGGAAGATCACCAGAAAGTGTTTGTGAAAGACAGACATCAAAGACACCAGAAAAGATGTCTCAAAGCCAAGGATGATGTGTATCACAGAATTTTGTCAGTTTATATAGAATCATAGAATCATTTAACTTGTAAAGGACCCTTAAAATCATCAGCCCCAAACATTTAATCTAACAGTGACAAGTCCACTGTTAAACCACGTCCCTAAATGCCACATCTACATATCGTTTGAATATCTTTAGGGATGCTGACGACACCATTTATATGGGCAGTTGGTTCCAATGCTTTAGCACTGTTTCTGTGATGAAATTTTTTCTAATATCCAGTCTAAACCTTGCCTTAGCACTCTTTCAATGATGAAATTTTTCTAATGTCCAATCTAAACCTGCTCTGGCACAACTTGAGGTCATTTTCTCTCATCCCTACACTTGATACATAGCAGAAGAAGTTACCATCATCTTGCTCCATTCCCCTGTCAGATAGTTGGTGAGAGTGATAAGGTCCCCTCTGAGTATCCTTTTGTCCAGTCTAAACACCTCCAGCTCTCTCAGTGACTCTTCATAGAACTTGTGCTCCAGACTCTTCACCAGCTCCATTGCCTTTCTCCAGGCAATGCTCCAGTACCTCAAGGTCCTTCTTGAATTGAAGGTCCCAAAACTGGACACAGGATTCAAGGTGCTGGCTCACCAGTGCTGGGTACAGAGGGACAATCACTGCCCTGGTCCTTCTGGGCACAATATTTCTGATCCAGGCCTGCATGCCATTGGCTGCCTTGTCCACCTGGGCACATGCTGGCTCACGTCCAGCTGCTGTTGACCAGCACAACCAGCTGCTTTCCAGCCACTCTTCCCCCAGCCTGTAATGCTGCATGGGATTCTTGTGACCAAAGTCCAGGATCTGGTCCATGGTCTTGTTGCATCTCATAAAATTGGCCTCAGCCCATCAATCCAGCCTGTCCAGATCCCTCTGCAGAGCTTTCCTACCTTCTAGCTGTTCAACACTCCCACCCAGCTTGGTGTCACCTGCAAACTGACTGAGGGTGCAGTAGATCCCTTTGTCCAGATCATCGATAATGGTGTTAAAAACTACTGGCCCCAACACTGAGCCCTGTGAAACAACACTCACGAACAGGTTCCAGTTGGATGTAGCTCCATTCACCACCAATCTCTGGGCGTGGACCTTCAACCAGTTTTTTATCCAGGGGACAGTACGCCTGTTCAAGCCATGAGCAGCCTATTTCTCCAGAGGATACTGTGGGAAATGTTGTTAAAGGCTTTACTAATGTCCAGGTAGACAACATCCACAGCCTTTACCTCATCCACTAGATGGGTCACCTTGCCATGAAAGGGGATCAGGTTGGCCAAGCAGGACCTGCCTTTCCTAAACCCATGTTGGCTGGATTTGACCCTCTGGTTGTCCTGCACATTCTCGTGATGGCACTCAAGATGATCTGCTCCATGACCTTCCACTGCATTGAGGTCAAGGTAACAGACCCATAGCTCCTTGGATCCTCCTCTGGCCCTTCTTGTAGGTGGGTGTCCCATTTGCTAATTTCCAGACAACTGAGACCTCACAGTTAACCAGGATTACTGATAAATGATTGAAAGTGGCTTTCTGAGCACTATCATTTGAATTTATCTGCAATGAAGTAGTAAAAGGAAGGTAGCAACTACCACTTAGCAGCCTTCCATTACCTAAAAGGGGCTTACATGAAAGCTTGTATTCAATGTATTGAATCGGCTTGGATTTGAAAACCTGCTCTAGGGAAAGATGTCCCTGCCCATGGTGGTTGGAAATAGAAGATCTTTAAGGTCCCTTCCAACCCAAGCTATTCTATGATTCTGTGATTCTATGATTTCTGTTTAAACAACAAATAAACAACTACACACTAAGAACCAGTCAGCAAATGTTAAAAAAAGTGTAGCAAAATATTCTAATTTCTCTCCTGTTGAACTCTTCTGATTCTTCCTTGAATGTTATTCGTAAGGTGTGTCTCCCTTACAGATTTCAAGCAGATGAGGAACGTGCTGTTGAATATATTCTTCTGAAGATATTCCCCACGTACCACAATTCAGTTTGCATAGTAGGGTAGTCTTGGAGAAGTAAACTTTCACCCTTTTAGAGTAAATTAAACTGCTAATGGTCACCTGTTCATCAGACCTAACAGAACTAGTCCACAATGCCCTAAAATCCTCATAGTGTAGGTGCTGGGTTTTCAGATTATTCACTGTACTGATTGGGTTGCATTATGTGCTCTTACATAGTTGGCCATAATAAGATAAAGTAAATTGCATCCTGAAATTTCTGAGAGGCAAATGTACTGATTAACGCCACTCTACAAATTTTATCCAATTCTACAGCTATCAAAACTTTTTAGAAAAGCTCAGCACTGGCAAGGATAGGAATCTCCATTTATCTTTGTTAGACTTGTCAGATCCTTTTGATGCCAAGATTCTCCTATACATAATCGTTTTAAGCTTAACCTTTACAAGAAGTTGTAACACTGAAGCATAACATAGAAAACTTCTCCTAAAATCTTTGTTCAGTTGTTTCTAACAGCATTCTTTGTAGTGCCAGCTCACTGAGACAGCAGCTCACCATACGTTCATTATTCCAGAAATCAGAAGTGTCGGTGCTGTCAATGTTCTTACACTGCTGAGACATAAGAGGAATAAGCTGGTTGTGAGTTATTGATCTCATTATTCCCTTATTCCATTTGCTCTATTATCAACAATAATGTTCAAGTAACAAATAATTTCAGCAAGTAATATTCAATGTTTTCTCTGAAACTGAAGCTTCTGTTTTCAGTGCTGCTTTCACAATAACATGCAATAATTACGTATTCCTCTAAGTATGAAGGTATGTAAATCTATTGAGAATGAGGAATATTAAAAACCAGAACTAAATTAATAACAATTTTTCTAATTTCTGCCTTCTTTCCCTTATATTTTAAATGCAGATAAAATTCAAAACAACAACAAAAAAACTCTCCAAATTTTATTTGAAAGATTTTCTTTGTAAAGTGTATGTTTTCTTTATCTTTCTTAATTTAAAATTTCATTTAAAAATATAAAAAATATTTTATATTGACAATTTTAAAAATCGTTTCAAAATAGCATGTTGGAAAACCATCCTAATTTTAAATTATGCTTTAAACATATCTACAGTCAGCTAATCAATTTTTTTCTCAGAAATTCAAAATATATTTTTTAGAAAAATATATTTTACTTTTTTCTTCTTTTTTTAGAAAAATATTTTTTCTTCTATAGAAAAGTAACTTATGAAGACACAGAAGTAACTTCCTTATCCTATGAATTAAGTATCAACATTATCAATTTAAAGTTATGTAAGCAAGGTAGCTGTTTTTGTTTTGCTTCCTTTTTCACATCTATTGACCCAATAATAATGCAATAAAATATGAAGAAAGCAAATTCCAAACTCATCTATTTTTATATTTTTCTAAGAATAGGTAAATTCAGATATGACAGGACACTGCTTACAAACTAAGCAGGTGGCCACAATTCACAAACTCTTCTTGAGTTGTCCACTATAAAAACAATAAAGGCTGAAATGCTTCTCCTGTTAGTGCCAATAGGAAATCTCCACATTGTGAATCAGACTGAGCATGCAGGGGAAATGATCTGACCACAAAACTTGCGGCCAGGAATGCACTGAGCATGTGTCAACTACATGTGAGAATCAGAGGAAAATGAAATTTGAATTATATATTTGGTCTACGAATTTCTCAAAAAAATAGTGGTCTATGTTTAGTGGTTTGGAGAAATAGAACTAAAATCATTATATAAAAAGTGTTTCTTCTCATCTCTCTTTATTACCAAAGTGTCTTTTCCTCAAGAAAAAAAAAAGGCTTTGGTATTTTCTTCAATTCTTTCTGACTACAAGTGAATCAAAATAAAAAAAAATAATGCCAATGACATACATAATAACATGATCAGTTCAGCATAACTTTTGTGTGGAATGCTGAGCATCAAATATTCACTGTAAACAGCACACAACAAACCCAAAATCAGAAACACTTTAGAAAATATTAATGGAAAATCACTCTCACAAGAAAAAGGCTTCCTCCCTGCTCACATTGCTAGGATCATTATTACTGCTTACAATTACTTCACCATATTCTCTTCTCTGATTTATCCTCAGCAAGGAATGTAGCTGGGAATAGGCTGTATGAATTTTTTGTGCTGGGGGAAAGTGCACTAGTTTCTGCGACAACCCAGGGCAGTCTTTATGTCATACACTCATGCCACATGCAGTGCCATTAACTCAGGCATGTGCAGCAAGTCTGTCACTTCCCTGAAGCACCAGTCCCACTGTGTCTTTGCAGATGGACTGTAAAAAATGTGGCCAAGCTGGCCAGAAATGTTGGAGTAGATAACATATTATTACAGAAATGGATATAATTTACTTCTGCAGCTAAACTTCACTGTTCTCTTCATAGGTCTTTATGTTCTGCTTCAGAACTTTGGCCCAGTTTTTAGAAAACATAATTTACTGTGCAGAGATATATATTTAGGGGTTTACTAATGGGAATTCATGTAAAGAGTTTTTGCATCTCCCAGTAAAGGTGTTTTGTTATTTAGTTTTTACTTGATTTTTTTTTTGCGTACAATGACCCTCAATTTAGTCATATTTCACCTTGGAGTTTTCAAGGATTCAAAGGTCTTTTTGAATATCAAAAACCCCTGAGGGGCCCTTCTCTAACACAGGAAGCTATGTTGTCTCCAAAAGGATGTCTTAAAAATTGCCTACTACTCTCTCAAACAAAAACATAAACATGTATATATTTACATGTATATATGTACATATATGGGTATATATATATATATATATATGGAATTAGAAGAAAAAGATGGGATAAAGAAAACTAATATTTTAGTAGCAAAGTTTATTTAGAAAGTAAATGCAAAACAAAGGTTAAAAGCACTTGTTTTGTTGACCTGGACATAGGGCAACTCTATTGGGGCACAAGATACCCACACTTGGTCAAAGCAGAATCTTTCACATTCCAGATGCCACATCCTTAGAGTTAACTATTATCTGTTCACATAAGCAGAAAAATTAAATATGCATCTTAAAATGCCCAATATCCTACTGTCTGCTGCCTTCAGTTGGACTGCAAAAACCTTTGACCTCAACCTCTGCTTCAAGAGATGTCAAAGAGGGGTTGAAACCACTGCCCCAACATTTCAGATGAGTCAAATGACACTAATGATCCAACTACCAGCAGCAAATAAGTGAGCATGCTTCCCACACCTCTCTCTGTCTCAGCTACCTGCTGTGCTAAGGGAATCTGAGTGGGCCCTGTGTGATTGGCTCAAGGTTCCAGACTGGCAACAATTAAATTCCAAGATTCTTTGTTGTTTACAGATTCCTCATTCTCAGGTCATCTCTTTCCTGACACCAGCAACCTGTGATAAACTCAGCCAAACATCTGCTTTCCAAACTTGAACTTTGTTTCAGAAATAAGTTCTGTTGGTTGACCTGACCCTTTCTGAGGAGCCATACTACCACAGAACTTGCTTTTCAGGATCTGGGATGCTGTCTTGAATGGTAGGGTGGGCTACAGGGTGTTTCCAGCCAGCTGATGGTCAGCTCCACTATGATACACGTGATGCTTGCCTGGTATATGTGTGACATACTGATATTCAACAGCCACTATCCTGTACACCATGTAGGCTTTAGTTATCTGGCTTACTTGATTATGGCATTTTTTGCATTCATGTATGATTTTGCAATGGTTTTGACAGTCAGGTTCACTCTCAACCATAGCCCATATCTGTGTTGCCTTGCTCTCTAGGGCCCACTGAGCTATGTATCGCTCACCTTTATGTTTCCAGCCTAGGTTTACCTGAGACACTTTCATTCTTATCTCAGTCATATTTATGATGCCTTATTCTGCAAGCAGTGCTGTTATTTCACCAGGGCTGTTGGAGGAAGTGGAGAATATTCAGTATAATTAAAGACTTAGATAACATAAGAATATATGGCAAGAAAATGCCAGTTTAATTTGTATTGGGGCTTCAGATCAGATATAAATTGTTTATATAATATAACACCTTTTAAAATATTTTGGTATCCTTGTATCACTGATTTTACTAAATCTGAAATGGAATTTTTTACTATCAAACACATGTTCTGTATCTGAAGAGCAAAATAGGTGAAAAAGTTGAGTTGCCATTTGTGTTAGCGCCTTAGTCTATTGCTATTCAAGGGAAATGTTTCTTAATTTTCCTGCTTACAGACAGAGGAAGATTGAAGAAATGTAAGGAGGCAAGATTGAAATATGCCACCAATTTTGAAAAAGTCTGCACTACATATTTGTTGCAACATGGGTCAATAAGCTCAAGCTAACTTCCGCCACAGCCTTATAAAATACCAAAAGCAAAGCCCCAGGGATAAGATTAACAACCCAGACCTTGCAAACTTACTTCAGTTTGTAAGATTTTACTTCCAAGGTTAACCTATGCCAACAATGCTTTTTTTGCTGCTAGTATTTAATCTAATGAGATGAAAGCTACAGCACACACAGCCATAAAACTTACAATGCTATGCTGACACTACAGTATATATCTGAACCCACTACCAAGAAAAACCATATAAAGCATATACTCATGAGTATTTCACAACAAACAACTTTTACCATGACTTAAAATTAGACTTTAATTTTTTTTCTTCATCTAATAAGCTGGGAGTATAAATTAAATAATGAACAAGTTTTTATCATACAATTATAGAAATTAGTACAGTCCAAAGCCACAAGACACAAAGTACTGTTCTTGAATTGCAGCTAGCACACATACTATACCAAAGGCAAAATACACGACTGTTTTAAGAAGGACCACACATCTCATACAACAATCTATTAAGGCTGCTAAGTACATCATTGCAAGCATAATTTGATTTCATCAGGGATTTAAGAGTTTTGATAGGAATAGTAAAGGTTAGATGGTTCTCAAAATCTTCAGGAAGAATGCTGTTTAAGCAGAGTTTTTCATAATTAATCACTTTTTGCATCCCTCTGCTTTGTTTTTTTTGCCTCCTTATCCTCAACAGTTTCTCATTTGTAGTGGTTTGGTCCAAAATACTCATTACTATTTACCTTCTGTGAGATAAGAATTAGGAGAAATGCAAAGCAGGCACCAAACTTGAAAGAATATAAAGAAGTTTATTAACAGACCTAAAAGAAGAAGGAAAAAAAAATCATACTACACCTTCAGAACACTTCTCCTCCCCCCACCTTCCTCCCTTCTCCCACTGACAATGTAAAAAGACAACCCTTGAGATGTTCAGTCTGTTTAGCACTTCCATAATAACTTTGTTCAGTCCATTTAGGAAGAGGAGTCTCTCTTGCCCATGCTATGAAAACATTATCACAACGAGACAGCCACCTGGGTTGGTTCTCTGCTCGCATGTGAGTCCCTTCCCACGACTTGCAGCTTTTCCCACAACTGCTTTCGAGGGTCCACTCTTGAATTACTGGGGTATAAATTTAAGGTTGAGCTGTTCAGAAACCAAAGTTCTCTTCACCCATCTCTGGGAGCATTTCATCTCTAAGAATAGAGGCCCTTCTCCTTCCCTGGGAGCAAAGGGTCCTCCTCATCTTCATCTCTAGGACTATCTCTGGGAGCATCTCTAGGAACTGAGGTCTTCTCCTTTTCCATTTGGAGCAGAAGTCCTCATCGCTTCCATCTCTCCCTGTTCAAACTTCTCATGAAATTACAGCTGCTTCAGCATCTGCCTATCTCAGCACAGGTACTTTTGCTCACAAGTACAAGTTGAACGCTCCACCCCCCATGCCTTCATGAAATTACAACAGGTACTCTGATATATCATAGCTTTACAACAGAATTTCAGCTTTAAGCATCTTCTCTTTCTTCTCCCTCAGGTTTTCAGCTCCTCACAGCACTAAAAGGGTTAATCTCACCCAGGCCCCGCAGCTGGAATTTCGCTTATCGCTGTTGGTCACACGATCTTTTGCTGGACAGCAGGGAAGCTTCAGCTGAATCTTGGCTGCACTGGAGAGGAGGAGCCGGGCCGCTCCGGCTGCATAGAGCAAGGCTGGGGGTGGGGGGGGGGGGTGCGGTTCCACAGGTGGAACAGGGCCCATCGGCTCCAGGATGGCCGTGGCCTGGCCTGGCCTGGGCCGAGCAGGGCCTGGGCAGGGCCTGCTGGCCTCCGCATGGGGCCCGCAGCCACCTGTCCCAGCACCGGAAATGAGAGAGACTCTGCCTCAGGGTGTGTCTATTTTTAAGTGTGGATCACAGAGGCGGTCAAAATTCTAAGTGGCTTAAAAAATTGTCCATATTCAAACTAGCCAGCCGATAGGTTCTGTCAGGTCACAGAGGAAGCTGTAAGCACCCCTTTGCAAGAACATCACTTCCGGGACTATGCTTACTAACCCATGACATCATTAAATGGGACTGCTACGGATGCAACTTCTCTTAAATGGCAATACCTTCCTTGAAAGTCTAAACCACAGGGAGCAGGTACATATTTCTGTATGACAGCATAGAAGGAGCAATTATGAGAATGAAACAGTTGTCATACTTGTTATCAAGTACAATCATTTATTATTTAAGAAAACATCATTAAAAATGATTTAATAAAACTCCTCAAATAGAATAATCAAACATCTGCTGTAAGGTAATTCGATTCAGAATTCTCAAATAATTTTTTGCCTCAGTCTTCACTGACGAGTGCTCCAGTAAAACTGTCCAAGTCACAGAGGAAAAGGCAGAGATGGGAGAATGAAGACTTACCCACCATAGGAGACAATCTGGTTCACAAATATCTAAGGGACCTGAAGTTGCACAGGACCATGTATGACACCTCATAAGATGCATCTGCAGGTCCTGAGGGAACTATCAAAGGAAGTGTCTAAGTGTGGTGGCCTGTTAACCCCCTGATTCTGTATGTTCCCCCTGTTCCCTCCCTGGCCTTGGCCACTCCCTCGGTTTCTCCCTATTTGTTCCTGTACCCCAACCCCACCCAGGGACCACCCCTGGGCCCCTGAGAAAACCACCCCGCACCCAGACCGCGCTGTCTCTCTAGCTCTGAGCATTGCAGGGATAAAATGTTATTAAAGCCATCTCAAACCCTCATGAGAGACCCTTCTCTACCTTCTTTACCACCACTGCATTGTAACGCTGCTGGCTGCCAGAGCCAGATCGCGGGGCTGTCCGAAATGGACTCCGGGATGAGATTAATTGCATGGCCCTAGGAAACCCTAGCAGTGTGCTAGACAGAGTCCAGTGGTTACAACATCTAAGCCACTATTCATCATATTTGAAAACTCATGGCAGTCCAGTGAAGCTGCCTGTCATGGAAAAGGGGAAATATAACCCCTGCGGGGGAACTGCAGACCTGTCAGTCTCACTTCTGGGCCTGTTGAAAGCATGGAGTGCATTCTCCTGGAAACTCTGCTAAGACACATGGAAAATAAGGAGGTGACTGATGAGAGCCACCTAGCTTCACTAAAGGTAAATCGTACCTGAAAAATGTAGTGGCCTTCTACAGGGAGGTTACAGCATTGGTCTATGAAGAAAGAGCAACTGACATCTTCTTTCCAAACTTGGGCAAAGCATTTGACTGTTCCACATGACACCCTTGTCTCTAAACTGGAGAGACATAGATTTGATGACAGACTACTCGGTGGATAAGGAATTGGCTGGATGGTCACAGTCTAAGAGTTGCAGCCAACAGCCTGATATCCAAGTGCAGATCAGTGACATGTGGCATTCCTCAGGGGGTGGTACTGGGACTGACACTTGTTAACATCTTTGTCATCAACATGGACAGTGGGATTTTTTTCTTTTATTCTCACCCTCAGCAAGTTTGCTGACAGCACCAAGCTGTGTGATGTGGTCAACACGCTGGAGGGAAGAGAAGCCATCCACAGGGACCTTAACAGCCTTTAAAGGTGGGACTGTGCAAACCTCATGAAGTTCAACAGGGCCAAGTGCAAGGTGCTGCACCTGGGTCAGGGCAACTTGCAGTACAAATACAAGGTGGATGGAGAATGGATTGAAAGTAGTCCTGATAGAATGTATTGGGGGTGTAGAAGGTCAACATGACCTGTCAATGTGCTCTCGCAGCCCTGAAAGCCAAATGCATCCTGGGCTGCATCAAAAGAAACCTGACCAACAGGTAGAGGGAAGTGATTCTTCCCCTCAGATCTTGTGCGACTTCACCAGGAATATTGTGTCCAGCTCTGGGGTTCCCCATGGATTTGTTGTAGTGTGTTCAGAGAATAGTCACAAAGATGATCAGAGGGCTGGAGCACCTCTCCTATGAGGAAAGGCAAAGAGAATGGGGATTGTTCAGCCTGGAGAAGAGAAGGCTCTAGGAGACCTTCTAGCAGTCTTCCAGTACCAAAGGAGCCTGCAAGAAAGATGAAGAGGGACTTTTTACAAGGACAGGTAGTGATAGGACAATGGGTTATGGCTTTAGTCTCAAAGAGAGTAGGTTTAGTTTAGATATTAGGATGAAATTCTTTACTGCGAGGGAGGTAAAACACTGGAACAGGTTGCCCAGAGAAGTGGTGGGTTCCCATCCCTGGAAGTGTCCAAGGCCAGGCTGGATGGGGCTCTGAGCAACCTGGTCTAGTGGAAAGTGTCCCTGCCCAAGTCAGGGGATTTGAGATGTATGTTCTTTTAGGTCCCTTTCAACCCAAATCCTTTTATGATTCTATGATTTAACAGAATATGTTGGAAGAAAATGAAGTACACATTATGTATCACTGAAAACATAATAAAAATTGATGATGTTTCTCTTTAGCAAACACCTGATTCTGTTTTAAATCTTGTGTAGTTTTATTATCTGTAGACAGGAAAATAAGTGATCTATACACGATTTTTTTTCTTTTTGGATTGTAAAAAACCACAAAAATATGGTGTAACAGAAGAAACGAGAGAAATTCCCCAAATGAAAAGAATCCCTTAGGAACAGAAAAATAGAAGAACCTCTTTTAATAGAATAGGATATAAACAAGATATTGGAAAAATCTTCAAACTGAAATTATTTGGTGATCATAGGGTTTGGTTCCTGCATTGGCTTTTCATTGACATAGTAGTAATAAAATAGAGTTGATGAACTATGTACAAAGGAAACTCTCCTTTTATTGTTTCAGTAAAGAACATCAGTAAACAGGTTTAATACATGCTAATAAAATTTAACATTTTCATGTATTTAACACTGGGACCAGTAAGGAGATTCAATACACAGTAACATTTTCAGTCTCCCTTAAAAATATATGTGAAGAGTTTCGTGGTTATATTTGCTCTATAATGGAGGAAAATTGCAAAGACTTTCAGAATATTTGGCAACACATGCTCACACTTTATAGGCTATAGAGGAGTTCTAAACCAAATGGATCCAGATGGTTATTCTGTTTCCTCCACCCTGTGGGAATATAGAAACTGGACATGGAAAATATGCCTGGAAGAGTCACCCTCAAAGACTGTTGCGCTGCTATTACCAGGCTGACTGAAATAGTCATTCTTGTATAGCTATCTTTTTCTTGTGCATGGAGAATAAGAAAACATATCTATTTAATTATCTATCTAGATCTCAGACATTTATTTCTTAAACTATTAATTTCTGCTTAACATGTTCCTATTCAATTTTTTTTTGTGGGGAAGAAACAATGCTACAGGCTTGGGGAAGAGTGTCTGGAAAGCTGCTTGGCAGAAAATGACCTGGGAGTGCTGGTCGACAGCAGCTGAACATGAGCCAGGGTGTGCCCAGGTGGCCAAGAAGGCCAAGGTCATCCTGGCCTGTATGAGTAATAGTGTGGCCAGCAGGACCAGGACAATGATTTTCACCCCGTACTGGGCACTGGCGAGGCCTCAATCAAATCCTCTGTTCAGTTTTGGACCCTTCACTGCAACACAGACATTGAAGGGCTGGAGCATGTCCAAAGAAGGGCAATGGAACTGGTAAATGCTCTGGAGCAAAATTCTTATGAGGAGTGGTTGAGTGAGCTGCAGTTGTCTGAAAGTTGTTACAGCTTCCTCATTTGGGCCAGCCATGGTGCTAGGGACTTCAGCCCAGAGATGTCATTCAGGTTAGGATTCAGATGGCCACTCTTTATACATACTCATGTAAACTCAAATAAAATCTATCTTTAGAAGCCTCCAATACAGCAGGAGAAGAAGTAAAAATTGTTCCTGCTGATGTATCAGAGCAAATGTATCACCTTCCTGCCTTTTGACAGATTTAAAAGGGGGAGGAAATTAAAACCCTAAACACCAATGCTACTGCCCCTTTTCTTTTGAATAAAGAGTTTAAAAAATATACCTTATCTTCAAATTCGGGCATTTCTAAGTATGTTTGTTTTACATAGCTTCAGAATACAGTAACAAAGATAAACTTGAGATTATCAGTTTACCCAGTGGCAGAACCACTTATATGTAATGCTTTAAGATGTGCTCTCTGAGCTAATGAATTTATTGTGAAGTTTTATTGTTGAATTGCCTGCGTCTAACAGACTAACAGTACTTCACAAAAATTTCTTTCTTCCTAATTTATCTTTATCTTACAGAACACACATTTAGGCACCATGTAGCAGGTGAGCTTGTGCCATCATATAATTAATGTGCATAATAAATCACAGAATGCCACCAGAGGAAAAGTGCAGTTTTTAATAATAAAATAATGATTTTGTATCCTATATCCTTCAACACTGAAAACTAAAATTGACTCTGTCTATATAATGCTGCCTTCATTTCTATATAAAAACCCCACTTACTTAAACACACATACCCTCAAAGTTATCCAGAAGGGAATGTACTCCCTTTTTCAAACCTGAAGTACATTGGACTTTATGGAAAGGAATTATTACAGTCCCAGGGGATGGAATTTAGCTACTCTAAGCTATTGGTATAGAGCTAATTTTGTTTCTCCGCAGAGACTTTCTTTCCTGAAGGCTAGAGCAGATGTCAAATCTAACTTCCTGGCTCTCCGAGTCCTCTGACCTTCTGTGGCTCACCCTGCCCAGACCCAGCACATCAGTGAAGTCCGCGGTGCCACACCTGTGTACCATGTGCCACAAGGCAAGTGAACTGCTAAGGTTTTGGTACTCCAGACGTCTCTGAACCCTTGAGGCTAGAACATGTTTCTTCCTCTTATATGGAAATAGTCTTCCTACTGCTCAGCAGGTGCATAAATTTATTATGGAATTCAGCCCAGTGCCATAACACAGACACAGCTTCAATTTACTGTTTATCTTGGCTGATGCATTAAAATTATATCCTTAAACACTTTTCATGCACTTCAGCTTCATTCAAGTAGATAAGCTTATAATATGGTACTGAAATTATAAATTTATCCACAATCTATGCGAGTGTTGCCAGTGCTGAGCGAGCAGCGATGAGCAGACATCAGAAAGAAGAAATTCATGCTTGGATTTCTCAATAATTTTGCTTGAAGCATGCAACCTGCTCAAACTGAAGAGCTCCGAAGAGATACAAAGTTTAATAAACACACATACTGCTTGTGTTGAATCACTGCTTACATTTATGAAATAAAACAAACCAAGTGTCTATCTGCACTTCATGCTACAAGAAATAGAAGACCAAAATATTAGCAGTTAAAGACCTTGAAGTTCACCCATGTGATTACATAAATAGGAAATTTACTTCATTGCAAATCCTGATTTTAAAATGCTTACAGCAGGAAATAGCGTCAATAACATCCATTTCCAGCCAGAAAAATCCAATTAGTTGTATTAAATCTTTTAAGCCCAAAATATGATGGAAGGTCCCTAAAAGAGTGAATATTTAAGAGCTGGACTCAATGATCTTTTGGATCCCTTCCAACTGAGAATATTTTGTGATTCTGTGAATGATTGTTCCTCATTGTTAGATTGTTAGAACGAAGAGATTTATATTAATTTTATATTTCCCATATAGATTACCTCCAAGTATTGGCACATAAATTTAAATAATCCTTTTCAGTATTTCTGCAGCATGAGATTTTCTGGAGATTCAAAAATAAAATTTGTATCCCTTGTTTATTTGTCATTCCCCTGTATAGAGGATCTTTTGTCTAATCACTGTGTTTGTTTGGAATGTATTTCTAAAAATAGAAGCAAATTAAATGATTTGTCTTCACAGCTCATCAGCTTTTATCTAATCAGAGTGCCTTTGACATTGATTTCCACTTTAGTTCATCTATTTATATTGCATTTACTTTTTTTTTCCCTTTTTCCTTTTTTTTTTTCCTTGGCCACATGCTTGCTATTACCAGTGATGGTTTTATTTAAACAGAAATTGTCCTTCTCTGTCTCACAGCTCTTCTTGATAGATGAGCCAAATATGCCATAGAACTAAGAGCCACAAACTACAGAAAAGCAGAAATACAGCCTCCACTGAGTTCCTGAAGACAGCTGGAGTTAAGGCATCTAGGAACTGATCAGATCAATACCTAGACCTACAGAATTAATAAAGCTAGATTTATGAATCCTCACAATTTTAGTTTTTTTTAAAACAAGTTATAACACAGAACTCCCCTTTTTCTGCAGGATGTGGAGAGTGGGAATGAGAGAAGTTTCCTTCAAAGAGTGTCTTAACAGCAAACAGAATACAGAAAATGGCAAGGCAAAGAAATTGCTTCTGTATCAATGCTGGGGTTCTTTTTCAAATCTCTATTTCTATTTCTGTAGAAAGTTACCCTTTAAAGATTTGTAAGAATTTTTGCTACAAGCATCCAATATCAGGAGGTCATAACAGGAATAAAAGCATTTTCTTGAGGACAAGACACAGTAGGCAAGATACTGCCAACCTTAGGACTGCATCAGGAGAGCAATTTCTGATGAGAACATGGAAATATGAATGCCATTAGAGTATAACTGCATGGCACAATTGTATTACCCAGCAATTCCAGTTGAAGCAATCTGAAGAGGAAGCACAGAATTATGAAGAGGCTGCTTTAAAGAGAATGTTAGAAAAACCTTAATTGTTTAATGTAGTTTAAGGAGAAAAGTGCTGATGGATATTTTTGTTGCTTATAAAGTCCTTGGGGTAAAACAAAAGAAAACCAAGCAATAAGCAATAGTGTGGTGAGCTGACCTTGTCTGGCCTCAAGGTGCCTGTCAAGCCTCCCCCTTCTCAACAGGACAGAAGGAATCATTAGGAAAATCTTGTAGGTCGAGATGAGGACAGGGAGAGATCAGTTACCAATTACCATCATGAACAAAATGAACTCAGGAATATTAACTGAATTTACTACCAAAAAATAATATAGTGGAATAATGAGAAATAAAACTAAAACCACCTTCCTCACACACATATTCCCCCTGCCTCTTCTTCGAAAACTCAGATCACTTCTAACTCTTCTACCTCCTCCCCTCAAGTGGAGCAAAGGGTGAGGAATGTGGGTTGTGATCAGCCCATTAGCCTTAATCTCTGCTGCTCTTTCCTCCTCATACTCTTCCCTGGTTCCAGCACGGGGTCTCTCGCACAGGAGACCTATATGACCTAGCTCAATGTGGGCTGGAGTTCACACACTGCTCTAGCATGAGTCTTTTCCATGGGGTGTAGTCCTTCAGGAGCAGATTTCTCCAGTGTCTTAGTCAACTAAGAACTGAAATAGATAAGGAAATTTTTCCTTTTATTTTCTATAACCCAATGTTTATTTTAGCAGGAAATTAGTAAATTTCTTTATTGTCATTTCTTTTAAGTTTTTGATTTTACTTGACATCAGTCAAACAATGTTTAAGTAGTTGTAAACTTAAGGGCCAGTCCTAAAATAAATAGGCTCATAAAACCAGTAATCATCATCAACTGAATAACATACAACTTATATTTGCTGGATTGAGTAGATTGCAAAACATTTTATATGTTGTGAATTAAAAACCAAAAAGTCAGACCAAGATTGTCATCAAACATACAAAGAAAGGGTTTATAAAAAATCCCAAGAGATAATTCAAATAGTGCCTCTAATCTGCAAAAATAATCTAATTTTGAATGGACTGGGTAAAAAGTAAAAGAGAATTGATCCTGTGTCCTCGTCATTCTCCTCAAGGTGATCTGTTTTATTTTCATGAGAAGGCATCAAGAAGTTTGAATGTACCCTTTTGTGAGACACTAAGTCTCAGTGCTGAAGGCATTTAGAATTCATTTATTGTTTGTTTCAATGAGACAAGATATGTTAGTGACAATAATGCTTAACGTGGTTGAAGGAAAGCTTAACAGCATCAATTCCAGCAGGTTGATGTAGCTCACTGTAAGTGACGAGGCCATTCACACAAAATCGAATTACTTCCCAAACGTCCAAATGTCAGTAAGAGCTATCCAGAATACACAACAGCAGGGACAGGCAATTCCAGTTTTCACAAATCATCTTCATATTACCCAGTCAGTAATTGCTGGGTGCTCAATTAATTATCCATGTTAGTGCTTATAAGCAGCCTACAACCACTTGTTTAGTGGGAAGCATATTATTTCCCAGAATGAACAGGCGACAAAATAGTAGTAGTCTTTCCTAAATGATAAACAGATATTAAGGTTGAACATGTAGGTACATGCTTTATGTAACACATTATAATAAGTAACTACACAAATAAATATCATTGACCTTTTTTTTCTACTGAGAATTAAATAGAAAATGCAGAAAGAGAAAACTTGAGATTGTTGGATTAGGTGTCTAGTAATGTACTAGATCCTTTAATTAAAGTGGTAAGAAAATAAAATCTATAAATAATCTTAAAAAATTAAAATAATCCTTTTTATATTTCTGTCTAAAAAGGGTTAAGACAAAGACTGCTGAAGGAGCTATTGCCAAGGTATGGCAGCTAGATATTTGAGGACTAATTTTTAAGGGTAATGAAAAGCTTTTATATTGAAATTTGTCCGCAGAGATTTCAAAGTCAGCAATATTATGTTCAGCTTTACAGATGGAAAAATTCTTTAAAATGACTAAACAAAATGCAAGTTTAAAGTACCTTCATTATATAAAGCTTTGCTGAATTTTTCCACTTTGCAAGGGCTGATAAGAAGCATTAATAAATCTCCACCTTGCTTTTATAAAGTAGTCTATATGAAGCTGATAGAAATAAGATTTTTATGTTGCAGACAACTCGAGCAAGTGTATATAGCATTACATCCTTTCATAATTCTCATTAAAACAATAGTTAATTTGTAATTGTGTTTATGTAGCTGTATATCACCATATACCTTAGATCAAAGGAGGGCTCTCCATATCTAAGTGGATCACTTGAAATCATACAAACAAGTTAAATATCAACATGATGTAGTGCAGTTGCTTTTTAACCAAGATTTGAGGCTAACATATTTTCATACTCTTGCTTTGGACACAAGATACGAAGAGGAGTAATAACTGGCATTCAGTGTATTAGGTTTTAGTATAACTCACACATGACTAGATAAGTTGTTTACTGAGCCCTGAGTAGACTGAGGAGATGTCTCCACAGGAGTCAAAGTTTTCTCTCAATTATTCTTCTATAAAGTCTTTAATATTTAAAGGACAGTTCAAACATTTCATAACAACATTAGTTTCCAACTCCTGGAATAAAAAAGAGTTTAGTTTCTCAAGATGTTATCGACAGACTTATTAGGTATATTCTTAAATCATTTAACATCAATTAATAGTTCTGTAGTGTAATCACTGGAAAAGTTTATACATAAATTAGTGTGATTTTTTATGGTTTAAATGCCTATTATAGACAAAAGTGCAAGCAAAAAAGTGATGTTACAAGCTAAGCGCTTAATGTGATAAATATTCTTGTTTTGATTTTTTTTAAGAAAAGCTGGTTTCAGGTAATTTATTTTAGCTGGTAAATTAGATGAAGAACACCTGTAAATAATTTGGATTTGGTAAAAATTTAAGAACCCTTTAAAAAGTACTTTTAAACAGTTTGTGCTTTTATCTAGGTCATGCAACAAAGTTAAAGTGCACAGTCTTGTGTTACTTGGACATACACATGCTGAACACATGTAATTTCAAATGTGTATGACCAAGTAGTAAGTATTCCAGGATTTTAGAAAACTTTTGGTGATGTCTTTCTACCACAGAGGTTTGAAAGTCCCTGCTTTAATTAAATCTGAATGTTTCAAGGCAGAACGACTTTCCAAAACCTTTGCAATCCGTGTCTTTACAAAATGGTGTGATTGGTACTATTTTAGGTCATCCCTCAGATGATCTTCAAAGGATCCTTTAGATTAACAATGCTTCCCATTCACAGTTTCAAGAGCTACTATTTGCCTCAGCAGCAAAAAGCATTTTTGCAATCTCATGGCCTGATATGCTGACAATGACATCTGGCAATATATATAAGTACTCATCCTTACTTCTATCTTCTTGACTGTATTAATGTGTCCAGAAGCTATTTCTACTTTAGTTTTTCACTGTACAAGTCCTACAAGACCTCAGACCATGTACAAGGTCATATACTTGTTTTTTAAAACAACTGTGCTTATTAAACAGCATTGACCACTGTTTGTGATGATAGAAAAGATGTTTTATGAACATAAACCAGCCTGAATTGTTAGTTTTTATAAAAGTAACTGTTCCTCTTGGCAGTGTAAATCATAGGTATAGTTAAGGCAAGGGTTAGTGCCAGCAGCATTTTAGCACTTCACTGTGAGTTTTACCTCAGTTCCACTCAGTGCTGTAGTTTCGATCCCATGTGTCATACTTCTTTGTCGTCTTTATCATTCTAGTTCATAAAAAAGTTTCTATTCATTAATCTTAAATTTATTCATTCATTAATCTTTTCTCAGGAATTAAAAACCTCACTTTTCTACACAAGCCAATCCCATCAGACACTGGATTCACTCATTTTTTCTCCAAAATTTCCATTGTTTTCTCAGCATTTCTGACAGTGAAATCACCCAACTGAAATTATCTGAGGATTTCTGGTGGGGTTTCTGGACTTTGAATAAAGAATTACATAATAATATATATAAAATTAATAATCTATGGTCCAAAGCTACAACCCACAATCAGCCCTGTCAGATATAAATTACTGGCTACTTCGTCATAGATAATTCTTGGTATTTTTACAGCACTGTATTTGCACAAGTCTTTTGGGACCTTATCACTTTATCTATTGAAGTCAAGGGAAGATCCATATTTCATTTAGTGCTCACAAAAATAATCCCCTGAATTGAAAATATCAGATGTAATTGCCTCAAAGGTACTTGCAGGTAAATGAATGTTGAAACCTTTGTTACAGAATATATTGGGGTGCATAGCAGAAATAATGTGTTGCTTTCTTAATCGGTCCTCTGAAAGACAATCTTTAGAGACTATAAACTTTCTTGATGTGTATTATTTGAAAAAGTCTATTTTACTTAGTATGAAATTAATTTATTGTTTATTTCCAGGTCATAGCATCACATTTGACTGAAAATGTAAATTGCATTTGGGTGTGAGAAAGACTAATCTGAAAGGCATAATGTAGCAGTGAGTCATAAAAAAATCAACTTTTTTCTGTTATATTTCTTCATGATCAGTAGTTTTTGCCTCCATGTTAAACCATTTAATAATTCTGAATTAGCTATTACAGAAATCAATAAAGCACCCTGTCTAACATAACATGGATGTTCTAGTGACCAAGATTTATAGGGTAATTCTCAACTAAGCTCTTCATTCTTTCTCAAATTTGAATGCTGCATCAAGAAGCTGATTTTCATTATTATCACTTGAGTTATGAGCTATGACTTTACATCTGTCCTTCTCATTATCACTGTAACGTTATGGAAATATAGTCCCTGCAGGCTCACATCTTCGTTCAGTCTGCCCGAAAATTACATTGCAATGCTGTAATGTAAGCACTTCCACATCAAGTTTAACAATTTGATTTGTATAATAACTTTAAACATGTCATTGCAAACATTTAGTAAAATATTTCATATAAAAGCTAAATGCATATATATAACGTTGCAAGGTCCCATGGCTGAAACTGTAGATCCTGCAAGCCATCACTGACATTTAGTCCCCATGGCACACATTTCTATTCATGGGCTAGTAGAGTCATGGAGGACAACGAAAACCTGCTACATTCTACATATTGTCACAGTGAAATATATTCTGTAATTAGACTAGCAGTGTCAGAAGCATCATTTTGTCTAAAGAAACCATGATTAATTTGCATATTCCAGACAGTAATTTATTTTGGGGGTCACAGGAAGCAGAGTTATTAACCAATGGTATCTATTTTTTACATCTCTATTGTCTCAAGAGAGACTTGCTTTCAAAGCCAGGACAAAACCAAGAAATATGGAGTAACTTTTCTCATTTCAACCTTATTTTATGTAGTAAAATAGTATAGTGACCCATATCACATTCTGTAAATTTCATCTTATATCCTGTCAGACCAATGCTACCAACAGAGTATATAGCATTGGCAATTATTGCTGTGATGATAGATAACCCCAAGAAACTTGTTCTTATTATGTATTTTACATCACAATTGTCCCCTTACTAGAATACATCATCAGAGCAATAGCTCTTTGTGTCATCCATCACTTCGACAATGCTGCCTAGTGTTATTCATCATAAGAAAGGGACATTTATAAGTCATACATCATCAAAATGATGGTCTTCCATGTACAAGGCAAAATAGCCTTTCTTGATATTGCAGGTGTGGTAAAGAACTTATGGGAGACCTTCTCATGATTTTTAAAGAAAATAATTTGTTAAAAATAGCTGCACTGCCTAATGATATGTAAAGTGCACGGATTTGATAACACAGTATTAACTTATGAAATAAAGCAAAATGGCTCTTCCAAGTTTCTTTGCAACTAACAGGACCCTTCTAAGGGTAAAAAATAAAAAATATTTTTATAACATAGTTGGGAGTGGAAACCATGTCACAAAATAGAACAGGAAAAGAAAACTACAAAGCTAAGGCTCCAACAGTGAGTCAACCAACTTCACTCATCAGAATTCAGAAATCTGAGCAGTGTTTCCTATTGTTAGTCTTTAACTGAGCCTCTGAATTAACAGCTATTCTGAAAGGACATTTCTTGAACAAGGACTGTGCAAATATGTTTTATTCAGTCTAAGAGAAGCATCTTACACTGCAAAGACATTCCTTTCCAGAATTCTTATCTACGATGAACCTCTTAAGAATATGAATATGAAATTTTTCCTCTTAAAGATTATGAAATTTGCCTTTGATAGTATCTTCAGCTCTGCTTTTGGAGAAAAGAATACTTTTTTTTCCCCAGTAACTCTAACAGATGACATCATATTAAAAAGCCCTAGGGTATATTACCATGTCCCACAGCCATAGGGAGGAGGAGAGAGGATCCAGCAGGCAGGAACTGTGCAGCAAGATTAATTTATTTCATTATTTTACAAACTCTTTTATAGAATTTTTTCTTCATAGTCTAATTGGACAAAGGATCAGCCACCCCTTGGGGTGATTGTCTAGAATCCTAAAACATCCATTGTCAAAATATTTTTCTACTATAGCAGAAACAAGACTTCTCAAGGCTGCAGGTGTTTGTTTGTTTACAGAACTCTGCTACCTCTTCTGTGAGAGAGAAAAGCCTCTCACGGACTTAGAAAATAGCAAGAAAATCCTTGCTAGCAGCATTTTTATATCCACAACGTCATACACAAGAGACAGAGAAGAACTGTTCCAGCACCTGCAAAATCTTCATGCCGTTCTTTTTTAACCTGATAGCTGTCCTGCTATCTCAGTCATATCTGCTACCTTTGCTTCACTTTCCCAGTATGAGTTGATGGTACGCATGCTGAGGTCTTTCCCTACTGCATTAGAAAGTTGAACGATTATGTCAGGAATAAATGTATCATGTACATTATCTTATGCCTTTTGGATGTTATTTGAATAGATTAGCAAAATAAGTTATTAACACCTAGGAATATATGCACCATTTGAGAAGTTCAGATTTATTTTATTTTGTTGCTATTAGTGACAGTGATGTCTAATAAGTTCATTTATTCTCCTGGAGCCAAATTCAACTTTAAAAAACTATTACTTCAACCTTAGTTGTTTATGCCATTTTAACTAGCTTTTTCCAGTTAACAACACTACATTTTGTACTAAGTCTAGCAAGTACAATTTACATGAGCTCTACCTTGCAAGTTTGTGGCCATGAACCGTATAATTTATGCTATCCCACAAACTTACTGTTAAGTCCCTGTATGCTACACAAGTCACACAGCTTACTTACTGAGCATAGTAATTCAAGTGTCTCAAAGTTGTTCTGTCAAATCTAATGTTTAAATCATGGGTCATTCTTGGAGTTTTATCTATGTATTTGTAGTCACTTCATTCACTATTGGCTTTGCCAGCTTTAATCTTCTTGAAACACTCAGCTGAGGCAGTTCCACAGTGATAACAAGTACTGCCAAGCTGATCACAGTTTTACCGTGGGCAGTTTCCAGATTCTTAAAAGAGCAGTGCTCTTCTTTAACAGACAATCCAAATAAAGTTTAGTGCTTTTAAGCCACAAATATTTAATGTCCTGGGAAGTAAAATAATTTTAGGCATTTAAACTGAAAAGCTATTTCAGATGCTTTTAATACTATTGAGCAGGAACTCAGCCATTTGATTGAGAGAAGGTTGTATAAAACAGGTTATAGAATTCAAAGTGTACATTTAAGAGTCTACCATCACAGACATTATCAAGGCTCTTTACAGAAAAAGGAACCCATTTGATTTCATTGTTATTTAACTCCAAGAACAGAAAGAGAGCAGCAGACTATTGCAAGAACATTTAGTTACATCATCTTTGTTAGGGAATTTGAACATAAAGCATGAGGTTTTGCATGTACTGGCACTTAGGGACCAGTGTCTCCTCTGACCATTAAATAGAAACTTCCCTCATGTTCTGCTTCTTTTGATTTCTAATTTTTTTTGGGTTGTTTTGGTTTATTGTTTTTGGGGGGTTTTTGTGGTTTTTGGTTTGGTTTTTTTGTTGTTGTGTGGTTTTTGTCGTTGTTTTTTTTCTTGTTTTTTGGTGGGGTTTTTTTGTTGTTGTTTTTGTTTAAAGAAAAACCTGATTTCACAAAATTACAGAGTCATCGAAACAGAGAATGGTTGGGGTTGGAAGGAACCTCTGGAGATTACCTAATCCAACCTTCCTTCTAAAGCACATTCACCCAGAGCAGGTTGCACAGGATTGCATCCAGGAGTGTTTTGAACATCCTTAGAAAAGGTGATTCAGGGGAGATCCTATCACTCTCTACAATAGCCTGAAAGGAAGTTGTGGGAAGGCAGGAGTCAGTCTGTCTTCTCACTGGTAGGACAAAAGAAAATAGCCTCAAGTTGCACCAGGGAAGGTTTAGATTGGATATCAGGAAAAATTTCTGAAAGGATGTTCAGGCTGCCTGGGAAAGGGGTGGAATCAGCATCCCTGGAATTGTTTGAAAGGAGTATAGATGCAGGTCTTGGGGATATGGTTTAGTGGTGAACATGGTGAGGCTGGGTTAATAGTTGGATACAATCATCTTAGAGGTCTTTTCCAAACTAAATGATTCTATGATTCTGTGAGTGTCTTTTGCCTAACCCAAACTTCCTTGACCAAGGGAAAGTCTTTTTTTCTGCAGACTTTCTCTTTTGCCTCCAGTATCTGGGATTCCTTGGGCTGGCCTTAGCAGCAAAGACCAAAGCAAAGAAGGAATTCAGTAACTCTGCCTTTTCTGTATTCTTCATCACCAGGTGCCCACTTCATTCATCACCAGACCCACATTTTCCATAATCTTCCTTTTGATACTGATCTATTTGTGCTGTCCTTGACATGCCTTGCAACATTTAATTCCACATGGACCTTTGCCCTCCTCATCACATCTCTGCGTATTCTGACAATGTTCATCCTAAGTGGCCTATCCCTTTTTCCACATTCTGTAAGCTTCCTGCTTCTCTTTGGTTTTTGCCAGAAGCTCCTTGCTTATACATGCAGTTCTCCTGGCCTATTTTCTGGATTTCTTACTCATAGGAATGCATTGCTCTTGAGCCTGGGGGAGACAATTCTTGAATGTTAATCAGCTTTCTTGGCCCCTCTTCCCTCCAGGGCTTAATTTTGTGGTATTCTCCAAAGCAGATCACTGAAGAGGATAAACCCTGGTCTCCTGAAGTCCAGGGTAGTGAGCTTGCTGTTGAAACCTCCTTGCTGCCCTAGGGATCTCGAACTCCATCTTTTCACGGTCACTGCAGCCCAGACTGCCCTTGAGTTTCACATTCCCACCAGTTACTCTTTGTTGATGAGAACAAGGTCCAGCATAGCTCCTCACCTTGTTGGGTCCTCTATCACTTGGAGAAGGAAGTTATCAGCAATGCATTCCAGGAACCACATGGATTTCTGGTCCACCTGGTCAGGCAGCCTCCAACAGACATCCATTTTAATGTCAGCTGTCCCTGCCCTCTCTACATTAAGTATGACTATGCAAGAATGAATCATGTAACACGTAAAGGATGTTCATCACTGGTCTAAAGTATATTGCTTGTTCATTGTGAAAAAATTATGAATAAAATACAGAGAAATACATGGCTACAGCTTGTTTTCAACTGTATACAACTTGGAATGTCAAGACAAGAATTCAAACACATTTCCTCTGATATTCCATTAGGCACCAGAAGTAGCTCTATGCAACATATGAAATACAAATAATATGTTTCCTTAAACTCTCTTATGCTTTAATGAAATACTTATGTAATATCACTTAAAACATTTGGGAAGTGGAATTTTATATGAAGCAGACAGAGAATATAAAATAGATACATTCTAGAATGGAAACTACTATATCAATCAGGTAGTATTTACTCATTTAGAACAATGCTCTTAAATGATGTGAGGGAAGGAAACTGTTTTAAAAGTTACATTAATGTTATTATAGCCTGAGTGGGTCTAGAAGAATTATCTTTTATTTCCAGCTATCCAAATTGTGGGAAAATTCAAGAATAGCCAGAATCAGTATTCAGCTATTGTTCCAATTCCTCCATGTGCAACACTTACTTAGATATCAAAAGAACTTTCCTGGCTAGTAACCAGGCAATTATTCATGTTTAAAAAACATAGTTCTATTGCCACTAAGTAAGATAAGACTATTGTGTAGATGTCTAGCCCACATGAAACAAATTACAAATCTCAGTTCTGGCTTCAGTATTTCTTCTCTGAGTATAATTAAAGATTTAAGAATGAAAGGTCTAAGGTAAACTGGGTAGTTAAAATTTATTCAGCCATTTTTAAAGCTCTTAATAGAAGTTCCTTACTAAATATGAGACTCTGAAAAATAACTGGTTAATACTGCAAACTCTTATAATGAATAAATTAAAGATTAGGAATTTAAGAAATGGAAATAAATAAGGAAAAAATATGCTACTTTCTCTCGGAGTGCAGAGTATCCTGCTTCAAGAACAGTTTCTCGAGGTTTAAAGTGTGTAACTCTCAGAATTAAAAGAATTTAATAATGCATTGATTTCAGGGATCAGGACAGATAAACAAGTTTAAACAGTGGTTTGAAAGAAGTGAATAAAGAAAGTTGCAAAAGAGGTTGTTTGTGATTATCTGTTTCTGTTGTAGAATGCTGCAGGCCCTAAAATTTCAAAAAATTAGCAAAATTGTCCAGTACAATGATAAAATTATGTATCAGTAAAAGCAAGGAAAATTACATGGAAGTGATTATTTTGGTCTCCTTATATACACTGATAGCTTCTCAGTGGCTGAAAACACTGTGGAATGAAACCTAAACAATTTTAAGGAGAAACCAATAGTCTGATGAAACATGGAGCAGTCATATCTATCATAGCATACTATGATAGATAAAATTAGAAAGGGACTCATAGACATTATATGTAATTGCCTTCAGTGCAGTTGTGGAATGGCAATATTAAGGCTAAAAGACTTCACACTTAGCAATCAAGTATTTTCTCTTCCTATAATGTCCATGGATCTAATTTAATCTCAGGACCTTCCTTGTGTAAGTGATGTTCAAGGAAGGTGTACTGGAATAATATGTAGAGACATTTAGGTGAATCTAGGTCCATATCTTTGAGAACAGATCTGCAGCTGAGTATGAAATCTAGCAACCCAGTTATCCTGAAGGGCTCTCAGTACCATGATTAGTAAAGCTGATGACTTCCAAGATATTTATGATGCTTTCGCGAAAAGCATCTTGGCCCTTATGCAGACTGGGAGGAGTAAAACAATGTCATATCTGTTCACTAGGTTACCTGGCAGCAGGGGTACAAATATTTTTTCTTTGGTCTGTTGGTTTTAACTGGCATTAAAAAAAAATGCTTAAGGATTTAAATGAACTTTACAATCTGGCTCTGAATAATGTTTTTCTTCAAAAGAAACTAGTCATGAAATTCAGACAATATTTCCAGCCACATTTTCCTGAATGGTTCTTTTCAACACAAATAATCTTAGAATAGTAACAATAAATGAAATTGTAGATATACACACACTTATGGCACGCTGAATTAAGGGTGGTGGGGGTGATATATTGAAATAAGTAGCTAAAAATGTCATGAAAGCTAATGGGAAAAAAAAAACCCAGCAAAAATGTAGCTTCTCTGTAGTAAACCATGCAATAATTTTAATTATTTTACATGACTAAAAGTGTTAGATGAAATATCTTTCAAAACTGGTGTCCCCTTTCATGTTTCTCTTTGACCATATTGTCCTGTGCATTCTTCATTTATTTCATATCTTTGCCAAACTAATTTTGGCAATAAAATAAAAGTATAAGAAAACATCTTTCAGAGAAGTTGTCACTGCCTATAAGGATGTCTTACAAGCTCCTATTTAGAAAGCCCTTATTTTCAGACAAATTACTTGTAAGGCTGTAGATGAGTACACATAGTACACAGCATCAGTGCTGGATATTACATCACTATCTCAAGCGAGTGCTTCCTTTTGCATAATAAGTCTGCATGTTTACCTTAAAGAATGTCAATCATTTTATATTCAGACTGCCTGTCAGTTAGACAGCTGCAATGAAAGACTGTTTAAATACTTCACAGCAATTATTGCAGATTAGAAATGTTGCTTTTTTTTTACATACTCCCCTTCACAAAAAATAAAAAGTAAATGATCCTCTCTCCTTCAAGAGGAACTGCCAATCTCACTGACTTTGTTGGAAAGGTCAAATTTCCAAATTGCTGGCACTGTAGGTTAAAATAACAAAACATCACACTTGAAGTCTGTGCAACCACACACAACACATCTCCTATATCCTGACCATGCCAAGGAGAATTATGCAAGCAATGCAAAGATGATTCACTTGCACGCAGTAGTACTGTTGTTCTTGGGTCCTATCTGCCAAGCTGTGTGTGTACAGTTCAGTTTTGTTAGCTCTCATTTCCCTGTCTTGCTGAGTACTCCAAAAGGTTTCAGAACTGTAGGATAACAGCCTCAAAATATATTTGACAGCAAGCTTGATTCTATTTACTGCTAGTTTACAACATATAACTCACATCAAATAACCCATATCATTTCTTTACTTCTATCCAAAACTACACAGAAGTTTCATTTATACTGTAGAAACTTCCGTGTATATGAGCTAGGCTCTGCTTCAATGGCTTTTTTATTTCCATTGCACATAGAAGATATTTTCTCTCTTAAATCTCTGTGCCTTTACTGAGTTTGCTAATATTGTTTTCCTGAACCCATTCCCTCTTGCTCCCTGGAATTAAGTATTGTAAAGCTGTGTGCTGTGGCAAGCATGAACACCTGCAAGTGTGCAGTTTGTGAACCCACATGTGCAACCCACCGTTGCCTTTTTCAGCCTTTCTTTACACAGAGTTATTTTGGTAACTGGTTTCCTAGCGTTCTCCAAACTTTCCCCTTAATCCTACAGTAAAGACAGGCTTTTCTTATCTACTTCCTTTTCAACATTTAGAATCTTTGGAACAAGCATATTTTTGTGTATTCATAGCAATTGTATATTGACCTAATCCTAATACTACAGCTGCCTGACCATATCCTGTTCTATTCTTAGGAGATGTCTCAACAATTGGATACCAAAATAATACATAGCATAAAATATTTCTCTTTTCTATAAGCAAAATAATGTTTCACACATTAAAGAACAGTGTGCAACAATGAGAGAAACACCCCATATAAAGAGCAATACCAAGCTTTCTGAATCTCTAAAACTGGATAGTAATTTCACTGTCTGTCTTCAAGAAAAACTCAGCCAAAGCTTCATACTAAGCACATACTAAGTATTGTGCATTGTTACCATTACTACCATGATATAAAGTACAGATTCAACAGCCAGTCAAGAGAATCAGATTTGGTCTTCAGTTTAATCTTATGAGTGCTATTGAGTTACACAGAAATACAGGAAGGAACACTGGCTTAAGTAATTTGAACTACATTAAGTTTACATTGATATATGTGAGCTATCCTATTACCTGGCTATGATGACACTGGGTTGTTCATAAAGGAAAGTAAGATTTTTTTTCACTGAATTAGAATGTTCAAATCAATTGCTATAATTACTTTTGGTTAGTAGCTAAGTAGAGGTTATTCTCTAATAATAATGCAACTATGGTAATATGATAATAAGTAGGGATGTCATTTTGTAATTGTGATCTGTGCTGCCAATAATAATTACACTCTCCAGTGTTAACCACTGTGATTAAGAAATGATTAGAAAATGAATATTTAAAATAGAGTGTAAAATCCATGTACACAGGATATTTCTTCGGAGCTTCCCTTATTAGTATTGGACATCATGCCAGGCTTCTTCTCCTAGACAATCTTAAGCTAAGCAATATAAATAGCATAAACAACTGTTTTGACTTTAATCACAAAGAGTGATCCATTACTTTCTCCTTATTCCATATGTCTGGCATGAAATGAACCTAGAAACCTTTGTTTTGTTATTAATGTTTAGGCCTTCTGTGATTTTAGATTTTTTAAATGTGATTCATAGATTGTGACAGATCTGGCGAATCTGGTCCTCAGAGCAGCTGTCCATCTCCCATAGTGCATCTACCTGCCTACCTTTAAGAGCCAGTGCCTGTTACCCTGAAAGAGGCAGATCTCCTGTAGCCAGATGTGGTCACATCTGCATTATAAAGAATTTTTTATTTAATTAAAGTGAACATAGCATTTTACAGTGTTTATGGTGTAAGACTGAAAATTTGTCCAGCCTTACATGTTTCCCCACCTGTGAGACAAACTCCTTCCTCATGTGAAATGAAGAATCCTAGAAATGATGAAGATTTTATCTGTTTCCATAGTAAGTCTCTATGGGCCACAGGCTGAAGTGGTTTATACAGGATAGAGATCAAATGACAGGCCAGAAACAAGGTTTACAGCCAGCACGGGAAGCATTTGAATACAACCTGCTCTGAGCTCAGACACTAGCTGTTCCTAATCCCTTTCCAATAAACAAGACCAGTGATTCAGGAAAGACATGCAATAATTTTAATTTCAGAGTGGGGCTTAGGTCATTCAAAGATTGTTAAAGGAAAGCTATCATAACAAATTAAGGAATAAAATAAATGTTGTGTATCCTTTTCTAGACAGTGCTGGAATCCCATTAATAGCTTGGTCCTGTCATCAGATTTGTCAGACTCTGCAATTTAAATATGTGAGTGACTCACAACTTTCTGTCATTTCTCTCCCAGTGCTAAGACTCCATAGATGATTTTGCAGTAAAAGTGATGCCAACTGTACATCAAAGAATGTAATCTGCATCTTAAATTACTTTGTATTTTATATGGCTTCACACAAAGCTGCCTTCCTTTCAGCTGCAAGATTTACAAGGTACAGGACTTACAGGTTATCGAGGACTGCATACCTCACCTGATTTATATACCAGCCACTCTTGGATGAGAGGAGGGATTTAACAATAACCTGGGGGACTGTGAGGACACATGAAACACAGACATCTATCTTCAGGAACACAGGACCACCTTGAAATCACTCAGACCTTGCTGGATTGCAGTGAACATAGAACTGGCTCTTGGTTCCTATACTCCAGCCCATGAGACAAACTGACAAGAAATTGCACGTGACAGGAAAAAAAAAAAAAAATGCTGCCGGGCTTTCAGGGCTAGGAGTTTTTCAGCACATAGCCAGGCAAAACTAACCCCTGAGAGTTATAAAGACAAATGAACAAATGACAAAGCTTCACACTAATTACAGATCTCTCTCCATAATCACTGGGTTATTCCTTACGGTTTCCACAAACCCTCAAGATTCCTTTCACAGACTGGACTTTAAAAGGCCCCTTGGGTTAAGCAGAGAGACAAACACAATTCAAAAATCTGCCCATCGTTTTGTTTTATCTGCCACTGAGACTCCAGGTCACTGTAAAGGAAAACCATTAAGAAGCAGATTCTCAGATGTTTCGCTTCTTCACTGAAGAGTTACAAGTAATTTTCTCCACAATGGAATATAGTATTGTGCCTCAGCCTTTTACCATTTGATCTTTTAGCTAACAACTACACCTTCTCTCCCAAATTAACAAGGTCATCAACCACTGTAGAACAAAAGAACTAGCCAGTCACTTGAAAAATGTGGAAAAGTGAAAGCAGCATGCCACGCTACAAAACTTTTGGGGATAGTTGGGGCATTAATATTTTGAAACATTTTTGTGGCAAAATTTGTAGAAACTAAGTTCATGTTGTTTTCTATTTTATTTATGGGAACTATTTTTGGCTTTCCATGGGGCTGTTGCTACGGTAAAGGATCCTTTTGGAAGCAATAGTTCCAAAACTTTATTTCAATACAAAGCCCTGTAAAGAGTGTGCTTTTATGGGAAAAAAGTCTATTTTCTAGTGCAAACCTTCAGAGCCTTAGCTGATTAAAAAGTAGGACTTATTTTTTAGAGAAGAATGATATTCACAAAGATATGTCTAACACTAAACCTGTATAATATGAAGAGAACTTATCCCAGATGTGTCTCAAAAGAGAAAGCTTTTGGCCCCTCTGTATACTGTATACTCAAAGCACCAAATGTTACTGGGTTGGGTTTTTTTTGTAGTAGCACATTTTGGAATTTCAGTTCTCTGGTACTGTAGTTTCCCTTAGTGAAAGTAAAACTATACAATAATCTCAAACTTTACTTATAAAAAACTGATGAAGAAAAGGCATGACAGCAGAATTGGTAAATTTTAATTGTAAGTGCGTGGGAGAAAACTAGTATTTGTAGATCCTTTTAATGTTCATCTTTAAACATTATTCTAATGCCCTATTTATGTATAATCATATTTTTGAAAGATTATCATAATTTATGTGCTTACAACATCTTCTTAAAAACCTGATATTAAACAATCACGTCAATCAGTCAAATGTAATCAGCCATTAGGAAAGAAAAATGCAAAACAGGTTTCTTAGTAAATAAAAATAAAACCATTGCCAAAAATATGTTCCATTTTTTCAGAGGATTTATAAACTGTTTGAGCAATACAAAGGTAAAGGATTTGGACTCTTCTGTGACTTATTCATGATCTCAAACAGAAAATGAGTGCCTGTGTCTTAGCATTTTCTAGTGCAAGAGGGTTGGCATGCCTCTAAGAACGTGCTTTTTCCCCATCTAAAGTGATCTTCAAACTTGGAATTTTTTCAATGGCATTTAAACCAGAATAAAAAACCTTGTCATCTTAGTGCTATGTCAGCTATGACCAAGCTCTCTGAATGCAAAGGTAAAAATGGCAAAAAATTATTTGAGTTGTAGTATTGCAGCAGTGAAAATACATGTTCAAGTGCTTTAGGTTCTGAGATGGACAATTCACAACTGATTTTTAGATATCAGAGGTCTACCAATTTATTATGTCTTAATAGCTAGACAAAGAAAGACATCTTTTTTTTTCAGTAAGAATGAATTATGGAGCCTGAAGGAAGAAAAGTAAAATATCCTACATCCTATGAAGCAAAGTTAACCTGAAAAGATTTCTAGAGAGAAATTGCAATGAGAAACTTATTTTCAGGAATCGAACAGCACAAGTAGGGTGCAAACCTTATCAATTGATCTTGAATACCATAGCTCTTCATCGCAGATGCAGCTCAAGTCTGGACACTTGTCTGAGTGAAATTTAATTGTAGTAAAACCCTAAGGTATCCATTTACCCAATTAAGGCTTTTTATAATTGAAGAGGCATAGAGCCCAGGAACAGGGAATGCTTATGAGTTTAAACCTTCCCTATAATATGATGAAACTGTGCATTGAAAATGCCTCACAGGCTTTGGGTTAGAGATGAAGGCTGCATAGCTTTCATTTGGGATATAGCATTGTCACCTGTTATTCAGAAATAACACCTGACAGCATAAACACGTATATGTTTTTCCTGTCCACTTTCAGATGTCATTAGTTTTCAAAAGATAGGAATCAAAAAGCTTAGTGGAAATCAAATGGCATTGCACAAGTCCTTTTTGGAGCCCATGGTATCACTCAGATTTCATGGCCTGTCTGGTTGCTTCTTGCTGAACTCCTCTGCAGTCCCTCCCAAGGCTCTAAAGGCTAACAGTATGGTCTGAAGCTTTTGCGGCTTATCTCTTAAGCGTCTAGACATTATTTCAAGTACCTTTCAAAATGTGTACTGAATTGCTTTATTTTTGAAAATTAGTTTTATAAAGAGACAATTTGACCCTAAAAAATGAAGTACCTAAGACTCCCAATTTAAATTCAAATTGAGTCAAAGCCTTTCTGAAAGCTGTAAGGAGACTGACTCACAAATTATTCCCCAACACACATGTACTTCTCTGCCTTTCCCAGCTTTTTCTCTTTTGATGACATTCAAAAGGAAAGTAAATCTATTATTGCAGAATTTCAGTCTAACGGTAGAAATGTTGAAAATCTTAACAGTTTCCTCTTGTGACATTTGCCACCAGACTTAATGTAAAAAGACTATGAATAAGAGAATATAGACTCCATTACTCTCTGAAGTTCACTTTTAAGACAGACTACGTAGATTATTCATTTATTTTATTAATGCTATGTTTCTCTTGCTGATGATACCCTGCTAGCTACAAGTCCCACATTTACAAAGAGATTTGCAATCATCCTTAATGTTAAGAGACACACCTCAGTTCAAATAAATATAGTACTCTCAGTTTCCATCAATTTTTATTTACTTGGTGCTTGTTTAGTTGCTACTGGAAGCTGGACAACACACACAAATAATAAATGCAAAATGATACTGGGATATGGCACATATTGCATCATCCAGTGAGAAAAAGAATTAGAAAGCAATGGTAATTAGCCTTTAAATATATTCGATTTTGCCACTGGAATTCTTTAAGTATTTTTTAACAGGAAGAATTGAAATACATAATTGGATTTACTGACTTGCCTGTTTTAGTTCTTGTGTCTCACTCATTTACCATCTTGCCTGGGATAATTAGAACCTTCCCTACTAAACATTTAGATAGCTCTCTAGGCCAAATGTAGCAAAACTGAATAGGGTGGATAGGTGAAGTGGGAGAATTGGCAATTTAGAAAATAAGAATTTCTCTAAGATGAAAACAGATACCTTTCAGCAAAGATATGTTCATATTTTGATGGTGTTCTACATTCAAATGATTATTTACAGTCCCCAGATAAATGAAATGTCTATCTAGCATCTACTTATGTTCATCTTTTAATAAAGTGCTAGTAGCCAAAATGCATTTAAAAGGTCAAGGAACTTTAAGCATCTGGGAAGCAGAGAAAGAGCTTTGCTGTCTCTGCTGTGCTGGAATACACCAACAAAGTCTCATCCATTCCCTCTATGCACAAAACTGTACCACCCTATTCAATTACTTAACCAAAAAAAGCATTCAAGGGCACATATCACTTTTTAGGTTGGGTCAGAACATGTGTGCTGCCTTCATTGTTTGCTCCTGTCTCTGTAACTGGAAAAGTTGATAGGCAATTAAAGACCATCACTATCTAACTGAAAAAGGAAAGTAAGAAAAGGGAGATTTATTACTTTTCTTATGTTTGTTAGCAAGTCTGTATAGTAGAAATTAAGGTTCTTACTTTCTTACTTACCGTACTTACCAGTCTGAAATAGAAGACAAGTAAGGCAGAAAAAAACATATGATGCAGAAATTGCATCAGGCACAGAAAAATCCATTATTTATATTTTGCTTCCTATCACACTTCCAAAGAAATAAAAGTCATACTGATTTATTGTTTGTTCACCAAATTTATTTAAACATCACTGTACCTCCTTGGTGTCTCCATTAGCTGTCACTAATTCCAGCCGGTGAGCAGTGTACCGAGCACTGTGTTCTCTAATGTCAGAACACCCGAGGGAGAGAGTAAGAAAGATGCATATGTCAGATATGCAATACCCAAAACTGTTTTATGAGCTCAGAAACAGAGAGTACCACATTTTGGAGCCTTTCAAGTATGAAATGGCTTTTTTTATTTGGATTCTCATGAGTTAGTTTCTGTTTCAAAAATTATAGAAATATAATTAAAATTTAAAAGTCTTATTCCCTCTGAGCAGCTTTTTAAGGTGTACAGTGTGTCATTCCCAATGACTACAAATAAAGTAATTTTCTGTTCGGAAACTATATCTCATGGACCTGAAAATACTTTCTGTGATTTATGGTAAATTATAGAAGAGTCAGCAGAAACCCAGTGATTTAATTTAGCTCTATGTCTAGGTAGGAAGGGCTTTGACTATGCTTCACAACTTGTGTCATGCTGCTTAAACACAAAGTAGGTGATCCCCAAAGCTGGGGGAGGTATGGAGTGGAATGGGCAGAGGGAGGGCTAGAAGCAACCGGCTATCACTGACTTTCAAATGGGAGTTGGAAACTAATTGTACCTCTGTGTATGTCTTTCTGACTACAATTCATTACTATACCGCATGCTGCCTCATCTTATATGCACTCCAGTTCAACTTTCTTAAAAAGGAGAGAAACCTGGGACAGCAATGCATCTTAAACTTCTAAAAGGGAAATGTAGAAAGACATAAGCTTAATGGAAATAGAATTAAAAGTATGTGGTGAAAAGACAAAATATTTATGTAGAAAATTATGACTTCTAAAAATATAAGTAAACAGGTTTCAGAAATAAAATGATACTAAATATTTTGCACTCAAAATAGCACAAAGCAAAATTATTAATTAGAAAACTAAAAATAAAAGATGAGTAGAAACACAACCTTAAAAACAAGTAATTGCCAAGTGGACAAAATAAACATACTGCTATCTTGATATCTTTATATATCAAGATAAAAAAATTATAGTATCTTGTTTCAAATTAATTTTTTCCTGCAATTCTTTTTTCAGAAACAACAGGGCCAGGATCTTGCCCACAGGCAGAGATGCTGGACATGCACGGGTAGGCAGCAGTTTGGATCAAGGGTGCAGCTTCTCCATACAGTCCCTGCTCTCAGTGGGCACAGTGCCTTTGTACAGCTCATGGCCTTCTGGTTGCAGCTCAGTAGCTTGACTGTTCCCTGCATCCCTCTGCTCTTCCAGTCAAGCTGTTGTGATACTGTTTTCCAGAGCTTCTGGGCAGTACTTTTCCCCATGGATGTCATGCCGTTGTTGTTATTATGGCCTTCAACTCTTAAATCCCAGTATTATTCCTGCAGCTAGTTCTCAGGGCACTCACATGAGAATCATTCCTTCTTTCCCCCCTTTCCTGCCCTTGTATCTTCTGATTGTATCTTCTGCATTAGGGTTTACATTTATTTTACTTTACCCAATAAATTGCATAAAAAAATTTAAAATCCAATCATCACGCAACTGTTCCTAATAAAATGTGCTCTAATCAGCATTGACAACATTATAAACAGCCCTCCCCCCAAAAAAACCAACCTCCCCTCCCCAAAATCTAAACAAAACAAAAACAAGCAAACAAATAAACAAAACAACACAACCCTCCCCTCCCCCCCCAAAAAAAAAAAAAAAAAAAAAACTATTAGGGACTTTAAGTGAATTCTAATAAAATCTCTATAGTTACCATAGCCAAAGAATTACTGGATGACCCTGCTGCACTGGAGAGGATGCCCAGGGAATACGTTCCCCTTAGGAGCCCTCCACCGCTTCCTTTCCTAGACATCCATTTAGTAGTGTTATCTCTTTCCTCCCCCCACCTCTGTCACTCTGTTTCCTTTTGTTCAACTGACCCCCAGAAGTAACTTTCTCTGTCTGAATCAATGTGTGACATCAGGTATGTATCCCATGGAGGAATCTTTGAAGATGAACATTTTTCACCATACCTTGTTCAAGGTTAAGGGCAATCTTGGAGTGCATGAACGAGATTACTTTCAAAAGAAACTAAGCTGGAAGGGAGTGCACCTAATACATGCCAGGTGGTTCTTCAGTCCATGGGAGTAGATTAGAATTAGACCTATAAATATATATTTACAAAGAACAAGGATACTGAAAAGTGGGTAGTGGAGTAGCAGGGCCTCAGCAATGGTTGCATCACTATGCAGATTGGCCTGAACTCCTTGCCACAGAAGACATAACCAGTGAATCTAATTGCCAGTGGTAATATAAAAGAAGGGTTCAAGGAAGGCAAGGACTCATGAAGCCTGGAGCTGAGGTTTCCAACTGAGTCATTCTTTACAGAAGGGAAATTGAGGAATTGTCTCCAACTGATTTACCACCATAAGAGAATTTAGAACAAGCTGAATAGTGACGAACTGGAGGAGCAGATGGTATTCACTCAAGAGCTCTAAAAGAACTCACATGTGAAATTGCTGCACTGTACAGCTTATCATTTAAGTCATTCTCCATACCAAGAGGTAGCAAATGTGACATAATCTGATAAAAATCTCCTAGGAGAGATCAAAGAAAGACAGCTCAGGAAGGCCAACCTTCATACCAGGCAGAGCAATGTCATAAAGAATAAAATGAGGAATTATGTGTATAAACAAAGTATTCTGGGAAATATTTCCCTAAGAAAAGAGTAGTCTTGCCTCATATATTTTTACTCAGAGAACAGGTGTATGAAGATGTTATGATCTATGAAATGTACTTGGGTTTCAAAGAGCTTTCAAAAATTTGTTTCACTAAAATCTCATAAGAAATTAAACCACTGTGAGGAAAGAATAAAGTCCTTTTGAATTCACATTACTGGGGCAAAAAAGGAAAATTGTAGTTTGAAATTAGACCAATGAAAGGTCTGCCCAAGGGGACACACACAGTCTGTGGAATTTAACATATGGGTGAGTCATGTTTGAGAAGGGGTCAAAAGTGAAATAAAGTTTGCTGATGATGTGAAAGTACTCATATATCTCCAAATAGAAAATAACGCAGACAAAAAAATAAGTCTGACTATTCAATCACAATAACACTGAATAAATTAACAACTAACTTTTAGAAAAGAGATTTTTAAAACCTCATGACCAGAAATATTTCAAGAACTGCTTACCAGAAGCGTATCTGCTGATGATAAAACCTTTTCAAAACCAAGAGAGACATGAAACTGCTTCTAACTTTGGAAAGAGAAAATATCTTCTCTGCAAGCCACAGATGAGAGCTAGGCAGTGGCTAAGACACAAAGAAACTAAGAATTGTTAGAACAGCCATTGAAAACGAGGCAGGAAATATTCCAGTACCACTGTACAAAGGCATGGTTTATCCACATCCTGAATGCAATGTACGGTTTTATCAGGAAAACAAAAAAAGATAAAGCAGTAAATATAACATAAAGGAGACAAAACAAACAGAGGTATGAATAGGCTTCTGACATGTATTTAGCAGGCTAGGTTTTTAATTTGAACAAATATTTTTATATATATAAAAGAAAGCAATATTAGAGTGTATTCATTAGGGATCACTTATCTACTATTACTTGCTAGTCAGTACATAGAAAGAACAGACGTGGAATAAAAAAAATGGAGTCTGTTTTTTTACAATGTTATTAAGTTGCAGAATTAATCTCTACAGAAAAGAATGGAGAGCAAAAATATGAGTTCCAAGAAAAATTAGATTAATTAATGTGGGGTAGGTCCAGCAGTTTCTTTTCAAAAATTACACTGATAACCAAACAGGAATGTGACCTACAAAAACAGAGCTTTCAGTTCTCTTTCAAGAATAGGGTAGATTTATAGGTATTTGGATCAGACATCTAAATTGCACGTAACATCACAGTGTAGACAAGGAATTTGTTCTCTAAGGACTATCTTGAATGAAAAAAAAAAATTCCCCACTGAAAATATTGCCAGATATCCAACTCTTCTACCACAAAAAGAAAAAAAAAACAAACAAAAAAATTAAATCCACACTGAACTGTGTTTGTAAAATGACCAACATTTGTTAGGTTGTACCTTCAATTTTAAACATAGTATGTGGTTTTCTTCTCTACACATTTGGAGTCTATACTGACATAAATCCAAAATAGAGCAATTCTCATATCTTGAGTATAATTAAAAGTGGAAAAATCACAAAATTTTTAAGATCTTTCAATTAGCTGGAGATCCCTAAGGTAAATAGGCTTTACAGTTTTTCAAGTCTGTGAAGGAGGTAACAGAGCTGTCCCACATCATCTGGTGTGGGACGGCAATTACACAACACAGCTGACCAACGAATCCTTAAATTAAGTAGCTGAAAATACTAAGTGAGAAGTTTCTCAATAAATATGCAAGAAACTTACAAAGGAGAGTGGAAAGATATAAGTGTACAGATATCTGCACCAAGATGTTAAGAATTTTGAGGAAAAGTGGCTGACCCCTGGATTGTACTAGGGATTGTGAAGGTCAAAGCATGCTGAGAAGCCCATGGAAATCAGAGCAAGAAAAAAAACATTGAAGTATTTTTTACTTAATTTTTCTAGATCTGCAAATGGCTTGTACTGGCTAAAATAACAAGTGATTACAAAACCCTTACATGGTCTGTGTGTTTCTTAGCTACCACCTGAAGAGACGAACTTTTACCAAGTTGAAATTTCTACAAAGGGACTGAAGACAGAGCACACAACCAGCTCAGACAGCTGAAAAGGACAGGGCCCTAAAATTAAAATTGAGACCTGGCAAGGCAGATAATTGGACATCTCAGACAGACATTGGACAGTTCAGAGGGAGATTTGCCAGGGCTCTAGCACACAGCAAGAGTCTATTTGATCACAAGTCATCAGGTAATGATCAGGTAACTAACAAGTATAAATTTCGATGGGTTAAAGGCTTTCTAAAATTCTCTTGATGCAGAATCATATCTTGTCAACAGCCATTAAACCTAAGGTTTCTTAAAAGAAGTTATACATTGTGTTTAAATACTAACATATAATAGTCTATAGGGTAAAAAAAAAAAGTCCCCTTTGAATGAGATATTCAAAATACCAGATTCCACTCTTGGAAATTCCTTATGGAAATTGCAGACAGATTTCATGAAAAATATTTGATTCGGTTTATTAGTTTACCTTGATGTTATTACTAAGGGCAATGACATGAAAGTATAACCTTTTATTAATGAAGCATGTTTATCTCAGTTCTTATTTGTGACATCATATGCATTCACAAAACAAGTATTTCCAATATCACACAAGAGGCGACTTTCAAGGTTAAACGTAAGACCTGTACCTCTGGTTTCTTAGTAATTTCTTATACATCCACAAGTTCTTCTGAAAAAAATTCTTGAAGAATTGTGTGAACTTGTGGTGTGTTGACCCTGGCAGGATGCCAGATGCCCACCAAAGCTGCTCTATCACTTCCCTCCTCAGCTGGAGGGGAGAGAGTGAAAGGCTCAGGGGTTAAGGGTAAGGAGAGATCACTCACCAGTTCCTGCCACAGGCAAAACAAACTCTGCTTGGGGAAAAAAATTTAATTTGTTACCAAACCAATCAGAGTAGGATAAAGAGAAATAAACCCAAATCTTCAAAACAATTGCCTCTCATCCTCCCTTCTTCCTGTGCTCAATGTCACTCCCAATTTTTTCTACCTCCTCCCCCACAGTGGCCCAGAGGAATGGGAACTCTTCATCACATGTTATTTCTGCTGCTCCTTCCTCCTCAGAGAGAGGACTCTGCTCCAGCATGGGGTCTCTTCTAAGAGAAACAATCCTTCATGAACTTCTCCAATGTGAGTCCTTCTCATGGGCTGTAGTTCATTATGAGCTGCACCAGTGTGGGTCACCCATGAGGTCACAGGTCTTGCCAGCAAACCTGCTCCAGAATGGGTCCTCTATGGGTCCACAGGTCCTGCCAGGAACCTGCTCCAGCATGGGCTTATCACAGGGTCACAGCCACCTGCAGGCCTCCACCTGCTCTGGCATGGGCTCTTTCAGCTGCTGCCAGTGTTTATCTGCTCCATCTGGACTTTAGTGGACTGCGCAGTGACAGACTGTACAGGAATCTCTGCTCTGGTGCCTGGAACTTATTATCCCCCTTTTTCCTCACTGATCTTGATGTCTGCAGAGCTGTTTCACATATTCTCACTCAGCTCTCAGCCTGCAATTGTGAAGGGTTTTTTTCCCTTAAATCTGTTATGCCAGATGTGTCACTGATTCCACCATTCCTGATTGGCTCGGCCTTGGCGAGCGACAGGTCTGTCTTGAGGCTGGCTGATACTGACTTTCTCAGACATGGCAGAAGCCTCTGGCAGCTTTCACAGAAGCCACCCCTGCACCCCCTATGCTACAAAAACCTTGCGATGCAAGCCCAATAGACATATTAGTCAAATGGAAAAAAGGGTGGCTTTGATCAGCTGATAGAGAAATGCAAAAAAAAAAGTTTTCAAAATGGTGCAGTTAGGTTACATTTTTCAGACATCTTATTTCAATGAAAAGATTCTCATACCACAATGAAACTTTTAAATTCTATCTAGTTATATATAAAGCATCTCTGAGAATGGAGACTCTGCAGCCTCTTCAGACAACCTATGCCTGTGCTTGGTCACCCTTAAAGTGAAAATGAGTTTATTGATGTTCAGATGGAGTCTTGCCTGTTTCAGTTCATGCCATTACTTTTCACTGGGCACTACTGAAAAGAACCTGGCTCCATCCTCTTTACACTCCCCCTTTAGGTATTGATATACTCTCAAGCCTTCTCTTCTCCAGGTTAAACAATCCCGTCTCTCAGCCTTTCCTCACAGCAGAGATGCTGCAGTCCTGGTAATCCACAGTAACATCAGAGACCATAATGCAGTAACATAGGCACAAATGTTTCATCAGACAGTACGTACTCAAGCTAGGGAAAACTGTAATAATCACAAGCAAGAGATTAATGCAAACCCTCATGTATTTTTGGAAACTTTAGTAACTGAGAACAACATGTCTCTGATATTAGTGGAGGAAAGATCAAAAAAAAAACATTTGCGGGATAAAAAAAATCATATAATGTTCATTCAAGGTCAGTTTTGTTTTATCTGAGGCTTAAAATATTATGAGGCTTCAGTAGGGTCACTACTGCCACTAGAAGAGGGGGCACAACTGTCTCAATTCTACAGACACATCCCTGAGCTATAGGTTTATTGAATATTGAATACAGGTTTATTGAAACCCCTCCTTTTGCAGACCAAGTCTGAAATGAATGCAACACTTGTAAACCCCTGCATACAGATGCCATGGTTTCACTCAACCATGGGAGCAAAGATGTTAAGAGTAATTTGAGCACACCCCTGAAATCTGGAAAAAAATTAATGACAGAACTTCTGTAGTGCATAGAAATACTCTAGGATTACACAGCATTTTTCACAGAATAACAAACTAAATGTCAATCTCTGTGTGAACTACAGAAAATAGCTTCTTGCCCCAAAATTTTCAGCAAATGTGGGGAAGAGAAGGGAATGGTAACTTCAAATGCCAAAATTTCTGCATAGAGTAAAACTATATAAGGAGTGTACTTAAGAAGTATGGAATTTATACAGTCAGACCACATCCAAGAACTCTTAAAGCCTAATAACACATTTGAAAAATAGTTTTACAATGTAAAATGAACATAAAAATACGTCAATCCATTTTAGAGATTTCAAATGCCACATATTATAACAGAGGTGCATGAAAAGGCCTGATTTATGAAGTATATTTCAATCACACTTTGAATTTTACATGAATTTCTGAACCCCTGCTGTGACATGAGTCAACTAAAACAAAAATAAAATGAAGCCAGCTTATATTTTAGATCAGAGTAGAACTTACCATTTTGCAATAATACTGTCTTAGTTAATGTATAGCCCATTTTATCAATCAATCTCTGAGCCCTTTACCAAAGGGTAGTTCTCACACTGTTTATGTTTAAAAGAAAGACCAGGAGTATAATCCAAATTTTATGGGTCCTGCTAAGATGGTTTGATACTTAAAGATATTATTCTGTGGGGAAAATAATCCATAGGGAACTCAAGATGCAAACCAGTGAAAACTACACAGAGATGCAGAACAGTGATAGCTTGCCTGGTTTTTTTCCCCCCTGGAATTCGAAAAGCTATGCTTTGCTATGTGTAACACATGATCCTGTTCTATCTTCAGATAGATAATTACTATTAATTATTAATTACTTTCAGTGGCAAACTCAGCCTTGTCCCAACCTTCCTCTGTGCTCAATAGGGATTTTCTTATGGAACAATCACATCTGATGCCAAACCTCATGATGAGTCCTGGACTATGGGCACACTCAAAATCTTCTAGCAGTATCTGCTCAGGCCTTTAAAAGGTATAAATAAGGAGGTAATAGGTGGATAACCACTGCTTCTATAAATTAGGGCTATCACTATGACTGCTTCATAGAATGAGGAAATGCCTCCCTCTCTGTTTTTAGAGTGCCTGGGTTAAAGACATTACAGTCCATGTGACTGTTCTGGAAGTCAGTCTGAAACAATGTGGCTGAGTACACATACACAAACACACACAGATTAGACAGATAGATAGATGCATAGATACATCAACATAAAATAAAAATTAAGAAAAAAGGTCAGAAAATGTTAAGTGGAAAAATGGAAGTGGCTATATAAAAATGGAAATCAGCTGAGGCCAGAACGGAGATTAAAAAAAAAAAAAAAAAAAAAAAAATCAGCAACACAGTATGTTGGAGTTTTGTATCCCTTCAAATACTGGAATGTGAGAAAACTTCATAATAAGTATTGAAATATAAATGTCTTTGGCTGGTAAAAGAAATTGCATTTCAGGTTCATGTGTATACTATTTGATAGAGCTAGATCTTCCAAGTAGTGTAGAATTGTAATACTCCAACTATGCAGCAAGACTATATGAAAACTAGGATGGCCTCACTCGGACGTATATAAGCGAGTAGTAATGAGCCAAAAAAAGCAGAATTTAAATTTCATGACTGCTTTATAAGATGTAGCATGAGTTCAATATAAAGAAATTTCTAGGTGCTTCTGTAGGTATTAACAACAAATTTTTATTATTACGTAGTATCATATGAAATGCAGTCAATAGCACACAATTGATTATTTATTTTTTCCTGTTCACACTTGCTGGATTGGACAGAAGTTAGGATATATCATAAAGTCCTAAGATTACTAGCATCTGGAACTTTCACTGAGTAGAGGGCTTTTTGTGGAAACTTAACACATCTCTGCTTTGAGGACAAGCACATATGTGAGAGCAACTGAGCAGTGTCTGATGGCTGAGACTTAAATGGGGAATTCTCTGGGTGCTACAAAGTCTGCCTTACCACACTGTGCCCACCCTGAGCAGCGCCCAGTGTCAGGATCTATATACCAGTTATTTTCAGGTTGAAAATTTTCATCATATAAATCTCATTGCTTGATGGGAACTTACAGACTTTTGATACAATCCACAGACATCGAGAAAAGTAGATTATCTTCCATGGCTTAATGACGTTATCTGAAACCTGTATTTGCTACAGTAGATAACTCTTGTGCTTTTTGTGTGCTTATTGGAAAAGAATAAAAAATTAACTCTAATCCTACCTTGTATATAGTCAGCAAAGGCTCACTAGGGATTCACTGTTCTTGATTGCTAAAACATAGATGTGACCTGCTCACGCTGCAAATCAATCTAAATTGCACCTGATTATAAGACTATTTTCCAACGCTGTTTGGAATTAAGACAGAAAGCTATCATCAGCAGCATTTCAGCTCCTGCTGTCTTGGATTCATTAACTTTAAGGCCATCCTTTGACAGGTACAAAGCGGAAGAGGGAGGCTGGGAAATAGCAGCAAACCTCCTGCTATTCCAAAGGGAGGAACGATCTGCATTAAACAATTTGAGGGATAAGCTACATCTAGTTACAAGAAAAGATGAGGAAAAAGAGCACCTTTGCTGACTGAAGCAAAGTTGACATGCTAAGTTTAGTTTTGCTAAGGAAAAACAAAAGAAAGAAAATGACTATAGAAACCAAATTTTTAAAAAGTTCAGTTCTCGTTTGATATGTGTACACCACAGCCACACTGCAGCAGGAGTTGTGTACATAGTCACAGATGTATATGTGTTTAAGAAATCAAGTCATAATATGGAATCTACAAGAAATAAAGGTCTGACTGAAAGTCCACTGGGATCCATGGGAATAGTCCATTGACATTACAGGTCCAGAGTGCAATTCTGCTTGATATAGGTAGGGAATCATAGAATATGTTGAGTTGAAGGGCACCCACAAGGATCATCAAAGTCCAACTCCTGCCCCTGCTCAGGGCACTCCAAGAGTCATGCCATGTCCCTGAGAGCACAGTCCAGAAGCTTCCAGAGCTCTGCCAGGCTTTGGGCTGTGACCACTTCCCTGGGGAGCCTGTTCCAGTGCCCAGACACCCTCTGGGTTAACAATAGCATCTAACCTATATGCCCCCTGACTCAGCTTTATGCCTCAGATCCTGTCACTGATCACCAGAGAGAAGAGATCAATGCTGCCCCTCCACATACCCTCATGAGGAAGTTTCAGACTTCTATGAGGTCTCCCTTCATCCTCTTCTGAGTATTATTATACTAATACATTCCAAAAAATTACAGCTACATACACTTTCTTTTCAGAAGCTAGACAGAAATATTCAGGCATTCATCCTTTTTGTTGTATCTATTTCAAAAACATTTTTGGAAACTGAAGTTTACAGTACTGCTCCTCACATCCAGATGTTTAGGGGTTTTTGCTTTTTTTCCCTGCAGTCAAATGGCTCTTGGAATCATCACCTTTCCCTTCTACCTTACCAATGTGAGGTATTTCAAATTAAAAGCATCGCACAGAAATCTTCCCAGCATGACAAATTTCTAATCAGTTAAGTGATTTTCAGACCCTCAGATACTCAAAAGTACTCAGCAGATCACCTTAGAAATTTTAATGATCATCATCAGGGCAGACACTTAGTCTAGTACATGCTCTATAGTCTGGGAACTTTTGAATGAAGAGTTTATGATCCTTGTTAGACTTCAGCATATTTTTCTTCTTGAGATTTCCATAATCTTAGCAAGGGCTTGAAAAGTAGCTCAATAGGCCTATGGTTAACCCTGTAAAAGATGAAACCTGTGTTAGGACTTAATTCTTCTCAGGTATTCTTTATACAGATTTTACATCTTCTTAGCACATAAAAGATGCTTTCTTCAAATAATCTGAGAGACTTGATTGGATTACGTGATTTTAGAGGTTTCTTTCTCAATAAAGATTTTTATGTTGTAAATAGTTTGCAAGTAGATACTGTATAGTTATCAGAAAATATTTTATGTTATTCTGTGTTCATTACTGCTGTAATGATATGCTTTTACACACATGCTTTGGTTTTGATAGCTGCTTTTTATATTAAGCCCAGTATGATCCTGTATCAAGCATTCTGTTTAAGACTGCACAATAAATGTCTCCTTTTCTTTCAGATTCTAATTTCATCAACTTAAAGAAGTTCTCTTCAGAGTGATTAGGGAAAGCAGTTCCTTACAAACCATGTAAGGAATTATTATCAAATAGATAAAAAGATACAACATTTTTTTGTTCATAATGATTAACAAATATTTTCTAAGGAGAATTTTCATCATTAAGGGAGCTAATCAACAACTACAGATTATTGTGGTTTTCTTTAATGGGATTGATAAAGGTCCCCAGTTCTCCTGTTCTTCTGGAACTTGATTTTTCAGTACTTCTAATCCCAAAATTCTAACTAGTGAAATACTTAAACACACTACTTCACTTTTGAATCCTTACCCATGCTCATGAAATTAATTTAGACTATGTGCATAAACATCTGCTACACCAGACTTTTATGCTCCTTCACATACACTATTGTCTTCCTTGAGAGGTGGTTGATATTCCAAGCCTGTCAGTGTTTAAGCATTTGAACAATGCCCTTAGTAACATGCTTTAACTTTTGGTCAGCCCTGAATTGGTCAGGCTGTTGGACTAGATGATCACTGTAGGTCCCTTCCAGCTGGAGGTATTCTGTTCTATGCTATTCCATCCTAGTTTAGCACTAACTGAAAGTCTTCCTGAGTACCACTGTGGTATCTCATTAATACAACAAATAGGAAGGAGCAAACTATAACAGTTTGGCTCTTGTTAAATGAAGAATCAGATAGCTATTTTCTTTACAGAAAAAAATATTTTGTACAAAAGCTGGTGACTTACATTTTTTTTTAAATCAACATATACTGAAAATCATATTTAACAGAACAAGTGTGCATATACATAGCTTGCTAGGATATATCCTTGCAAAAGCCTTTTTCTGATGTCTAAAACCAAGGCAGAATATAAGCCTATCTCCACAGATCCAGAAAGCCCTCAGTTTAAGGGCTTTTCATCTCTGAAGATATCTTTTTATGGGACACTGATAAGGAGCAACCCCTCATTTGAAAGATGATTTAAATTCATTGCTTCAATCCATATTACACACAAAATTATCTGTGTTTTTCTCACAGATACCAGAAGCATCTAGACTTGCCCATGTGCTGTAAAGAAACATCTGCACACATTTCATTTCTCCAAGTCTTCCCAACAATGTCGAAGTACCTATCTGTAGGTCTGTACTAGTTTGAAAAACAAACCAGTTGGAGACACCAAGTCAGAATAACAATTTAATGGGGAAATTAAATAAAAGGAAAAACTAAAAGAAAACACTGGTTCAAACTGACAGAGTCAAGATACAACCTGAGTCCCTGTTAGGCAGGGCGGTGGTAGCACTCTGGTAGAATGGTGGCTACAGTCCTCTAAAGTGGTGATCCTGTAGAAAAAAGGGTCTGCTCTTCCTCAGAGGGTCCAGTGCAGGCTGTGTAGCTCCTGTCCCCTGGAAATCCAGTGGAAAGGTTGTCTCTGGTGTTCAGAATCTCAGATTATATCCATGATGGGATGCTTGGTTCCTCCCTCTGGGTGGAGCATCTCACAATGGGGTAATGAGTCATGAGGCCAAGTGTTGATTAGGCTCATTAACAGGAGATAGTCCAGAGGGAGTTATCTCTGAGTCATGCAGCAGGACAATGATGGGCTCATTAACAGCAAGATAGTCTGGGGGGAGGAGGCAAGGAAACACTGCCCCACCTGATTTCAACAGCTCATGAGGATGGTAATAGAATACACTGCAACCCAGGACAAGGTCTTTAGGGGCAGCCCAGTATATGGGCAGCCCCTTCAAACTCACGTGTGAAAAACCTGGTATTTTATTTATATTTAATTTTGACTCATAAGATTTATTGGTGTATGTGGTGGGGTATTGTCTGGGAGCTTTTCCCAGTATAGTACTTGTATGTACTCTAGGGCTCTGTCCTAAATCAGCACTGATTTTTTAATAACACATTTGTGCTATCACTACTAACATCTGGAAACTGGCTAAAGTGCTCAATCCTCTTTGACTGACAATTTTGAGATATTTACAAAATGTAGATTTTTGTTGCCTAGCTCTAAGACAAGACCTGGAAAAAAAATGAGACCTACTATCTTGCAAATCATTTGGCCTCCTGCTCTTGAGCTCTGATCCACAGCTACAGGATAAGATTTTGAATGCTGAGCAACCATATCAAAGATTTTATATACCTAGATCAGATTAATTCAGCTTTCCACTAAGCAACAGAACAAGCCCAAGGAAAGGGTCTCTATAAATATATGTTACATCTGGAGTACAGGTAAATTTTTTCACTAGTTCTAGTCCATGGCTGTGCTATAGTGCCCTTCTGGCAGGACCCAAAGGCTTATGCGTAACACTACACAAGTACTCTGGATGCACTTCTGGACCCGGTTCAGGTCTTCCAGTGCCCTGGCAGGCTCCTTCCAGAGCTATGCTTACTCAAGAAGGAACACATGCACAGGCAACAGCACAGTGACCAAACTAAAGTGCCTGGCTAAAGCCAAGTGACCTGGATTGTCTGTGCATCCCAGTTGATCACACAATGTTTGCTGGAGTGTTGCCCTCCCTGTCCTTTCATTTTTAAATTGCTCTTACTCATCTCATTTACAATAAAAGGTTTGGTCCACTGACCCATGTTGGAGCTGGTACAAAGGCTGGCATTCAATTATGATAATCACAAACTTGAAATTTAACTCTCTTACATCAAAAGTGTAAAATTAAGCAAAGAAAAATATGTAAATATAGGAGATAACTTGCCACTTATATTTTGGTAGGATCTTCTGTAGTTTATTTCCAGCTACAGAACAAGTTACTTGGAGCGGAACTGGGGAGGGAGCAGCACTGATTAATCTCCACTGGAACATTTATTTGACAATTTTAATAGAAAATAGTGGAGGTTCATTACATTGTATGTGTACAATGGTGGTCAAGTCAGGCCTCACTTAAATAAACACCAGTATACCAAGATTAAAGTGAAAAACATTTGGATTATATTGAAGAGGAAAAATATTCAATATAAGACATTGTTTGTTGCTGCGTGCCCCTGAGGTGCAGCCAGGCCCAAGACTGCGCAGGCGTGCCCTGACTTGCTTGCACCATGTGCTCTGAAATCTCCTTTGTTCCCAGAACGAGTACAAGCTGAAAAAAGCCCTGACTCTCTGGAGCAGTGGCCAATTGGCCACTTACCCCGTGTCCGCCCCCTGCCTTCCCCTCTCCCTTCCCCTGAATAGAAGAGAGCTCAGAGTGGGCCTGTGCTCTTTAGCTCAGCTCCCTTCTGCTAGTGGCCTCTGTGTGTTTCTGTCTCACACTGAGAGCAATTCACTAGCAGGATTACAGCATAGAGTGAGAGCTGTATTTCTGCCTCTTTGCTTCTGCTCTTGGTATCAGCTTTGCAGCTACCGCCTGCCTCTTTTGGAGCTACTGAAGTGCTAGATTGCCCATGCAGTCTCTCTAGGCAGCTTGGGGCTTTCCAAGGCACTGAACTATGAGCCTGGCTGGCTAAGTGTGCTGTGAGTATATCCACAATTGTTATAGACAATAAATTGCAGAAAGGATTACACTTTCAATGTTTTACACCTGCAAAACAGAAAATACTGTTCTCGTAAAATAGAAGAATTTTTAAAATTTCATAGATTATACAAAAAATCATAAAGGCAAGCAGATACCAATCTGTTTAGAGAAAATTTTAATTTTAGGACTGAATTTCCCTATACCATAGAAATAATAGAAAGTGAGACTGGAAGGGACTTGAGAATTCACCTGGTAAACTTTTAAGAAGGGACTCCATTTCCACAAGGATTTAGGTCCCAGACAGATCTGATAATAAATGGCAGACACTAAGAATTGTTTAGCATCCAGTGGCATTAATCTCCAGATTTTCAACAACTCACTAGCTAATGCAGTAAACTCTCTGAGAATTCAAGTGCTTATCTGTCACCTAAATGGGAATAGAACATGTTAAAAAGCTGGCCTTTGCTGAGTGTATTGAATGCTTCTGCAATTTTACCATTTAGTGCTTCTATTAGGATCAGGGCTTTGAACTCTGCTTTGAAGTGAGTGTAAAGCCAACACAGCCTCAAAGTGTTCACATCAGTCTTTGTTGCTAATGAGGTGTGTTTTGTATGCTAAGACAGCTTCAGACTTTTTTGTAGCTATTGTCTCCAAACACAGGTAGATTAAATTAAAGAATTGGGGGCTGAAACTGAGAAGTACAAAAACTAACAACAACAAAACGCCCCAAAAACCCAAAAAACCAAACCAAAATGAAACAAACAAAAAAACCTAAGCAAACAAAACAAACCCAAAAAACCAACCAACCAACCAAAACCTTCAATGATTAAAACCAAGCAGGAGAACAATATTCATACACTTGCTGAAAAGAGCTGTCTCCAATACAGTGTTAATACTGGGCAATTGTGCTGTACTCACAAAACAAAATTTAGTGATTGAATTGAAAAATCAGTTATTTTGGACAATTTTGTATGAACAATTTTTGTTATACCCAGAAAAAGATCACACTCCTTCTCCCTTACACTTGAGAGGGAAATACATAAAGCAATGTTAAATCTTAGAGCGGTCTATACCCAGTAGAGGGACGAAATATTCTATTTTGTTCTGAACTGAAATTGTCCCTGTAGTCCCCTAGACAACAAGCAGTAGTGGTGTATAATTTGTAATCTTGAAAAACAAAGTTGCTTCAGGCTTTTTAATGTGGCTCAATGTAGGAAAATATCTGGAAAAGGAAAACACTATTTTCCCAATTTATGACAAGACCTGTTATTGAACAGAACTATTATTAAATTAGAGCAAACAAAATGTTTGAATATTTTATGCAAGAGCTGTCAGAGTCAAAGCATAATTTCTGAAAGATAAAGAGTAAATTTATCATCCTTACACAAACAATCCTGGGTTTAGTTGTCACCATTGACAAAGTGTTTTGAGGTCTCTGAAAAACTGTAGAGGTATTTCTGATAGTAACAAACCACAAACCCAGCACAGTGAGAAAATTGACAAAGCACTTGATATTTTTGTGCACCAAGGAATTTCTTTTTCCAGAAGAAGATGTGCAAAATATAAGAAATTACTGGTTTTGTAATAGAAAATTATATTATTTAAAGTTGGTTTCGTTAATATAGGATCTTACCAAACATTGTGCTTCCATTTGCAAATTTTACTTTTTTGGTAATACTGTTGAACTTTACAGCAATTAATCAAATAATTATAATACTTCAGAGGTTTGGAAGTTTGTTTCAGATAAATCATGTAAAGTATAATTTATACTTCATGATATTTCATCCTGGTTGAAAAGTGGAAAAACACCACAACTCTTTTTTTTTCCAAACTACATGAGCAAATAAATTTTCATTCTGAGATTTCAACAATAACTCAAATCAAGCATTATTTGTACAGAGAAAAAGAAACACATGGAACATAATGGAGAAGTTCTGAGTATGGGCTCTGTAATTATCAAGATTATTTATGCTGTCATGTCTTCTGTATATGTACATGTCTATGTGCGTAACTGTATACCAATACAGGTGATATCCAAATAAATTCCATTTTTTGAATAATATAAAATCAATGAATCAGTGATAAAAAATAATTATATAACACAGTTTTTTGATTGATATAAAAGTATTTTTAAGGTTAATATGTTGAATAGACATGGCTTTCTTGTTTTAAGTGTGACAACAATCCCCACTCAGGTGTCACAATTCTCATAGAATCATAAAGGAGGAGAGGAAAAAAATTAATTAATCCAAGTCTCTGCCAAAGGCCTGTTTCTTCAAAATCTAAATTTTCTCTGTTAGATTGTCTGAACTTGTTGCTTGAAAAATTCAGAGGTGGAATTTCTTTCTGCAGTTTCCACAGAACAATGTGCACATCCTCTTCTGTCAGTTTAAAGATTTTCCGTAATGTGCAACTCAATCATTCTTTCTGCAGTTAAAGTTTGTTATATCTTATTCTAAGAAATATAGCCATGGATAATTAACTGTTTCCTTCATCTATGAAGTTCCATTTTGCATGTTTTAAGACATATCCTGTGTCTTTCCACATTTCTTTTCTAAAGGGTAAACAAAACCCCTTCACTTGGTCATTTTTTAAAAAAATTCAACTCCATTGGAACATTTCTCGATCTAGTTTTTATGGCACCAAAAACAATTATCTCCAACCCACTGAAGGAGAGGGTCAGTCTTTGTCCTGAGGGTACAAACTGCCCTGGACAGAACTCATCAAGCCAACTTTGCTGTAAAAGCATGCGACACCAACACTAATGAAATTCCCCCATAGCTGATTTACAGACACTTAAATGACTACTCTGACCTGAGCAACTTGGTCACAGTTATCTCAAGGATACTAGTTCCAGTAGGAAATGGCAAATATATAATGGCAAATATATGAGATAATGTTTGATGTATTGTGTAATAAAGCACATTCAGAGAAAACAGAAAATTAAGTTCATTGAGAAAAAAATTAGAATTAAATAACACAAAAGCGATGTTGTATTTATACTTCAAAGCCAAGCATATAAAGAAATCCAGATAATAACTATCATTACCATGAGCTGCTAATGCTGTAGTGAAATATATTTCTAAAACTGGAAACATTCACTTCAAAACAGCATGTAGACTATCCAGAATATCAACTCTAGAGTGGGTCTATTCCTGAGGCTGGTGCATGATAGCAACATTTCCCATTTACTGGAAAATCAGTGGGGCATATGATATATAATGAGTATATAAACCCATCAGAACAAATATCTTGCATCAGTGAATATTGTGTACAGTAGATAAAAGAGCTGATATTGCCCAGCACCAGAAAATGAATCCTTACAATGGAGTTTGGCACCTAAATGAGAAAAGTTAATTTAAATGTACTGCCATTAAATTAAACTTCACTTCCCTTTCACAAGAAGCTACTGTTTCTCTCCTCTAATATCTTAGGTTAAGTTGGTGTCGCAGCTAAATCTCAGCTCGTGGTTAGGAATCACTGAGTAAAATACTGCTACTCTAAGGTTGATGTATTTGCTTCCATGTCTGGTCTTTATCTGAAGTTAGAAGAGAGATGCATTTATTGTTCTGCTGTGGAGGGTATAAAGCAGTGCAGAAATTATATGGCATAAAGCACTATTATAATGCATATTTAGCAAAGAAGTAACCATTGCTTCCAAATGCGCTGAGACAGGGCACATTTCTATGATACATGTATGCTCATACACAGTCATCTAAACTGGAAGGCCTTCTAAGTCCATTAGAGAGAGGATGCCATGCCCAGGGCATTTATCCAAAGGAGATCCTAAAAACCAAAAGTAGGTTCAACAGAAACTGCACTGAGACAGGCTATCATAAAAGGGAAGCTCACTCAAGGCAAGGCAATTCAACACAACTGCCTTCAGCCTTGACTCAGACACATCTTGAGAAGTTTATCCTCACAAACCACTTGCTACAGCACCTGTCACAGAATTCACTGCCTCATTTTGCCAATATAACCATTTGGGAAGTTGTGCTGTAAACTGACTTTGGGTTAAAACTGTCTACAAATGGTTTCTCAATGACCAAGAATAATCCAATACTTCCTATTTGATAAGAAGATTCTTGATACAAAGATTCTTTAAAACACTTTTTTTAGAAATTCACTGGATATGCACTCCCAGTGTTCTGATATAAGGTATGATATTTTACCTAATGTTTTGAAGTTTCTGGATGAAGAAAAATTCCATATCTATGTATGTATATGAAATAAATAAAAATTAAATCAATTATCTAATATTATTGACTGCAGATTCTACTGAGGTAAATTAAGAAATCTTTTTTTATCTATGGGTTTCCTATTAAAATGTGTTTTAATGATATGTAAAACTAAATTGCTTCCTTTGAATATATGACCCCAACTCTATACATCCATGGAAGACACACTAAAGGATAATACCTTTAATTATAAATTCAGTTGATTTACATCTTTTTTGGATATTTTAGAGGGCAAAGCTTTATTCCAAAATTGTCTAGGGCTGAAGTTGTTTTTCTTGCTTGCAGGTGTTCATCTGCAATTGTAGAGTTTAGTCAGGTTACAATTTGTCATGTTCTCCTAGCTTGTCAAGGTCATTTGAATAGCATCCCTGGCTTCACGTGTATCAACTGCATCCTCCTTGTCTGGCCTCACCGGCATTTTGACAGGCATGCTTTCTTTCTCCCTTTCCAGGATGATACTGATAATGAGGCTAAACAGAAAATAAGGAACTGATTTCTCTCAAGAGATTCTGACATGTTCTTCTTCCACCACTGGTAATTCCTCACTTTCTTGAACTCTGCCTCTGGGCATAAAAGGATAAAACCCCTTGCTGGTGAAGACTCAGGTTAAAAGACATACACTGTTTCAGCTTCTATTGTGATTGCTGTTACTAATACACCTGCCTCGTCCAGTAGTACCCCCATTTCCCTTGTTTATGTTTCTATGATAATATATAGCTCTTCTTGCGTCCCTTCATTTCCTTTGCTAGTTTTATCTCCAGTTGGTCTTTGATTTTCCAGCACTTTTCCTATATGACAATGTTTCTTCATTCCTCATTCACAGTCCATTCTCATTTGCATCTCATATATGTATATATTTGCATCATATATACATATGTGTATGTATATATATATATTCAGAGAATATTTACATATATATAACCTTTCTGAATGGACTCTCTCTTGAGACTTATCTGCTTAGGCAAGTTTTTTCCTTACATCTTCCTCTTTTCCTTTGTTCCTTACATCTTCCTCTTTTCCTTTGTATAGGATAGACCTATACTTGTTGTGCTTGGAGGAAGTTGTCCATAAAAGACCTTCTGAGAATTTTCCCTTTTAGAACTGCCTCCCACAAGACCTAACCTAGTTCTCTTAATAAGCCAAAATCTGTTTTCCAGAAGACTCAAGTCCATACTCTGCTAATATAATTTCTGATTTACTTCAGGACCTTGAAATCCCCAATTTCTGTGTCACTACCTTGAAAAGAAACCTATATTCTGTGGAGAGAGAAGACATTAAATGCAGAAAAACATGCAGAAGTTTTTAGCTTATCCAACTGCATTTCCCTAGTAGTAAATTTCATGCTCATCTCCAAGATAAATACTTCAAAACCAGACTCAATCTGAACACAAATTCACAGTCCATAATGATTCTCAGACTCACTTGGTAGCCAACCATGAAGATGAATGGAAGTTGGATGATCATCTGAATTTTTAATGATCAACAGGCTCACATCCTCGTCTGTGGAAGTTTAATACAGCTAGTCTGTCCCAATTTAATGGGGCATCTTTAAAATCTTGGAGCAAGAATCAATGAGAAAATGTATGAGGTTTGCTTATAGGTCAAAAAATGAAAAAGTCTCATGACTGAAAATGAGTGGTTCACTGAAAACTGAAGATATATACATATACATATATATACACATATACGTATACATATCTTAACTCTTTGTGCGTTGGTTATGAAAAAGCTGAAAACATGTATTTGAACCACTTCACACACTTGATGAGAAGAAATGCTTTTCAGTTAGACAAGTGGGATTTAGCATTGGGCAAAAACTTATGGATACCTAAAGTTCCACCAGAGCCAATGAGAACCAGTCAAAGTTGTCATGAGGTGTGGTCTGTGGAGTCCTTCAGATCACTAGCCAGTTAGTCCCTGTTTTAGGATGACCTGCAATCATCATCTTGGCCCTGACTGTGGATGGCTAAAAGCTAAGCCATATGCAAATACCTGAACTGAATGTTTTAATTGCAGAGTAAATCCCACAGAAGTAAATATGCTTTGTAAAAGTACTTACTAAGGAAAATGCACATTAGTTGTGTAAGGAAAATGAAGGGGAATGTCTTCCATTGTAATGTGTCATCTCAGTGCAATTTCTCATCACATATGTCAGTACAGCTTCTATTATCTCTTCTCAAAGAAAAAACAAACAAAAAACCCCAAACCAAACAAAAAAAACCACAACCCCCCAAACAACCACAAAAAAAAGCCCGCCCCAAGCAAGTAATTGAGATGCCTTTGTAAATTCCAGGTTAAACTACCTCAGTTATCCACACGGAAGAATGAGAACAAATGCAACAAAAAGACATCTGCATTCAAGGAAATCAAGAGGAAAGGGAGCAAGTATCACCCATGTTTCACTTACTACTACATGGAGAATCACTCATGATGATATATACATAACAGGTGAAGCTTGCAGGGATTTCTGGCAGTTGTCTAGTCCACCTCATGCTGCTCAAAGCAGGGGCAAATATATCAGATAGCAGAGAGCTATATCCAACCAAGTTTGGAAAGCTTCCAAGTATCATTATCCTGCGGCACTTTGGCTTTGCTGTGCCATAGTGCAGGGTGCTGTGATCTTCCCAAAAGCGCCTCCTTAGCGAAGCCGCTCGGCAGGATCAGCCCCACACTCACACACGTGTGCATGCACAAACACACAGACAGCTTCAGCAATATGGGTCAGTGGCAAAGAGGCAGGAAGGGTCTCGGTACAGAGTTCCACGTATGAAGGTTTATTGCTGCCGCACCATGAAGGGATCCAAGGACAAAGACAAAAGACAATGGAGGGTCCAGGTTTAAGTACGGGAGTGGGGTGAGCACCAGGGGCCAATGCTCTGATGGCACGGGGGCGGTACAAAGGCGGGACTGGGGAATGGGGGCCAATGGGGAAGCTCTGGGGGAATGGCGAGGGGCGAGGGGCAAAGGCCAATGGGGGGAACCTGGAGTGGAAAACTTTCTAGGGCATGGAACATATAAGGTAACAAGGGGGCAGGGTCGTCAACAGCTGGCCAAGAGCGGAGAACTGGGGTACATTACCATAACCGAACAAAGCATTCTGGGGCAAGCTTCTTTTCTCACCGTAACGTGGGCAGAAGTCTCTGGTACTAGGGACTGTCTTACCAGTGGACTGTATTTATTCCTTGTACCACAGGCTACCTGGCCACCACATCCAAGGGTAGGGACTCTATAATATCTTTTGGCAAAGGCTCAGGTGTTTGGCCATTCTCATTTGCTTAAATTTAAATGTTGTTTCCTGGTTGCAGTTTGTACTCATTGCCACTTGTCTCATATACCATTCAGAGGAATAGGACTCCGATATTTTTTACTTCCTCACATGAGGTACTTACTGATAAAATCTCTGCCTGAGCCTTCCATTCCCCAGACTGGATGCATCTGGGATCCAGAGAAATCCCAGTTCTCTCACCTTCCTCTCACATGACAGATGCTTCAGTCAATTAATCATATTTGTGCCCTACGCTGGACTTACTTCAATAAGCCTGTGACTTTCTTGCAGTGGGTAGCCCAGAACTGGACACAGTGCTGTAGATGTGATCTCCCCAGTGTTAAGTAGAGAGGAGATATCACCCTCAATGACCCACTGCTCTTCCTAACACAGCCCAGGATATTGTTGGAATTTTTTGTCTCAGGGGCACATTCCGGGTTCATATTTAACTTCTGGTCCACTCACATGCCCTGGTCCTCTTCTGAAAAGCTTCTTCGCAGCCATTTGGCTCCCAGCCTGTACTGTTGCATGGTGTTATTTCTTTACATTTCGTGTATTAAACCTCGTGCAGTTCCCATTTCTCCAGCCTGTCAAAATCTCTCCAAATGGCAACGCAGCCATTTGGTGTATCAGTCACTTCTCCAGGTTTCATATCATCTGCAAATTTGCTGAGGACGCACTCTGCCTCACTCCAGGTCATTAATGAAGATGTTAAAAAGTGTTGATACAGTATTGATCCTTGAGGTACACCATTAGCAATTGGCCTCTATCTGGATTTCACTCTGCTGATCACAGCAGTTCAGTCAGTTTGCGTTCCACCTCACTGTTGATTTGTTTAGCCCATACTTCACCAGATTGCCAAGGAGGATGTTATAGGAGACAGGATCGAAAACCTTACTCATTTTGAATTACTGGTTGAAAAATCTAATTATTTAAAAAGAAAAAAAAATCATGCAGTCAAAAATTCAAGAAGTACATGGATTTTTTAGTTCCACTTCCTCATCAAGGTGTACTCTCTAAGTTCTGAAGGAAAAAATCTGAATGTAACTTGTACATTACAGTTCACATGTACACAATATTTTTGTTTTCTACCCATCACATAGTACAAGAAAAATTCCTATGATTTATTAAAGTTCCATCTCATTAATAGACAATGAAAAGAAACAAATTCACCAATGCCCATAGATTTGTCTCAGAAAATAGCCTACAGAAAAAATGTGTATATTTCTGTTATCCTGGGAATAGCTAAAATTTCTATCAGGGAAGAAAAGTTATGTATATAAAGAAAAAAGACATTTGTGACAGTATAAAAAATTCAACATGCAATACCAATATGAAGAAACTATGTCACCTAGGACTTCTTTTCAGATTGACACACAATAATGTAATATCTCAGTTCTATCGATGGAAGACATGCAGTAAAAAGAGAAATTCTCAAAGAGAAAAGAGAAATGGAAATATAATATTGAAAAAATCTGAAGACTATGATTTTAAGTAATATTTTCAAACAATTTTTCAAGGAAGCCATCTTGAAAGATCCGTAAGCAGATTTTCACCTGGAGTAAAGTAATTAATGCAGCATCAACAGAGTAACTATAGTCAGCATATAAGACTCCAGGGGTTTTTGTCTAAGATATCCCAATATCTAAGATTTCCCAATATACCATCTGTCCATCACTAGTGCAAAGAAGAGCTTTTTGTATGTATCCAAAAGCAAATAGATTAGGATTGGGATCAATAAGCCTAAACAACAAAGAATCAGATGATTAAACGTGACTATGTGTGGGTAAATGAGGAAGCCTGCTATTAAACATCATTTAAGTACAGTCATTCATATCAAGGAAGGTAACACCCTTTTCCAAGTTTATGTCCTCTTCAGTTATGGGTTGTAAGATGTTTTATGATCACAGTAACTTATTATGACATTACATATGATGTTGATAACTAATATGCAAAACTCCATTCAAAAATCACTGCATTTATGGTTCGTCTTAATCACAGAATCACAGAACATGCTGAGTTGGAAGCAAGCATCATCATGTCCAGCTCCTGTTCTACACAGGAACATCCCCAAGATTCACACCATGTGCTCAAGAGTATTGTCCAAATGCTTGAACTCCCTTCAGGCTTGGAGCTGTGACCACCTCCTTTGTGTCTGACCTGTGAACCAGTTGCTCACCCATCACATGATGTGTTAATCCAGTCATGTGCTGGACATTTTATCTGGAAGGATTCTGTGAGAGACAATATTGAAAGCTTTGCTGAAATCCAAAAACATCCCATCAGGTGTTTTCCCTTGATAAATGGGTGAGATACCTTGCCACAAAAGGAAATCAGGTTTGACAAGCAGGATGTTTCCTCTCATGAAGCTGTGCTGGCTGTGATCAAAGACTGCATTGTCTTTCAGGTGTTTTTCAATACTTCACAGAGTAATCTTCTCCATGACTTTACCAAGCATAGAAGTAAAACTCACAGGCCTATGTTTCCAGGGTCCTCTTTCTTTCTCTTTTTGAAAACAAGGACATTAGCCAGTTTCCAGTCAGCCGGGACCTTTCTGGATTCCCAAGACCACTTAAAAATTATCTAGAGAGGTTTTTTGATGACATTAGATAGATCCTTGAAGACTCTTGGATGAATCCCATCAGGGTCCATAAATTTGTAGAGATCCAGCTGGAGCAGCAGATCCTTCACAATTTCAGGGTCGACTGGGAGCCTTGTACATATCTATTTTGTCTTACATATACTTCCCTTTGCCCAGAATTATTCTTTTGATCATTTGGTATTTGCCTCCTTCCCATGCATCTGTAGCAACAGTGGCACGCATTTTTGAACTGATTATTATACATAAGATTCTGTACAAACCCATCTTGGGAAATCAAACAAAGGGCCCCTAGTTTTGTTACCTCTATCTGCATCAGTACCACCAGTGTTATCCAGAGTTACCAAGCATTACTCAGCACAGCAGCAGCCCTCCAGCAGAGGAGCACTTAATGATAGTTACCTTGATTTTATAAGTGGTCTGTCATAGGCCTAGAAAAAGATCTCAGGCAAGGCCAAGAAAAAGTTTGATTTTCTAATATTTGCAGAGGTAGCTTTAGAAAAATTAGCCACATCTTTAAAGCATGATCAATTTGATTAAAGTATCATTGCCTCTAATTAACTCTCTTAGAAGGTGTGAGTTATTTCCCAGCAGCTGGAACAGCATTCAAAATAAATGCCTCCCTGCTTTTGATAAAATGAAACAGGCATTGGCAGTAATAAATGCATTTCCAAACTTGTACTATACATGAAAGCCCTGTTGAACAGTTTAAGAAATATCAGAGACATTAACTTTTGGATAAAGCAATGTGTCCCTGTTCCTGTTTGGCCAAATTTAGAAATATATCCTCTGAGAGAAGGCAGGTCACAACCATCCCTCCCCCACCAGGTTTGGGAAAAAAATAAATTTTCCTCGAAGGAAAGTGAAAGAGATAAAAACTATTTATTTAACAAACACACAGGAAAAGGATAATGATGCTAAATAATAAAACCTCTCGCTCTGCTGAGAGAAACCTGGGAAAATTTCAGAGTCCTTCCATAGATCTCTCCCTCCCCTTCCTTGGAGCTGGAATGGGGTGGTGGGCCCACCTCCAGGGCCAAGGCCTCGGTGGAAAAGTCCTCCCAATGTATTCTGATGTTGAAACAGTCCAGCAGAGGGAAAAAAAAGAAAAAAACAAAGTCCGAAGAAAAACAAAAGTTCAACTCTCGGTCTCTCTCCGGAGAAAGAAAAAGGAGCTGAAAAACTGGCCAAAAGCAAGCCAGGTGCCTTCCCCACTCTCGCTCTGCTGCTATGGCTGAAAAAAAAGTCTCTATCTCTATGTGACCTTGAACAAGCTGCAAACTGCTTTGAAGAAGTTTTGTTCAGGTTTTCCTTCCCCCTCTCAGGCTCAGTTTACAGGCACAGAAAGGCACAAAATTAATTCCTGGGCATGGGGTGGTGATAGGGGATACATGTCACAAAGTCACCCCAAGACAGTCCCTAAAGGTCAAACGAGATCTCAAGTCCTGAGCAAAGCTACCAAATATATAACACATCTGATATAAATATATAGCATAAAGCAAATTGTACCCCTGCATTATACAGATAGTTTTAAACATTCATTAACCCTTTTTTCTTTTTTTTTTCCCCTCAACAGCAAGTCAATTTTCTCAGCTGCAAATCAGCCAACATTCCAATTCAAAATTCCTCCAAGCTAGGTCCCATGTATGACTGAGGCTACCAACAAGGGGAGATCAGCAGTTGCTCTGTATTTTCACAGCAAGTGAAGGGACCTAGAGGCTCCAGTAGGGCAACCACGCACAACAAACTGATCATTTCCCTGGCATATTCCACTGCAAGTTGAACTGTTTTCAAGAAAATGTATTAGAAAACACCGAATCTGTTCTTAGCAATAATTGAGAAAGCATATTTAATTAACTAAACTTTTATTTACTGCCATTTCCTGAAGAAAGTTAATTGTGTTGGTTAACAGCCTGTTACAGCAAAAAGGCACTACAAAAAAATAATTACATAAGCACTAATAGAAGTTTGGACAGAACCCAGGGTTTATTACACAGCCTAGCTCTATCCTCTCTCACTTAAGCAAGCCATCCTTTCTGTTTTCCTTGTTTATTTTTTGCATAACTTTTCCTTTCTTTAGTGGTCCAGTACCAACCGAGAAAATGGAGAAACTTTTCCCTTATCATCTCTTCCAGGTTGGTGGTTTCTGATTGTGCTGTGGATCTGGAAACTGTGGTCCAGACTTCCTCAGCCTAAATGTACTAAATGTGTGCTTCTCATTTCCTCAATTGAGTGTTCAAGTTATGAGGCAACCTCTAATCACAACTCCGTCTCTTCTCGCTTTCCAGATGAAGAGTAGTCATATTCCACATACTAGAGAGACAACTCAGGCACTCGAATCAAGGATTGGCATTTCAGTCAAGAATCCAGCCTCAAAGAAAGACTTTTATTGCCAAATGTGTGTCAGAGATTACTTTAGCAAAGATGCTTTTGTGTTCCTTGTTGGCCGATGTGAGCAAACCAACCTCATGTGCTCGTAGTCATACATCTGATTTGAGAAGTTAAAGTAACAATTTCTATTATTCTAAATTGATTGTTTTCATATTTCACGCATTCCAATGTTGATATATTTCACAAAATGAAAAAACAGAAGGTCTGAATATCTATATAGTTCAACTGTATAACAGTGTGGTCAATTATATAAATCCAAAAAAATCTTAGTCCCAAACCAGCTTTTTTCACTGAGTTGTATCATGATCCTGTGCATATCACTTAACACCTGAGACTGAATTCTCTACTGCTGAAGTGGAAGTTGCTATTTTGCATGTTAAACTATCGGCACTGTGAGTAATTTTGTTTGGAACACCCTTTAACTGTATGGCATTTCAAAAAATGAACCTTTTATTCAAGAGAAGATGATTTGTAAAAAAAAAAGTAAATAGCAAGTTTAATGAAAGAGAAGGGAAGAACAGACTGATTATTAAAGGAACTAGAGGTTAAAATCCTTAGCCTGCCTGATTCAACATGTTCTAGCAGGAGAAAATCTGCTTTGGTTCACACAGAACAATGTAACTGAGGCTGGATTTCCCCTGTGCCAGGCCAGTTCCCTAATCACATCCACATGTTTTGATACATAAACATTGATTTTGATACATAAACATTGATTTTGATAATTTCTGCTGCAGTGCTCCAAAAGGTTTTGGTCTTGTTCCAAGGTGGAATGAAAACAAATGCTACAGTTTCTATGGAATGGAATTTCTGTAACTGTGACACACAGCACAATACATGTTAACAAAGTGTATTATACATAAACATCAGTTAAGGGCACTAGTGTGGGTGCTCTACATAGCTGTAAATGACAATTTAGACCAAAAAAGCAAGTTGCAGATACTAGCTTAATGTGATGTCTGGGACAAAAAAAAATAAAAATTACTGCTTCGATACTTCCACAAGTTTGTTAATATCTACTTTGCATTCTACTTAGCAGACATATCAGTTCTGACTGGTTTTCTCTAGCAAATGACAACCAGGATTTGAAGAATCTTGTCCACTAATTAGTGTGTTAAATAAACATCAGCCAGGTATATCTGTACCTACATACACCTGGAAAGGAAATTTTTCCAGAATAATAAAATATTTCTATTGTTAAATCTGATAATGGATGATGGTATGAGAAAAGGGCAAAAGAGCAGGAAGCAGGAAGATGTTGTTGTTGTCCCATCATTGTCACAACATGGGTGTCCCCCTGCAAGGCTTCAGTCCAGGAAAAGCAGGAACTTTTCCAAACATTTTGGAGGAATAGTTATGTTCACACAGTTAAACAGAAATACATGCCAGCATGTCCTGGTTTTAGGTCCCAGTGATGTTTTTTCTAGTCCCTGCAGCCTCAAATCATGCTGTTCTGTTCAGTGCAATTTTTTTCCATCTAGCAGGTTTTTTTCAACTTGGATGCATTCTCTTTCCTGTTGTCTGCAGAAAGTCTTGGTCTCAAATCATAACCATACAGGGTTGTATATAATCTCAGGCCAAAGAGTGCATTGAAAACTGGAACTTAGCAGAGGCAGATAGAGCATTTCTGGATGTGTCTACGATGAACTGTAATTATTTGGTGTAATGACAGCTCTTGTCAAAGCTTACAGAAAGGCAAGTCTCATTCAAGTATCTCCACGAGACTCTACTCTGAGACATAGTGACAGTCTCTTGCAAAAAGAGGCTTTTAAGGAAATAAATGAATTGCAACATTGGTCCATAGGAAATACCTAATGACAAAGCAAGGAAAATTATGACATACATACAAGATTCTTTACGATTTAAAGAATAAGGGTACCATCTAGCTATTTATAAAAGTATAGGTATGGGCATATCAACTTGCTTTCTGTTATAAGAAAGTATTTTCTTGTACTTTTATAGCTTCATGTAAAACCTTAGTTCAAACCATCTTTAAATTTGTCGTTAAATGAATAAAATATTTTCTTTTGTGCCACATCTGTTTTTGCTGTTCCTAAAGCTGCTTCGTGTTTTCCTTCTAGAGGAAAACCATAATTATTGAAAAGTAATGTTCTTCTACATTAAACCGTGTATCACATTCTCAACAGCTCAGTGCATAAAATCTTAATCATAGTAAAGGCAGTTAAACAAATACGTATTTTGCCTATGTATTCTGTAATTTTTACTGTAGTCTAACGTAGAAACTAGACCTTCCTGGGAGCCGAGGGGAGAGGATGGAAAGCGAGGAGTGTGAGAAAGGGTGAAGAGAGGAAGTTTCATATTTTGTAATAGGTACCCTACATTACTCATAAGTTCATTTGAAAAAAAATTTAAAAAAAAACCCTGTTTCTAAGGACATATTTGATTTTAGCAAAAGAATTTTGAAAAAGTTTCTGCATTCTTCTTGACATAAAAAAGGTTTGTGAATATAACAAATTATTATCCAGCATACTATCTGGTTTTTTTCTTTAGACTCTTCAGTACTTACTAAACCACCACCCTGAATTTCCAAATGTGTATAAGAAACAGATCAGAATAATTGAAAACTGGACTGAAATACATTTATATCTATTTTTTCCACTGACCTAAGCATGATTAACACACAAGCGTCTACATTTATTTTCCCTTCCTGTCAGTAACCATTAATGTCATGCAGGTTTTGAACAGATAATCAGTAACTGAAGTGGTACATCTACATATGTCACTGAAAGTTATCACTTGTAATTACAGAAAAAGCTTCCAAAATAAAGATTTTTCTCTTCATTTTTTAGCTAAAAAATTAGTAGCAGGAAAAGATTTCACTTTGGAAGGAAATAGTCTTACTTCTTTTTTACAGGTGGGAACAGTAGAACAGAGATTTTCATAGAGTCACCAAGTAGACCAGAATTAGAGCTGGTGACAGAAAGAGATTCTCCTGAACATGAATGGTCAAGTGCTGTACCCATAAAGTTACACTGAATTTGAACAAGAAGAGAAGAGTCTGGTGTTTGTAAACTGTGACTATCAGACTCAATTTGGAGTGTTCGTGTTTGGCAACCCGGAAAGAGAAAGTTCAGAGGTAGCCTAGAAGATGTGGGAGGACTTGTCTTTTTTGTCTGATTTAAACTAGGTACATTTATTTAAATAAAAATAAATCTTAGATTAACTTTGTACCAGATTAGGTAGGAAATACAATTTCTACAGGCGATCTCATGAGAAAGAACATTCCTGCTAGCCTGGTTTCTACTATGTCTTGATTGGGAAATATCTTAGCATTTCTGGAGTAACTGCACAGAAGGCAACATACCCTTCAAGAACTAGAAAGGAAGTGGTTGAAGTTTCAAGTATTTTCTTAATTTCACAAAAATTTTGCTTAATACCATCAGGTCTTCTATTCAAAAATGCTTTGGAAAGCAATAGTAAACATCATTGCTCTGTTATCTTGAGATTGGTAAAAATTCCTGCAGCTAGACATTTACATCAAAACCAGTCTCAAGCCATAAGAAAACTTTCATTCACCAAAGCAGGCTTTTAATCAAATCTGTACTCTGAGTTTCAGAATCCAAAATAGATTGATCATTTTAGTCAAATATATAACCACAAAAGGCATACATTTTCATTTACTTCAGCATTTATCAAGGTGACCTGGACTTTGCTTCTAGCATGAGATTGTCATGTCAGGAACACAACTCCATATTTACGAAAAGTAACCTAGCCCTAATAATGTTTATTTTAATGGAAGTGAGTTAATTTTCTATCTAGCTGTCTACGTAGGCGCGTTTGTTTGTACCTATACACAGCTATATGCACATACACCTGTAACATACACTGGCCAATGCAACCTAATACTGTAGCGCTTGCCAGAACATCAAACCTGCATACTGACATTTTTTCTGAAGCAACCTGCAAGTAATTTACTAGGGTTTGTACTAAGAATGCTGTATTTGTACAAGTAGACTCCTAAATTTCAAATTTGGTCCACTTAGTATATTCATAAAGAACATTAATATTGCTCTGATTCCAAATTCCAAATGTTGCTAACTCTTACTCTTTCATCAGTAGTCTAACACTATTTGCCATAAATAGGGAGAAGCTCAGCTCTCAGAAGGCAAGTGAATGAGTTTTTTCTTTCAGTCAGGAAGGACACTCACAAAACCCATAGTTCAGCAGTTTCAGTGAAAAGCTTACAAATGCAACATAAATGATAAAACGTGCTGTGATAGGAGCAAACCAAAAATGTATAGATAGAGAAGTCAAAATTATATTTTAGACTTACTAAAGTCACCAATGAGAGTTTTAAAAATCTGGGACTGACAAACCAGAGCACTCCAAAATTCCTAGTGTTTTTATTTTTACAGCTTCATTGGAAAGCTGTGTTATAAATTGATCATAATTACATTATTATGAGTATGATTTATATCTATACTTGAAGCAGTAATCCCACTTTTAGAGCTGAGAAAGAGAATTTCTCTTATCTGAATAATCAGATTTTATAAGTTTTATCTTTTCCACATGTTTGTGGGCAGGAAAAACATGAAGTCACTTGTGAAAAGATTTCTTAATCCTTTGCCTTTCTCCTTTTTCTTGTATTAAATTTTTATCTTTTAATACTCTTGAGCTTAACATCTAATTTCATATTCTAATTACATCATTAAGTTTCTTATAGTGTAATATGTTCCCATTAAGATTTAGGGCCAATATATAGTACAGAAAGTGTTGATCATCCTTTTCCAACACCCAGAAAATTCTCATAGGAAGGTTCATAGATGCATGCTTAGGCCATACAGCTACAAAGAGACTTTTTTAGACTGAAGTTGTATCCACAGGCATCTTTCTTGCCAAACATTTGCCAAGTGAAAATCAAACAAAAACAAGACTGTTGCTGCCACAAAATGAGTAGTTGATGACATAAAAATTACTCATTTTTTGAATTCACAGTATAGTAGTACACATCTTTTTTAGGCAATATTTTCCAAATTTATAATTGAAAAAATATTAATTTTAAAAATGTAAAACCTTTAAATGTATTGTACTCTACAGAAACACATTTCTGTCGAAGAGCAAAAGAAAAGACAGAATATGTAATAGCTTCCTGGCTGCCTGAATCTGGCTTTAGATTTTAAAAGTGAAAAAAAATTAAAATGTCTAACCACAAGAAAATTTTTAAAATCAACAAAAAAGCATGCATATGTATGTACAAATCAAGTCCCAGGTATCCTTGTCAATCTCCCCTGACAGCATCCAAATGCAAACCTTCTCTTCTAGAGAAAAGATCAGGGAGGAAGCTCAGACACTGGGGCCCTAACCGCCCATGTGGCTCGGAAATTAACCCACCCCTGATTCTGGTTGAGACTACTGCAGGCAACAATTTCCAATAAAATTTTTCTACAGCTACCAGTTACCAGGATAAGATCTAATCAGTGCATATATTAGCTCATGGTCCTCTTTTTTTGTTTAGTAATATGGACATAGGCAGGGTCTTCCACTGCAGGCCAGTACAGTTCTGAGCAGGAACACATACTCTGAGTGCATACAGGCTGAAGGACCATTTTTCTGGTCATAAAGTATTTGAGTACTACAATAATAAGCACTAGAAGAGACAAAGAGACGCTAAAATCTACACAATTACTCAAAAAGTTTGTGCCATGCACTCCACTCTAGAATTTGCATTTGTGAAATACAGTCCATCAAAGCCAGCGTTTTGAAGAGTGTCTCAGTCACTCACTGAGACATAAACGGGTTTTCTGTGCATTATAAATTACCACAAAAGGGGGAATATTTTTTATTTGATCTGTGTACAGAATGAAAAGCAGTTATGAACAGGGATGAATGAGTTGAAGTTCCTCAGCCACTGGAGACAGCAGTTCCTTGCAGTACATAGGCCTTTCTGAGCTGTGTCCACTTTGCTTATACTCCTTATCCTACGTTTTGTCCATTATCACAGCTACAGCTCACTCCTGCTTTTGTGTCCAACCATAATCCTACAAGTGCAAAAAAAATAATAGGATACCTTGAGCCATATTTGTAAGTTCACTTTTAGGCCCAGTGCCTGGGCCACAGATGAAACAAAATTCTGGTACTCTTTTATATATAGTATGCTCCTGCTAGTTTTGTAAGGCTTCTAACTAGTCACATCAGCAAGTCCTTGCGTATCAAAGACTGCAGATCATCTGTACCCTCCAGCATTCACCTGCTTGTAACTTTGGGTGACAGAACATTCGTATCTAGAGACCTGTCAGATGAAAACATCTCTCTCATCTGACTGGATTTCTTACCGGAAAATTTAAAGCCTTTTACTCTCGTCATTTAAAAAGAAAGTATTGTCAATCATTTTCATCAAACCATTAATACATTCATAGCAGTCGAACATCTTAGTTTGATGTAAGCTCCTCCTTCCATGCATTAAAATGTTCTTTCCCATCAGCTCAATTCAGTTGTGTTGAAACTTGGTGGCATGATAAAAACTGGATAGATATGTTTTTTTTTGTAAATCAAATATAATATAAAACCAAAAATTGCACAAGCTTCAGCACTGATTTTATTGCTCATTCTCTAGGGAGTAACATGAAAGGAACAGTCTAATGACAATCTAGACCACATTCATGTTTCTATTCATAGTTTGATAAACAGATTATGTAGAACAAGGCACCTTAGAGATCCACCTCTCTTTCTAAAACTGTTTTAGTTTGTTGAGCCTTTTTTTTTAGTTGTTGTTTCTTTTTTTTTACAGTCTTGATATCATCAAATTGCCCCTCTGCCCTTAGAAGCACTGACAATAATGAGGGCTTTCTGCAGCAATAAATGCCAGAATCCAGTAAAATACACAGTATATGAATAGGAGGACAAGAATGATTTCGTGTCTTTATATATAAATTAACAAAAGTTCTTGTAATGAATGTAGAACTGGAAGAATATTATAATGATGAGGCACAGGTTTTACCTGAAGCTGTATGCTGCCTGTCTCTACATGCAGAGCAATGGGAACGATAAATCTTCCTGCTCTACAAGGCACTCACAACCCTTTCCTGAAGAAAGTCCCAGGTTCTCTTCTCTATAAAATAATAGACCTATTTTGTATATATTTAGAGTGGAACACTACTATGTTTTTTTCCACTGACAATATTTTAGATGCATTCCTCCAAATAGTCACATACCTAGTATTTTTAAAGTGAGGACAGAGGGAGAGGGGAGAGCGGGTAAGAGAAAGGGAGAGCTCATGGCTTCTTTCCATAACAGAAAAAAGGCTTAATGTGCACATATGAAGAACAGATGTAGAAACATTTAATATTCCAGTACTAAGCAAATGACTTTATCTAATAGCCTTATAGGAAACTATGAAGCTGTGAAAATGCTTTATCTGGAAGCACACCTAATCCTAAACAATATAGGATTTGGCTGTGCCCAAAACATACCATGCTACATTAGAAGAGATGTTAAATCTCTTGAAAGGAGATCTGCTGGAGAGATTCTAGGCTTTCTGCGGGTAGCGATTAAAAAAAAAAAGATACTTCATAATGAAGCTGAGCTGTCAAAATCTTTAGACTGAATTTAAAAAATAGAAATATTTACAATTTAATGCAATTCTGCCTGTACACAAAGGGATTGCAAGCCTTTTGTATGCTGTAGCCTTAAATATGCAATAAGATTTTCTCTGGTGAAGCTTTAAAACCCAACAGGGTTAGCAATTTGCTCAAGGGTCCATGCTTGTGAATCCAATTGCAGTGTCAGGAGTTATTCTTGCTCTCAAGTTACCCACCCCAACAATTTGTGCTGCTAAGCAAGAGAATAATCATAGCTTTTTGTCAAAGATAGACCTGAGCTGCATTAGACAATATTGTAGTGATGCTACACAGTATGTCAAATTAATTTTTTATGCTGGCAAGGGTCAGTAGAACAATAGCTTTACATATAATCAAGATACTTCATAGAAAAACTGTTTACCAGAGTGAATTGCTAAAATTTGAGAAAATGCTCAGTTCTCAGTCCAATGAATTTTGATTTTACAGTGCAGTATTGATTCTGCATTAATACAAATCCACAGTCCCACTTGCTGCTGTAATCTTTTTATCTCTGTCCAGTGAACAAGTCACAACCTTAGCAAAATCATCATTTAAAAAAAAAAAAAAAAGGAAAAAAAAAAGAAAGAAAAAGCACTGAATACTGTTACTTATCCCATTTCCTCTGTTGTAAACCAATTCCACAGGAGACCATAACTACAGATCAAAATGGCAACCAATTTTAGCTGCTTTGCTTATGTTCCTGTTCTTTTTCATGTATAAGCAGTAAATATTCCAGATCATATTAGAAGTAATGGCTTCTTGTTCTCATATAAAATGAAAGCCCAAAACATTATTTAATTAATACATAATCAAAACACTTAGACAGCCAGTTATATAGTTGTTACAGCCATTCTTACACAAGAACACTGAGTTAAGAATAATTTGGAAATTACTTTTATTTTTATGCATTCTTCACTGAAGAACCCCTTCATAAATTTGAGGTAGCATTTTCCAAAATTGGCAGCTTTAACTCTGGTTTTAGCATAGATACAGATTAAACTTTCAAGTAAGTACAATAAAGCATATTCATGTCCTTGCAAAATAAGACAATTCAAGCATCAAGCCATTAGAAAATAAAAAATGAGGTGCTCTTGATTCAAGGTCTTCTATGCAAAATCTAGTTTAAGGGTAACTAATGTCATGAAGACTTCCAATTTTGATATAACATTATTTTCACAGAAGCTTTTGTTTCATTCAGTACTTAGTAGGCATGCTGCTTAAAATACCTTGTTTTATGACCAGTGTTTGCAACACATGCCATCCACATTCTGCAATGGAGTACAGGATTATGATTCCTTTTCAAGAATTGCCATAATACATTTATTACATATATGCTTTACAAATATTAAATGTCTTCTGAAACCTGGTCTGACAGATCTCTGTCTCTGAAGCTGTTTAAGGTATTTTCTGTTTATCTGTTTAGCTGAAAGTTTTGATGGTATGGTCTTCATCAGTCCCCAGTAGTTCTTCATTCTGCCTCATCACTCACTATTTCATATTCTACAGTCTTGAATTTGACTCTTTTAGAGGGCAGATACTAGAGCAATACATCGAATTTGTTAATTTATTGTTACTTATTTTCACTTCTTTTGCAGCTGCAGTTCATTATAAAATACCATTGCCTATTAATCCATGCCCATATGCATAGGTCACATAAATGAATCAAGTAACATATTTTCTTACTTGAGCATATACAGTCAAGCATCTGTCTTGGGTTTATGAGTCACATAGGTCAGAGATGGAAAATTAAAATGTATACACACACACTACAGTTCAACACCAGCTTCAAAACAAATACACCCATAACTTATATTCCTCCTCCTTATTCCTTGCTCCCTTTCCTTTCCCATGAAGAGTTTTTTCTGCTTCTTCTCTTTCCATGACCAGGAGTCGTAACTGAAAGCGGAGGACCAGGAGGGAGTGAGGCTTTCAGGGAGATAAGGCAGAAGAGAAAAAATAACTCCCTTTTCTCTGTCTCCTCTCCCAAAGGAGATGGTGAGATGCACAGTTTAGTTTGGAAAGAAAATTGAGGATTTTAATTAATGAACATCAGAATTTTTATTCAGTCACACCTTTTTTAGTTATAATTTAATATCTATCCTTTCTAAACTATCTTCCACCTGGAAAGAAAGTCCTGTTATATGCATTTGTAAGGAATCCAGCAGCCATGGTTTCCTTTCCCATTCAAACCCATTCCCATTTTGTAGATATATATGTGTATATATATATAAAATAATAGTTTCTCATTTCCTTTTCCTTAACACACCAATAAAAAGCTATGTATATTATAACAAAAATACATCATTTCTGGTTGTTGGCCTATGTCTTCTACAGCTGAAAACATTTAAATACATTATTTTCTGCTTCTTAGAATACTGACAGCTTTCACTTTGGATGAAGAGGTATGTCAGTGGACATGAGAAAAAGAAGCTTCATAAACAGAGAAGTAAAACTTTAAAACTCTAGAAAAACATCATATGGCATTAACAAAGGAGAGGCCACATCTGTATCTAATATTTGCTTGCTTTCTTCCTTGACATATTCTCATGCAGGGAAGGGATATAATACAGTAGAGCTGATTGACTCAGGCTAAATTGAGTCTACCACTGTTTTAGATTCTTATGGAAAAGAAAGATGCATGTAGGGTCAATCTGTGCTGACTTGTAGCAAGATTAATGACCCCCAAATATTCTTTTATTTCTGACCTCTGAAATTTTGGTTCGAAATGTGACATTTTGACATTTGCTGTTGAATTGTTTGATCTGATATGAGGCAGAGTATTGTGATCCTTTGCTCTCTTAGGAAGAGAGATGCTCACCAAGGAGCAGTACAAGCACAGCAAACAAACTTAATTTCCTTATAGATAGGAATGAAATAGTTGTTATCACATATCTTGCCTTTTAAAAAACATTTCTCTCGTGTTGAACATAAGCTGGGAAAAATTGTCTCTGTGGTATGTATATAAAAAGTTACTTGAATAACGTACACAGAATTTATCAGCAGCATGTGTCAGCACTCCTTTAAAGCATGTCAGATTCTTTGAGGTTAAACAGGGATATACACGGAGAAATTTGATTAATCAGTACAAGTCCAAATTTGGATATTTCCTTCACTGAGGAAGACAGCATCAAAATGAAAAGAATGTAAAGGAGAGTTCCTTCTCTTCGACAAGCTGGGCTAGCTTTTAGAATATGGTTTGTTCTTTCTTCCCTTATAATGATAAATTGTGCATACACTGTGCAAGAGGTGAGTTATTAGGTGAAGTGATGTGAATTCCACCAAATTCAACTTAATAAAGATAATAGAACTGTGACTCACTTCCATTTCTTCCTTCACTAAAAAATACACACAGACTGGTGGAGATGATGTCCAAAACTTATTAGTCACTCAGTTACAATTCCAGTTCTGCTAAAGTCAAGAAAATACTGAACAAAAAGAAACAGAACATTGTGAAAAGCAGGTTTAGATTCTGTAAAGATGCTGATTAAATACTGCTAATATTTTCGAATATGAAATTTGCAATTTTAAATTAAGTAATTCCATTTATTCAAAACTGAAGAAGAAATAAAAAGGACAAAATTTAAACTCAACAGAATTAAAGGAATTGGTATTAAATTAATAAGATCCTAGTTTTTAATAGCTGAGGTTTTTAATCCAGCTTTGGGACATTAAAACCAAAAAAAAAAAAAAAAAAAAAATTGTAAAGATCTCGTAGTAGAGGTTACAAGAATAATTAAGAGTTTAGAAGAATAATCTCTTAAGGAAGTTGAAGGACTTTGTTTAGTCTAGAAAAGAGAAGACTGAGGAAGGAAGGACATTGATAACAATCTTCTAATAACTAAGTGCTGCCATTAGGAGAGAGAGACAATTGATTGTTTTCCAGGTGTCTGGAAGCAGAATGAGAAAGAATCAGTACAACTTGTAGTAAAAATTATTTCTGTTAGATAGCTTGGACATTTTTTCCCTCCCTGAAATATACCAATAGGTATTCTGAAGACACTACCAAATCTCACTTTTGAGGTGTTTAGGAAAAAGCTCCGACATACTGTGGTACAATCTAAGTGGACTTAATACTGCCATTTGCAATAAACTTCATCACCTCTCGAGGTTTTTCCCTGGCTAATTTTTTATCATTCTTCAAAAGGATAGCACAGAAAACAAACAGAAACTACGTACTCATCCCCACTTTTCAAATGCTTGGGGACAAGACTAGGTAAGTGCCACAACAAACAGCCATTGATTTTGCTTACAATTAACAACACAGGATCTCCTGCTAGTGGTAAATACACTGTCAATTTGAAATAGCAACAGAAACCTACCTCTTTCTGTCTCAGAAAGCACTCAGAGGAAGAAAAAAGTGGGATTTATACATGTACAGTAGGCCTTCTGGGTCTTCTACACTCCTGTCTATAAAATCATAACATTCTTTCTTAATCAGAAAACATATTAAAAACAGCCACACAAATAAACAAAACCCACCAAAAAAAGAGAAAGATGGGAACTAGAAATATTTTCACTTACCTTAACTTCAAATAAATAAATGTCTGCTGAAAGTAACCTTTATGCTTAGATCTTCCCAGAAGCTTTTACTGGGAAGGCATCAGTACACAGTTGCCTGCAACTTCATTATGGCTTTGCTTTTGCAAGAAATTGTTTTGAGAGTGACCACAAATGTGCAACAAATCATATTGATTCCTTGTGTTTTAAATTTTTTATGCAGTAATTAGTTTGACTGAGTTTAAGAATAGAGCCAACTAACTAAGAGCAGAAAGCAAAACAACTAAAAAAGAATAAAATCAAACGATTTACTTTGATATTTTTTGAGGAGTATCAGACATCAAGTAAATCTAACAAAGCATGTTTGCTAATTAGGACAGCAGTTAAGTATTCCAACTTAGTGTGTTAGTAAAACTACTTGTTATTCATGACTGTAACAAATAATAGTTAAAATGTTAATGTGATTCTTGAACTAAAATTTGACTAACAAAATTTAGTTTTTGATTAAGATATTTGCATAAACAAATACAAGAGCTTTTAAGGACAGAATTTGTGAATTCATCTAAGTGAAATACAGTATTTTGACATATTAAGGTCAACTAAAAAATTAAGTTTTACTAAATGAACATAAAAATGGTCAGTCATCATTAGTGACAAAATTATTGTCAGCTTATTTAAAAATGCATATTTGTCAACTCCTCCAAACCAAGAAAGTAATCAAGAATCTTCTTCCCAGCCCATAACCCTCTGAGTTGGTCAGTGTTGTATGGGGACCCAACAGGTTCTTGAGAAGTATTTTTACTTCTCAAGAAACCACTGAATTCAGGCTATACAGTATTCCATTTAGTTGTCTTTAACAGACTACAGAAAACTCTAGAGCAAGACCTCAGTTAGCCCCTAGTCGAGGTAGGTGCATAACAAAATGTATAACTGAGGACATGTGAAATGTCATCACTCATAGAAGGAGGCAGACACATGAGAATTCTGCTGAACTAGTGACGCTGGTATAGGGAGGTTGTGCTGGAAGATGTTCGTTAGTTTCTCTTGTTAGGAAAAGACTGAGGTGAACTTGTGTTTAAGTGCATTTTCAGTAGTTTACACTATGCAATATGTGTATGTATAGCATGTTTTATTTAGAAAAGAAAAATCAAAGGTTTGGTGTATTGTTTTTATTTTTTATTGGGCGCTTTTTAAAAAAAAAAAGTGTTCTTCTGTGCTATTTTAGTAGAGTATTTTAAAATATGAGTCAAACAAGCATTATTCAACACTCAAGATCATTATAAAAAGTGTTCAAGAGGCATCTGGATGTGGCACTTGCAGATATGATTTAGGGGTGATAATGATGGTGCTGGGTTGATTGTTGGACTAGATGATCTTGAAGCTCTCTTCCAACCTTGATGATTCTGTAATTTTGTGAAGTGCAAAAACATCATGCATTGAGAAATATGTGAATAATAGAACATGAAAAGCAATAAGAAAAAAGATAACCAGCCCTGATTGTGCAGTGCCAATAAAGATATTTCCCAAGCCATGAAGAAGTACAGAGTCGGGGAACATGACTAGGACAAAACACAGAAAATGCTCACACTTGGAGAAAACAACCAGCCTTCAAACTACAGACTTTGACATGCTTTCCAAAGGGAGCAGTGCTGTGGATCAAAGCCATCAAACCCCTGGATTGTGTTGTTAGCATAAATTTAAGAAAAATCTAAATCTCTGCCCAGGAAGGAAAGTTTTTATTTCTTTAAGTAAATTTTAATGATATATATAGTTTAAAAGGCAAAATCCAGCCTTCTTTAGCTCTCAAAATGAAACAGTTATATTTAAACCACTGTGACATTTATCAAACTGCATCTCTAACAGAACACTGGTTTTTTCTCTGTTTCATTGTTGTTTTCATATTCTTTTTTTTTGTCTCTCTTAAAGACTAAATCCCCAAACAATCATGAACTTGTGAGATCATGGACTTAAATGTGTTCAGCCTTTTATGAATTTCATTTAGTGAAGTGACATTATTCAGTTTCCATGATCATTTTGTGAAAGCATCAGATGAATTATCAAGATGTTAGCTAGGTGTCCTCTGCTGCAACTAGCCTTAATTCTTATTCAAGGACCAGCTACTCCACAAAAAGTATTAATTCTGTCCACTATCTAAGCCATTCTTCTAATATTACTTCTTTTATCAGTGTTAATTGGAAAATAAATAGCATGTTTATTCATTTTCTGGACCAGGCAAGACTGCTTCTGAGCAGTACATTAATATGGTATGTTGGGATTTTTTTCCTTCTTTTATCTTTTTGATTACAAAACTTGTTCAAAGACACTTTTGAAATTGAGAACTGCAATATGCATGAGATTTCTATTCATTTCTTTAGATTATACTAAACTAGAAAAATAGCATTTAGGAAAAGCTTGTAAATGCAACAGGCATAAAAATAATAAAAAATACTTCAAAAAGAAAAGTCTTTTTAGAACTTCTAACAAAAAAGTATCTAGGACAAAGAGAGTAGTTGCATTAAAAAGACATGGCTTAGAACTAATCTCACAAATACAGAGTAAAATTATGGGTGCTGGTCAGATATAAAAAACCCAACAAATTTATTCAGAAGGCTATAACAGAGGGTATTAAGGACCTAATTCTGCTGTGAATAATTCCCCAGAATTTCTTATCACTGCAGTAAGAACCAAGTAAATGTTGGATCCTATTGCTCCTATTTGCATTTCCTAAAATATTCATGAAATATAGTAATGGCAGAATAGGCCCATAAGCTAAAAAATCTAACCTAACCTAGGCTTTTGCAATCATTCCTATCTCATAGGATTAGGAGTTTAACAGTGCAAACAGGGAAAGAAAAACAAGAGTCTGAGAGAATTCATGCCTGGTAACAGCTCTGACAGTGGAAAAATTGAAGACTTGCCTCACAGAAAGGTTTCAGAAAATGTTACAAGGATCAATTCTATATATTCCTATAGAAACATATTTTTAAAAATGTTGACTAAGAAATTTAGATTGTTTCTATTTATTCTAAGTGTTACATTTATTGAAGAGTGGCTACCAGAAGAGTGATACTCAGGTCTCTCTGAACATCATCATTTTCAAAATTCTGTTTTAGTTCAAATACCCCAAAATAACCAGCTATTTGCTGAAAATCTCAGCTTAGATAGTTTATGGTCATTATAGAATATTGTGGTCATTATTTCTCTGTCCAGCAAGCTAAAGATCAGATAAAATACCGTGTAAATAAATTTTTCCAAAAAAAGGTTGCATTTCCTTTCTTGGGATATGACAACCAAAGAGAATACAAGAGAAAGAGCAGTGCAGAAATGTGACTTCTGTCTGACTACCTGTGTAATATATTAAACTGAGATTGGTCAACAGATTTAAAACTTATCAGGAGGAACCAAAGGCACAGAATTCGTTCCCACAAGCATTGCTTTTTTTCTTGGGAATTCAACTAAAACACATTTCAGCTATAGTACAATGTTATTGTTCCAAAAGTAAAAATAATATTTATTTAGGAGATGTAATAATTTGATGCTTACTGGTATATTTTTCTTCTGATTTTAATGAACTGAGGGGTTCCATACTGGTGTGGCAACCCATCCTATTTAGGTAGAAATTAAAAAGGTCTTCGGTTCAAATTGTTTGGTCAAAGCATCATAATTTTCACTGCAGTACTTTTTTTTTAAAACACAGTGTTGTTGAGAAAAAGAGATAAAGGCTGCTTTGTCAAGGTTATTTGGGCTGCCTTATATCCAGTGACAAGTATTGTGACACTTACTAATCTCCAAAAGCTAATCTCCAGGAAACTCATTAGTGTTCTTATTTCACCACGTAGAGTAGAAAAACATAATGGAGAGATAAAGTTACATTTCCACATATTTAAGAATGATTATCAAAGAGCATAACCTGAATGGAAAGAAATACTGCGAACACGCCTTTGAAGCCTTACTCTGAGACCAGACACAATACAAGGAAACAAGTGCAAGTGCTACATGTTCTACAGTGGATCTCTTGACATGACACAGCTGGGAAGCCTTGGAAAAGAAGTTCACTTGTTGAGTGTTAAGTCTTCACACAGGAATGAGGTAACTCTCTTAATGAAGAGGTAACTAATAAAGTGTTCACTCTGAATAAAAGTTGACTCTCCAATTTCTGCATCATTGAATTGCTTTTTAATTGAACCAGAAACAGAAAATTAAGGAAAGCAACTCTTACAACTTAGATTGCTGTGTTGTTAAAGAGCAAGGATTAACTACATCATTTAAGCAATAAGAATATACTTCAGAGAGGACTAAAATAGTGTCTTTGCACATAGGGAATTTTCGAAGCTTGAAGCATATTGAAAAATAACATACCTGGTAAGGAAAAAAAAAAGACAGCAAAAATCTTCTTTCAACTTCACAGGAGCTGCAGGAGATTAAATACCAAATGAAATGCATTTAGGAATGTTGCCAGAACATATCTGAGAAACAAATCTAGTTCACCCTGCTTACACATGGTCTTGAAATAAAGGCCCTGTGTTCACAATACACACACACACACAAATTTAACAACACACTGAAATGAGGGAAAAACAGTACAACACAGATGAAAAAATAAAATTCTCAAGCACAGAAGCAGTGTCATTTGACAACAGATGTTTCGTTGGGGTTTTTTTTGGGGGGGTTGGTTTTTTCTGTAGGGTGGGAATTTCCTATCCAAGGTAGAAGTCATTTTTGTAACAAAAATATTTGAGGGAGTACAGATTAAAGCAAACCTCTGCATATAGAGGCCACAACACTCCTGTAATAAAGGTCATGAGGACCTAAAATGCTGTATTGTATTAGATGAAAAAAAAAAAGGCAAAGTGGAAGAAAATGGAAAATGGATTTATACACAGAAGGAATTGCTATCCTTGATGGAGCTGAACTTGAGGTGTGTTGTCTTTGCTTTCTTCCTCTCAGATGTAGGATAAAAATGACCACCACAAGCTCCTGCTTGAATGGACTGTGCATTGAGGACAGTTTTTCTCTTACCAAACCATTTCCTGAAAATTATCAGTCCTTGTTCCCCATTAAGAACTTTTGATTCAGTTGTCTAAATGATATTAAGAATTTTCCCCTCCATTCCCTATAATTTTCTCAGAGAATCACACACCTACAGCTATTTCTGCCACTTCTAGTTGCAACCAGAAATGGAGGGTCAAACAGGTCCTGCTAGCTGAATACAGACATAATCAAAAAATGCAAGTGAGAATAAGGCTGTGCCTGCCATACGTCCAACTGGTTTATTATCCAGCACAGAAACAGAAACCAAAACATGCAGAGCTTTCCCTTTTTTCATGAGCCATATTTTTCTGAAAGTCTTCACCAAACAACTGCAAAATGTTTGTTTTACACTTAAAAGTCAAGCTTTGTATGTCTATGATCACTTTTGTTACTTCTGCCTAGATTCCCTGTGGCCAGTCTCCCTTCCTTCAACAGCAACAATCAAAAATGGGCACAGTATCTCAGCTTAGAAAGGTGGGAAGATCACTTCACTCATAAGTAATTTTTCTACTTATGCTTTCTGTTCTCTAGCATCTTTCAAAATCACAATTTGCTGACTCCTGCTTACCCTGTCCTGTTACTCATACCTGTCTCATTCTGTAATTCCATAATAGTTTATGAGAGTAATTGTCTGTGTCATCTTCCAGCCAAGTAATTAAACACCAGACAAAACACCTATTGCCCAGAAAATGATGCTCTTGTGGGTACAGATAGAAACACTGGGCTAAGCTGCTGGAGGGTGAAAGGTATTCCACGGGTAAAAAAATAATAATAATAAAACAAAGCTTTGCATGCTATTAATGAGCCAACTAAAGGGTAAAGGAGCACTAGTTATACTTGCCTCTTGTTTCCCTGGAGGGAAACAAACACAAAGTGCTGCATACTGAGTCATCTGTGTTTGCTACTGCTGCTGACAGTACAAGCCCGAAGACATGTGAACTGTCCCAAAGAACAGAGCAAAAGTTTCTGAGAACTATGATCCCCAGGTTTATTTCTTTTATGCTGTATTTTTTTTTTTCTAAAAAGAATTCTGAAGCAAAACCAATCCACTCAGGCTTTACCAGCTTCAACTATCTAGAAAATGAAAGGACACAGCTTCCTTTCACTTGACCTTCCCAGATCCCATGAACTTTGGTGTTCCATTTATTGCTCCTGTAAAGGAGGCAGGAAGCCCTCTATCTGGCTTCCTGCAGGGTATACCTCTATTATTATTCTTGAGCAAATAGACTGAAACTTGTTTTGATGGGACCCCAGGGATGACAAAATCTCACTAAATTATACACACACACACTTGCAGGCCAGGAGTTCTGCTGGGAAAATCATTCAGGAGTATTGGCATTTGAATCAACCTCCATGAGTTGCCAGAAGTATGCTGATAGTAAACAATCAAAACAAGAAAAAAAAATCAAATATTTCATCCTATGCTTTTGAAAACACAAAGAAAAAGCCCTGAAATCACTGTCAGTATGAATAAATTAAAAGAGATCAAGATGTTTGTCAATAAATGAGGTTGAAAGTCACTGATGTGGTGCAAATAGATGACCTATTGAGAAAACCTTTTTTGCAAAACCATAAAGTCTACTTTCTGGAGCCTTGTTAGGGGTTTTGTGTTGGCTTTTTTTTCTGAAAAACAAAACCACACATGGCAAGGGGCATGTAGTCACTAAACAGAGTTTAGTGATTACACAACAGTGCCATCATATGTTCAAAGTTCATGCATTTCAAAATGTCATTTGAGAATCAAAGTAAGACAGAGTAAAAAAATAAAATAAAATGCTATGTTTTAAGTACATGAATGGTGTAGTACAAAGAGCTTTTGTGCAATCAGAAGTTACATGTTTGATGATGCAAACAGTTCTACTGGGTCAGTAATAAAATCCAATTTCTATTTAGCTCAAAAAGCTTTTAGGAGATTCAGAATTGAAGTTCTGTGTGCACAGAAACCTGATGAGCACAGTCACTGGAGAGAAATCCCCTCTGCAAGCAGCCTAGAACTTCCACACATAGCTTGTATCCTTCTCTTTGTAAGTGTTCTCTGTTATTATTAGAGCTGAGAAATTTGGTTGGTGTTCTGATTCCAAATGTTCCTGAAGTAAACAACCCCACATTGGGCTCTGTTGTCACTTTCCCTAAAGAGAATCATTTACAGCCAAGCCTGTGGCCACCAAAGTGAAGCACTCTGAATTGAGACCTCAATTCCACCAACTCTAGAAAAGCTTCATAGCTATCTCAGATCTGTTAAGGAAAAGAGGATTCTCCTTAAATGAGTTTGAGAATGAATAATCAAACCAGCAGATAAACCTTAAGCTTTTATTTGTTTGGTTTTGGACTGTTCCTGGGTTTTTTCAACTTTAGATTGTCTATAAGGTTTTTATAATTGATAAAGTTTACTGTTTCATAAAATCTGCCAGAGGAAATTGAAGATTTTCACAGTAGGATATTGGGCAGCTGGAATTTTTGGCACCTGAAAAAGCAAGGAAAGCAGCTTGCAGTTGAGAGATAAGCATGCTAGCTGGATTCTTCTGCTCAAACATTTGGAATAGAAATTGTAAGCAAAAGTGACATTTCTCTTGTCATTATGAAGTTCCAGAACAAGTACAAAATACAGCAACGGACACCACTCACACATTTAATGTTTCAGGGTTGAGGTGGGTTTGGTTTTTTTACAAACTCAGTAAGTCATTACTGGTCCAGTAATGGTGGTTCATATTTTCATTTTCACTTCTTGATATTTTCAAAATTATTATTCTTGATCAGTTGTTCTGGAACCAAGGTATTTAAAACTAAGGGAGTCCCCCGCACGAATCATGGAGTACATAAATCTTTAAGTTTGTTTCAAACCTAACATATCCAACACAAAGTCTGTTGAATACTCAGTTCCCTATATTAAGTGATTCTTAAACTTAAAATGCAAAACTAGCAATCTTAAAAAAATAAAATTTGACATCAGGCATGGCAAGTAACAAATTGACAAAATCTTCCCCACAGCTTGTGATAACAGACTGGAAACTCATTTACAAAGAAAGACAAATATAGATTGTGTTCTGCAGTATATATATTCTAGTAGTGTTTATAACTTTTATTTAATAGTTGCAATATTATTATTATTATTATTATTACTTGAGTACCTGGGGCCAATATATATTTTGTACAGGATTGCAAAGATAAATTAGTAAGTCTTCAGCTTGACAGTATTTCCATTCTGTATTATGTGGTGGACTTACTATGACTTACATTAGATAAAAAAGCAGCAAGCAGCATAACTCACCTGTGTATGAATTCTGATAAATGAATAAATTTAAACACTACTTCATGCAATTTTCTCAGCTGAAAATAAATTTTGAGAAAGTTTATCTAACAACAGCTTTGATACATGATTAGCTATGATGACGTTAGAGCAGCATTGTTAATGGAAACTTGTAACTAGTACAGTAATGAAGGGATCAAAAAATCAAAGGAGCAATATTAATCTTCAAAAGACAGTGAGATAAAACATAGGTTGATGTAAGTTTCCTAAATTATAAAGATTATCCAAAATTACTGCTCTGCCCATAATTTCATGAGTTATCTTGTCCACCAGCATCTAATTTACCACAATCAGAATCCTGCCTAACAGTGCAAACATAGTGTCAGAGAAACAAAAAGAAAATAAATAAACATTTGTACAAGTATCTTGGTAGAATTTCATTTTGTCTATTGGGTTAAAAAAAAAAGGAGTGGTGATGGTGAGGAAATAATAATTCTACTTCTACTGTAAGCTGCTGCTTCTTCAAGCTGTTGGCTCTTCAGAATACTTAACGCTTCCTGGTGCAAAGAAAACAGGACTTTTACATATGGGATTGAACACATAGTTGTTTTGTTTTGTGTTTGCTAGACAAATTAGGTATTTCCAGAAGAGTAAGGGATCCACAGTATTTCAGAGAGCAAGAAACGCTGATTTGATAGTGCTAATCACCAGTAGCTGGATTTGGCTACTCAAGTCAGTTGCTACTCTTGTTTGTCCCACTATCCAAAGAGGAACAGTTATTATGCAAAATTTTAATATTAGGGAGAAGAATGTTTTAAATTGGTAAACTTCATAAACTTTATAAACATTTTTCTTGCTCTCCACCGTATACTGAACCAACCGAGTTCCTAACCAACAGGGTTACTTTAATAAGAAAACCTGATTTACATGAAAAGGCCAGATATATAAGTCAACATACTGCTACGATCTTTTGATTTTTGTTTACTGTTTAAACTGTTTTTCAGGATCAATCTATACAGCAGCAATTTAATAGGAAAGGTTATCCATCATCTCAAAGCCACAGTGCCAGTAACATTACTATAACAGTATCAAGCCTGTAAAATAATTTCACACTGTGGGAATCAGCTAGATTTGTATGATTCATGGTGTCAATAATTATTAGTCTCAAGAATGTAAAATATAAGCTTTTACTTCAGCTAATAGGAAACAGTTTCTAGGGATAAAAATCATGGCAAACTGAACTTGTGTTGTAGGAAAAGAGCTTTGAATAAGACATATCCAATGAATAGGAGCCAGAAACAGACTTTGAACAAAAGATATCTAAGCAATCGAAGTAAGCTACAAAAGTAGCAAAAAACTACCTTTCATCTCATTTCAGAAATTAGAATGTAATTGTCTATCTCCAGAACGTTTTTTCTCAGATAACACAAATGCCTTCATCCTATCCCCAGCTCATGTGAGCCAGCACATGCTCATCTCATGAGAATAGCACCTACCAAAGGCCTGGATCCTCACCTGTACTACAAATCTTGATACAATCAGCTAAGATTTAGTCTAACTTTGATAGAGGAAAGCCACAGAAAGATGTTTTCCTTTCAAATACTTTTATTTTTTCATCATGCTTTTGGTTTTGTGCATTGGGGCTTTATGTACTTTCACAAAGACTCAAATTACAACCCTATAAGTACAAATTCACTCTCAGTTATGTAAGCTTTTTTTCAGCAATGCTATTAGATAACTTTTGAAGTGAAATTTGATCTAAAGTCTTTGCTGATGTGGAAAGGTTTTACTAATACACCCTGTGGGAACAGCCTGGGATGTGGGAATGACTGTGATTTTTGGATGGCACTATTCAGAATGACTCCATCCTGAACATTCTGGTGTCTCAAGTGATTAAACTCATCCAGAAAAACAATTCAGAAACGTGTAAAATATTTTTTTTTACCTCTTCTCATATAGCAGATGACCTATGTCCCCCAGCTTTTCCACAAGTTTTGGTGTGAGTGTTTGCTAGTTTATTTCAGGTTTTTTTTCCAGGGGGGGTGGGGGCTGGGGATTAATACAGTTTGGGATTTTTTTAGAAGAAGAAGCAAAGTTTTCTAACACTTGAAAATCTAGATATTAAAAGCTAAGGGACTATCCACACAGATTCATTTGTGTACATTCTTAGGAATATAAAAAATCATGCTGGCAGAAATTTTTAGTCAGAAATAAAAATCCTCAAGAAAATCACATCCATTTCAGAAAAAAAAAAAAGGGGGTAAATATACCAGTTGATACATTGAAGAGTAGTTCTGAATGTTGGGATGCATAAGATGGGATTTTTACAGGGAGTGAAGCACCTGGCAGTGACTGGGAAAAAGGTTCAGGGGAAAACCTAATACAAATTAAGTCTAAAGAAGACAGAAGAATGAAGAAGTTATTAACCACTGAAAAGATTTTCATTTCTTCTTTTTCCTTAATTACTTAGAAACTTATTGAATTTATTAGGCCACTGGCAAGGTTAACGACTACACTTTTTCTTTCCTAGCCATGTTAATGATTCCAGTGTTACAAAATTTTCACTTCAGTATCACCAACAGTGGTAGCCACTATAAATTCCATTCTTTATGTTTAACCATAATCAGGTATTTAATATATTTTAGAAGTAAAGGTTAAAGAGCCCACTCGGTACTTTTTTGTCATGATTGGAAGGGTGAGTTTAGAAGACTATGACATCACTTCAGAATAAAATATTGAAAGAACATTTTCAAACACAGTTCTATAAAAGGTTTTGAAATAGACAATTTTTCTAAGGCCTTCAGAAAAATTCATTCCCATATTAGTTCTGCAAATGTCTGCACCTATTCCCAAAATGACTGTTATTAAAATAGGATGTTAAAGAAAGTAACATAATTTAATAGAGCCATGGAAATAAAAGACATGAATTTCGATACTTATCACATAACACTGATAAATTCAACCCATCTTTAAACAGAATAGGATTTTATCTTTGTTATGACACACATGACCTTATGGTAACCTAGAATAAATTATTTTATATAAAAACACAATATTTATCCAGAAAAAGATTCTTTTAAATTGTTATTTCTTGGTCTTATGAGGTTTTACATTTATAGAAGATTGAATGTATAAGGCAGAAAGACATTAGATATAAAATATTAACAATTTTCTTTAGCAAACTGGTTTATATACATAATTTCAGTAAATATAGAAAATAACATAGAATTAGCAGGAAATCAACTCAAGATTTACTTTTTAATTTAAATATCCACAACAGACATATGAAAAAGAAACTTGGTTGCAGACTAAGAACCTGATCCTGTTTTGGAGACAGGCTTCAAGAGAAACAAAAAATAATTTTGTCATTTATACTGCACTAGGTGAGGAAATACCTTTTCACAGGAACACCAAAATTATTGTATTAGCCATGCAAAGAAGGTTGGCCTCAATATGTGAAGAACTGGTCTGACAGGAGCCTCATGAAGTTCAACAAAGTGCAAAGTCCTGCCCCTGGGGAGGAACAACTCCAAGCACCAGCATGTGCTCAGGGCAATCCAGCTGGAAAGCAGCTTGGCAGAAGAGGGCCTGGGGCTCCTGCTGTGCCAGCAATGTGGCCTTGCACCAGAGAAGGTGAGTGATGTCCAGAGCTGCATTAGACAAAGAACTGCCAATAGAGACGTCACCCTGCCCCTCTGCTCAGCGCTGGTGAGGCCACACATGGAGTACCATGTTCAGTTCTGGGCTTTTCAATATGAGAGAGACATGGAGATACCAGAGGGACTCTCACAAAGGGCTACAGACATGATGGAGCATCTGTCCTTTGAGAAAAGGCTGAGAGAACTGAGCCTCTTTAGTCAGGAGAAGAGAAGGCTCTCATCAATGTGTACAAATACTCAGGGGATGGTCTACAGAAGACTGAGACAGACTCTGTTGAGTGCTATTTTCAGTCAGTTTAGGATATTTTAAGTTCTGTTCTTACCATTTTAGAAGAAAAGACAAAAGAGGGGGAAAAGGGAATTCTTTCTGTCACTATGGAACTGCCCCAAACACAGTACCTAGAATGATTTATTTTTCTTTTCAGATAATAATGAGGAATATGCTTGAATATTCCATAATTTAATCCTTTAGTCAGACTAGCCAATTCACAAAGAGATCTAGCTTCTATTTTGAGGTGATTTCTAAGTCTGGGATTTTTTGCGGCTTTTATATGGACCTAATAATCTGTTGTGTAATTAGTAGATTTGCAGCTGAGGAACTTGAAACTATAACAAGAAGGAGCCTTTCAGAGAGATCAAGGAGAAGTCTTTTGACACCACATTTCCACTAAAGGTTTTACTTGGGAGGTCAGACACTGAGACAGTCTAGAACCGTGGGAGTTCAGAAGGGTCTTAGTGTAGGGATGCCCACAAACATGAAAATAATTAGCTGTTTCAAGGGGATTGGTTTTTGGGGGAGAGAATGGGTTTGTGCAATTCCCTTTTTACTAGTTCCACTAAAGCAATTTTTAGAAACCCCACATATATTCATTTACCAAAGGAAGCCAGAAGAAAAAAGAATAAATATCACCAGAAAGTAATACTGTAAGATCAAAGAATACAATACACAGGGAGAAATCCTGAAGTTGTTATTCATCCTTCTGTTCAGGGAAGTCAAAAAACCACATGTTGAACAGAATTTGCAGATGACAATTTATTTCTTTTTAAAATAATGTGTGCAATTTTATGAAAACATTACTGTCTCAAAGTATCCCTCTGATTCCTCTGAAAGGAAGGATTTCCAGAAGCACTTAACATAATTTCTCTTTGCTTCAGCTGAAATTAGTAAAGGAACAGAGGCAGGTCAACAGTGAAGATCTCTGAAAAATTCCTTGCCATAACTTCAATAGATTCTATTTCACATGCTCTAGTCAGGAATGCCAATCAAATCTAGGTGAGGAAATGTCCAAGATCCTGCAGTAAAATTAGTATGCAATTCCTTTTTGTAACTAGAAGAGCATCGAAAAGGCATTGGAGAGTTTTCATTTTTGTTTGGTTTAGATTTTAACAGAAGAGAACAAAACACAAAGACTACAGCTCTCAGTAAGACAACTGTATGAATTTACAAGATTAATCAGAATAATTAATTTTAGTTACACATTATACTGATGGTGAATCAACTGTGGAACTTTATTTTTTTTGTTTTGTTATTTTAAAGACTGCGCATACAAAACCTGGTTTTACCACTCCATAAAAAGAAACCTCACTAGGGAAAGAAACTGGGATAGAAATTACATTCCCACAAATGCCTACACAAATATTTCTGCTGGGAACAAAGATGAAACAGGGTGGAGACCAGCCTCCTTTTCTAGAGTTGCATATCTGTGCCCCATGAATTTTCTAAAGAAAGTACAGAGTATTGAAGAAAATAATGAATTTTCTGGGTAAAAGATGGAGCTTCAGAGGTCCCAAATTACACATCAATTTGGATTTAATTTAGGTAACCATTTCAGTGGTGGAAAAAATTAAATACAGGTATAATGTTATTACCATCACAACTTTCTGAGTGAATGCAAATTTTAATTAAAAACATTTTCTTGCGTGTTTTGCATCAAAGCAATATTTTTTGTTTAAAATAGGAAATAAATTTAAAAGTTAAAAGTATATCTTATAATCAAAAAATGTATCATTTTGGGTCAAGAGAAGAATTTCAAGTGGCATTTCTTAAATGTAAGTTTTTTGGGGTTTTTTTCATGTTTATCTCTGAAAAAATATCCAAACTCTCTAACACCATGTTTAAAAAAATTGTCCAGGTTTACCAGTCAAAGTGCAGCTGGACCAGCACAGGGTATCTTCTGGAGAAACTGATCCATGCTAGAGTCCCCTAGCACCATGAAAACAGCCTTGCAGTTTCAGGGATAAATAGAATTTTCTTATATAGGGAGTCCTTTCCTATCCTTAATTTGCATTTGAACCTGAGTCTGGTCTGCAAAATTGGCTCAGCCTTCAAGTTATACATGCATGTGGTCCATCCTCACCAAACCGGGTTGTCTGTTTCTCCCTTTTGCACAAATAGGGCAGGAAAATCTCAAAAGAAGCTCTGCAAGAGAAAAAGAAAGGCAATAAAGTGCACCAGCTTACAGACAGCAAAACAATGATCTGCTGGCTAAGGGGAAGCCTCCCTCCATCCCCTCGGAGCAGCGTCTCCAGCCACAGGCACATACACCACCAAAGACATCTTGCCATTCTCCCAGCCAGCAAGAATTTCTGAACCAGAGTGTCACCCATCCTCCTTTCTGCAGCCATCATGACCAGAGTCTGAACTCCCAGCTCTTGGTAATCCTGGCACTCATGCTTTGGAGGGGTTCCTTGAAAAAGGCTTGTGTCATCATGCTATGGAAAGATAATGAACTTCAGACCTGTCATCCTCATACAGGAAGTCTTAAACTGATGGGAGTAAAAGGGAATTTTTTTTTCCTATTTTCCCTCAAAGGGTCTGAAACTTCCTGGCATATTGAAAAGGCAAGAGAATTTATAACCTCATGGTATGCTGAAAGCTCAAACTGAATATTTTCACAACCAATTTATGAATTCATATCCTCTCCAAAATGAGTTACAGAAATTTACCCAGAAATAATTGAAACAATTAAGAAAAACAAAGCCTCCTTTTTGTAGTAGAAAAATAGCTTTTCACAGCCACAAATATTATAGAGCCATGATTTTTATCATCTTCATTATCAGGAAACTCGTTTCTATACACTGTGTTTGTCTGCACAAAGAAATTATACCAGAAAAAATATTTCTTCCACTAATGCAGACTCTGATCGCTGATTTCTTCCACTGTGGTAAGACTTGGAAACAGCAGATTAACGTTGTTCCAGTTTTATTACCACCTATTTGCAATGTGAGGCCAGAATTCTAGGTGTCAAAAAAGAGAAACACTAAACAAGGAAAGATCAAGTCAAATTTTTTTTTCTCTCCAGAATGAAAATACTAAAATTACATGGCTGTTTGCACTTGGGACACCAGGGGAGCTCCAGAGAAGGCTTGTTTCTTACTTGCATCAACCCACAGTAGATGTATTTAATGATGAAATTTGCTGGCTGCCTGAACAGATTTAAAATCAGGACTACCACAATCAAAGTTTCTACTCTTTCCCTTGTTAGTCACCTGATAAAGCAATGAGGTGATTTGAGATGTCAAAATATATGGTCAAAATATGGTCAAAAACCCATTTTTTAAAAGGATTTTTTTAACAAATTACTTCTCTGAACTGGTTTGCCATCATCATCTCACAGGAATACTGGCGCAGGTGTAAGGGGAGATGCAGCATGAATGCTGAAGTTCTGTTTCAGAACAGATTAAGATGCCTTACAGCTATATCCTAAATCCAGAGCTTTGCATGGACTTTAAACAAGCAACCCTGTTATGAAAAGCAGCCTCACTTTAGTCCTGGCCGCTAAACCCTGCTTTGCACTATCCTTGCCCTTATGGCAAGGCATGAGTTTGCATCACTATTTGGTAAACTTGATCCAGACTAGAAACACCACAGGTCAGCTCTTTAGCTCCACATCATTGCCACACAGATGTTCATGCTGACAGGAAGGGAGGGAAGTGGGCTGAGGGGGAGATTGCATCTTCCAGAACATGACAGCATGTTTGGAGAAACTGTGAGCTGTCACTGACCAGGGTGGTCTCTTCCCCAGCCCCAGCTGCTGTTTCATTTCCGTGCATGAGATGTAACTAATCCACAGCTGCAGGATGAGTCACTTTAGCAACCTAATATAATGGAAAACTAATTTTTGTTTGCTTTGGGTTTATTCTTTTAGTGGTGGGCTAGATTTCTGCCATTGGATCTGACTCAAGGGAAATACTGGACACATGCAGCCAAAAGCAGGAGCAGAGAAGTGAAGGAGTTCCTTTTAACACAGCTCCCATCTACACCACGTTAGGGATAATGTAGTATCTGATACTGAAAGGCAGAAAGTATCCATTGACTACTCCATGCTGTCCAGTCTATTTCAGGCAAACTGAACTCAGTGGTAGTTTGCTACTGAGTGTGTTATAAATGTGGAATTCTGGTGTTACTGAACACTAGCATCATCTCCAATAATTTCCATTTTCCCTTTTTTGGAAAGTAACTGTCTGCTTATATCAAAAACTTATATTAGAGATTTCTCAGCAACAGAGAGGTTTTATCATTATCACCTCTCACTCGCTGTCAACTGTTTGCTCCCACACTTCTCTCCTGCCAGTTATATTGACACAACTGTTTAACCCTTCCCTAAGGCAGATCTGTGAAATTATCTAGGTTAAAGAAAACAAACACTGCTTAAAAACACCTCAAAACAAAATAAATACTTTTTTCCTTTTACACAGATAATTTTTATATTCATTTGAATAAGCAATTCAATATGTACTTATGTCAGCAGAAGTGTGGGAATAGAAACCTCCAGCAGAGTTACAGAAATATTAAGAGGAAGAAGGCAAAGGACTTCTTTGATCCCATTTGCTTTTGGTTCCAACAGAATCATTCATATGTCCTGAATATGATTTTTATTACTAAAGCTATACAAACACAAACCACCTTTCTAACCACTTATGAAGTGACTGAGGGGTTATACCACTTATTTTTTAGTGACAAAGTTGATGAGTACAACTTCTGAGGTTAGGCAATCCTGTCTAACCCACAGAACTCTGACAGCTGTGTTGAAGTTATAAGAAAGCAAAAAATGCTATTTGCCTTGTACTTTGCCACTAACACATTTTCCCTCATGACTCCCACCTCCTTGCAAAATCACACACACACACAAAGCTCTGCACAGACACAGACTGGCAAACAACAGCAGCAGCAGCACTGTCTGACATTTCTGGAGGACAGATTAATTATCACATTGGAATAAACAGTGCATCATGACTATGGGCATGAAAACAAGAACAATTTAGTTATTTAAATGGAAAATATTTTGAAAGTAAAAATAGCTACTTAAAGTGATAGAATTGTCAGTTAAATCAAGTATTTGGCTCATATTGTGTATAATACAGGAGGATGTCTTAGGACTCCATAGACTAGGAGAAATTAGGCCAACCACAATGGGGAAAGTAAACAGCCAAATCAAGGTACAGGCTCACTCCATTTCTAGTACAAGAACAATATAGTAAAAATGTTTAATTTAATTTGAGTCAGTGGCATTGCTGTTATAAGAAATAGATGATGCCCTAACAATAGTGGTTAATGGATCAGTTCTTCAGCACAGAGAAATTCAATAATGTTAAGTCTTAAAAAAAAAAATTGTTAAACATTCAGTTTCTTGAGCAGCATAAGTGCTTTTTCTAAAAGTAGAAATCACTTAGAATAATAAAATATGCAGTTCTATTGCAATCTAAGTATCAGCATTTCCTTTCTTTTTTTATATTAGTGACACTAAGACAGTGTGAATTGTACTGATAGGTGTGAACCCAAAATACTTCTTTCTAAATAATTTACAGCCTAAAGACATAACAGGAACAAGAGGAGGAACTGCTAAAAAAGGAAAGCATTGTAGCCAGTTGTTGAAGATTACAGATCATGTTCCACATGTTACTAGCATGCTTTTCTTATGTTTGGAATTTCCCCTTAGACCCATTCAAAAATCTTTTTTTCCCTTCAAAATCAATTGCAAAAGTTAATTTTGATCCTAATACTTACAGTTTCTCAAATATTCTTATAAAGATGTCTATGTGACCTTTTCCTAAAAAGATTCATACTCAGCTTTTGAACATCTCCAATTGTCTTAAGGTAAGTATCTGTACCATAAATGTGCATCTACACATTGACCAGACGATTTTGGTGCCCTAAAACAGAAAAGGCAGCTTTAGAAATGAGCCTCCTGCACCTAAGAAAACACAGCTGTACACAGTTTAGGCCACTAAAGGGCTTCTGTTTTAAACTTCTATTTTTTTAACTCTTTTAACTTTTTTTAAAAACTTCAATTTAAAGTATATAAGTAACTCTAATACTATATTAAAAAAACCAAAGGAAAATATCATTAATGAAAGAAAGAGATGTATATTTATAAAGGGTTGTCTGCATTTTGGTAAGAATTCTAATTTCTTTAGTTAGCCAGCAATTTGAAAGACAAGCAAAGGTTGTCTCTACAGTGAGTACAACAGTGGAACAAAACTGTCCAACTGCCCAAAGTTACTTTCACTTTTTTCTATTCCAGAAGTAGCTCACAGGTAAACTTTGTTCCTTACAATGTCATGTAGCTCATGTATGGGCTTAAAAATTAAGTTCAACAATTTGAATTAAATGTATTATTAGGCTTTTTGTTAACTATGTTCTTTTGAAAATTAAATCAACTGCCTTATAAAAAAGATTTTACTAGCGATTCTTATTCAGAGCTTGCCTCATTGGTATTCTCCTCCAGCCACTGCAACAAAATGATACATCTGTTTAAATTTTTATATGACTACTATTATTTTCATTGTGGGTTGTTTGGTTTTTTTTTTCCTACTGACACTGTGTGGCAAAAGAAAAGATTTGGCTCTAAGCTATATTTGGATCACATGGCTTGCTTCACAGTGGACCTCACAGATCCTTGGCTATTCAGGGCTCCATCAACCCTTCAGGCATCCTGCATAAAAAGACACCAATCATTTTCCATACCAGAACAACCCACCACTCAGGCAGCCTGAAAGAAATTCTTGGTGGAGAACAGTGTAACAATTTTATGTTTTTAGACACTAAAATACTTCTTTAGTGAAGTGTGTGCTTAGCTAATTTATGGTAACTTTTTTATTCCTTCTATGTGCTCCTTCCAGATGAGTCTTGGAGAGCTGTTAAAAAATTTTACTCACATGTTGTGTGCTGGGAAGAAATTTTCAGAGCTTCTTAAACTTATAATTTAGGTGAATTTCACAGCCAAAGGGCTCATTACAGCCAAGCCAGCTAGTAAAAGTGACTAGTTCTGAATTGTTCATAAGACTGATGAAGACATGGGCTTATTGGAAACTGAGAACCTCGTGATACATGAACTACAGGTAACAATAACTGTAAAATCCAGGTCTGAATTTGAGTTTCACTTACAATTTTAGGGGTGTGAGCACACACCTCTAATTCAGCCTATTACTGAAAGCAGAGAAAAGTTGCAATTTTGCACAGTAAATGCCGAAGTTGATTAATCTTCAGTTTTCGGTTCTGCTTATCAAGGTACGCAGGTCTGAATCTACATCACCCTGGGTCCTGAGCTGAACAAACACAGTGCAATGTGTCCCCAAGCCAGCACATGGCATCCAGGTTGCACTGTATAATTGATGAGAGAGACCTCTAGGAAAGAGTCAGCCTTAGCACTCACTCACACATTTTACATAAATTGACTTTGAACCGAGTCCTTTCCTTGTGGTTATAATTTTCATCTTTCTGTATGTCAGTGGCTACTCAATAAACCACTCCCACAGGGAGTTCTCAGGCACATCAGATTCTTCAGGCAATAGAAGTTTTATTCCTCAGGCTTTTTTCTTTTTCCATTTGCATAAAAATATTGATAATAACTCCCTGCAAATCAAAGTGAACTCCCTCAATTTTCTATTTTAGCACTGCCAATTAATACCCATCATTAGGTGAGGCCAAAGGGTCTCATCCAGGATCCATTTACAATGCGCTATTAAAGCTGATTGCACAACATTTGCCAGAACAGTGAAGAGAATGAATGATGAACAGAAGTGTTGTACTGGGAATGGAGGGAGTTTTCTTCATAATAGCCAGCATGGTGCTTTGTTTTGGGTTTGCAAACACAACAGTGTTGATAAGGCAGGGAAGTTTCGGTTACTACTGAGAAGTCCTTACACAGCACTAGGGTGATGAGGCTGGGAGTGCACAAGGGTGGGCAGGGAACACAGCCCTGACAGCTGACCTCAACTGACCAGAGGGATGTTTCACACCATATAATATCATCTCTCATAATAAAAGCTACAGGAAAGAAGAAAGGGGGAACATAAGGAATTTTGGTGTTTGCACGACGGAGACCTGTTTTCCCGGAAATGACTATGAGCCTACCGGCCAATGAGAAGTAGTGAATTAATTCCTTATTTTACTTTGCTTGTGCACACAGTTATCTTCCCCTATTAAACTCAGGTTTTTTCAGCCTGCAGATTTTCACACTTTTACCCTTCCAATTCATTCCTGAGGGGGTGTGAGTGAGCAGCTGGCTGAGACCTGACTCCTCACCAGGGGTAACCCATGAGGGTATTTTCTGTTGTCATTGAGATCTATTAGGTGACATAATGACTTATGAATCTAATTCTTTTCATGTACCACCAGCACATCTTACCATTCCCCCATATATGAAATCTGTAATTCTGAAATGTTTCTCTTTTATTTAAACATTTATTTCATCTTTTAAGTCACTATATAACCTCTAAAACACATAAAAATATGTACTTTGATATAAAAAGGTAAAAAATTGAGCATTCTTTTATGAGCTAATTAAACATCATCACTTATAGTTTTACAGTATTAATAATATGTGGTTCATTAAGTCCTAAATTTAACAAAGGGAAATTAAAACCATGTGTTTCGTCACTTGCCCATAGGAAGCAGCAAATTAGAGCAAAAGACAGAAGGAAGTTGTTAAAAAACATAGACTCCTAAGGACATTTTAAAAAAGTGAAGAAGACAGTCTAAAATTATCAAATGGAAGTTTACAGGAAAGCTCATTTCTGTAAGAGTTTATAGTAGATTTAAATGATACATTTCTAGCTTGCACGATGCCAAACAAGCAAGACACTATAACACTGAAATCATGGATTTTAATTCAAGCCCTAAAGTGAATATGATGCAAGTTTATCTATTGTTTTTCCCCTTACTGTCTCCTACAGGCTTCTGAGACAATAGGCCATTGAAACGGAGACTTACATTTTCTCTTTGGTAAATTCGACCTCCACGGATTTTGTTAAGGTTTCACTCCCTTCTGCTTCTTTTTCTACTGGCTTTGTAGAACTGTCACTTCTGCATCCTGTATAGCCTGAAGATGAATATAAAAAGATGCACTGACTAGACAGAAGTAAAGAAAATTAATTAGGTATTTCTATACTCAGCCTGGCTCTTCTATTATACCCCCTCTCCCTTGTTTTTATTTTGGATATGACCATTACCTTGCTTGCTGGTTTTACAGACCACAGACCAAACTAACTCCTCCCTTAGAGAGACAGTCTGTTTTCTCTCGCTTGGGAAATAAATCCTTTCCCAGATTATTTATTTCCTATATTACTGCTCTTCATCTTCTTTAAAAGAGAGAAAAAAGAAGATTAATTAAGCCCAGTGGTGCCAATACAATTTGTGATTCATTTGATATAGACACACCAGAGGAAGCTATTTGCACATACATGAAAAATGAAATAACTGCACAGGAAAAAAAGATTGCAGCATGCTGAACAGAAGTTAGAGATGCCTCAAGAAGAGACAACAGTATTTTTAAGATATCAGTTAAATTAAATACTGACACAAAGTCATTGATGGTACCAAAATAACTATCTATTGACACTTTAGCCATGTCAGGATTTAATTTAGCCTTCAATTTAGTGCCTTCAATAGAGTTTTGTAATTCTTGATAATAAAGTATATGCCAATAGTTCTGACATAAGTATAGTGTCTCAATGTTCATTTTGGTTCTAAAATACTTTTTCTTTGTATCTACTTTGAATTTACTCTCTATTACTTTAAAACCATTACCCCTTGTCCTATAGCAATAGGCCCTATGAAAAAGTTTGTCCCCATCTTTCTTATAGCCCTTTAAGTACTGAAAGACCACCCAGACCTTTCTCCTGGCTGAACAACCCTAAATCTCAGCCTTTTCTCATGGGAGAAGTGCTTCATCCTTCTGGTCATCTTTGTGGCCCTCCTCTGGTTGTGATAAAACAGATCCATATCTTTCCCATGCTGAGGACCCCAGAGGTGGATGTGGTATTCCAGATGGGATCTAAGAAGAACACAGTGGAGGGGCAGAATCACTTCCCCTGAATTGCTGGTCACACTTCTTTTGCTGCAGCCCAGGATACAGTTGGCTTTTCAGGATATGGGTGCACATTGTCGGCTCAGACATAGATTGTCATATACAAAAATTAGACTAAAATAAACTTTTGAATTCCTTCTCCTTGCCCACATACAAGGATCCCAGATTTCAAAAATGGCCTTGTGTTTCTTCCTCAGTAGTCAGAATTCTGGAGCATGGTTTTCAATTCCCCTTCCAAAACACCTCAGTTTAAACATGACAGTCAGTCACAGTGTGCCTTGAAAGTTGTGAACTACCGCCAACTGCAAATGGTTGAAACCAGTTTTGCATGGATAGCCAAGAGACAGTCTGTTGGGTTATGGTAATCTTGTCTGTCAAAGCAGTGCACTGTCAAGTCCTGAGTGTACAAAGTCATATTACACCTCTTTTCTTCTCACGGCTGTTTGTTCCAAGTGGCATGGAGAGATAACTATGAATCTGAGAAAACTAGAAGACATGCCTGCTAGTAGCAGGGACAAAAATCAGAGTAGAAGGTTAACAAGGAAGAAGCCAGAGAATTAATAGTGAGCTACACAATAATTATACATTCCATTCACAAAATAAATACATATAGTGCTTGGCAGTGATCTTACCTCTGTATTGCAATCGTTTCATGTCCTTTTCACTATATAGTGAAATATTTGATATGTGAAAGATGAGAAAGGTGGAAAACTGGGTAAACAGGGATAAGTCAGTGAATACAAACATCAACACTTGGAAGCTGTCACTAACGTGCAAACCAGAAAAGCTGCTAGCAACCATGAGAGCCTGGATGTCAGAAATGTTTGTTTTTCACTCTTATAAAGGGCTCTTTCTGTGAAATTTAATTACACAATTAAAGTCATAAGTGTTTTCTGCACATGTAAGATCCACAATCTGCTGAGCAGAGCAGCTCTGTTTTGCAGCTTTATACTCAACAAACTCTGGTGTCGAAATTGTCTCAAGCTAAGCTCAATGAAATGCTTATGTCTGACTGGGGCCTCTAATGGCTAGTAAATAAAGACCCTCCTTTTACAAATACCACAGCATAAATGGTGCATACTGGGAGATATATGCACATTCCCTGATACATCTGCATGTGGCCGTGTGAATGGACAGCAAATGTATTAAGTTTTCATAACAACATCACATTAGCACCTCTGCTAAGACAAGATTCACTTGGGAGAAAAGCAAGCTGTGGCACTTGCATATGAGATGAGGCTAATTCTCCAAATGCTGTCAGAAAGAAAAGGATTTCATTTATAAGCCTCTATTTAACTCTATGTCATTCTAGTACCAGGAGTTTGCCTACATAGATGCAGCAAGTGTGATGCTGTGCAGATGAGAAATGGAGCAGTAATGACATGAATAAAGATCTGCAATTCAATATCTAGATCTGAAAATATTGCTGCCTATCATATCACATCATCATAGCTTACAGGCGTGCACAAATGTCAGCTGCACTTAAAAAGAAGTAATAAAGACAGGGATCACAGTAGGAAAATGGCTCAAAGGGCTGCACATGCAGGGAGTATGGGAACCAAAAGTGAAAAGACAAAGAAATTTCTAAGTAGTTTGCAAAAGTGGCAATGGTTTAACATAAATTCCTATATAGATTCACATTTAAATTTAGAATCAGTTATGTCCCTTCAACTTGGACTTACATTCAAGTCCACTTAAGCCAACCGAGGATAACTTTCTGTCTTCCACTCTGCAGTAAGTACTATTTTTTTTTAAAGTCTCAAGACAAAGCTTCCAACAGCACAGATTTTATACTATGACAAGCATATGTTTTTCTGAAAGTTTAATTTAACTTTCCAAAATTTGGGAAACATCATTGTAGACCAGGAGATCATTTGACTACATCTATTTCATTTTTATTAAAGGGATAACAATATAGTTATTTATTTAAAGGAAGCAATTTCTACAGCTGTGCACAGACTCACTGAGTGCAAAACCATGATTTTCCAGCTAACAAAAAAGACTTAAGTTTTAAAACCAGTTCAAAAACCTTTATCTGAACAGAAGTTGGTTTTGTTGACATAGCACTCAACTAGTGCCCATAAATTGTAGTGATGCAGCTGTTAGTGTCCTACTCTGGGGAGTGGTGTTTTATAAAGCTGTCCTACTTATGAGACTGTTTTACTGGTACCTTTGACACTGATTTTGAGAAAATGTGTCAAGGGTTTAAAAACTGGCAAAACACAAGAGACAACTTAAAAAAAGGCATAAAGTCAGTTTCCCAAACCCATTCTTCCTAGTCTTTCAGATTCATTATATTTCCTATATCTTGCATTCCTAAAATTTTAGTATTTTTAACTGAATTGGAATGTCCTTTTGAGGATTTTTTTTTTTTTAAATGCAGGGCATTTGAAAAACAATAACCAAACTTTTTCTTTTTATGAAAAAAGGCTGTATGAACATTTTCCCTGTAATGTGGAAACCTCTCTTCCACTCTTTCAAAGTACATGATTGGCTTCTGCTTTCACCTCTAATAAGCAGATCTCCCTTTCCCAGTTTGAGAAACTTTATTAAAGCATTATCTTTATGTTATGTTTATTCCTTGGAGTGTAAAACTTTGAATTAGGTTTGATTAAGAAGACTGGTGTGGATTTTTTCAATGTTTGAGCATTGTCATTCAGATCATTTATATACCTCGGAGAAACTTAGAAGAAAAGGATAGCATTGCTACTTCCCTAATTCCCCTTTCATCTAACAGGATAGTCCACCAAACAATAAACAAGTCATGTATATCTTTATTTATTCATTATACCCTGTATTTAATATGCCTGTAAACTTATTAGCTTATTCATCTTCTGTTAGCTTGTAAACCAAACCACATAGGATATACAACAATAATTTAATGGAGCACTCAGAATATATTTCAAAGAGATCTTTCAGTGCATCAGGGAGAGTCAAGGCTTCTGCTTCAAAATATATGCATATATATTTCTTCTGTCTGAATTGTGGGCAAAATCATCACTGCTGATACTCTTGTACAAGGTACCTCTTGTAAGGAAATAAGTAACAGTGCCCAGAGTGCTGTCATTTATTGAATATCTTCCTGAAAGGAAAGGGATTGACTGACTATGACTGCTACAAAATTCCATCACTGTAAACACTAGAATAGATTATATTTCAAATAAGAAATTTCCATAAAGGAATGAATTCTGTCTGACAGTCATTTCCCTCTGAGACATGTTAGCTTGAGGCTATTGACTGGGCTGGTTACTGCTAAATAGATAATACATACTGAATGCTCTTTACGAATAAGAATTGAGAACAGTTTTGATGCTGTGTTCTCTTCATGTGCTAAGATATCTTAGCATATTAAAAGTGCCAAAGTAATGCAAGATTTTAAAACGTCCTTGTAGGAGGCAGAACTTGAATGTTTGAAGCAACTACCCTTACATTCCTACCTTAGAGTCTTCCCATTGCAATAGTCAACTCCACCCAATTGTAAAAAACAAGCAAATTTGTAGTGGCAAGCTTGGGCTTTTCTTGGTCAAGCTACAAGACATGAGTTTGTCTGGGACCTCAGCGTATAAATAAAGATAAAGCAGTGTGGCCAGCAGTTCTAGGGCAGAGATCATCCCCCTGTACTCAGCACGAGTACAGGCTGCACCTCAAATCCTGTGTTCAATTTTGGGCCCCTCACTACAAGAAGGACATGGAAGTACTGGAGCGTGTCCAGAGAAGGGAACAAAGCTGTTGAAGGATGTGGAGCACAAGTCTTATGAGGAGCAGCTGAGGAAGCTGGGCGTGTTTAGCCTGAAGAAAAGGAGACTCAGGGGTCACCTTATTGCCCTCTACAACTCCCTGAAAGGAGGGTGTAACCAAGTGGAGGTCAGCCCCACGTAACAAGTGACAGTACAAGAGGAAATCACCTCGAGTTGTCACAGGAGAGTGATAAAATTGGATACTAGGAAAAATTCCTTCATAGAAAGAGTTGTCAAGCATTGGAGCAGACTGCCCTGGAAAGGGGTTGGATCACTAACTCCTTCCTCATTAGTCATACAGTGATTTATTAAGTGAAATACTGTGCTGGTCACACTTTTATTGCAGTGATTCTACATGCTGCACATACACATTTTAGGAATCAAAGGCAGAATACAATAGCACTTTAAAAAAATGTTCATATGGTCATATAGAAATTTTATAGGGGGAGGAAATATTTGTGGCAGGAAATCATCTGGAAGTCATGCTTCCATGAGACAAGGAAGAGACCTTCCCAAAATAAGCACTAGTAAATTAATTCTAAGTTGGGTGCAGCTTGCACATAATTAAGACCGTGCATTCTAATTTCAACAGCCCCAGAAGAAAACAACTGCAGATCTCCTCAAAGCCTGAATTCAGTAGCAGGAAAATCTAAATATGCAAAGCTCAAGACTGCTTTGTTCAGTGCTGTTGCTGCAGGACTCTTGTCTATAATCCAGCAATTACAGTATTTGCCTAGTAGTATGAACAATTCCCTATACACCACTCTGCAGCTCAGCCTGATGCAAACAAGCTCAAGTCTCTATGCAAGATTTTGTCTTCAGATACACATGCAATAATCCCTCTGATACACGTAAGACAAATTCCTTCCAAAGGAAAAAATGAGAATTTTTCCACAGGCTTGGATCCCAGTCTGTCAGCATTAACAAGGGTAAGGTAGAGAAAGAAACAGAGAAAGCAAGTCACTTAGCCTCTACAAATAAAATTATAAGATAAAATAAATAAAATAATAAAATAAAATACACCTGAGAAAACTAATACTGTGAGGATGAAAGTTACAGTGCTTAATTTAAAATGTGTTAGCACAGCTATTTCACGCCTCAAAGTTTTATAAGAGAATCATGTTCAGAAAGATTTTTAGCTCTCCTTGGAAGGCTGTGAATCTATAAACCAAGGTATAATTTGATCAATGGCCTAAAAATGTAGGGTTTCTTTTTCCACTGTAGCGGTATAACACCAACAATCTTCATTTCATTTGTGTTTTATAGAGTGCTGTTACTGTGAGAAAACATGAGAGGACATAAATTCCAAAAAAAAAAAAAAAAAAAGTGAGCAGAGCTACGAATAGTTAATCATTATTTTAAAATACCAAAGGAAATACTTCCATAAAATGCTATAAAATGTACTTTTTATTAAAAAAAATTAAAGAAGAAAACTTGGTTAACTTTTAAGACAGAATAATCAGCATCTACGAACAGTGATTCACCAAAGCAGTTTTTTATCCAGCAGTCTTAAGAGTAATTGAAATTAAAAATTAAAAGCGTATCTTCACATGAAGTTTTATATCATATTTTCTAAACAAAAGCGAAAATTTTGGCACAAACAGATTCTAGAGATATCTTACAGGAGTTAATTAGATATTTGCCTGTGGTTTAATTACTCAAAAGCATACTACATTTTCAAATAGCAACTAAGAGAAATATTTATTAAAAATATGACTTAATTGTAAATGGTTACAGAATACTTTCAGAATTCATCTTTGACACATCTTTACAGCAGGCACCCTTGCACACTAAGTGCTGAGCATAACACATTCCTGAGGCATCTTACCTTCACTGCTATTTTAATACCAATTTAAACGTCCCTTTTAGTCCAGACTCACTATTGAATTTCAGAAATACACTCCCAAGCATCCATATTCTTTTTTTGTGTATGTGAAGAGTACAAAAAGATTCATTTTTATTGCTTGGTTAAAAAATTCATAAAATTTTTTTTCTTTGAAAAATATGATTTTTTAATTATTCTTATGTCCAAGACAGTAGTGTACTGTGTAGGAAAGAAGGAAAAAAAAAGTGAAACAGACATAGAAGTTAACACTGCTTAGAAGACCACATACAAAATAATGCTTGTCAAGGGTTACAACACAGGTGCAAAATATGATGTGACCAGACTGACATATGTGTACTTTCTCATCTGCAATGTACTTTCTATACAGTGCACATTTTTGCAAACAAAATTCAATAAATAAAAGCAGCCACACTTTTAATCTTTCCTTCCAACACAGAAATTTAGCTTCATGCTGAGAAGTGGGCATGTGTCACCAAAAGTTTTTGAAAGGTTGGACAAATGAACTTCTCAGCAATGAACAGATGTTTCTGCTCATGCAGAAAATGAATTTACCACTAGGTACTAATCTTTGTCTCCTCCAGGTGCTCCATTGTATTCAGTAGTAAAGCTTGACCTGATAATATCTTATGCTCTTCCTTTGTAATATCCTTCAAGAACTGCAAGAAAACGGCGAACAAGAACATTCCACTCAAAAAAATAATTAAAAGATCAAAAGGATTTTTTTGCCTTTTGAGATGTCCTTCAGTAATTCTTGGCAAGACATTCTTTTCCTGGTAGAACACTTTAGGATAAAGTTGAATAAAATTTTGCTTAGCTCCTTGCATGTACCGTTTTTAAAACAATTTGTTTCTCTAGAGGAAATAAAACTACTGTCTTAAGACTAGAGTTCCCATAAGAATATGAAATAGTTGACAAAAACATTTCAAAAATAGACTTTAAAGGCCACCAAAGAGTTCAGGACAAACAGTATTCATCTCTTATTCAAGTGTCTACAGAAAGTATTAGTCTTGTCTGTGGACATCTATGAACCATGCAAAAATTCTGGTCTCCTGCTAGGGTATGTGCACACAGAAGACTGTCAGCTGTCAGCAGTACAATTCCACATTATTCTATGCTGTACACTCACAGCAGATGTGCAGTGAAATAACCTTGAGGAAGTAATGAAAAAAATTGAAAAACAGTGATGGATGTTACAAAGGAATTACTAGATGGCATTTCAAAGCCTAAAAGGGAAGGAAGATTCTGCCATTATAGCTGATTCTGAAAGAAATTTTTTAGTTTCCCAGAAACATTCTCTTTTTCCTCATTTCTCCAGTCAGCCTAATAAAAGACACTGAGATATTTCCTTTGTTATGTTTCACAGATACCTCTTTTGTAATTCTCTCTCAGAAGTAGCACTTTATAATATAATAAACAGACAAGCAAAATATCTATACATTATTAAGATAAATTTATTCAACTACTAAAATAAATAAAAAAGTGATTCTCATAATAAAAAATTTCATAACACAGTCAAACTCTGAAAATCAATGACGACTTGCCTCTTAGTTTTAAGATCAGTCTGGTATAGCTATGTATTCAAGTTAGGACATTTGTGCTTTCTTTACATGCTATGATCCTTCAAACATGTTAGACATAGAAATAGTCCTCTAAAGAACATATTTTATTGAAAGAGAAAAGGGAAAAGAAAATCTTCCACTTCTTTAAAAAAAACCAAAACAAAAACATAAAAAACAAACAAACTAAAAAACAAACAAAAAGAGTTTCATATACTTTAAACAAATTTCAAAAACATCTTAATATGCCCATAGCTGGATTATTTCATCTGGATCCTATCTTGAATAAACTTTTATTGGAATTATTGAAAAAAACTGTCCTAAGATGTTCCAAATTAAAAGGTTATTGCCATCAATAAATTATTCAGTTTAAAATTCATACTGTTTCCAAAGCATTTACTTTTGGATACATGTGTTACTATACATTTTCTCAGTTTGTGGTAGAAAAGCAGAGCTTGTGTGGGTACGGTGTGCCACTTTTTTTTCAGTTTATAAAATGAAAACTCTGCTAGTCAGAGTAGTTGCAGGAATTTATGCTCAAGTATCAATCTACTCTCCAATACACTTACATTGTTAGGAAAGCACAAGGAGATAATCTTAAGGTACCAGGAACAGTTGTGAATTTTAGTTTTCTTTGCTCTACAAATACCTGAAAACCACCTTCTGCAATAACTATAATAAACTCAACAACAAATTACACCTTTCTTTTCCTCTGAGAATCACATTAATAAGGAAAATTCAAAATTTTGAGGTCAAGACCAAGCAATTATTCTCATAAACATCATCAATTTAATGTTTCCCCTGGCAAACCATCGAATAGCCTTTTTTCTTTCAGAAAAAGTAGAAGTAAATAGGCAAGCTCTGCATGAAATATGTGAATGTGAATTGGCTTATGAACTAAATCAGTCTAGACTGCAGATTTCATAAATATACTATACAATTCTTCTCAAGCTGTCTGATTTTTATGCTGACAGACCTATCACATCCTGTACAATGATCAGTAAACATCTGTACTTGCTCTGGCCCTATATGAGGGACTCCTCAAATGCAGTGAAAAGAACGTGTGTGTTGAACCAAAATAAATGTGTCTGTGCCATAAGAGGCATGCATTACTGAATAAAAATAATTTCATGCTTGCAGTTTCTGTTGGGAGTTTCTGTCAATTGGCTGGTTGGTTGGTTTGATGTGGGTTTTTTGTGGATTTTTAATTTTTTTTCTCTTTTTATTTAAGGAATAGAAGACAACTTGTCACCATGCAAATGGTAAAAGAATAAAACTGGTGATGATTTATGTTTGTTGTGTAGCTGTTTCTCGCTTCTTATCCCCAATTCCCCCCACTAATTATCTGAAAGACCATGGGACTACTTTATGAAGAGTAAGGTGTTTGGAGAGCTGTTGGCATGCCTTTAAACATGGTATTGATTAATGTATAGGGTATTTTCTTATTTTCTCAGATGAACCAAAAAAAGTTATTTAGAATTCCAGAGATTTTTGCTAGCATCAGGCTGAATTGCAGAGCTACTTTCATACCACCTTTTGTGCCATGTGCTCTGTGGTAACGGTAACCTTGGGTCATATTAGGCAGACTACACTCTGTATCTTCTAAGCTGAAAAATAATGAATAGAAAGAAAGTCTCATAGATGGCTATATTACAAATTTTCCAACAGTGTAATCCCCACAAATTTTTGTGGGCGGATCTGTCTTGTAGGAGTTCATATTAACAAAAAAAATCAAACGGGAATGCCACTGCAGCAGAGAGGATATTTGCTTTTCTGCTGGATGACATACTTATATGTTGCAGTTATTGGGATTGTCAACACTGGCAAGGCCATTTTCTAATAAAATTGACTTTCCCCATTCCCAGTCTTTTGCTACTTAGATTTCCTGATGCCAGGACTGACAGATGTTAGCAGAAAGAGTTATTCACACATATTATATCTTCAGCATGAGGGTTCAAGGTAAACTCTACATGAGATGGTAGCAGTAATAACTGAAGCATGACTGGTAGGAGAGGTATTCATGTCATGCTGGAGCTGTCATGCAGGTGACAGTTTTCCTGGAATTTGACATAGCACATGGAAAGGATTGGTATTTTTATGGTGTCCTGGTTCCAGCAAGGACAGGGTTAATTTTTGCAGTAGCCGGGTGGGGGCACAGCTAGGTGCTGGAGGTTATCCTGTACCACCTCACACCATTGATGAGAGCAGAAGGAAGGGATAATTTCTGTGGAGAAGGGGTTCCTTCCAGTCGAGTAAGTGTGGCAAAGGGAGAGGTCTGGTAACACCAGTTCTGAGCAGTCACGTGTGAATCCTTTGCCTCTCTTGTACACTTTGTTATTGATATTGTAGCTGTCACTGTTCATTTTCTTATCTCATTGCTGTTTCCAGTAAACTCTTCTTATCTCAATCTGTGACCTTTACCTTTCGCATCTCCAATTCTCCTCTCCAGCCCACTGCAGGTAAGGGGGAGGGAGAGCAAGGGAGCAGCACATGGTTTCAGTGGAAACACTAATTTGGGGAATAACATTCCTAAAAATATAAATAAACATACCTAAAAAAGGAAAAAAATTTAGGAGTAAAGTTGCATTACTTAGTACAAGCCATCCTTCCAAGCAAACTGCTCACATTTTTTCCCAAGTATCCTAAAAAATGGTCAGCTAGAGGATTGATACTAGCAATCAGTTTAGCCTGCATGTGCCTAGACAGCTGTTCTAACATGTTTTTAATCTATTTACTCATAGAAAAATTCTCTAAGCTATGATAATTAAAATTAGTCTCATTTACAAAGAATTTCCAGAGTGTGAACAGGATGAATGCACGTGTGTATCTAATTCCCTTGTTGCTGCTGTTTTAATCTGCATTTTGCTATTTATGGGAGTCCAGGAAGAAGTGAATTTAATTCCTGAGGCTCGGAAACTGACAATCTCTATTTGACTTCCTGAAGGAAGAAATACTGTCAGAACACAAACCAGTAAGCATTGCTACTTGGAAAAAAAAAATATGGATGTCCTATTAAGTACTGTCCATTTTAATTGATCTTATATAAAAAAAAATCCATTCCAGGAATATTACTTGATTGTTCTAAGGATCTAGGCTGTGTATCTGTAGCAAGTAAAAAACCCATCAAGTTAAAAATGAGGCCCCTTTTCTTTAGGTGTTTCTGCTAATGGATTGCTGATTTTCATAGTGAAAAAACCACCCTGAACATTCATGTAATATAACATATCCATAGACAGGTTTAGGTAGGAAGGCAAGTTTAAAGATCATCTAGTTCCAACCCTCATGCCATAGGCAGGGACACCATTCAGAGATTAGTTTGCTCAAAGCTCTCTCCAGCCTGCTGTTAAAACTTCCAGGAATGGGGCATCTACAGCTCCTCTGGGCAACCTGTACCAGTGTCTCACTATCTTAATCATAAAAAATTTCTTCCTGATGTCTACAGGCCCTGGAAATAAATAAATAAAAGAAAAAATGTCTCTCTCCATTTTTCTTTTAAATCTCCTTTAAATATTGAAAATCCATACAGCATTCTCTTCTCCAGGCTGAACAATTCCAGCTCTCTCACCTGTTTTTCTCAGTCATCATGTTTAACAGCTGTATGCCTTTCTCACACTGGAGAACCCTGAGTTGGATGCAGCATTCCATGTGGGGTCTCACCAGAACAGAGGGGCAGAATCACCTCCCTTGACCTGCTGGCTACGCTGCTTTTCATACAGTCCAGGATATAATAGCGCTGAAAACATATATTGCTGGCTCAGGTCCAGGTTTTTGTGCACCCATATCTCCAAGGCCACCTGTGCAGGGCTACTCTCAATACATTAATTCCACAGCTTTTAGTGATGGTGGAGATTTTCCCATCCCAGCTGCAGCACCTTATATTTGGTTTTGTTGAAATTCATGAGACTATGAGATTAATATGGGCCCACACCTTAAACTTGTCAAGGTTCCTCTGGATGGCATCCCTCCCTTCCAGTGAATCAACTGCACCACTCGATGTGGTCTGCAACCTTGCTAAGGGGGCACTCAAACCCATCATCCATATCTGTGAGGAAGATATTAAGTAGCGTTGGTCCCAGTATGGATCTCTGAGAGACACAACTTTCAAATGGTCTCCACTTGGACATTTAGCCATTAACTTTAACTCCTTGGATGTGACTATCCAGCCAATTCCTTATCCATCTAATAGTCCATCTGTCAAACCCCTCTCTCTCCAATTTAGCAGCCAAAGTGCTGTGTAGGACTGTCTAAAAGGCTTTATACAAGTCTGGGTAGATTACGCAGTAGTTCTTACTGCGTCTACTACTGATGCAGTCAGTACATTGAAGATGCTACTTTATTTTATTTAGCAATAAAATAAAAATTTGGATGATATTCCAGTTCCTACCACACTTGTATCACTGGGCTTCTATTAAAGGCATGTAATGTTGAAGATAGGGAGAAAACAAGGATCAGCTGAAAGTGCTTCACCTATCTGCAACATGCTTCTGAAAACAAAAAGAAGTTTGCAAGAGTATGAACATACAAGACTGGAAAAGACCTTTATTTTGACTACATATCAGACTCATCTTTTAGAATTATGTTAGAAGTATCCTGACACCAGATTTAGGATAATTCTGAATATGACCGCAAATTGCTAGAAAATGACAGCGCACATGCCTAACAGCAGTTGCTACAACTTTGTATCCATCTCACCTGCCGACCTTCATGTCTTGGATTTCTCATTAGTCTCCTTGCTGGGCTTAGGTATAAATGTTTAGCTGTCCCTTTTTCTATTAAGTCAATCTTTTTCTTGCTGCTGATCATGAGCTGCTTATCATGGAGCAATATGATTATGATACCTGCAATATGTTAGTCAGTCATTGCAATGTGCAACTCATTTCACACCTTTTGCATAATGCAATCTCTCTGCTTAATATGCCTTAAATCTTATTTTTAATTAGAAAATCAAAATCTTCAGTTTCAATTTTTGGATGGCTTCATATCTATGGGGGAAAAAAGTGATTTGCATGATATTTATCTCATCCAGAAATCAGAGAAGAAACTCATTGCAGATGCAAACAAGCGATCTTTGGCATAATAAATGAAATCACTGCATTAATGAAGTGCTATGGCTGAGATTCTTCATGCTTACAAATCTTGACAATCTATGACTTCTGTTTTCTTTCAAGGACAGAATTTTCTGTGCTTGTATCACTTCAGAAGACCATATCACATTAAAGCATTTCATACAAAAACACATCTATACATGCGCAGGACTTAAGACACATGATGTCTTAACTTTATTAATACAGAGAGCTATATTTTTGTTTAACACTAGATTCATAAGTAGCATAGATTTGATTATCATGAGAGTTTATTTTTCAATATAATATTGTCAAGTAACTGAATTTGTAAAACTACTTATCGATGTGACCCACCCTGACTTGCACACTCTAGTTTTATCATGGTTGACGTTCTAAGCAGTGTTAGACCAACTTGCAATGTGTGTTGGAAGAGATTATCTTCTCCTAAATACCATTGAAGGCTTTTATTAGTATTGGAGAAGTGAAGAAATATTTTGTCTGCTAGAATACATGTCAGTTTTGAAAATCTGAAATTTTTGAAATCCTATTTCTTTAGTGCTTCTCAGTATAAATTACAATACTCCCAGCCTCAAAGTGAAAATTTTGCACAGTAACACAAGTGGATTAAGAAACTGACAGTAGAATTAGTCCAAATAGGTGCTCCACAATTAAGCAAATCTCCGAGAAGCTCAGATGTGGGTTATGTCCAGCCCTGAAATGACACCTGCAAAGTATCTCCTGGTTTGGTGGCACAGCATAGCTGATTCCCCTGTGATTTAGTTCGCAGCAGACTAGACTGGAACCATACAGTCTCAACATGCTAATCTTGGCAAAGAAACAGATCAAAAAGTTCCCATCTTTCTTGATCTCATCCCTGTTTCTGCCCATATGTTGCTTTCTGTCCTTTTTTTCAGAAGGTTATCTTTTAGCTTAAATCAGTCTAGTGATTCAGTTTTTACTGAAGACAGAAAAAAACTGCCAGAAGGAGATTGTGAACTCTTACAGAGGGGTGAGAAGAAGAAGGAGAAGCTATTTCATGAATTACTTCATAAACTACCTTTGCTGTTAAATTCAGCAAATCCTGAAGTACAGTCCAAGTAGCGACCACAAGAGAAGCAACACAGCAGCTAAGACAGACCTATGCAGGTCATCAATCAGCTGTATTCATAGTTCTGCTAAGATATTTATTACATGTGGCTGCAAAAAATAAGGAAGCACGACATTCTGGCATCCCAGGAGCTGAGTGAACAGATCAGGGACATTATAGCTTTCATTTACTTATGGCTGAAAGCTTTTCAAGACTACAGCCAAACAAGTAACTACAGGTAAAAAAATAGTAAATCCTAGTACGACTGAAGCCAAACACAAGTTTTTATGGAACACAGCAGGAATACCAGGGGTATTTAAATCTTGTGCAATTTAGATGATACTATTATTCTTCACAGCCTGATAGCATAAAGCTCTTCTCTTCCTACCGTTAGAACATCTTTTCATGGACTGCTGAGCCCAAAGTGTGTAAGAGTATAGTGGAAGAAAAAGAAATGGCTGTTATTTTCTAAGCCCAAAAAGAGCTACTTTGTCTCCTTCCACCCAGTGCTGCTCACAGAGAATGGTACAGACTGTGATGGGATGTTCTCAATTCCAAAATGATAAAGTGAAAAACCTAATACCCCCAAACTGCTACCACTTTTTATTTTGTATTTTTAGATAATGATAATTTTGCCTTGGTACACATTAAATCTTAATGGGAGTATAGAGTTGTCTACAAATTAATCAGCAATGACAGATGCCACAGTCTAATTATAGCACTGAAATGTGCAAAGAACTGTAATGAAAACTGATTACTATCCACATAATTTCTACAATTTTAATTATAATAAATAACTTAAATGACTAATTATATAAGTAAGTCACATTTGCCTATTCCATTCTGTTGCAGTGGGGATTCTTGTAACACGTGTATCAGACAACGAGGCCCATGGAAAAGAATATATGGACCGGTTCTTGGTAGATATTTTCAGAGATGTTTATTTCTCCAGCCGCATGGCTGAGGATGCCAAGGAACTGCTGCAATCACGGGACCCAAGGGTCCTTGCCCGCACAGGGGAACACAAAACAACCAATGGGGAACGAGGCTGAGCAGGGGCAGGGAAACCCCGTGCCTCCCGCCCAGGGCCCCTCTCCCAGGACCACATGGCAGGGAGGAGGAACCCCAACACCATTCCTCATTATAAAATTTCTACGGCAATGGAGATGCTATGTTATATATTTTTGTTCCATTAGTTTACTTATCTCATTATGACCTATTTCAAATGTCTTTTTCTGAATCAGAAAATTTAATTTGCATGTTACTTCTGTAGGATGATGCCTAAAGAAGTAACACACAATATTTAACTAGTATTTAAGCCACAAATAATACCGAAGAAGAAATGTATCTTTGACATAACATTGACCGGATAAGAGGAAATGGCTTCAAGTTGCAGATTTAAATAAGGTAGTAGGACAAATTTCTTCACCGAAAGGGTGGTCAAGCACTGACATAGGCTGCCCAGAAATGTGGTCATGGCCTCTGGAAATGTTCAAAAAATGTGAAGATGTAGCACCTGGGGGCATGGTGCAGTCGTGAACATAGCGGTGCTAGGTTAACAGTTGGACTTGACGATCTTAAAGGCCTTGTCCAACCATATTCTGTGATTCTATCTTATCACTTAAAAGTTAGAAACAGTCAATAAACTACCTAAGACAAACACCCTGCAAAAACTTCCCTCTTTTTAGAAGCCTAAGAACATCCAGCAAGCCCTGATATATGTCCACCATGAAGGGCTGATTTCAGGCCATGTGAGAGAAAATACAGGGAATTGCAGAACTCAGGAACTCTTAATGGAAAGTGGTAAGAAGCATCTTCTATGCTATCTTCAGTTAAAACACTTAAGGATGATGATAGATGAAGGAAGTGGGGCTAAGAAGGCCTGGAAGAGCTCTGAAAAGAGCAAAATGCGTACAGAACAGAAAAAAAAACTCCGCCAAAAGAATAGAATTTCCCTCCAAAGGAAGGAATATTATCTCCTGTGAAGACAGAGTTGAAAGAACCATACTCACATGAGAACTAAAGTTCTTATTTGAGTTCAGAACTCCCATTACCACCTTAAAGTAGGGCACTCAAGCAAACAAACCAATTTCTGGTGAAGAGTGGTATATAAAAACTCTCTTGTGCATTTTAGGGTCTTAGTATACTGTCCTAAGAATTAGAATTTTATGGTAATTGTGGAGAAAACGACTGGATAGAATCCCAAGAGGGCACTCAGTCCCTTATTAGATACCAAATCAGTTTTAACAATACAAAATTTAAATATAAGCAGTACTCCTAATACACAAAGGGCAGTGCATGCAAGCAATACCTAGGTGAGCACAGAGATGCACACACACAAACACAAACACACACACACACACACACATACAGAGCCCATTTTTTGTCAAATGAAACATTTTCCCTTCAGGCTTTTGGGCATATCGTGTAGGAATATCAAGCCCCTTCTGCAGCCCTCCCCGAAGAGCAGTTGCACCCTCCCTCTGCATATACACACCCTTACATGCAAGGAATTTGTGTGCACATGCTAATTCAAGCCTATACAAAAATAGCATTATAGTGGTGTTGCCTGAAGCTTTCAGAGGCTGGTCCATAAATCTTTATTGCTTGATAAAACATGCACTTCACCAAGACAGGCTTTGCACATGGTTGAATATGTGTCTCCTTCGAAAACAACACTACATATCCTTCAGTGCTCAGCTCACTTTTAAAAATCCATTCACATCGAACTGTATTCTGCATATGCCAACACCTATTCTGAGACTGAAAGACAGAAGAATGTGTTCTGATGAGACAGGCAGAAGGGTGGGGAGAGATGCAAAATATTTAAAACAGAAGTTCTGAAAGCATAAAAGTCTAAATTGGCCCAGATGCTTAACTGCTTTGAGCATCCCTGGGCATACAGCTTGTGCCTAATGAAGCAGCATTAGTTTGGCCTTTGGATGTAAGCAACACATTCAGTCGCCCCTAACGCATCACTGAAAATAATTGGACCACGCTAAAGGATACCAGATGAATGCCAGAGATATATGTCATTCAACATATAAATGTCATAATTACTTCAGCTAGGAGAAGAAATGCCCAAAATAAAACCCTTATAAAGGATGGCAGCATAAAGCGCATTCTCATTTTGAATATAAATGAATTTAAAAATAAAACTGTTTATTTGCTTCTTAGATTTGCAGTGTTCCCTCTTTTTATCCATAATTTACTGTCATTCATTACTTAATTTACTTTAATTCTGGTAAATTGGTTTTATTTTCTAAGCCTTCTTAGCAAGTCAGTTAGACAGATGGAAAACTATCAGTATTAGAACTCATATTCTTCACTGTTCAGGGATTTTCATGTGTTTTCCAAACAAGAATGGATGGAATAATTGTCCTTCTTGTACAAGATGATGCTTGACCCAGAAGGGAGCAGTAGCCATTTGACAGCATTAAAAATAAAGTTTTGAGGGTAAATCTCCTCTCTTCTGTTGCTGGTGAACTGGATGCAAGTTTTGTCACAGACACAAAGTCTTAATGTGTTTATTTCACAGTAACCATGGAGCTTCAGCTCATAAAAATTCTGCTACCTCAGCACTCTTCATTGCAGTCAGGTCTCCTCCTCCTGCTTCTCCATCTAAGGACAGCAAGGAGCCTACTACAGTCTTGAAACAAGCAGGGGCAACAGCTTAGCAGGTGCAACAGCTTAGCAGAAGCACTAGCTGTTGATTATTCTAGGTGAAAACTTTTCACATATGATCCTCCCAGTCAGTGAGAGACCTGTGCAAGCATTTTACTTCACCATGGTTCATGGAAGGAGGATGAGAGACAATGTGCATAACTTGAAACAAGGAGGTTCAAATTGAAGGTAAGAAGCATCTTTTTCCCCCTGACATTGCTTGGAGTAGGAGGTTGGATAGACTAGAAAATTCTTGAGGTTCCTTCCAACCTGAATTATGGTTCTGCATATGCAGAAGAAATAGGAATATGGTTATTACTAGGACCTGCTTTGTTCATTTGAATGAATCGATACTACTGCTTCTCCATCTGAAACCAGTGAACACATCCCTTTTTGCTAAAGCTGATATTCTAGCACACTTGGATTTTTTTAAATTTTATATAAATCTTTAGTCTTTATGAAAATAAACATGCATGACCCAGACTAAAACATACATACCCCTTTCACAAACCTGAATTGCTACCATTTCTTCAATAGCCAGAAACGGATTTCAGGTTATTTGAAGGAATACTACATCAGGGAAATCAGACCATGATATATCCTTGATTTTAAAGAAAACTAATTAAATTAGAGTCAAGCATCATTTTAGGTATATATATTGTTTGATTCTCAAGCCAAGACATCTTTAAGGTGGAGTTTTTTTGGTTTGGTATGGTTTGGTTTGTTTTTCTCCCTAATGTAAAAGTTCTCTCTTTCCCACTTCTTTTTCAATGATTTGAACAAATATTGAGAAAAACTGGCTATGGAGAACCTGTCAATGTGCCATAATTATATAATGAATTCGGAAGAGGTAAAAGATAATTATTTTCTTGATTTCTTGATTGTTATAAAAAAATCCATGCTGTTATTTGTAAAAAAACAAGGAACAACATAAGAACGAATACAATTTTAAAACTGAAAAATCACCTAAATGGTTTGGTAGCATCATTACTTGTGTGTTACAAATAATTTGATAAGAAAGAGATCATTTTCTCAAAAGGAACTGTTGACTCAGATTCCTAGAAGTATTTCTTTTGGCACAAGTGTGTATCTTCAATCCTCTCTAACATCTAGAAGTCAGTTTGGCTAGGATACTAAATGCTTACTTTGAGCACATAGATTTTCAGCTTGTGTTAGAAAAGAATCTATCTAGTGTTTTATGCTGCAGTCCCTAGCACTGGACTGGGGTGTAAGAGGCCACAATGCCAGTATTGGGACCAGAGCCCTTTACCTCACACACATTGCTCAATGTGACAGCAATGGATGCATAGTGAGGGGAACAAGCAGGAAGAAGATCCAGGCTCTGACCACAGCCTGAGATGTCAGAACCTGCAGAAAAAAGCATCAACAGGTAGTAGGACTTCAGTCTGGGGGAAGTGCAGGGTAATGAGGTTTGAAATGTAAATTCATGTCTTTTCTTAGCCTAGAAGGCACTGGCTGTTTTGTTGCATAGTGACACACTTCCAAAGTGTGTCAGGGCATTCTTCAAGTAAGGCCAAATACGAGTGGAAATATCATGTGCAGAAGCAAGCTTCAGACTGGATCTGTCACACATAAATCAAATTTTAATATCCTGCTAAATCACCAGAACCGAACCCTAGACAGTGTCATCAGAAGGTTGCAAGGTAGGGTAGAACACTGCCTCCAAAGTAGTCGAAAGACTAGGCATGAAGAGACTAAGGAATAACAGTTGTTTTGGGACAAAATAATTTTAAAAGGATCCATTATTAAGCTGTTAAAAAAAAATCCAAGCAGACATTTTGCTGCTGTACAAATTTTAAAATCTTCACATGATGATTAGCTCATGAGTAAAAAAAACAAGTTGTGACAGCCATTGCCTGTTTAAATCTTCAAAAGGATCAAAGACCTCTTTGTCTTTTGCTTCATGCTCCTGGAATTGGTTTCAGACATTGTCAACACAAATGAAGTTGATGAATTTTTTGTTTCCAATCCAATCTAGTGATCAAAACATTTCTATTCTTGACAAAGACTTCTCAAGAAACAAGGCTAAACCACTTATATATTCTAGCAGAGGAAGACAGTCAGAGAGAAGTCCAAGCTCTCAGCAGAGTACTCTGAGGAGAGAGATGAATGAAAGCACATGCTTCCAATTACAAATGCAGAAACAAGTAAATGAAATCCTAGAAGTTTTATTAACTGGTGTTATTCTAATTCATTTTCTTTTGACAGATTGAACATATCATAGTTACAAACTGGTAGCTAATGGGAATCAGTGTCTTGACATGCAGTTTCTGTTATGGAACTGCAATAGGCAGGCCCCCGAGGTTCCCCCTTAAACTACAGGAGTGTAGGATGGGGGATTGTTATTCAGAGCAACCTATTCCCAGTTTTACCATCTGCTATCTCATGTTTAATATTTACATAAAGCTTAGAGAAAAAAAAGTAATTATGCATCCAGTAAGAAAACCATGCATAAACATTTCTCATAACATTATTTTACCAGTTTCTTCTCAGAAGTCAGTAACAGAAGAAAGAAGCCTGAATCCAGGAATATGCTAATTGAGGTGCACAGATATTAATCAAGAAACTTAAGAAGAGAGAAAGGAAAGGATTTGGTTTCCTGCAGTAGAAGATGATATCCTGGTACTAATACACAGGAAATTACAGGAAATAAACAAGAAAGAGAAATGCAGATAATATCATCTGGGACTGAAGAAGAAAAGACTTGCCCCAAACCTTAACATAAATGACTTGAGTAAATGTCTTCCAAAACAGAAGTCAGGCAACTGCAGTTCCAAGCGGTCCCAAAGATATACCAATCCCTAAATTATTTTTTTGGCCTGTTAGTCAGGTTTGAAGGCTGGCTTAGATACAGAAACTGCTAGGGAGGATCTTTATTGTTAAACACAGTTTAATAATTTATTTTATGGACTTTTTAAATAAATTTGAATAATTTTCCTACATCTAAATCTATTTCATTTTAAATCCTGTTACATGCAACATGACTGAATAAACAAGGCATTCCCTTCATATTGAGTAGATAATTTTGGAAAACATCCTGCATCACCTCCTTTGTTTCCCCTGAGTACCAAGCTGTAACAAGCTTTCTTATCTCCCCTGCACAATCAGGCTCTGTACAGATCCAACCATTTCAAGGGGTGAAGGATCAGCATGGAAAGCTATTTCTTGTAACAAAGCATGACAGGGAAGATGGAGATTTCCTAGATCTCCTTTTGCAGAAGTTCAACGTAGAAAGTGGTACCTCTGGGAAAAACTGAGGGAAGAAGTGGCTATTCACTTCCCATAAAAGCACCTAACATATAAATACTCAAAGAATAAGTGTTTAATCAATAAAATGCTGCAGATCTGCTGGCCTTTGCTACAGACAGCTGTGGGAGTGGGGCAGGAACCACACTACTGACACTGAGGAGCATTGAGATTTCCAGTTTTGTCAGCAAAACTACCTCAACTTCCTAAACTTCCAGGTGCAACCCAGACAATAAAATGCTTGTCTGGTCTTGTAATCTTTACACATCATTAATCCCTACTCACACAAGAGTCTTAACTCTGCTCTCTCTTGTTTCTGGACAAAGAATAGTTCTGGAAAATTAAATTATAGCAGAGAAGCTGAGATCATTGTTGGACCAATTAATGTGAGGTTTTCATAATTTCCATCAAAATGCCAATCATGTGTTGCTAATGACTGGAGCTTCATTCTCCTATTTCTATATTTTTCTTCCCCCTCTCCCACCCTAGTCTTTACTGTGTGCAATCTACAACCCCCCCAGCCCCCCAAAATTTCTTAATCATAATGCATCTCTTAATTGGACTTCAGCCTAAAAAATTATATTCTTCTGTGATATCTAGGAATACAGTTCTAAAATGTTTGTGATTAAGCCAAATACTTTACTCACAGTGTTGCAGGATGGATTCAGGGTCTGAACATTTCACTTGAAAGGGCTTACAGAGTCTCACTGTTACCATGGAACACCTCCCAGTCCACAACACAGAATCCTTCACTGGACATCTCCTAGGATATCAGGAGCAGAAGAGGTTTTACTTCTAAAGACTAAAGAAAATAGTTCCCCTTTTTGGGCACAGGCATAATAACAGTGTTTTTACATATAGACTTAGAAAAGTGTACCTTTTTTCATAGCATTTTCCAGGTAAAGGATGTAAATAACTAAACAAACTTTGACGAATATACTTGAATTTGTGCTTACACAACTAAAAAGAAAAAAAATTTTTTTCAGCAGGAAGATGACACTTTCATTTAGTCTTTTTATCTCAGCAATTCTTTATTGTCTTTGTTTTATTATGGAATAGGAAACACATATTTCTCATCTGATGACCTAAACTCACAAGAGATTTGAGTTTGAAACTCCTGATCAGGAGGAACTGAAGTTCAATCTTCTTCATCCTGACTGCATGCTTTATTCTTTGATCTCCTGTGTATGAGGGGTGGTCTCTCTAGTGACATACCTCAAAATCTTGTCCAATCGATGCATTTGGCAAACACTGAAAATACATAATAGACCTGGGTCACAAAAGACAGATATTTAAGCCTTAGGTATCTAAACTCTGGACCTTAACCAGAGATTAAATGAAACTGAAGTTTATTGAAAAATAAAGTATTTGTGTGCATTTTCAGTCTTTATTAAATCTTGGTGCACATTGCAATTTTAAGTATCATAATCTTAGTAAAAGAAATCCACCAGAATTTTTCAGTCTTAACATTTTGAATTCAGATTTAAGCTGCAGGAATCTCAGTTTATGGGAAGGATGGGATGTTGGTTGAGGAATGGCATAATTAAAATCTAATTAGTTCCACAAAGGAGGCTGCTATGGATGAACAAAAGAGACTCCTTGATGTCAGGGACAATAAAATACAGATTATTTCAGAAAGTTTAAGGTTTTTCTTTAGCTACTTTGAATTATAAGATATCCTGCATATGAAAGATAAACATTAATTTGTAGAAAACAGTTTCAGCAGAGGGTGAATAACAGTGCAATTATGGGGCCGCAGAAATCTAAATACTCTTTATCTATTGCTCTGGAAGGTATGCACTATAAAATTGTACAAGTTATGTTTAATAGAAGCCCAAAGCTATTTGTATCAGAAGGCAACTTAGTCTTTTCCAAAGCACACTATTATAAGTGAAATTAGTAGAAGAGTGGGAAAAAAATGATGGGCTTTTTTTGTGGGGGAGGCCGTTGTGGTCTAGGTGTGTGGTTTGGGGTTTTTGGACAGGAGTGTTGCGTGAAAGTCAGGATAATTAAATTGATCATATAAAAGGTGAAGTTTGTTGGACAGACTGTGATTCATTAGGAATGTTTTCCTTCTGTGTTTGTTTGTAAGTCTGACATTCACTGTCATCAGAATAGCCTCTAGCCAAAAATGTTCACTTTTTCATTTTCTGTAGTATCTCATGATGGAAGGCAGAGCTCCTGTGTGGGTAAAGATGGTAATGCTGGAGATATTACCCTATGAAGTAGAAATATATAGGAGGTATACACTGCCTAAAAAGAAGCTATAAATCTCATAAATGGATGCAAGAGGAGTAGAGGGGAAATCTGCAGAAAATAGAATTAGGTACTGTCTTTTCAGCTCATTCAGTTTCAGGCTTCCAATACCTTTTTCACTGTGTCAGCCACAAAAAAAAAGTATTATCCTGGGCATTTACTAACATTTCAGAAGATTAAACTGAAGAATGATCACAAATACCTTATCACTGAATACCAAAACACTTTGGTATGATCTAAAAGGATGTTCTAAAATATATTTGGATGTATTTCAAATATATTTTTTGAATATATTTGAAAAATTTACCAATAGCTCTGTGGCTCATGTAGCATTTGACAGAATAAGTATTCGATAGATACTTTTAATAATAGTTATTAAAGTTTTGAAAACAAGTGGACTTAAGCAAGTATGTTACTATGCTAATTATCTTAGTAAAAGAACTACCTCAGTAAAAGATAGGCTACTGTTTCAAGGTAAGATCACAAGGAAGACTATATTCGTAAGTTCATGAATAAATTTAGCAGATAATCAAGTTAAATTTTGTGTCTCATGCTGCAAGACAAGGGATCTTGCATGATCTTTTGCTTTTGCAGCGTTCAGTTTTCCATCTACTCTGCCTCAGGGACCACCTTTGTACCTTTGGATTAATCAAGCAAATGTAAATGCTTGCAAAAAAAAACAACCAAAGAAACAAAAAACCTCACAAAGCAAACAAAAAAACCCACTGCAAATCCAAATCCTCTTATGGTGTAAAGTTTGTTCCATTGATTCCACTGACTAATTATTAGAAGTTTCATCACTTGAAAAAAAAATCAATTAAGCCACTATAGATTGTGGAAGATTTAGAAAATATAAAATTTGAAACATAGCTAGGATATATTCTTAGAAAACCCACCTTCACCTTCTAGTTGACTTTAGTATCTACAGGCAGTAGCAGTAGTTTGTTAAAAATAATAATACTTCAATGAATGCATTTTCTCTGCAAGTTTTGGGCATGTCTATTAATGTGTTTTCAGAATTTCCCCACATGATCTGGACTTCTGACTGATAAATTAAGGGAAATAATAGCAACAAATTCATGACTTCTCAGGGTGGCAGCTGTTCTGAAAATATAAGCCACTTTTTTATTTTTTCAAAGCAAAGTCTGTACATAAACAAAGTTCTCCCAGGGTTAGATCATATTGGACTCAAATCTCACCAGGGCATACATTAGCACTAGAATGACATATGGAATACTATCAGCAACTTGAAATTTTCAGGGGGAGAAAAACTGTGGAAAAATATCCCTTGGATAATAGAAAAGAGAGATGACATTGTATTATAAGCAGAAACAAGCTGAACAGCTGTCCACCCCAGAGAACTAACTTTGAGGGACAGAGAAACCAGGACATGGTTTAAAGAAAATGTATTTCATGAGTCCAAAAATGGTGTATGTCAGCTACAGATAGATAGGAAATTCATCAGAAGCAAAATCACAGCAAAAGAAAACTCCTCAATACTGCAAAAAACCATCTAAGTTATGACTATATTTATTTATCATTAATTATTGTATTTCTTTCAAGTGTTTCAGGTTGTTTACAAGCATTTTATTACCTCCTGAGAAGAATATCTTTAAAATAGGAATACTGGGGGAGCTTAAAAAATATTTGTTTATCTGGCAAGACAAAAATTAAACCTTCTATGCAATTCTTTGTATGCCAGACAAAGACCTGTCCCATAATACAAAAGTTATTACAGATTTGATTGCTTTCTATGCTTTCAGGTCAGAGAATAAGCATGAACAAAATTACTCTTGCTGTGAGTAATAAAAGTTTTGTAAGAATTATAATTTTTATATCTATATATTTATTTTAAATTTATATTTATGTTTATATATATATGTGAGATTTTTATATAAAACTTTGGACAGATTACATGAATTTGGTATAATTCTTTCATGAGAAGACACTGGCAGCCAAGCAAGCAGTCCAGTTCCACATTGGGGTTTAAGATTATCAGCATGTGAAGTAAATGGTCTAAACAGCATTAACTTGTTCCTCTTTTACTGGACAGAGTTTTTGTGACAAACAGGTTCCAGAATGACTTTTTTTAAGGAGCTTCCAAGAGAAGCTGTTGCTTTTACAACAATGAACAACGCTGAAAGTGTGCAAGCAAGAAGCTGAGTTAGGGAAGATGTGATCCTATCCCTGTATATCCTACAGGGATGGCTGGAAGAGCCTGGTGGATAAGAAGATTCAGACTATTTTTTTTTAATGGCTTACAAAACACATTATGCTAAACAAGATGACATTTTCTGAGACACCTAAAAATGCTGGAAAGCTGTCCCACTTTTCCTGCACTTGGAACATGTTCTTTTTTCATATAGAACCTGTCAGAGCCTAGAGCTGGAACTAACTGAGAGATGGTTGATACATTTGAAATTAAATTCATGTTCCCTAACTTTGGAATATATAGCATTTTTGTACAGGCTAATTATATTCAACTTTTACAACTAGTTGAGAGAAACAGGTACTTACAAGCATGATTCACTGGACTCATCTAAGACATTTGTATTAACGATGCTTGATCTATTCATTAGAGGCCAATCTAGCCAATTAGTTCCACTAGGAATATCTCAGGTTGGTTGAGATGAATCCTGCATCACCATCAAAACCACTGTGTGCATCCCATATTGTCTATATCCAAGTAAAGATATTCAAGGAAGTAGCAAAAAATAGGTGATGAGCAATATCAACAACTTTCTGATGAGTAGATACTTCTGAGATTACTCTTCTTGTCAATTAATTGTTGTAGTAATTAGACTGCTGGCAGATTAAAGAAAGGCAGTAATCATATAGTTTGAAAAGTCCCAGGAGGAACAAGTGAACCAAGGAGAATAGCCAGCTTTTTTTTTTAGCCAGTCTGTCTTAACAAACCAAAGCAGATTAATTTTCCATGTCTACTCTACCCAGTAGGTTATGAGATGAGGAATATGTGTTTTCTATTTCTCATCTTTACTCAGCAACAAGAAATTGGGCAAGAAAGGCAAGAGATTTGCATGTCTGAGTCAAACATTCTGGTCAAAGTAAAGGGAAAGAAGTAATTGCACAGGAAGTGGAAACTAGGACAAGGTGAAACAGAAACTGAGCCAGGCAAGAGATGCAACGAATAGTAGAAAGGGCTTCTGCAGGTATGTTAACCAGAAAAGGAAGGTGAAAGAAGGTGTACCTCCACCTGATAAACAATGCTGGAAAACTGGTAACGATGGATGAGGAATGGGCTGAGCCACTCAAAAATTTTTGATTCAGTCTTCAACAGTAGCCTCTCCTCCCACAGCCCTCAAGTGAATGGACAGCAGGATGGGGGCTGGGGGAGCAGAGTGCTTCCTACCGTAAGTAAAGATCAGATTCATGACCGCCTGAGGAACCTGGATGTACCCAAGTCTATGGGACTTGATGAAATGCATCACGTAATCCTGAGGGAATTGGCTTGCATAGTTGCCAAGCCACTCTCCATGATACTTGAAAAGTCATGGCATTCCCAGTGAAGTCCCAGGTGACTGAAAAAGGGGAAACATTGTATCCATCTTTAAAAAGGGCAGAAAATAATATCTCAGGAACTATCAGCCTGTCTGCCTTATCTCTGTGCCTGGGAAGATGATGGAACAAATCCTCCTAGAAGCTATGCTAAGGCACATGGAGGACAGGGAGGTGATTTCAGACAGCCAGCACAGCTTCCCTAAGAGTGAGTCCTTCTATGACGGAGTGACTACATCAGTGGACAAGGGAAGGGTTACAGATGTCATTTATCTGGACTTCTGTAAGGACTTTGACATGGTCCCCACAACATCCGTCTCTGTAAACTGGAGACAGATGGATTTGATGAGGGGACTGTTAGGTGGATAAGGAAATGGTTGGACAGTTGCATCCAGAGGGTAGTGGTCAACAGCTCAAAGTCTAATGGACATCCATGGTGTCCCTCAGGTGTTCATACTGGGACCAGGGCTATTTATTATCTTCAAGTGCACCCTCATCAAATTTGCTGATGACACCAAGCTGAGTGATGCAGTTGAGACACCTGAAAGATGGGATGCCATCCAGAGGGACCTGGACAAGCTCAAGAAGTGGGCTCATGGGAATCTCATGAGTTTAACAAAACCAAGTACAAGGTGTGGCATCTGGGTCAGGGTAACTCTCATGTCATGATTTAGTATAGTTTGGGTTTTTTGTTAGAGGTCTCCATTAGCCACGGAAGTGATTCTCTTGCAAAGAGATGCTTGCAGCTTCCTCTATGACCTGACAGAACCTATCAACTGGCTTGTTTGAATACTGGCAACTTTTTAAGCCACTTAAGAAGCTTGACACGCCTCTGTGATCCACATTTAAGAATGAACAGAGCCCAGGAAAGCTCTCTTGCCTCCGGCTTTCGGACAGGTAGCGGGGGGTGGCCTTCAGGTGGCCCAGCGGGGCCAGACCGGGCCTTGTTCGGCCCGGCTGGGTCGGCCGTGGCGTGGCCCTGTTCCATCCGCGGCCCCCCCAGCCCTGCTCCGTGCAGGCAGCCCCCTGTGAGGCTGAAGATTCATCTGAAGCTGCCCCGCTGCCCAGCAAAGATCATGTGACCAACAGCGATAAGCAATCTCCAGCTGCAAGGCCCACGTGAGATTAACCCTTTTAGTGCTGTAAGTTTCTTCCAGAACAGATGAAGCCTGGAGACATCAATTCTCTTCCAAGTCAACGCCATAAAGACACCAAAGTCAGTGAAGAAGGAAGAGCTGAAACCCTGAGGGAGGAGAAAGAGGAGATGCTTTGAGCTTAGAAGTTGAAATTCTGTTGTAAAGCTATGGTGATGGACTATGATATATCAGAGTACCCGTTGTAATTTCATGACAGTATGGGGGGGTGGAGTGTTCGAACTGTAACTGTGAGCAGAAGTATCTGTGCTGAAATAAACAAATGACAGTAGCTGTAATTTGATGAGGACTCTTGCTCTCGGGGGAGGAGGAGGGCCTCTATTCCTAGAGATGAAGATGCTCCCAGAGATAGGTGAAGAGAAGCTTTGCTTCTGAACAGTTCAACCTTAAAATGGTACCCCATTGGCTAAAGATTGAACCTTCAAAAGCAGTTGTGGGGAAAGCTGTAAGTCGAGGGAAGGGACTTTCACATGCAAGCAGAGAACCAACCTGGTTGGCTGTCTCGCCGTGATACTGAAGCCATGAGAGAACTTCTTGCGGAGATGTCTCCATAGCATGAGCAAGAGAGACTCCTCTCCCTAAGTGAACTGAAAAAGATTATTATAGAAGTGGTAAACTGATTGAAAATCTCAAGGGTTGTCTTTTTACGTTGTCAGTGGGAGAAGGGAGAAAGGTGGGGAGAGGAAAGTGTTCTGAAGGTTTAGTCTGATATTTTTCCTTTCTTGTAAGTCTGTTAACAAACTTCTTTATATTCTTTTAAGTTTTGTGCCGGCTTTGCTTTCTCCTAATTCTTATCTCACGGAAGCAAAATAAGGGCTAATAGATATTTTGACCCAAACCACTACGCCTCAGTATGTTGATATGTTGGGGATGAACAGATCGAGAGCAGCCCTGTCAAGAAGGATTGGGGGTGTTGGTGGAGGAAAGGCTGGACATGACCCAGCCATGTGCACCCACAGCCCAGAAAGCCAAATGTATCCAGGGCTGCATCCAAAGCAGTGCGGGCAGCAGGGTGAGGGAGGGGATTCTGCCCCTCTTCTCTGCTTTGTTGGGACCCAACCTGCAGTGCTGCATCCAGCTCTGGGGTACCCAACACAGAAAGGACATCAACACGTTAGCAAATCCAGAGGGAGCCACCAAGTTGAACAGAGGGATGGAGCACCTCTCCTATGAGGAAAGACTGAGGCTGTTGGGCCTGGAGAAAAGAAGGCTTCAGGATGACCTCACTGAGGCCTTCCAGTACCTGAAGGAAAGCTACAGGAAAGATGTGGCAAGACTATTTCTACAAGAGTATGTAGTGACAGGACAAGGGAAACAGTTTTAAACTAAAAAAGAGTAGGTTTAGATTAGACATCAGGAAGCAATTCTTTACTGTGAAAGTGGCGAGGCACTGCGAGAGGTTGACCAGAGAAGTTGTGGATGCCCTATCCTTGGAGGTGTTCAAAGACAGTCTGGATGAGTGATTTGAGCAAGCTGGTTTAGTGGAATGTGTCCCTGCCTGCAGCAGGAGGTTGGAACTAGATGATCTCTAAGGTCACTTCTAACCCAAACCATTCTATGGTTGTATGATTTTTTTTCCCCGGCCTATTGACACACACCCCACCAAATTCGACAGAGCCTGGCAGTTATCTAAAAGAGCTAAAACTCTTAGTTACACAGCTAAAGTTCTAGATTCTGATCTGGGCATGATAGAAAACATAAGTTTCATCAAGTCTGCAAGTGGAAGTTTCTCACCCAACAACCCCTTTCTAGACTTGACACCACCAAGGCAGTGATCCCCCGGGTCAGACCTTTGTTTCTCATGGGTGCACTTGCTTAGTACCTTATAGCTTAAAGCTACTTCTCACCAGTGTCTTTCAGAATACAAAAATGAGATCTTAGAGGCAACATTGGGATAGAAGCTGTTTTATACCCCCTTGCTGAAGATAGGGGACTAACCTAAAAGAGAAATTTGAGATTTATATGGTCAGATAGAAGTAGGTCAGATAGCAGGAGCCTGATAGACTCTATACCTCTATAAAACTATCTTGGACTCCAGTTCATATTTGCTTTCTGCTCGTTAACTGAAAAATATAAACTCATCACATAATGTCTTGTAATCTGTATATTTCAATCAAATTCTTCAAAGTATAATCTTATTTCTTTATGAGAAGAAAAAGTATTATGAAACTACAGATTTTTTTATGAAGGTCTTTTAGATTATCTGCAGAAATTAACAGAGAAGTTCACTGCAAAACATAAATATGCACATTTTGAACATCCTGATGATATAAAACTCTCAAACTCCTATGTAGTTATAAGGAAATCAACCAATTACTTATCCTCTCTCCTATCTATAAACACTGAATTTTCTTCATTAAAAGCAAGCAAACATAATTGGAATGAAGATGTGTCAGGAGTTTTAAGCTAGAAATTAAGAAAAAGTTCTTCACGCAGAGGGTTTTTGGGCACTGGAGCAGGCTCCCCAGAGAAGTGGTCACAGCACCAAGCGTGACAAGAGTTCAAGAAGCATTTGGACAATGCTCTCAGGCACGTGGTGTGATTCTTGGGGATGGTGCTGTTCAGGGCCGGGAGTCGGACTTCCATGATCCCATGGATCCCTTCCAGCTCCAGATGTTCTATGATTCTATGATGTTTAATCTGTATCAACCTTCACTTTAATTGACTATGGACATAAAATGATTACTGCTTAAATACGTTACAATTTTGCTCATACAATTTTTTTAAAAGGGGTAATTTCTTAGGATTTCAAGTTCCAAGTTTTTATTGGAATAATTAGATCCAATTTGAAAGAGTTCCCTTCTCATAATGATACTCTGAGACAGCGACAAAAAATGAAAAGCAAAATTAGATCTTGACAAGATAGAAAACTTGACAAACAACTTTTCCTACAAAATGGAATTCACTTTTTAAAATTGGTTGCCACTCTGCTGTGCATGACAGTAGAGACCAAGAGGGCATTTATAAATTACGGAAAGCAGAGTGCCAGTAGACAGTGAATTTTTATAGAAGTGCTCAATTTGAAAGACAGATGAATTCATAATTAAGGATTCTTTTCCTGGGTTTATTCTTCAAAGATAGCTGTGGGATATAACACACAGGACTAGTTTTCAGTGGAGGGGTGAAGGTGTCTAAGCATCATTTTAAGAGCAAAATTGAAGTGTTTAATGGCAAAAGACTTTAAATGTTTTATGCTCCCTTAGAAGCTTTTCCAACATTATGCATTCAAACAAATGCATGGACATTTTTCTATCAGAAAAAGTACTGAAGCGTAAAGTCTCATTCAAGAGATTTCCGAAGGTGCTTTATTTAAAGTTTAATAGTTTAGCCCAAATAGAGAAGTTATTTAAAACACTGGGAAAAAAAAAAAGCTGAGTTACATTTCAGTCTTACTACTTTGTAACAGAATGAACAGTCAAATGCCTTCATGTAGAAGAAAGATATGTTAAAAAATACATTTCTTCGTGAAAAAGTTCTTTAATGAATATCATGTTTTTATGCATATGGTAGTCCTGTAGTTTAAGCATAATGACAAATACTTGGGGCACAAAATTTTATTTCACATCTCACAATTTTAGTTATTTCAACTTATAAATTATTCATTGTGAATATTTTACTGTTTTGCTAAGATGCTGGAATTTGCGAAGAATTTTTTTTCTTTATGAAACTTCCTATCACATACTCAATACCACCTTAAATAACTATATGTTTGTTTCCATTATTTTTCAAGGTATGCACAGACCTTGCCTCAGAATCTCCAAACTGATAATGAAACTACTCTCCATCACTGTTATGTTATTGTGGTTTTTAAGTCAGGGTACACAGTGATAATGTGGAAAAAAGAATTGAAACATATAGGGGTAAAAAGCTAGAGAATTTAAATTTTCTAGATATGTAGTGAATGGAAATAAGAAATAATATATTATTGCTTGCACTGCATTCTGTGAAATGTTATTATCCTCTCAGAAAATCCTAGAAATTTCCACTGGAGCTGAGACTATGTGAGTTACTCACATAAACCAGGGTCAGACTTCCATTAAAGGGTGACTTTATTCAGTATTACTGACCTGGTGAAGAGCTGTGGAGGTGACAATTTTAAACACACGCGCACGCGCGCGCACACACACATACGCTCTCTCTCTTTTTGTTTTTCTCAGCTTTATAATATCTCACTTATGAAATGCAATGAGTCTTGACAACAAAAAATAGATGTGTAAGAGGCTCACATCAAGCAAGGAAGCAGCACTAGTTTTGCAATTTAAGGTTAAAGGACAAGGCTAGATTCTCTACAATTCAGATCCTATATCTAATGGGATTTCATTTCAATATTTCCAGGACAGAAGTTGAAAAATAGTTTTGAAGCATCTCATTTCCTACAGAAGCACAACAAAAATGAAACAAAAATACCCTGAGTACCAAAGATCATTATTTGGCTGTCTCTAACCTTGTGCCTAGACAAATTTCCTTGAAAATTGGACTGGCACAAAGAGAATTCAAACACCCAACAGAGGGTATTTGGGATAAATTTTCTGCTTTTACCAACTAATATACTCCACTACTTTATATGAGATTCTCCTATTAAATTTCAGCTGTGACCAGCCAAAAAAAGAAATATAATGTGGGGCTTGTGCAATTACCTTGATTCAACACGTTTCTATGCTTGGACATTTTTGTGGTCTCAAAGAATTCCTGTTCACTTATTGGTTTCCATCAGCAAGAATGAAATAACAATGAGGGCATTGTTGTGGGGTTTTTTTTCTTTCAGGTATCAAAAATACATTACCACAAATAAATATCTTAAAAGCACCATTCACAATTGGCTTTCAGCATGAAAGAGTACAACACACAAAACATGTTGGAACATTAGTCTGGTTTCATACAGTGCTTTTCAAATGCTGTGATAAGAGGTCTTTTCAAAACCGAAGACTGAATGATCGAAGCATATTGACTTGAAGGCAAGATCTGCCTTTTTTGTTATTCCATGTGTCATTACAAGCTTTAAACATTAGAACAAGATTTATATAAATGATGCACTCTGCAAGAACTGCCTTTATTCTAAGAAAAATATCAGAAGCCAGACAATATATCTAGGCAAGAAGCAGTCTAATTTAAAACCTGTCAGAAATAAAGAGCCCTCCTGGTGAGATACTCTGTGACAAGGTCTTAGATATGAGATCACATCCAAATCACAACTTCTGTATAGAAGTAACAGCTTCAACTCAATTGCTTTTATAGCCCCTTATTTATACCAGAATTGAATTATATCTACTAAAGAGCAAACTTTATCACTGTCAGTGGCTGAAGAAGCAAGTGCTGCTGGGTTGTACAGAGACTTAACCAAGACAGTAACCAGGGCAATTCACTTATAAAGTATTCACCTGGCAAATGCAGCAGAATACTGTAATCAAATTCAATAGGATTACACCAACAATTAGGACTAGAGAGTTAGATTCTCTGCTATGCTATACGCTGCAGATTTGTACATCTATAGAATGTCTGCGTGGGGAATTTTAAACAAGATCTGAATGGTGGCATTTTATTTTGTGGTGTAAGGCATAAGAAGTGTATCACTTGTAGAAACTGTATTCTCTTTTTTACAGCCTTCTTGGATGATGAATCTGGTCTCCTGGTTGAATGTTTTGCATCACTGAGTCCAGTTCCCTGTTAACACAGGCACCTATCACTCTCTCACTGGTGTATGTAACACCATCTGCAAAGCATCTCGTCTCTTTGCTCCAGTGCTGTGATCAGAGACAGTTTTGGAACCTCTCTGCCATTGCAAATCCAAACTTGTTCATGGCCAGTCTACATCTTACATGAAGTAAGATAATATAAAAAAGCAAAGACCTTAATGATTACTATTATATTTAACAAATATTTATTATAAATGAAATTATTTTTTGAAATGAGTACACAAATTTCCAGGTTTCGTTCATTACATAACCCCCAAAGCATTTGAGATTCATTAATGGCTTTTATGAGTCCTTCTACTCTTTCATGTTGGTATCTTATCAAGTGGGTACCAGAGCCCAGAAGCTTCCTCTCCTATTCTGTTGCAGAACAGAAATATTTTTCCTTTGTCATGGAGAAAGGCAATCATTTCAATGATACACTAGAGAACACACGCTGAATCAGCAGCAAAGATAAAGTGAGCTCTCCAGTATTCCCAGCCACTCCTATTTGACTGTAAACTCTGGAAATCACCACCAGAGTACAAATTCCTCATAAACACTAACCTATGGGGATTACTAGGGTGCTGGAAAAGGACATCTTGTTCTTTCAAGATCTCCAGAAGTCTCTCACAAAATGAATTGTACATTTAATCATAAAACCTGTCCTTCCTCAGATTTCTCATCCATCCTCAGATTTCTCATCTCATTTTCTGCTGAACTCAGAAATGTTATGCAAATTATTTGTATAGGTGGCCAGTTTGGAACAGTTGCCTGAGACCTCAGAGGGGTCCTTACACAAACAATCCCTCAAAGTATAACTTCCTGTCCTTTAAAATAGAACAAAATCCAAAACCTCTTCACTTGTAAAGACAAAACAGAAGCCTTAATGACTTTATGTGCTTATTTCTTTTTGAGGAAGATAAAAGTTCTATATATTAAATGAAAGTGATTGAGATTCATGTCAACTTAATTCATACGCTTGGGCTGGTATGCATTCAAAGCCACTGACCTGTTTTAGGAGTTGAATTGGCCTGTAAATACACTTTTTTCTTTATTTTTATTTCCATCAGAAGGAGCTGATATGGTAATCTAAGACTTAGCCATTTAGCTTTTAAATGCCTCAGCTCTAAGATGTGGCTCATGGTTAAGATGCTGTCACTCAGTGGAAGCGCCTACAATGAAAGAATTCACTTATCCATTTACCTTCTTACCAGGTGCCCCTCTAAGGCTAAAAGTAACATTGCCTCAGTTGTTGCACATTTGAAGCCAGACTATCAAAAGGCTTGAATATCAGAGAATTGAAGGCTTGTGAAAACAAACACTAAATCCAGTATTAAACTAGATTGATTTCTTTCTTCAGTTGATGCTGTGCATACTCAGGTGGGTCTGCAGACTTCTCAGTTCTACTGCCCCAGGCAAGGTCTGAGGATTTTAGTTCAGATGTTTCTCCCAAGTTTCATCAATATTCAAGTGACAAAAATCCATCTTAATCTTGGGCCCGAAATTCAAGTATCTGGAGACCACAGAATTCTGTGCTAAATTTTGCAGCAATCCCACATTGTCATCACTGTCAATGTCAGACAATGCGGAAAACAAGACCCTACTGTCTTCAATATTGTGATTCCATCCTCAAACTTGATAGCATTGGTACTGTCATTTAGTAATTTTAAGACATAGAATAAGCCATAAACCAGGATCATGGCACTGAAAAGTGGAGTCAAGGGAGACCACAGATCTTAACTAAGATCTCCGTCTTTCCTGTTCTAGACAAGAATGTCCCTGTATTTTCCCCACATCAATTACTGAATTTATTCCAGCAGAGCAAAGGAAAACAGACTAGTTTAACCCCACTGTAATCAGAGACCTTCTTTTTACTTTCTTTTTACCAAATTTCTAAGTCAATCCAGATCTCAGCATCCAAATCCAAGAAATTCCATAGATGTTGAGAAGGATCAAGCAACATGCCTAGCCATGTAATAGTCCCAGTGCACTTTGAATTAATTATAAACCCAGCAGGAACTCGTAAAGGATTGCACAGAACAGCAACAACAATTATTCTTAACTGTAGGCCCAGCTGGCTCCCAATCTTAAACCAGCATGAGTTTTGCTAATAACCATGGCAATATCAGAAAAATAAACACCTTTGCTTAACACAATCATTATTTACTTGCATCCACCCCACTGATGTAATTTAACTTGGACTCTTCATTCTATCTGCTTCCCCTCATGTCTCCCAACCAGGGTATCCAGGACATATGACAATAAAGTATATGCTGAATAACTGCATTGTTCCCACACTGCAGAAGATCCACCAGCTAGAGCTGGGAGCACTGAATTGAAAAGAAACACAGGAAAGTCTGTACAGGTCTCTCTTATTTAATTAGTTTACCTCACAGACTTGTGTACAATGTGAGGAATATCATCAGTGATAGTCCCATCAGCACCGGGGACTATGATTTGTGTCAGGAAAGATGATCTCATACAAGGTATCTAGAATTTAATTTTTATTAAATTAATAAAAAACACAGTTTGCCACTCATAACAGTAAAGTTTTCAAGGAATGGGAGAAAAAAAGAATACCAAAATCTGAGTGCAACTGAGTCAGATATGAAATTTTCATTTCTCCAGACTGTTAATTCAAGAGAGGGTGTAGACTGGCAATTGCAAGAAATTAAATGGAAAGTAAGTTGTGACATTCTGTCAAATTTCACCTGCAAGTGCAGCACACTGATAAAAATAAACTCAGTTCAACCCTTCTGTTTCCACAAAGCAGAAAAATAGAAGATTGAGGTTATTTTCTCAGTGTAATAAAAATGAATCTGTTTAATAGATTCAAACTGAAAAACGTTTTGCAATTCTAACTAGTGTATTAATCTCACTTCCTATATTCAGGAATGTAGAGTAACATTTTCAAAAGTGTCCAAGACTTTTTATTGGCCAGGCTTTAAATCCTCTTTAAAAGTTTGGTTTTCGATCAAATGAAATGTGCAGAACAGCCGTTCCCAACCATCACTGGTCCTTAAGTAACAATTCTGTGAATGCAGCATTTTTGTAGCAGCCCTGCACTGTGTCCATCCAACTGTGTTCAATTTTAAGCTCTCAGTTGCCTCTAAATGCAAGCAATATCCGAGGATCATACACAGCATTTCCCCTCAATGTACAAACTGGATCTGAAACAACTTCAAGAGAAATAAATGAAGTTAGATATGTCAGTTTTACTAAAGGTATCTTAGACTATTAGAGCTTTGCTTTGTAGTATGTGTATTCATTGTTCAAACCCAGTCTTCCAAGGTGATACATGAAGATGGATTCTAATTCTTCCATGAAACTGCACCAATTTCTGTGAAGCTTTTTTTTTTTTGTTATATGAGTAACACAGACTTACAGCTCTTTGCACCTCGTTCTTTCTGAAGCAAAAACAGATAGGAAAGTACAATTTGTCTCTATATTTGTCTTTTATTGGTTCTAATATAACAACATTACTCTTAAGATTCATTGTACTACCTTTGTTTACATGCAAAAAAATATGTAATATAATGGAATTCTTTAAGATAAACACCAACATGCTTCTCTTCATACACTTCTTTAACTCACTCTTGATACTCCTTTGTGTTTTTTTCTTTAAAGTTTTGCAATGACATATTTCAATTTTTTTGTATAATTATTTGGCAGAATGCCATTGTAGTGACTTCTGCAATCTGTTCAAGATCTTTGGAAAGTATTATTAGTTCTGAAAAACAGGACTTTTTGTGACCCAGAGGAATGATATCTCTTGCTTGCTTAAAAGTAAAAAGATTTTTTTTGAGGAAAAAATTCTTTTATGTTGTTTCCCACTCAAAGGGGAAGCAGGACAAAGAGAAATGAAGTTTTTGAAGTTTCTGGCAGAAGGTATACAATTTGCAGCCATTCCTGGTGAGATGCTAGTACACAAATCAATTCTTCTCAGATAATTTTTTACTCTCCTTTCTCTGCCTGAGATTTCCTGGTGCAATCTTTCTGCTTTAAGTATAATGCTTTACTGGACAGAATATGGGTAGATGTCATTGCATGTATCTCACATGTATGCTCATATGCTTAGTAGAGGAAGAGGAATTGAGATGAGGGAGTGGATTAGTGCCTACTGCACCAGCTTTAAATTTCCAGTGTAGGCAACACCTTACCTGGCTTCAGCAATCACACCGTAGTGTGTAGGAGCTTTTGCACAGCAGTAAGATCCAGGCTGCTCTAAACTCTTGCAAGCTCTGAGAAGGTTTTGGGAAAACTAGGACTGAGACTGAGAAAACAAAACAATGAGCAACACCTGAGCTTTATGAGCAAGCAGCAAACCCCTGAATGCAGAAGACAAGTTATTAGAAGTAGACTATCCAGCTAAAATGCCTAGAAGGACTTTGGTTTTGTGTGTAAGAATAAAATCTATTTTCATGTACTTTTAAAAAAAAAAAAAAAATAAAATAAATAAATAAAAAACCCAAACAATGGATTAAAGTGGCTTATATCCAAAACCAGAGAGATCTGTCTTTCCTTTACAACACAATATCAGTGGTGCAGCTGACCCATATTCTTAAAGGATTATTAGATCAAATTTCAGATTTAAGTGACCTAAATCTCCATGGATGATGCAGACAGTCAGAACTGCACCACTGAACAAGGAACATATCCTGATGATGCTAAATTGATGTGAAATTAGTCTGGCAAATATTCACTGCTATTCCATTTCTTTCAGATAGTCCATTAAATGGCTTGTAAATAGCAACCCACCTATCTTCAGGAGGAAAATTGAGAATTCAAAAGTACATTAAAATACTCTAAAACAGAATTAAGATTGCCCATAAAATCTTGACAGTCTTCCCTGTGTATGGTGATAAGACCTCTTGATCCTCAGGACATCTGTCTCATTCATTCCTAAAAGGAGACTACTAATTGAGAGAGCAGATATACCATGTCTTGTTTTGCCATAACTGCAATTTTTTTCTAATAATTTTTAATTCGATAACTGTAAGGACTTAAAAAATCACAGTTGCCTGTCTCAAACACTGTTAAAACCACAGAAGAACTTTTCAGAATTGAGCAGCCGGGTGGCACTGGCTCCAGACAAGGGTTCTCTCTGAGGCAAATTGGGTGGAACAGCAACTGTTCATACTCATATCACTGGTATCACCCCAAGATATGGAACTGATGGCATCTGTGACCACCAAAGCCCCCCTCCCCACTGTCTCGGTTTTGAAAGACAGGTGTCTGCTAAGGAAGGCAGAGGCCCCCCTTGAAGTGGCAGATATAACCCCTTTTCCCTCCAAGTTATTATATTTTGAAATCAAGAGCCTTTAGGCGAAGATGTGGGAAATAGGAATAACAGTTCTTTACTATATATATATATGTATATAACCAGTCAAACAAAACAACAACAACTATGGCAGTAACAGCAAACACAAACCCAGTGCCAGCCTTCTCGGCTGTCAGGCCCTTTCCCCTCGGGTGCAGTTCCGCTCGCAGCCGGCAGGGGCGCTGGCGGCTCCCGGTGAGCAGGGCAGGTGCGATGGTTCCCCCGCGGCTGCAGGGGGCGCTCCGGAGCGAGCTCGGGGAGCACGCGGCACCGGTGCCCTGGGATCCCGGGAAGGGATGGAACAAAGGAGCTTCACAAACCCCTGGGCAGCTGATCCCGGGCTCTCAGGAACAGCAGGCTGAAACGGCAGGCTGGAACGGCAGGGACGGACGCAAATCCCGGGTGGCAGACGAGATGTATCCAGATGGGAGAACCCCACGGAGGCCCAGGCAGGCAGGGCGAGCAGGGCTACAGCGTAGCGAAAGCTCGAAGCAGCAGCGGGGCAGGGCAGCCACAGCTCGGTCTCCAGCAGGGCAGGGAAAGCGGCTTTTGGGGTCCCGGCGTTGTTTCCAGCAGGAAGAAAGAACGGCCAAAAAGAAAGAAGCAGCAGCTCCTTTCTCTGCAGCTTCTCTCTCCGGACGCTCAGAGCGAACTGACCCCACACCCAGGTGTAGACAAAAGAGTAGCCAGGCCCGCCCCACTCCCCTTTTTGTCTTTCTTAAGTACAGCTATTTGTCCCCTAGCAACATGCATATGGGAGAAAATTCCTTTAACAGGAAAAAAAACTAAGACTAAACTAAAACCCTAACACCCACACAAACTCACTCCTGCCCCAAATATGCCTCCATGGATTGCTGGAACCTGGACTATAAATTAAGCCACCAGATGGGAACAGGAGATAAAATAAAGGTGGTACTATTGTCCAAACATGTTGTGGTTTAACCCCAGCCAGCAGCCAAGCACCATGCAGCAGTTTGTGGGGAACTGCTTCCTGTGGGATGGACTCACACTGGAGAAGTTCATGGAGAACTATCTCCCGTGGAAGGGACCCCCCACTATAGCAGGGCAAGGACTCTTCCCCCTGAGTGTGATGAACTGACCATAAGCCCCATTCTCTGTGTCCCTGCGCTGCTGCTGGGGAGCAGGTAAAGTTGAGAAGGAAGGAGGGGTGAGGGAAAGGAGGGGTTTTTAAGATCTTAGTTTACGTATCATCCTGCTCTGATTTTGCAAGTAATAAACTGAATAAATGTCTGTAATTCCAGCCTGTTTTACCTGTGCTGGTATTTGGTGAGTAATCTCTCCCAGTCCTTATCTCAACTCATGAACTCTGTTACATTTTCTCTCCCCTTTCAGCTGCGGAGGGCAGTGAGAGAGTGGCTTTGCTGGATGCCAGGCACTCAGCCAGGGCCAACCCACTGCATGACTTTGGCATATGGTCTTGTTTGCACCTAAATTCAGGTAGAGCCATCTCTCAATAATCAGATCATAACACTAACCTTAAAACTCTTCTCTGAAGGGGATGATTAAATTCTTCTAGTCATCCCATGGTACTCTTCCCTCTAACTGGTGTCTGACAACTGATACTTTATTTCCTTAAACTTTCCCTGTCTGACAATGACCGAGCTAAATCTGCATTTTACAAATAGAGAAGCCAATGAGATATCCCAACCAAATCTCACCAATTCTGTACACTTGGTTTGAGGTCCTAAATACTTGACTCCTCTCCTAGGGGTTTCACTGACCACTTCCCCACACAGTGTGCAGGTCTCAGAGGGTGACAAGCGTCTGCTAACTACAATTCAAGGCCTTCAGTCAGGCCCCAGGAAAAAAAGTGTGAGAAATTTGGAGATCAAAATAAGACTTGCCTACTGTCAAAAGGAGCTCCGTGAACCAGGCAGAATCAGCAGTCACTTCTTCAAGGTGAATACATATCATTTGGAAGAAGGCTTGGCTTGCAATGCCATCCTATTCCATACTTTGCTTATAACTGAGCTGGGGAAGCCACAAACTGCAGTGTCCTTCACAGACACTACAAACCTGAATCACGATAAAATTGGTCACAACCCAACACTGCACACCGAGCAATCTTAATCCTAACCTATTCTGATTCATAACTGTCTAGAACTATAGTTTCCAAATTTAAGAGTTCAAGCGTGAATGAACAAAAAAAAAAAGAAAATGAACAGACAAATCTCACTGTGTGATACCACAATGCAGCCTTTTGGCACTGTTTTGGAGAGGCATAGGGCTTTCACAAAGTCCTGCATTAAAACACTGCTTGTTTCCAATCAGCCTAGTATATCATTCAGTATCTCTCAATGTACAGCAACCGCTTTTCTAAAATATATGTAGAGATGCTGTATATAAGTTTTTAATTTATATAGAATTGCCCAGTTGAGGAAATGTGAGCATTTTTAGTTGCTCTGAGCAGGCTTGGATTTAAGACTTTAAGGATTCATAGTCTAAAGAAACATGTCTCCCAAACTTTTATGGTCATTTCCGAGATCTATTTTGAGACAAGTCACAGAGAGAATCACTTGAAACTGTCTCACCACAGCCTCAAGTTACTCTCCTGGAATATCCCTCAAGTATTTTCTCCAAAGCTGGCCTCTAAGCCTCTGACCATTAGAATGCCTTTGAAGCGCCATTGCAGGAACTGTGGAGTCTCTTGCTGGTGTTACGCAGAAATCCATTAATTTGAAGAGCAGACCTTGAAAGCAACTCTGTAAAACTCCAGACAGCTGCTTTATTTTCTCCCAGTGCAGCTTTATCAGCCTTGTTTGTTGCTTATAGATTTTGCATGTTCTGTCCTGGTTTTAGGACTAGATGAAAGACCTTGGGACGATTAATGATTTCAGATGGTCCACAGAGATGCAGGCGTACTTTCTTTCACACAGTAGAGCAGTTGTCATTATAAACACTTCCCAGATCCCCTGCACAACACTGGATGACAGCTAAGTTGCACCCACACAGCCTTCTGCCTAAAGATGACAACACACAGTAGAGATGGTTAAATTTCTTTTCAGAATGTTCTTCATCAAGCTTTTAAGGTAAGATCTCCTGAAAGCAGTGGTAGAAAGCTACTATATAGGCATGCAAAAGAGCAGATATTTTGTCCAGAAGTCAAATTAATATGAGTCACTGAGCCAAGAGTAACTCTGTACCAATAAATGGAATTCATTTTCTTTATGTATTGGTACATGGTGCTGGTTCGGTACCATGCAGGATCATATATATCATATAGTTTATGGATGGCTACTGCAAAACAGTATTTCTGTCCTGTTCATCATGGCATCCATTGATAAAAAACATGTCCCACACCAGACTGACAATTATCTGAAGAAGTGGCAATAAAAAATGAATTGGTAAAATGTTATTTCTAATTCTTTTTGGGGAATCAAATCTGTCTCAAATCATGTTAATGTAAATTACTGTGGCAAATGTGACATCTCTGTCTGAGAGCATGTTAATGTAATTTACTATATTAAATATCACATCTCCGTCTGCTAAAGCAATCTGTTAAAATTCACTAAGATTATTATCTTCAAGAGGAAGAGGTTTTTAATTTTTCAGGTTGCTGTTTTTAAGTTCTTTCTGATGGAAATATCATCTACCATGTGATGCTGACTGACAGCATTTGATTAAATTAAAAATGGAGTATGTAAATTCCTTGCTCTTACCAGCTCAGTGTAAAACAGCATCTGGTGGAAAACTAAGGCCAGAATTTCAATAGCCCAAAACATTTAATTTCAGACAAGATTTCTTCAGAAGTGGTAGATAGACAACAGTACTACGAGAGTAACATGATAAATTTTATATTTGCCTAATTGCATCAACTTTTGACAAGTCTTTGCTTGCTATCAGAGACCAGAGAAACTCCAAAGCAAAATATTCTACCTCAATAAGCTATGCAAAAATAAAGTAAATTAATGAAACAATGTAATGGATATGACTATTTCATTATTAGGGTTATGCAGTGTTTAAAACATAAGAATAAATCTTGCAGGCACTACTGCTGTGGAAATCAGTAAAAAAAAGTCTGAAATATGTCGAGGAATCACATATCTTTCCTAAGAGCTACCCAGTCTGTGCTGATTATGCCTAATCTATAATAATATGGAAAGAATGATGTTTTTACTACTAACTGAAAAGATTTCAAAGCCGAATCTAGGAGGACATCATGTAACTACACAAAATATTATGAGAGTCTATTAGAGAATTGAATACTCTATTAGAGTATTCTAGAGACAAGAGAATACTTACTTAAACACTGAAATTTTTGTTGAAAACAAATTTCACTTCAGGTTTCTTTATTTTAGCAACTAACAGGTATCGCAGAAAACATCCAACGGTATGAATTAGAATAGCCCTTTTTGGAGAAAAATAGATAGGATGCAATAGCATTTCAATAGCTTTGATTAAAGTCCATTGCACTGATCAAAATAGCCAAGTATCCCACTTTTAGATGCTTTTCCACTGTTTGGCTCTGGATTTGGCCAGAATGGATAGGGAGCACAGAGGGGCTTGAAGACTGAAGTCAGAGACCACAGAGCTTTGCAGCTCTGGGGGTGAACAATAAAAATTCCAGGATCAGCAGGAAAAGAAACTAAGAGGTACCTACTAGAGGAATGGAAGGGTTGCTCAGATTCCCACTCCTCTTTCCCCTCAGAAGATGGCTTCCTTCCTGGTGGTGACAAAGCACTTCACAAAGTCAGCTTTCGAAGTGAGGCATCCAAAATACTTATACTCTAACTGTATCCGGCTGCTGGGCAGCTTCTTCACTTTGGGGTATTGACACCTGCTGGCCGACATAAAAATAGCAAACTGTTTTCTCAGGAACACAGTCCTAGTGCTGGGTGCATATGGTTTCATGTTCTCTCTCTGCCATATGTTAGAAACTTTCTGATTCAAACTGGGTGCAAGTAAAAATCATAATTTTAAAACTATCTTTAAAAAATATCTGGCTTGGATTTTGTTTTACTACAAATGCCAAGACACCCTGAACAATGGAAACATTACCAAGTCTCTCCAAATTCTCCAGTATGATATAAATAACAAAATTATTCCTTAGTTTCCAATTTTCACAGATTCCAATAAATACAGAGAACCATGTACTCCAGATTTTGCTGGAAGATAATCTAAAATGAAAGAAAAGAAAAAGGTCCATATATTGAGTTTTTAATTTCTGCTTTTCCTATGCTTATGAAAACCTTCACCTCTTCAATTGTTTTATATTTATTTAGCTTTAGAATCTAAATGAAAGACAGCATCCTTTTAAACATTTACACAAGTTAAATATTTCCAGTGAAAGACTGGAGAGATTCATGAGGAAAAAACTACCAAGGGTCAGTAATTGCACAGGAATTACATTTGGCTAGATCTAAAAAAGTTTAGCATCTGAAGTATCATCAGGGGAAATATTGATGTTATTTCTGCTTTCACTCTTCATACAAGTTTTCCTGGGAATCCTCTTCTGGTTAATCTCAGTGGTAGGATATTGCCATTTTGGCAATAAATTGCCTTTTGGCATGGTCCCATATGAACATTCTTAACTACTGAAAAATGTCTATTAAAGAATACATGATAAATGCTATGACCAGTGTTCTACATCTTGCAAGTTTGGGTTTAAGGACAGATTGATTTGTATTCCACTATAATCCCACTGAAATCTGAAGCTCATGAGAATTTTCTCCTTAACTCTACATCAAATAATCTACCAGTAAGTGTTATTCCTAATTTAAAAATAAAGCTTTACACTAGATATCCTACTATTGGTTAGTCACTCACTTCTGTTTTACAGACTGAATGTTAAATACTCAGAACAGTAACGCAAACACATCAAGGAACATTCTGTTCTCATCTTTAATGTACGTTAAATCCCTGTACAAACATCTTCATTTAAGAGATAGAAGAGTAAAATGGTTTTAATTAACTGTACAATAATCCTTAGAGCATTGACACTGACTTCATGATTTTCCTCAATTTTCTTCAACATTTCTAAATGTTTCTTTTTAACAAAAATAAAAAAAAAAAGGAAATCTAAGAAGTTTTACCTTTGTTTCTCGTGATTTTTATTTTGGATAAACTATTGCATTTAGAAAGTATAAAAATTAATTAGCCATGTTCCTGAGGAAGACTGTAAGATGGTTGTCATCATATTTTCACTGCAGGCAAGATGGAACTAGTCATTTTCACCATTTCAGCTCACTTTATCTCATCCAAACATTCTGAGCTACTGCAAACTGAAATGTCACGATGCATGACTGAAGGGACATTGCAGTGCAGTACATTTTTAATGCCAGCTTTTTTACATTTCAATTTATACAGAATTTTCTCCACCTTCTCTAGCATTAGCAGACCAGTTTCATACTCCCTTTCATGTAAAGAAAGAGGAGGGATTATAGCCATTGCTAGACAATGAGAGGCAGGAATTGAAACATTAATCAGAATGAGGTAAAAGAGGAGATGAAAGACAAAGAAAATTCCTTTGTAACCTTCATAAGTGATAATAAAATGTTTAAATAATCAAACAATGTAAATCCCAACTGTGAACAAATAGAAGTGTCATGTTTCTCATGGTTAAAAACTCATAGTCTGAAACAGGACAGGAAAAGTAAAAATCAATAGTACCTATGGAATATTAATAAGGTGAGGGAGAGAAGAATCCTAAGAAGGAAAGAGCAGAGTGGTCAGGAGTGGTGCACTGGCTATCAGTAACCTGAACAATCAAAAACACTGTATTTTGGCAGACTTTTGTAGATGGAAGAAACATCCTTTCAGTATTCCACAGGGATTGAATAAGTTTCTTCATCATCATCTAGAAGATCTGCCCATGAAATGCTCCTAAAAATAAAGGAATAATGAAATGCTCCTAAAAATAAAGGAATAAATAAAGCCCAGAAATGAACCGATTCCTTGCAATACAAAACACTGTTTAGTAGCTTAGCAAAAATACAAACATGAAGGTGTGGTTGACTTTGTAAAATAAGCACAAAAATGGTATGTGATAAAAATGACTGCAAACCACTCTGACTGGAAAGATAAGTTGTAACATATGAATGATTCTGATGTTCATGATGCTCTTCTCACTTGTCTTACTTTAATTTGCAAATCTTTTATTTACATGGTTCAGAATATAGCTCTGTTTCACCCTCATCAATGGTGTCAGCTTCCAGGTCTTGCTGAAACCAACCAGAATTGTCAGAATGGAGCTAAGGGGAAGTAAATGCATAATCATGACATCTGGGGAGTTAGCTGAATTTTCAGTCTGGTGTTAGAAACTCTCTGAACAGCCAAATGCTCTTGGTTATCTTTCCCTGCTTCTTAGCTGTACTGTTCTTGCAAAAAAATGGAAAGGAATGTCATTTGGTTGTATGTCATAGCTGGAACAATCCCAGATGACACTTGAATATTCATTGTTTAGAAGAAGAGAGTTCTGGTAACACTGTTGCTTTGCTAATATTTTTATCATCCCTGTTACCCCTACTGAGACAAAGAAACAAGGAGTGAGCAGAAATGAGTTTAATACACTTACCTAATTCAAACTCAACATACCACTTGAAACATGGTAGTTTTCCACCTCAGTTTGCAGCATGTATTTCCACAACACTCTTTCACAGTTGGAAAATAGTATTCCTTACATTATTCTTCATATTCCTAAGGATGAAAGAAAGCAGTCACATTGTTTGTAACTAAAAAATCCTCAACAAATTAAGTACTGAGTGAAAGTTTGCTGGTATGGAAGCAACTACGTGAAAAATGAAAACTACTAACATCATACCTTAGGAAAATTCTGAATACTTCAAGTTTTGCTAATATTTATGGTCCACACCTTTGATTTCCTATCTGCTGACAGATGTGCTCCCTCTTTCTGATGCAGGCTTGTTTGGGGTTGTCTTGGTTTGAAAGACAGGTGTCAGCCAAGGAAGGCAGGAGTCTCCCTTGGAATGGAAGAAAAAAAAAATTGCAACCCCCTTTCCTCCGAATTATTATAATTTTGAAATTAAGGGGTTTTCAGGCAAAGACATCAGGAATAACAGTTCTTTACTATTATATATGTGTATAACCAGTCAAACAAACAAAAACTACGGCAGTAACAGCAAACAATCACAAACCCAGTGCCAGCCTTCTCGGCTGTCGGGCCCTTTCCCCTCGGGTGCAGTTCCGCTCGCAGCCGGCAGGGGCGCTGGCGGCTCCCGGTGAGCAGGGCAGGTGCGATGGTTCCCCCGCGGCTGCAGGGGGCGCTCCGGAGCGAGCTCGGGGAGCACGCGGCACCGGTGCCCTGGGATCCCGGGAAGGGATGGGACAAAGGCTTCACAAACCCCTGGGCAGCTGATCCCGGTGTCCGGCCGGACCCTGGGGAACAGCAGGCTGGACTGGCAGGCTGGAATGGCAGGGACAAGCACAAATCCTGGGTGGCAGACGAGATGTATCAAAATTCTGGATCTGCGGTGGAAAGCCCTGGGAGGTCTCCGTGGGCAGGGTGTGCAGGGCTACAGAGTAGCGAAGGCTCAAAGCAACGGTGGGGTCTCTCTGATAGAAGGAAGGCAGCTGAAGAAGCAGTCTCTCTCTCTGTCCGAACACTGGGAACTGACTGCCCACAAACCCAAGTGAAAAAGAGTAGTCAGATGCACCCAACCCCTGTGATCTTTTGTTTTTCTTAAGCACCCAGTAATTTGTCCCCCTGGCAACATGTATGGGGAAAATTTCTTCAAGAGAAAAAGAAAGCAGGAAGATAACTAAAACCCCAACAGGGGTTCACAAACTAGGTATCCCAACCCTATAGAAATGTTAAGTTTCAACTGTTCCCATTAATTACATGGATGTAAGAGAAAAACGTGCTGCCAACATGATATCCTAGCCCAGAACTTTCTTCTAGAGAGCAGAACACCTGAGTTTTCCAGGTATCAGAGGCTTGTCACCAGACAAGTAAGGCTAGGGTACTCCCACTGCCCCCAAAAGAATGATGCAGTTACCAAACTCTGTTATCACAAGTATGTGGGGACTTTGATCAGTAGCTGCTTGGTTTAAAATGCAAAAAATGTCCTTAGGAGCAAAGACTGTGGAACGGCTGCAGCCCTTTCCCCATTATGCACCCTAACATTAATGCAAAGTCATGCTCCCTCATGCATGTCTTCTTATACTGCCCCTTGCATCTTGTGTTCCCAACTGCATAATGGTTCAGACTTACCAAAAGATGGGGACACCACCGCTCTGCCTACCCTGTCTGTACTGGTGCTCTTCTGTAACACAGTAGATGTGCCTAGAACACACAGTACCAAGGAGTGCACAGATGTTAAACTGACTGCTTTGCTGGGTTCCAGCCAATCTCTTACATGCCAAGAGTAATATCACTTTGGTTTGCACTAAGGAGCCAGGGGTGATCCAGACAGTCCTGCCCAAATACATTTCCTCAAACTCAGGTAAGGCAGAATTTCAGCAAGCTCCAACTGCGTGACACAAGCTGTTGGCCTATTTAGGCACCTGGCCTTGGCATGTGCTTGTGAGTCTCAGCATGTGCATCACAGTACTTAAATCTCTTTTTGTATCCAGAAATTCTGAAACATTAACCAATATCTACTTAGCTGTATCAGCAAGCTGATTTAAAAATATTAACTGTTTTGTCCCATAATAGACTCTGAAATATCTTGTTTCAGTGGTTCAGAATTTTACAACTTGGTTTTCCTTACCCTTGGATTATAATTTTCATATCTTCTCTAATGTTAATAATTTGAAGAGGTATAAGACTGCCAGAAAGGAGAAAAGAAATAATGTATTTACAAATGCAATCATAGGACAGGTTATAAAACAAGAAGGATCCTTTGTTTAATTTGTATTTTGTGTTTGATTGCTTATCTCTCTGCATGTGGGCTTTGCGTTTTACCTTCCTGAATTTCCAGGAGAATTTTGTTAATATACACACTGACCTTTTGCAAGCAATGTAGGGAGAAAGAGAGAAACATTTAATCAGTTCAATATAAATTTCAATCACTTCAAAGGTTTCATACGAGCCACAAAATATATATTAAAATGAAGGTTGCTAGTCTGTATTGGTGATGTGAGGTGCGATACAACAGCTATGTATAAGCCCAATTTCTAGAATGTGGGGTTATAAGCACTATTTCTCTTTTCCCTGATAAAGAGTACCACTTTAATGAAAAAGAAGCTTTTTCTACTAATTTGGAGTTTTTGCTTTTTGAAACATTTTGCATGTAGTAAGGGAGTGAAGAGGAAGCTGAAGTTTACTTCTGAGGTTTCGGAGGGTTAAGACAACTAATCTATTTTTCAAAACTGTATTAAGAGATTCCTGATGGCCTTTGCCTTGTGGCTCTTGGCTTTGAGAGGTTCATAGGAGGCAAAGTTCAGTATTCACAACGTGGCTGCATGTACCCCCAGCTATGAGCCACCTAAAAATTGCACAAAATATGTGTGTGAAGATTTGGGATCATTTCTTCTATTACAAGGAAGTTTTACTTAGAATGGAACTTTACCTTTTTTGTGTTCTGACCTCACACAAAACCTTATACTTCTGGTTATGACATTTTAGTGTTTTTGAACTCTGGTTAAATTAAGTAGTTTAACCAGTAAACTTGATCTTTCTTTGCAAATAAAATAGGGAAGAATTATGATTATGTAAGTGTCTTGGATAAGTATTTCATACTTTTACACAGCTGGATCTAAATTTATTCCTCCCTCTGAACTCCCTGGATAAACAACATTTGGCTTCCTAGCAACCACATTTGTCCTCAGTCAGCCAGAAAAATTATTGCAACTCAGTTTTAAAATAGTTTGATTTGAAATTATGAAAAATACCTGTGTTGCAGATGTACAATTTCTTATGCTGCAAAATTCTTGCACTATGCAGTAGAAACAGGCAGGAAGAGATGCTTTAGGTACCCTACTCTGTTAATTTCTCTCCTGGTCCTTACCTTCAGTGAGGGGAAGTTGCAAGCATACCCAGAAAAAAAAAGAAAGTAACATCCCTTGCCCTTTTTGCATAACAGAAACTTTAGGAGGGATACAGAGATGTGACAGCGAAATGAGCTCAGCAGAGGCCAGCCAGATGGACAGTGGGCTGAAGTTCATGGCATGCAGAGTGAAGCTGAGAGCCAGGTTTATTCAGTTTTCCAGAGAAGGCGAATGGTGACCTAGCTGGAGATGCTACCTAACAAGGCAGTGGGGGGATGGAGTCAGAAATTGGTGGCACACAACAATAAGGTGATGGGTGATATTAGGAAAGAGATCACAATGTAGGTGATCAGCCACAAGAACAGCTTACCCAGCTGATTAATATTCCTCCCTGAAGGTACTAAAAACTTGACTGGACAAGGTCATGAGCAAATGCCTTAGGCCATCCCTGATTTGAGCAGGGATTGGATGAAATAACCTAAAGAAGCCCCTTCATTATCCTATAATTCCAGCTTTTGAACGTGCTACTCCTTCTGAAGCAGCTATGTTTCAACTACATGGATGTGCTAGATGATGCCTACTGTACAGAGCAGGTCCTTCACCCTGAACATTAGAGTCAGTTTGGGGTTCTGCAAGTGACTTCAGCAGAAGCAGACTCTAGATTCTGTTCCAAATATTTGCATTTATTCATTGATGCAAGTTTACAACTTCTGATGCTCATAAAGAAATTCTTGAAGTTGTTTACTAATGGTTCTACTTGATTTAAGACATATGCAAGAGCAAAGTAATCCAAATTCAAGTGACTTCAAACTGCCATTAATCTCTCTCCATGATGAAATAGTTTGTTTCACCCCAAAACTCATTTAATAGCTTTGCTTTTCTGTCCTGCATTTGCCTCCATCCCTACACTTCATTTTTTCCATGGTTTTTCTCTGACACTTCAAAGAAGGAAAATAGAGCAGGCAGTATAAATCAGATTAAGTTTTGCCTTGGTGCGTGCATTTTTTTTAAAAAAGGACTAGTACAGAATTTCATAGTTTCCATGGCTGCTACTATCCTACTGAGTTCAATACCCCAAGTGAACTCTTACAGAAACTCCGAGAAATAGTCAAACACAGGAGCCTGTGTACTTCTAAGTCTGGGTTTATAACATTTGATACTGCAATACTTGGGTTATGTGTTGCCATAGTCTTAGGCAGATATGCCGCAAACCTCAATCAGATTTAAATTACTATTGGCAAGATGCACAGAATTTAGAATCTCAAGTTTTTATATCATTCTTTTACATCTTTTTGAAGTCCTTCACTCCACTGAGCTATAAAAAAGAGCAGATAATAATTTAGATTGTAATGACCCAAAAAGAGCTGAATTTCTCCCTACAAATATACACCATGGCAGAGAAGGAGAAGAAAAATATATGCATCATGACCAGCACAGAAGCATTCCCCAGGCACATTGTCTGACGATCAGAAACAGTATCAGTTTAGAGGGAGTCAGCTGTTGTTGCAGCACCTGTAAGTCAATGAAAATATGACCAATTGCTTTAGGAAGAGGAAAAAGTACTGTAGTTACACTGGTGGCATTGCACTCCTGTGTAAGGAGCATCCAATTTGTTTCAATAAATTTCCAAAGCAGTGGGTACATAGAGGTCATCCCTCTCCAGGGCAGGCTGCCACTCTGAGAGACTGAAGAAAATCTGTATTCTCCCTGTTTCTCAGTGTAAAATATGAACATATTAAGTCTGCTAGAATTTATAAAATCAAGCAATATTTCCTGCACATATTTGGACAGTGTAATTCAAAGTTGGCTTTTGTTTAAGCCTAGTATTATTTTCTATCTGAAGATGTTAGTAAATAAGGCATTTCTGCATGTGTTAATGACATTTTTAAGTGGCAGCTAATTTGTCTCTGGTTCATTGAATCATATTTGCTTGAAATTTACATTTCATAATTTCACATTAGTTCCCTAAAAATGATACTTTAAGAATATCTTTGTAAACATCTTCTCACTACTGCTAAACATCATAATTTCTAGGCATTTATATGCAAACATCACAGGTGTAACCATGAGTAGAGTTGTGACTAGGCAATTAGTGTACTGCGGTCAAGGACAAAGATGTAGTGGAAACAAGATGGGATGGAACTTTTTGACACCAGGTGAACCAGTGTGCCTTATGGGTGCACATCCAGAGGAACATCTAAGGTAGAAGACTGTGGTTGTCTATGCATCCATGTTTCCTGCAGCAAAACCTGCTAAATCTACTGCTTGCAGTAACTTACCTAGCCTAATTCCACCACAGACATTCTGGATATTTCTACACTGCTGTGGACAGATCCCAGCTTACTAGGTTTTCTGCAGCTGGACCACATGCTTCTGGGGTAGTGTCATGGTTTAGGATAGTTTGGGTTTTTAGTTAAAGAGGGCTCCATCAGCCACAGAAGTGATTCTTTGCAAAGAGGTGCTTACAGCTTCCTCTAGACACAATAGAACCAATCAACTGGCTAGTTTGAATTTGGCCACTTTTTTAAGCCACTTAAGAAGCTTGACACACTTCTGTGATCCACATTTAAGAACGAACAAACCCTGGGAATGCTCTCTTGCTTCCAGCTTTTGGACAGGTAACTGGGGGGGCCTGCAGGCGGCCCAGTGGGGCTGGGCTGGGCCCTGCTCGGCGCGGCCCGGCTGGGTCGGCCCCAGCGCAGCGTGGCTTGGCTGAGATCTCAGCTGGTTCTGCTCGCTGGACACCCAGCACAGCCCCCTCAGTGCAGGCCAGGCCAGCCAGGAGACAGCCACCCTGGAGCCGAGTGGCCCTGTTCCATCCGCAGCCCTGCTCTGTGCGGGCCGGCCCCTCGCAGCCCTGCTCCATGCAGGAGGCCCCGCGGCGCGGATCGGCCAGGCTGGCCCTCGCCCAGTGTGGCCGAAATTCATCTGAGGCTGCTGCCCGGCAAAGATGGTGTGACCAACAGCAATAAGCAAATTCCAGCTGCAAGGCCCGGGGGCGATTAACCCTTTTAGTGTTGTAAGTTTCCTCCAGAACAGATGAAGCCTGTTCGGAGACATCAATCCTCTCCCAAGTTGGAGGAAAAAGAAAGGTGAAGGCACGTGAAGAAAACACCATAAAGACACCAAAGTCAGTGAAGAAGGAAGAGCTGAAACCCTGAGGGAGGAGAAAGAGGAGATGCTTCAAACCTAGAAGCTGAAATTCTATTGTAAAGCTATGGTGATGGACTATGATACATCAGAGTACCCATTGTAATTTCATGAAAGCACGGGGGGTGGAGCGTTCAAACTGCAATTGTGAGCAAAAGCACCTGTGCTGAAACAAGCAAATGTTGAAGTAGCAGTGATTTGATGAGAAGCTTGAACAGAGAGAGATGAAAGTGATGAAGACCCTTGCTCCCAGGGAAGAAGAAGACCTCTGTTCCTAGAGATGAAGATGCTCCCAGAGATAGGTGAAGAGAACCTTTGCTTCTGAACAGTTCAACCTTAAAATAGTACCCCATTAGCTCAAGATTGAACCTTCAAAAGCAGTTGTGGGGAAAGCTGTAAGATGAGGGAAGGGACTTTCACATGCGAGCAGAGAACGAACCCGGGAGGCTGTCTCGCCGTGATACTGAAGCCATGAGAGAACTGTTTCTTGTGGAGATGTCTCCATAACATGAGCAAGAGAGACTCCTCTCCCTAAGTGAACTGAAAAAGATTATTATAGAGGCGGTGCACTGAAAATTTCAAGGGTTGTCTTTTTATGTTGTCAGTGGGAGAAGGGAGAAAGGTGGGGGGAAGAGAAGTGTTCTGAAGGTTTAGTCTGACTTTTTTTCCTTCTTTTAGGTCTGTTAAAAAACTTCTTTATATTCTTTTAAGTTTTGTGCCTGCTTTGCTTTCCCCTAATTCTTATCTCACAGAAGGAAATTAAGTAAGTAATGGACATTTTGAACCAAACAACTACAGGTAGGAACTAGATAATCATTTTAAGGATGAAAGTATTACATGTGTTTCTACTCACCCAAATCTATTCCTGCACTGTGAAGGGCTTAGGTAGAAGAGAGAACCTGACAGAAAATAGAATATAAAATACTTTTCTAGTGATAACTGAATTTTTAATGGTGACAAATTGGAAATACACAGAATTTTTCAGATGAGGAAGCAGAGCAATTACGTTATTCATACAACTCAAGGAATATTGAGAAATCCATCTGAAACCCTTAATGCTGAGGTACATGATTTAAATACAAGACTACTACTCTTCCCACATTAAAAAATGGTAATAACCATCTTTCAAACAGAGTTACTGGAGAGACCAAGGGAAAGCTGTCTCCAATCTTAGCAGGACTGAGTTTTTCCTGATCTTGCATTCTCTTTCACTAAAATAAGTGAGTTAACTTTTTATGTCTATCTGCCATCCTTTGGATCTCAGTATGCAGGGCTGCGCATCTCACCTTTAAATTCTCTGAACACTAGAAACTAGAAACTAATAACTGCCTTTTATAAGTGTAATTTTCAGAATGTGACCAAGGTATTTATTCTATTGACTGCACTCTTTGAAGTGCATATAGAGATATCCTGCAGAGACTAAAGCAACTCTATATACTTCCCATGGGTAAAACTGCTGTCATCTTTCTCATATCCACTCACTGGCCTGATTACCCTTAAAATGGAGCCAATTTTGCACTGGAACTATTCCACTATCTTCAAAGAAGGTTGCTTTAATTTAAATTTAATCTGAGAAGGAGTGTCAGGCTCCAAATATGATTTAATCCACAGAAAGTCATAAGAAAGTTAAAATGATTCTGTTTAAATCTTAAGCTATTTGATTCCATCTCTTTTAAAAGAAAAAAATCTTCTAGCACTGAAGAATCAAAGTCAAGAGATTTACCCATCATAATCATTTGAGTTACATAGGCAGTTTTCTCCACCCTATACTCCAATGTTTCTAAGTTCTTCCAGTTTTCTGCTTTTTTATTCTGCTTCAAGGGAAATGCAATTAGCACCGAACAAAATTTGTATTTTTCAGGCTTGAGGTCTCAAGCACAAAGCATTTTGAACACTCAGCAGAAATTCTCTAGAATTATAACAGTATTACAGAAGTTCATCAAGGCAGAACTAAAAAACAACTGGTGAGGATCATTCAAAATAAATTAATGAAACATGAACTATAGTACTGGGATGTACCTTATATTAGATGTATTCATTAGTCTTTCAGGGCTTCCTTCTCTCTTTCCAAAATGATGTGAATTTGTAAGTGGAATCAGTATGAATCTGACCATTGACGACACAGCACTTGCTCCAAAGCCCAAATTATTACAAAAAGATATTAGACACATGATGAAAGTCCTAAAAATATTTCTAAATAGAAAAATATCTATATTTTGGAGTGGGGGAAGAAAGGTGTGGCCATCGCTTGCCTCCCAAGCTATTTTCTAAGGAGAAATGGCAAACCTCAGTTATCACTGAGTGTGTGTAACACAGCACCTCTCCCAAGGAACAAAAAGATATATTTTCCTTTCATCCTCTAGATCCCAGATTTGTCCTGCCTCCTGCCCCACCACTTTGATGAAGCACAATCCACCATGTAGTGGGTCGATTCAGAGCTATGGACGTAACAACAACTATTCATAGATTTCTTGGCTGGCTGATTTCCCTTTGATCAGCTCACAGCCAACATCTTCCTGCAGCATCAGCAGTAACACAAATTCAGACCTCTCTCTAATATCCTGAGAGGGTTATACCTTTCAGTTTTTGCCAGATTTGTCTAAACAGGCCAACATAAAAAAATGACTGTGGTGAAGTAAAAACAGGCAACATGTCCATATAAGCCTGATATTATTAAAAAGTTAGGCTAAAAGCATTATCACTTTGTTATTGCAATCAATGCTGTTCTGTTACACTTTGTCTGGTTTGTATTGGGTAGCTGAAAAACTGCAAAATTACAGAAATTCTGAATGAGTATACCCTGTTAATCCCAACAAGACTGTTTATCATCCCCTTGAAGTACTTTTGTCTTCTGATTCTGGGAAAACTTTTCGTGGTGTTCTAACAGCTTAATGCAATGGTCCATGTAACTTAAAATTTAAATTAAAGCAGAACAATGGAAATGCTGTTTGCAGTATTATTTGTTTGACCTGAGATTGCCTTGGGGTTTATTGTAAGTTTGGTGGCTGCAGAGTTCTGAAAGAAGCTTTTAGCAATTAGCTAATTTACTGTCTTTGGACATATCCTGAAAGGTAGAGATACTCAATTCATTTTTATTTCTTAGCTCAGACTTGGACTCTTTTATGCTTACACTGGCAAATACAAAATCGTTTATAAGCAGAATAAATAACAACTTTCCAAGAAAGTAGTGAGGCTCAAAAATGAAGGGACTAGAGCAGTTAGAAATAAGAGATTGCATGTAGGACTATTATTAATTTCACAGTGAGCAATAACTTCAGAAAAACAACCATTACTGTTCAGTGTTACAAAATAGAACAGTACACATGAAGAATTTTTACACCTGTGGAGATAGGAGCACTGAAGAACAGCTACTCTTACATAAAGTATTATCCAGCTTATCCATGATCATGTCTGATGGTCAGCTGGCACATATTTCCCACAGAAATAGCTTCCATCATCTCTTAATCAATTCGGTTCTATGGTTGAAGCTAATTTTCTTAAAATTCCATATCATAACTCAAGGAGATTAACCCATCTGAAAGAAAATAATAAATTGATCCTGACACAGTCTCTTTGCCATTCAAGTCTCTCTCCTATTCTTTTTGTGATTAAAAAAATCTACCCTCGATTAAATAGTATTTCCTGTCAGATTCTGCATGTGCTTTTTCAGGAAAAGTTCTGTTTTGTTGAAGCAACACATTCTTGTGTAAAAAGCCTTTCCTGTGGAAAATTCCCCACTAACTCTAATCCAGTTCTTTTCCTCGAGGTCCCAACAAAATCTCTTCCTGCTGTGCTTTCACCATAATTTCAAACTGGCCATGCTGCTGTCCTAGAAGTCCTTAAATGGCTGCCCCAGAGGTATTTTGCCCATCTAAAAGCCAGACAAAGCTGAAGCTTTCACCCTCCCTGTATTAAAATGCCTGTTCCTGAAGGTGATGAGAGCAGCAGCTGCATGGCAGAAGTTTTAAAGCACTCAGAATTCTCAGATGTCTTTCGTGCCACCTTCTGCCCCACAGCACATGTACAACTGTGCAGAGCAGCACAGGGTCTCCCAGCAGCCGTCCCCTGCTCTCCCCAGCCCTGAGACTACAGAGCGGCACCAGTGGGGCTGATCAGACAAGGCACAGCTTGTTGCCATCTGTTCTCAGCTGCACTGCCTCTTCCAATCTAACTCAGCCATTCTATGGCACTGGGAGAAGTCACAGAGATGAAGAATTCCTCCTCACCCCTGCTAGCTAAGCAGGCATTCTTAGAGCAGAAGCTGCTGCAAGGCAATGCTCTTAAAAGACTTTTTTTTTTTTCAGAGCCTTTTTTCCCTCCTACAGTGTTTCATTGCTGCTTAATTCTGATTTTGTGCTATCGCAAGCTCCAACAAGTTTGTGCTGCCCATATAAACTAGGAAGTCTACAAGCCCCTAGAGGTGCGCCAAAGATGGAAGATGACTAGGCTTGTCTCTTCAAATTTGTGGCATAGTTATAAGGAAGAGTTCTACAAAATATTTGTTCAATTTAATATCTTTTCATTGTTTCTTATTGAAAAAAATAGCCAAAAAAGTCTACTGTGAAACTGAATTGAGACATACCACCGTCCAAGTTCAACCAAAAAGCAAAGAAATTCAGCATAACAATTTGCTTAGCTGGGAGATGTAAACCACTGTTAAATATACTATTCAATATATATGGTATATGCAATATAATGCCATGTGCAAGCTTATTTATCTGACAGTGGCCTTAATGATAAATAAATGGACTTGACAAGGACAGACTTAAAGATGTGGCGCTTCATTCAAGCCACTCTTCTGTCTCAGGACAATGGATAAGAATTCATCCATTCCTAAATGGGTTCTTCTAGCAAGAACTCCTATTAACCTCTTGTGAACTTTTTTTAAACTAAAGAGTATTGAAAAAGTTCTAAACCAGTAAATGGTGAAAATGTGAAATAAATGTTGCAGAAACACAAATCCACTGGGAGTTGTTCTTTGAAATTTTTCACTTTGCAAGGATTTGAAGGCAAGGACTTTGTTTCCTTCACGACAGGTATAATTTGAGTGATCGGTTGCATGGTTGAAAATCAAATTTAGTATTTTTGAAATATGCTTTAAGACCCTCATATATTTGAGCCGACTTCTGTTTATAGCTCAGTAACTGCTCCACTATCTTGCATTCAAAAATGCAGCAATTTTTTCCTTCTGCTTATTGTCATTTTCTCTAGAAAACTATGTATCTTGTTTAATGATTTTCTTCTCAAAATATCTTTCAAGTAATTTAAAACTTTTTCTTTTGAATAAACAAACCTATATGAAGAAATACTATGAAAATTCTTATCCCAAGGGACCGCAAGACTTATGTTCCTATCCAAATACAAATTCTCATCACGGACACAGAACAGTCCTTGATTCATAAATCCTGTGGGATTATTGCAAAGCATTAAAAATATATACACACAGTCATACTTCTAGTCAGTAAAAACACTGAGAGAAGAAATTATACAGAACAGAGAAAGGACATGACTCCTGAGTTTATGGCTTCACAGAATGAAACAGAATCCACAGAGAAATGAAGTGTTTTATTTGCTTAATTTGTTTTTATTCCCAGGAAGACATTTACTGAACAATTAAACAAACTCCAAAACAGCATGAGAGCCCATTCACCATGACTCTAAACCACAGCAGAAATGGAGGGATGGTCTTTAAATTTAAGATATATTCCAGGATTAAGATGCCACTGTAAGCAAGTGAGAAGATGAAGAAATTTATACCTCTTTTTCTCACCAGCAGATTTTGTGGCATCTGGATCCAGGATGACTCTGAGATCAAGTCTTGTTTACCTGTTTGTCCTAAAGTGCAGCCATGTATAATCATCATATTGTCTATAGAACTTCCTTTATAGAAAATTCTCCCTTCCCAATGTATAAATATCTTAGTATTTTTATCTTCAAAATTCTGTGGAAATTGCTCTCTCATCTTGGATTTTTTATACTGAACATCCAAATAGCCTCTTGGCTCTTCCAGTCTTTGCAGTCTCATTTTCAATAGCTTATTTAATTGCTACTTCTGTTCACCTTTTAATCATTCATACCATGTTCAACTCATGCATGGAACATAACATATTCTCTTCAACTAAGTTTCTGTTAAATTCAAGTGAGAACACTTCATTAATGTTTCCACATATACACGTATTTCTTGAATTTATAAAAATGCCCTGCCTCTTTGACTACCTTTTATTCTATTAACTCTTTTTAGCAGAGACCATGTTTAATTTGTCTATTCAGAAGCTGAATAAATATTTGTCCATCCTGTAAAATCACAATGTCCTTTATATATGTTGGATCATAAACTGAGCTCTGCATTTTCTGATCACAAAGATTTCAAGTATTTTTGCATTTTCTGGTATATATTCGGCACATTTTTGTTAGGAGGTGTGGGTCTGTTAAGAGATATGGTGACTTTTGAATAGCTGGTCAAATGAGAAGATAAGTGACTTAGCAAGCTTGAATATTATGGGGATGTTTTAACTCATGTCACAGACAATCATATTTTATGAACCTAAGGCAGGCAGCCAATTGAGAGCCACATAAGCAAAAGAGGCAGTCAGCTAAGATGGCATGGCACTGTCAGTTACCCTTCCTCCACTAAGCTGTCCTGACTTCTGCACCTGAAGAGGTAATAAGGATGTATGTCAGTTCCTAACAGGAGTAAGGAGAGAGAATCTCCCAGCAATAACCTCAATCCTTCCATGTGTCCACAATGCAAGACCAGCAAACTCAATCATCTAATGTGCTCTCACCCTAACTCACAGCCTTGCTGTGACAACATGGAATAGATCCACCTCCTTGAAGCACTAAAATCCAATTTTAACAACTTTTCTGATAGATCATAATCCAACATTTCCCCCTGCCATTTTTATTGCATATATCCGGTAACCATGCCTGGTATTCAGGGTGTAATAATTCTTTAGATTAATCTAACATCCAAAGTTAGAAGCCATTTTAGGATTTTTTTCTGTCTACGTTAGGAAAGGAAGACCCAGGGGACTACAGGCTGGTCAGTCTCACCTCCATGCCCAGCAAGTTTTTGGAGCAGACTGTGCTTGAAACTATGCTAAGGCACATGGGAAATAAGGATGTGACTGGAAACAGCCATCATGACTCCTCTACTGACAAATTTAGTGGCCTTCTATGATGGGGCTGTAAATTTTGGTGAATAAGGGAAAAGCAATAGATGTCATCCACCTGGACTTATGTAAAGAATTTGACACTCTCTCACATGATATCCTTTTCTCTAAACTGGAGAAATGTGAATTTACATTTGATGGATTGACCAGTTGGTGGATAAGGAACTGACTGGACAGTCACTTCCAAAGAGTTGTGGTCAACAGCTCAATGTCCAAGTAGAGATCAGTGATGAGTGGCTGTGTGAGTTGACAGAGGCGGGAAGCCAGAACAACCACAAAACCACAGATGAAATGTAAAGAGTACATTTATTTCCTTACCTCAGTAACCAGAGGATCCCTGAGCAACACCCAGGCAGAGACACACAAGAGGGAATGCAGGCACCACCCGGGTCAGTCCTTCCTAGCAAAAGGCAGGCCTGCTCTTTGCACCAGTTTATCTAGGGCCCGTGCACGTGTAATTTGCCAGCATGCTGTGACCTTCCCTGTGTTTTTTTATGATCTCTGAGCTTTGATCTTCTTTCTCCCAGAATAGGGAGCTCATGCATGTCCATGAGGGTGCCTCCAAGTGTCTCAAAATGCCAACATTATCTCTACACAGAAATTCTACTTCTCAAAAACCAGACAGAGGATAAACAGCAGTAGGCATAAAATATGGGATTTCCCACACCCTTATTCTCCATGCCTTGGCATTCCCAGCTGCAAGGCCATTTAAACAAATCTACCATCCTCCTCACCATTATTGCACTTTTAACCCTTTCCCAAGACTGGCATTCCTCAGGGGCTGGTGTTGGGACCTACAACATCTTTGTTGGGGACATAGTCAGTGGGATTGAATACACTGACACGATGCACAAGTGGGGGGCGAGTTTGAAAGAGCCTCGCGTCCATCCTGATCGTGTCCCTGTCAGAGCAGCTCCAGGGGGTGCCACGCAAACGCACTCGGACACACTCTGACACACTGTAGTTGGTGGATTCTCACAGCCACTCACACACACAGAGAGCCAGACAGCTTCTGCAGCGTCGCTGGGGACAAAGAGGCGGGAGGGAACTTTTGTATGGAGTTCTGAGGGGTTTATTAGGGTCCCCACTCGAAAGGATCCAGGGAGAAAGAACCCAGAATACTGAGGGATCCGGGGTTTTATCCAGATTGGCACTGGTGGTGGGCATAACATCGGGAACCTATCATTTGGGGGCCAGGGGGTGGAGAGGACGTGGGGTGACAGGGCAGTGACCAGTGGGGAAGGCGAGGGGCAGAACAAGGGAACTGAGAGCCAGTGGGGTATCAAGGAAAGGAGAACTATCTAGAACATGGACTTAAAAAGAGTAAAAGGGGGTGGTCTTAGACCTCTGAGCCTGCCCACCAGTGGACCTCAATGGTTTTGGGGTCCTGAGGCTCCCGGGCCAATCCTGTAGTGGACTCAACCACTGCAACAGTACACCCTCAGCAAGTTTGTCAAAAACACCAAGTTGAGTGGTGAGGTTAAGCCCCCGAAGGAAGGGATGCATCCAGAGGACCTTGACAGGCTTGAGATGTGGGTGTGTGAGAATCCAATGAAATTCAACAAGGCCAAATGCAAGGTCTTACACCTGGGTTGGGGCAATCCCAATCACAAACACAGACTGGCTGAGGAATGGATTGAGATCACACTTGGACAAAAGGACTGGGAGATGTTGGTTGAATACAAGCTTGACATGCCTTGGCATCACACGCTTGAGCCCAGAAAGCCAGCTCTACCCTGCACCAAAAGAAATGTTACCAGCAGGATGTGGACTTGCTGCAGGAAGTCCAGATGAGGCCACGAAGATGGTCAGAGGGATGGAATACTGGAACAAGTTGACCAGAGATGCTGTGGACACTGCATCCTTGGAAGTGCTTAAGACCAGGTTGGAGGGGACTTCAAGCAAGCTGCCCTAGTGGAAGATGTTCCTGTCCATGGCATGGGATTGGAACTATATGATCATTAAGTTTCCTTCCAACCCAGGCCATTCTGTGGTTCTATGATTAACAGTCTGTCTTTTCCCAAACGAAGGTACAGGAAAAACACAGACACCTCACCCCAACCACCCCCAAGTTATACTTTGAATTACCTTTGCAAAGATAGCAAAATATTGAAGAGCAACTGTGGTCTTCCATTTTACAGAAAGGAAAAAAGCATAAATAGATGGTGCAGGAGAACTCTACACTGCAGATTATGCTAAGAGTAGGACTTGGTGACTCAGTCCAGAAGACAGAAAAGATGTGCATCTTCCAAGGTGAGAAGGAAATAGAGAAGGACACTTTCATCCCTGAGTGCTACTGCAGTATTATGCCTTCTGTGCTATGACTTATTATGATTTATATGCATCACTGAACAAAATTTGTCCGTTAGAGAAGAAATCTCTGTATTTACATTCTTATGGCTTTGCTACAAGACCTCTAAGACATCATGTTAGACACTCATCTGCATTGTGCAACTCAAGAATTTATTTGTCTTGGTTCCCTTCATGATGCTGTGAGAAGAAAGGCATAAATGATCATCATCTCCCTTCAGGAGGCCTACTGCTCCCCCTTCAGATAGTTGGGATGAATCTCAGTCTCTGCACTGCTTTAAGACAAAGCAAAGACAAGAGAATAATAAACATGTTACATTTAGATGACCATATAAAGTTTTTTAATAGAGTGGTTATTGTCAAATAAAATTATTTTCCACTTTTTCTTTTTTAAATTCATTGGACAGATGTGTGACAGAGAGTAAATCAGCATAAATAGAGCAAATAAAATATAAAACAGGATTAAGAAATAATTAATAAAACAAAAACAGTTGGCAAGAAAGTGGCAGATTATTTGGAGCCTGATATTTATCAAAGGCTAAAGCATAGTAGGTGGCTGAAGTTATTGTATTTTTCTATTAAGGAAGAACAGTTTCTTGGCAGATTCTGTAGGCAGTAAGCACCTCAAAGCCATTTTTAGCTTTGCATGCAATTAGGCTGCTGAATCTAATGGGAATGCATAAACTCCCCTGTGTAGCTCATCCTCTAGGATGTATTTATCTCATGTTTTTGTGTTACATAGCAGTACAGAAAAACCTGCTTGCTCCTATTAAAAAAACTTAAGAAGCATCTATATTAAAAAGTTTGCATATTCTGTATGAGCTACTTATTTCACTTAGGAACAGCAAAAGGTAGTTTTCAGTCTATAAAGACATTACATTATCTTAAGAAACAGGCTGCTTCTCCCTTGAGTCCAGGATCATACTTCCACACAGAAAATATCTGGGGTTTTTTTTACCTTTTTGTCTATCAAAACACATACAGCTGAGAGTATATGAAAAAAAGTACATTCTTGTCCAGCTGACAGTGGTGCAATTATCTGACAATTTTCCCATCATTTGTGCTTGAGGGCACCACTAAAGCAGGAGCAGTGCTGAAAGTAGAGAGTGGTTATTTGTCAAAAATAGCAGGACAAATCAGCAATTTCACTACAGGCTACACAGCTTTTCAGAACAACCTTGAGATGAGAGAGTGGAAACCTAAAATTTTGCTAATGCCTAAGGTGAAGTTTGATTAATTTTCAGAAGACTACAATACATACCTATAAAATTTAATAAGGAAGTGATACCTTGATGACACAAGAGGTACCTTCTCATATATTATCTACTAGAATAAATTAATACATGAAGAGTTTTGAGTAGTATCCAGTAGGAGAGTAGAGACTGCAGCAGGAAGCTCTAAATCTATAGCATTTGGTTGTAAATTCACCAAACTTGGCCCTTAAGCATTACAACTACAAAAGGTATTTCTGTGTGCCTTATACTGTAATAACCATTCAGTAATTATTGACCTAAAAGAGGGGTAAGCAATGAAACCTCTTTTCAGATCTAATGCTTAGCTCTTGTCAGAGAGTAGAGCACTCTAAATTACTGACATGAAAAGAATGCACTCAATCTTTTGCCAGGGCTGTAGCATTACCTTCAAATCTGCTCAATGTGTGTATTGTTCAATAGCAGAACTTTTCAACTCGTGATCTACAAACAAATTCTGCTCAATTATCAGAAAAAACATATGTGTCCATAAGACCATTGTCATCCCTTGCTTGGTCTAAATAATGTTCCTGTCCAAAAACCTAGCTGAAGAGCTCTGACTGTGGTTTGCTTTGTGCATTAGTGGTGCAAGAAGCTCCACTTACTATTAGAATTTGCCACTGCTCATGCTAATAGAGCACAAACTGAGATCCCAAAAAAACACAACCATCAGCTTGTACAGGCTGCTTTCTCTCTGACAGATTTGACAGACCAAAAGTAAAAAGATTATAGAATATTAATAAAAAATAAATTAGAGTGAGGAAGCAGATGAAGGAGACCTGCTGTAACAGCTGTTGTGATCTCTAGGTAGAGCACAGCATTGGAGCTCTGACAGGAGGAGCAGGTCTAGTGGTCTCAGAACAAAGTGATCCTGGATCTCAGGGTTCTCTGGTAATGGCATAGTACGAACCAAGATGAAGTACCCAAGGAAGAGCATAATGTTTAATAAGAGCAAGCTGAAGAGGGAAATCAGAAGATTTAAGAGACATTTTGCAAAATGCAAGTGAGAAAGGAAGGAATTCCAGATCATTATGCAAGTAAAAATCAATAACTCTATGGTTGATAGCAAGACTCGTAGATTTTCTGGGTTGAAATTAGGTTGGGGGTGAAAAGGGGGTAAATTTTGCTAACCTAGTGAAGAAACATGTTTCTCACAATATGAAGGGGTTGAGGATGCAAAAGACATGGGTAACTGGAGGTATGAGTAGATGCCATCCTCCGTGCTCTTCTTACACATGCTCATAGAAGGAAGTAGAAGAATGGGATTATCCTGGAGTTCATAGTTTCCAGTCCCCCTCTGTCAGTCAGGTGACCTTAAAAATACGTGGTCTTTGCTAAAGACCAAACAGAGATGCATAAATAAACAGCAAAGATAGAACTTTTCCAGGATTTCATCTGAAGGAAAAGTGACTACTGCTCTGCTGCTTTATAAATCTGGAAAAACTATAATTTTTAAGAGAAATATAAATCTTCTCTCGCCCTGATAAAATTTACTGCTCTTCATAAACTGCTTAATCATGAACTTACAAGTGCTTTTGATTAATGGCTGGGGAGAGAAAAAAGGTCATATTTTATCTGAATAAGAAATGGCAGTTTTGTAGCAGCGAGAGCCATAACCAAGCTAGATCTATAACAGAAAGGAAATGGCTTCTTTCCAGCTTGTACAGCACTGATTGAGCTTTTAAATACTAAATAAATCTATTTTCCCAAACTGCAAGAACTTTCATTTTTCCAAGAACAAGCTTAAACCCGATATCAAATACATTATCCAAGTCTAATGCAGGAGGGGGAAAAGAAGTGCTCTATTTTAACCATTCCTTTAAGTTCTTCAGGTGTTCTTTAAGGGAGTTTTTCCCTCCTTAAATAGAAGTACTAGTGACTTAGGAAAGTGAAATTTTTAGTGCATTTTACCACCAAACATGCTATATCACCTTTAGAACCTCTTCATCTAGGTTTCTGGCCAGCACGCACTACTGCAGTCTAAGAATATTCAAGTATAACTCCTAACACTTAAGACATAGTTTTTCAAAGACTTATGGACACGGTGAGCTAAAATTACAACATTTTGGTTTTTTAATTTATAATTTCTGTGAAGGAATTCACCTTTTTAAAGTTATCCAAATTTGCATATCTCAGGAAACCAGAATCAAAAGCATGACAGATGATAGCAAGTAGAAAAGTCACTAGCTCAAATAACTGTCTTTCACAACTGTGGTATGCCTACAAGAACCATCCCAGTGGTATGTGGGGACATGGAAGACAGACTGATCTTTCAAATGGCTGAAAACTTGCTTCAGCACATTGAGTTAAAAAAAGTTAAACTACCCTTCTCCTTAAAGTATGTGACAGCTCCATAGAGGTAACCTTAAAAGTAATGAAAGGGTCTTTTGTGGAGAGGTTGGAATATTGAGGTTAAAGAGATAATCAACTAAAATGAAAAGAAATCAGGTAAGTTTAAAAATATTATTGTGGCTAGCAGGTTCCAATGGATGTTGTAGGATTTTCTTGTCTGTAGGACAGAAACGTCACAGTTTGATGAATTATTTTTCATGAGGAGAGAATGTCTGAGTAACTACTTATCAATTTAAAATTTGTAAATAAAGAACACATTTTCATTCACATTGCCCCCCAAAAATATTAGTAAAATGGGAATATGAATTCTTCATAGCATTACCTAAATGTAAGTGAACCCCTTCCTGAAAATATAAAGTGGAGAGTTCAACCAAGACAATAAAGGACTTTTTTTTGCCATGAAATACCCTTCTTTTTAAATCTATCTCACTGTTTAACAGGAGTGACTCTAGCAACCCTAGCCTCTACTGCTTCTCTTGGAGCTGATTACATTTTACCAGAAGTATAATCAATGCTCTACTTGAGAAAGAGAGGTCCAGGAGAAACTAGAAGTGGAGCCTGTCTTGCTTATAGAGTCATTACTCTTCTGCATTTTATTACTGAATCAAATGAGTTACTAAATCAAGTCCATCATTAACACCAGACCTTCATGAATTGCAGGCCAGTCAGGTCATGACTGCTGTACAGTCAAGGTCTATTCAAAGAATTTTCCATTTGATTTCCACTCCTAGAAGTTTTATATATTTTATCCAGTAAGTGGAATGAAATTATTTGTATAAAATTTCCCATCTTTACAAGAGAAGCTATCACTATGCTCTGCCCTTTCCAAATGATGGAGGTGCAGGGCTTAGCACTTGCTCTGGGTCTCCTTGTAATTTTGTGTTAATCTTTGAGTTATAATAGGTACAGCTATACTGATTCAACAGGAAATGTTGAGGATAGATCTTTTCATGTTTACTAAAGGTCAGCCTAGTACTGCAGAAGAGTGGGAACTGTGAATATGAATCCTTTTTTGTCAGAGGTCAGAACCAAAGACAGGTCCTGGATTTAAGCTTATGATAGAATTCACTAGATTATTGCATTAAAATATTCTCACTGCTCCCTTTCAAAAGAAGATGAAAAGAGAAAGCAGAAGCCAGTACAGCACTTGGAAGAGTTTAATTATGTTAGATACTATTTTTCTGAGCCAAGCTACTTACACAAAGAGTTAACGTTTGCCTAATGTGAATGTTTTCATAACGCATTATCTCATCAGAGGGAACTGCAGTGTTAAGTACCATTAATAATGAATTAAAAATAGTAAGAATTCCTACTCCTTCCACCAGAGGTTTCTCCATCCAAACAACTTATTTGTCAATCACGACAATTCTGAAAGTTGCAAAAAAGAGCTAGAATTGAAAAAAATAGATTGGTTTCAATCTGTGCATGGCAGGCAAAAGTCTCCTCAGACACTAATTACTTTTACAGAGAGAAAAGTACATGAAGTAAAAATGTAAAGGTTTGATGGACTGGCTGAAACTGGGGCAAGTCCCAGTTCAGTGCTTTATCAATTATATCAAGCTATCTCTATGTTTAAAGTGCTGGGTTTTTTCTCTGCTAAGGCACTGTTTCTGCAGTACTCAGTTCTCAATTTGTTGCCGTGTTGTTGACTAGATGAGGTAGTTTGTGTTGGTGGCATGCTTTAAATATTTATGTTAGCAGAAACATAAGGCTTAGCACCACTGCGGTGGGAATAGGATGCTCTGAGGGTACATAGAAAATATGATGGGTTCAGAGGAATACATTACACACTTCTCAGAGCTTTTCTTCTTTTGATAGCACAATGGATTTCAGCTTTCCAGAAGAGATGCAATTTATAACCAAATTTCTATTTCAATTTCCCTCACACAGAAGTGTTAACATATACAAGCATTAACATTGCTGGTATGAAAGATCCTAAATGTATAATCCTCTCTTCCTCCCCTCCCCACAGTGATCATTTTCTTGCAGGAGAGTACAGTGGCCACAGATGCTTTTCCTCCACACTTATTTCTGTTCTTCCCCACAGGTACCTGTCTTGCACCTCTGGGTCCTTTTTCATCTAAATTAAGCCATGTCATCATCTCCACAGTCCCTCTTCAAGAGAGTATGTCAAGCTCTTATAACTAAAGTAATTGAGAAGTAAAGTAGTCTTAAGAAAAAAATAGGGGGACTGAGTCACTTAAGTTATCACATCTGCTTCTGTTTCTTAAACTTCTCATTTTTATTAGAAAGGGAATCTTCAAAAGCCCACAAATATCGAACATGAAAATGCAATTCTATCCTGATCACCTTCAGATATTTTTTGGAGTAAGAAACTATTTCCTTCTCTCTTCATCCCCACCCCCACTTTACTCCTATAAGAGAATAGAATTGAGGAATGTTGAGATGACATTGGTCAGAAACCAGACACCAAGAATGAGATTATATATTGCAAATATTCTGAACAAAAGACACTTATTTCATCTGTTTGATTTGTTTGGTTGGTTGGTTGGCTGTGGGTTTTTTGCTTTTGAGTTGCAATTTTTTTTAAGAAAAAAGTCCTTTTTTTTATGGGGGCTCCTTTTCAACTCACATTAGATGGTTTTGAATTCCAAAATGAAGCATGTAGACTTAAAACTTATCAAAATTTGATATTCAGTTGTGGTTCAAGAATATCTGTTCTTCTCAATTACAATGAAATTTCCTTTTCCTGGTGCACTCATGTGTGAAAGACAAACTCACCTGATGTTTTCTTGCAATTTTATTTAAGGGACTGAAATTATTTTCTACCACTTTACCATCCTTGTTATCCATGGTATTCTGCATAAGAGAAGCAATGATTAGTGGCTAAATAAGTAAATGATAACCAGCTAGTCTGGTGTGAAATCACATAAATATAGTCGCTAGAAAATAACCCTTGCATTTTTCTTTTGAGTATAAAAATACATGTAAAGCAGCAATTCTGAAACCAACATCACAATATCAAATTTTTTAACAAGAGAAAGAAATCGAGATTAAAGTTCTTTTATAAGGCTAGAAAACAAAGCAGCAGAACTACATATATTTTGGGAGTCTTGACATTTTACTGAAATTTTTGACAGCTTACTATTTTAGTGTGTGCTTGCATGGTTCAGAGATCTTACTGCTCCTACTAGCATTTGAGGGAAAATAATTTTACCAAAGTGACTTAATTTTCAAACTCTTGATGTAAATACCCTTCAGGCAGAAAAAACTACTTGTCCAGTAGTTTTCAGTAAAAGTTTTTAAATTTGGTTCAAAGGCAGACCACGCAGCTTCACACTGAAATGCAGGCCCCAGTCCAGGAGTCAGGCCTTTCAAAGGAAAGGTATTTTCCTCCTGGGGCTTCCTACTGAAGAAATTCAGAAAAGGAGACATTGTCAACTTTCCTACTGTAAACAGGTGGAGTATGTGTTCACCAAAAACATTCAACAGTACAGAAGGATGTTTGAGCTCATCTCACATTGTCATTGTTAAATACACAAGGGCTTGTTAATTCTAAACCAATAACATCATGGCAGGGGCATGGTTTCAGCAGGAGTCAGTCTTCATTTCTGCCTTTGTTTGGGAAAACCACACCAGGCACTGTCTTCAGGAAGTATTTCTGTTTGTTTGGTGGTAAATACCCTTTTGTGAGTAAAACACTGTCTCTTTTGTACACTCTTTCATTAATATCGCTGTGGTTATTGCAATTTTTAAGCAAATTGTGATTCCATCTTCTAATCTCTCATAGTGTTTCCTCCACTAGTAGAAGGGGGGGGAAGGGGGGCAGTTTGAGTGGGTCTAATGTTCCCAATGGGTTTTAAACCAGCACAAGCATATTTTGAGAAGCTCTAGCACTTGAACTTCGTATTTTGAACTAGTTCAGTCTCCCTTGAAGTGCCTTACATTCAGAGGGTTTCTCCTGGGAAACATGAAGCAGACCACATACAGGCAATTTCCCATCTAAATGTTATGGCAGAGAATTTATTCCCTTTCACAGCAATCTATTCTTCTTCATGGAGACAAAAAATGGGCAAAGAAAGGGGACTATGATGTCAGCAGTATAAGGTTACTAAATGGCTGAATGTGGCATGAAAGCACTGGTTTTTATACTGTTTGTTTCTGACACAACAGTGACCCCTTACACATTCCAAACCAGTACTTCTTGCCCATGAAGGTACTTGAAAAAATCATAGCTTGCTGGTTTGAGACTATATGTTGCTCCTGGAGGGGCTGCAGGACACCTAATTCTTTCAGTGATATAGCTGAGAATCCTCCAAGTAGTTCTTGCAGTTACCATTCTGGAGAGTGTGTTCCTTTTTGGTCCTAGGTCCAGAGATTAATTTTGGATACTCATTTAAGTAAAAGAGGTACTTTTGAGCAGTACCTTAGCAGATAAAGCTTTCTCATGTGATGAGTCACATTTTAGGCAGTGGCAATGATGTTACTAAAGAAATTCTGCCCATAAGGATATGTAAGAAATAAATACCTATTAGTGGTGCCTTTTTTCTGCTCTGAGGGGAAAAAAAGATGCCAAAAAGACAGGAAAAAAAAAAATGAAAAAAAGCCAGACATGCTAAGGGAAATGTACTTTCTACTAATAGACAAGAACCTTTCTTCAGCTTTTATTATGCCTGCAGATGAATGTCATAACTAAACATAAGGAGGTTTGCATTTTTCTTCTGTCTTAAATCCCACTCCTTTGATTCATATGTCACTTTCAGCAAAAGAGGTCACTAGCAAAAAGCGGTATCAGCCATTATAATTTTGGCAGGCTGACAGTCAATTTGTCACCTCCTACAGCCCACACGTCATATTATAGCATGATTCTATGATCATATTCAAAGCTAGCCAGGATCTGGTGCAGACTCTAGAAAATGAGTCTTAAGGATATGGCTCCCAACTAAACTAAGCAATTTTATATAGAGGAATGTGAAAAGGAATAGGAAATAACAACATTCTGTCTTTTTCCAGCTTATTGCCAAAGAAGTGTTCCGGTCTCTTTTTTGTGGTAAGCTGAATAATTCCTATGATTGGATTTTACAAATAAAACTGAATTTGAAAGGTAAGTCTGCATTCCTTGAAGGCCAAAACAATCAGATTATTGTGTATTTTCAGATTCCTTCAGACTATAAGACCTATTACTGCCTCAAACTTAGGATGCAGAGGATTTGTGCCAGCATATAAACTGCAACGTATGAAAAGTCTTATGAATCAGTGCAAAATTAGATATAGTAAAATGGTGGAGGAATCATTCTTTAAGTAATCTTTGCAATTTCTAGAGATACCTCACTGAATGCTAAAGTTATAATGCGTACATCTGGCCATGACTGTAATAATAAGCCTAAGGAGATATATTTCCATTGAAAGCATGAATTAATTTTCTTCATTAAGGTAGAGTTAATTAGAAGATAGTATCACCTTCATTTAAAAAAGAAGACAATAAATAGATATGAAAAATCTGAGCTCCAAAACCATTTTTTTTCCAAGGAAAAAATAAAAAAAAGTCTTTTAACAAAAAACCTCAGCATTAAGGATGACAGATAAATTACTGTTATAATTTTCATTAATCCACAAAAATATTGAAAATTGTCAAATCTTACACTGTGAAGAGGCAAAAATTATGAAAAGTGCTAGATTCAGCTTTTGTCTGACTGCTATTACAGAGCTCTAAAGAAAGATGTACTACTCTTAGCTGTCAAGATCCTTGAATCTCAAATATAAACTGAAGAAAGATACCTATGAAAAACATCTGCATGCTATATTTTGCATCATGGGAATATCTGAACGGAAGTGAAACCCAGGCATTGATATTTTTAAAGCGTTACACATGACTTAATACAAAATAAAAATTCCAAGTGACGTCTATTGATCTGTGCATTCAAACAAATGGAGCAACTGACACTGCCTTTGGAGGAATGAAAAACAGTCCTTGGAATTCACTCTATGCCTATTAACTACAACGGGAGTTAAATCTGCACTCATGGTGCTTTCAAACATTTTATTACAAGTTCCAGTCAAAAAAAGACTAACAAAAACCAAACCACCTCCAAGAACAGTCCTGAAAAAGGGAATCTCTTCCTATTAACAACTCTCCTAATTATTCAGAAAAAGAAGTCATGCTTCCTTTTCTATATTCTTAAGTACTGCACTCTTTAAGATTAAAAATATCATCTTTTGAAGAAAAATCTTATCTAAAGATTGAAAAGCCAAAGCATATGTCACATTTTTTACTGGAAGACAAATATTTCCTTGAAGAAAAAAAAAGGATAGGAGGTAAATCAGTAATAAATATAGGATATACTCCACCTGTACCTAAAGAATGTATGAGGCAGGCTTGAAATCCCTGTACCCTCTGGGGTTTACCATAAATACAGCGCCTAGTAAGCCTTGGCCAAAGCCATTGTAGCTAAGAAGCTAACTGGACACAGGCTATCTTCTTTTCTGCTGCTCTCTTAATCTTACTTAACAGTGCATCATGGTATTCAATTCCCTGAAGTGCTTTTAGTGTGGTAAAAATACATAAATAGCCATTGCACATAGAAGAGAAATGAAATATTGAAGCAGATTAATCACTTTACCAGGGTCAGGATGTGAACTTGTACCTCTGTTGGTATCAAAATACAAGTTTTGTTGTGATCTGCTTATTGTTTACAAAATCAGGTCATATGAAGTGGTTTCAAACATTTTTTTTAATTAGTCACAGACTAAATAAATATCACATTCATTAACTGTGGATGTCCATAGTTATTAACATATTCCCAATGGTACTTCCTTTTAATGTCTGGTACATTCCTTTTGCATGCCTATTAATCATAAATTATATACCAACATAAACATTATATTTAAAAAACCATTAAAACAGGTTGCTTCACATTTTTGAAAAGATGAATGGGCATAATTTTGCAGAAATTCTTAAGAGAGATACATATTTTCCTTTAATAAATGTTATATATTTTCATTGCAAATGGGTTTTATGCAGAACTTTACAATTTTTAATAAACCAGGAATAAAACTACCTGTTCTAAAAAATTTTAGTAATTAAGAATTTCTTTTTAGGAGAAAACAGTTGCTCTCAAAAAGGTTCAGTCTTCAAGTATGGTTTGTAGTGGCTATTGTTTAAAGTTTCCTGAACTGGTCAATTTAATCCAATAAAATTTCACATAGTAAAAGCTAAGTTGTTTTCTAAGATTCTTCTGTTATGAGAAGATGTAAAAATTCACATCCAGAAGAAAAAAGCTACCTATTGTCCAGACTTGCATAAATATGTAAAAATACTTTAGATATTAATTCATAATTTACCCATTCAAACTCTAATTTTAAAAACAGTGAGAAAGATTAGCAAGAATTGTATTGCTTTTAAAGTAAATCAGGTCATAGAAGCTAATAAAAGGGGAGGTTCTAAGCTCTTGCTGTATCTACCAACTATGAAATAATCATGCATATGGGGAGGTTCCCAGTTACAAAACTGAAGGCTGGCCAACTATTACAAGGTTTGCTTCATAAGTGTCACTGGAGGAAAAAAACTTGCAAACGAATAAAAATTTTTGTTTCATTCTTACAGTTACTTCTATGGTAGAATATGGATTAGAAACCATCCTTCCCAGAAAATAAACCCCAAGGAGGGACATTTTTAAAACATCGATGTAATTGCTAAATATGTAATTTAAGGAATAGCTCAGAGGAGTAGGTTTCTGTATTTCTTGATGCCTTAATGATCAGCATAAATCAATTGTAAGCTGTTAGATCAAATTCAAAGCTCAAACTGAAGGCATAGACTGGTAGTACATAAAGTGAAATTAAGGATAAAAAGAGACAATTAAGTTGTAAAGATCCTTGCTAACAGAGGCTTACTTAACATGGCCTTAGAGATACTTGAAACTGAACTGACCTATAAACTAAACCATGCGTGATTTTACAGAGATTTATATAGGATGACCCAAAGCCTATAGAATCTCAATATCATGTCCCAGTTATAAACGATAAAAGCTTATATTTTACTAATTTATAGGATATTCGTTCACCTAACACTTATTCTCATCGAGACTGTAGCTAAGACAGCATAAAGTTGCCTGCAAATGCATTAGAAAATGAAAGATTAACTTTTTTCCATATTTTAAAATAAGAAGAATGAAATAAAACAAGGTATAATGTTGCAAAAACAAACCCCAAGAGAAGACTTTTATTGTCATTCACTCAAAAAATAAGTTCAGGACTACAAAAAATTAAATGTTTTGAGATCTCTTGTCTGTATTGTTGATTATTTATTATTTAAACATTTTCATTTCCTGGTTAAACTGCAAATATGCTAACAACTTAAAACCTTATCTCTAAATATAAATTAAATGTTTAATATCCAATACATAGAAGATTACACACTAGTTTATTCTAAACAGAAAAGAGTCACTCTCCTCTGACTTTTTGCATGGAAAGTGGAACTGTATATGGTGTAACAGTCATGACTAAAAAAATCTTAAAAATAATTTAGTCTACAACATAAAAAATAAAGGTACTAATGATGACAAAAAAATGCCACTGAAACAGACTCTGCAAGGAATTTTTTTCAGGCACTAATTAGACCTAAACCTGATTAAGGATCTAATTGGCTTGATTACTGATGGCAAGAAAACGTGTGCTATAAGCCTGTTCATGGTAAGAGTTACAGAGGCTTCAGGGGAGTTGAAGAGGCAAGATGTTTAGAAAACTAAAATCAGTATTTTCTAGACCAAAATTAGCACCTGAGATAGCAAATTGCAAGAATGAAGGTGCCCCTCCACCACCAAAGACATCAACAAGCCAGGTACAGCTTTTCTTGTCTATTATAGACTCGTTAATACTCTTTTTTTAGAAGGTATTCATGTAAGTAAATGCCAAAGGTTAGAATTTCAAATATACTTACTGAACATGGTATCAATCTTTATTTAGAAAAATGAAATAAATGTCTTTATTCTCCTCCACCCTACCATCTTTTCTTTATGAAGAAAATATAATTTTCTCCTTTTGAAAGCTGCTTTCCAAATAGGGCTCACCTGAAATAGTATAGGCTTATGAGAGGTCATGATCAACATTGCAAATGGAGAATTAGAGATACAGATATCGCTGTTTTTCATATGACGATATATTTTTCTGCATCTTGCTTCCTTCTGGCAGGAAATTTCAGTGTGTCCTTTCTGAATATTAGAATGTCATGCAGTTATATATCAGCCTGCTTCCTGATAACCATTGGAAAGATGAAGTAATTAAGTAGCTTTTGAAAGAAATATTTTTTTCAGCTTGGTTTTAATAATGTAAATCCTCTTTGAAAAAAAAAAAAAAGTTATATTAGTCTATATTTTTATTTAGTATTTCTTTGCTGTAAAGGTTAATTCATTCTTTTCAATTTAATTAATAATAATAGAAAATAATGGAGCAAAAAGATAAGTACTCCTTCTCTTCTTGCCTTTGAATTTTTATCTTTTCCCAATAATTTCCCCAGAAAACGTTTTTGTTTTTTCCAGCTTCACATAATCAAAACTTTACAAGGCAAAATGGCAAAAATTTATGGTTTCACTAAATAATTAGGGAAATGAAAAAGTTTCTTTAGTATCAGCATGAGCTATTAATCATTCATGCTTATTGAAACAATCAAAACTCCTCCATTATAAAGTTAGTTTTAAGAAAAGGATTTCTTTTAACACATTCACAACAGTTGAGCATATACAAAAATTCTGACATAACTTCTGGGAGCTTTGATTTACATGTACAAGAGTTCTATTAATTTTACAGCTTTAAGTAAAATTGATAGAAGCAAAATGTTTGTAAGACAGAATCACTTCCTAGAACTGATGTTTTCTAAAGCTCATAGGTTTGTACAGCCTCAGGAGGTGTGGTTTAATCCAGCCCAACTACAATTCAGATTTGATTTATCACTGTTATAAATAAGATGAACAGGTATATTCATACTCTCTTTTCGTCATCCACAAAAAATGGCAAAAATGGCTATGTTTAATAACCTTTATATACTGCAGATCTACAAGCATTGTTCACGCTTCTTTTACGGTTCAGTTTTCTTGTGTCAATAACTGCTTTAAAAGAAGAAAACTGCTGCATATCAGCAGTTCTCTGCAGGCTGACATCTCACTTGGCAAATATTAATTTTCTCCATTTCGTTTCTTTTCTTCTTTGCCTCTGTTTCATGAGTTCTTTTACTCAGAGTTCGAATTAAAATACAGGAGACAGGGATTTTATCTTCGGACTTAGATGTTTACTGTATCTTATCTATAATACAGCTGCACAGAGTGTGCCTCTAAGTTAACAATGTGGAAAACGGCCCTGAGTTCTAGCTTCCAAGGCCTTTTAAGGTCCAAATTACCCAATTATGGAATGCCAACTAATTTGTTTTTACTTATAATCCAATAACTAACTATTCATGATCCACACTGCGGGTTTTTTAAACCAATACCAAACCACCCAGATTTGTAAAGAGGAAGGAGAAAAGAAGAAGAACAAATCCACACCCAAAATCCCCCATATTGTTACTAAATCCCATACACCTAATTTTTCTACATCTCTACATACTCCACCCAGTGATATAACTTTTAATTACACAGCAACAACATCAGTGTTATTACACAATTTAGGAAGCCTTTCCCAAGGCCTCAGGTCAAATGCGGTGTGCTTCTGAGGATCACTGCCTGTCAGCACTGAAAGGCTGAAATTCTCAGAGCTCAGGGTTCCAACAAGCAAAGGGCTCTAGCTAAACAGATGTATTTAGATTTCACTGAAGACATGGATTACTCTTTTGGCGAGAATAATTTCATACATCAGTGCAACGCTCAGATCGTATCAACATCAGCCTCGACTCTTCAAAACACTGCTAAGATGGAGGCTGAATAGATCAGGGATTAAGACATTTCCTGCCTGCAAGGAGCTACCATCTAAAGAGTAAAGAAGAAAGTACATAATATCTGGTAACTGATTAATATACTAATTCATGCACTAATTTATGTATTTATGCTATTAGGAGGGAGCCTGAAACAAAGAAAACAATCTTTACAAGAAAACACCATGCAAGAACCTTGAGTATGCACAGACATTGATTGGAATTTTAATATACACATATATATATATAAAAATTATAATTTAGTTCTCTCTACCTATGTATATTAGAGCTTCAGTGCCTGGTTCTCTGAATAAAAACAGACAGGAAAACACAAATATTTTCATAGAAAAAAACAAACCCCAACTTATTCTCAGAAACACAAACAAGAGGGAAGTCACTGACTTAGGAAAGGAAAAAAAGTGCAGGAAGACCTAAAAGCTCCTAATATCAAATAATTTTTCCTTATGCTGATACAACCTAACACCTTTTCCTAATAATAAGCATGCTACACACCAGGAAAATTCATTCTGAGACAGCAAATACTCATGGGCTTGATTAACATGATGCTGGTACACAGTACTGCGAACACCTAGGACTCCCCATGCACACCTCACTCCTTCCTCCAAAGGCCACTCTGTTAAAGCTGACATGAACCAAGGTACAGGTACACAGGGACCTAAGTCAGTAAGTGTGGGAGGAAGTTAATTTTTTGCAGTGAAAGTTGATACTATCTCAGTGTTTTGTAGAGATAGAGATCTGTCATTGTGGTAAGGTAGCTCAAAATATACTGTAGATACGAAAATGCTGCTAGCAAGGATTTTCTTGCTATTTTCCAAGTCCGTGAGAGACTTTTCTCTCTCACAGAAGAGGTAGAAGAGTTATGTAAACAACTAAACCACCTGCAACCTTGAAAAGTCTTGTTTATGGTACAGTAGAAAAATATTTTGACAATGGATGTTTTAGGATTTTAGCCAATCACCCCAAGAGGTGGCTGATCCTTGTCCAATTAGACTATGAAGAAAAAAGTCTATAAAAGAGTTTGTAAAATAATTAAATAAATCAATCTTGCTGCACAATTCCTGCCTGCTGGATCTTCTCTCCTCCTCCTCCCTATGGCTGTGGGACACAGTGATATACCCTAGGACCTAGGCCTGCAGTAATAATATATCAGGTGTGTTAGCCCAACAGAAGGCTCAGGCAGAAGCATGACTAGCTCAGAGATGCACATTAGCTTGTGAGAGGCTGCACTGAACAAGTCAGCTCTGCAAACAGGCAGCAGCAGAACTCTAAGCTAAGCAACTGTGTTTGCACAGAGGATGTGAAGATATCAATTTTTGATTTCAGCATCCATCACAAGTCCTTTTGCAAATCCATCTGGAAACACACAGAACACCCAGGAACAATGGTCACTGTGTGGCAACTTAATCAAATTCCTACAAAAATGTGCAGACATCAAACCACCCTTATGTTTCGCAACAATTACCATCTACAGTTTCTAATCTTTTTTATTTTTTTAAGGATGAAAACAAAACAACAAATGAACCACAGAAAGAAGAGGCCAATAATAAAGCAGAGCCTGTACCAAAGCAGCAAGGTCAGTAATAAGCTATTTATGAGTTTTCAAAGATTATCTGGACACAATATATGTATACTGTATAGGATTTTAAATAAAACTGTTGTTCTTCCTGGTGCTCTGGCAGGAGCTCTTATTTTTCATTTGTGGAAGAAATAAGGATCTCTGAATTGTCATTGACCAATGTCATTGTCATCCAGACCAATGATTTGTTACAAGTGTAGGAGGAGTATCCAACAATAACAAAAGGAAAAAGCTTTCAAGCACACAGTCCCTTCATGAGCGTGCCCACTCTAATCAGCTAGTCTAGGAAACTCTATTTCCTTTTTCTGCAATTTGACTCCTTAGAAATCTTAAAATAAAGGTATTAAGTAGCTTAAGAAAAGAAATGCAAATTTTTAATGTTTCTTTTAGCGATATTTCTCACATGTACCAGAAAAGACAGACTTAAAACTATCTGACATTCAAATATTTCAGTGAACAGTCATTCGAAACTTTAAAAGAAACCCCAAACAAGCAAAAAATTGAAGAAAAAAAAAAAACCAAAAAACCAAACCAAATTCCATTAAAAATATTTGCCATCACCATTCAGACGTTACTGAGGACTGGTACATGGGAACATGGAACTCAGGACAGTAAAACAAGGTAATTATTTGCCTAAGCAGCTGGTTTCTGGAAACAGAGGCAGCTACGCATGGCTATCCTGCCCCCCTCTTCCCCCACCTCCAGTAGCCAAGCCTGTTTTGCCTATACCAGAGCCTAAATGACTGCTTACACCAGCTACCAAAATAAAGGCTCAGGATGGGTGAAGCAACAACTGCTGCTGGGCCATATCCCCTCCTCCCTCCCTCACAGTACGAGTGGTGCAGCCTTTTCCTTTTCCATCCTCCAGTATTGGAGAAAATCAGAGTCCAGTTTTCCTGCCACCTCATGCTTTTTTCTTTAGGAGAGCAGTTCTGTTGGGGTCCCTCCCCTGCCGTGTAGCCCTGGGAGAGGGGCCCTGAGGGCACAGACACGGGGTTCCCTGCCCCTGCTCAGCCTCGTTCCCATTGGTTGGTTTGTGTCCCCTGCGCGGGCAGAAGGACCCTTGGTCCCGTGACTGGAACAGTTCCTGGGCAGAGCTCCGGCCATGCGGCTGGAGAAATAAACATCTCTGAAACAGCTATCAAGAATCTGTCCATTATATATATTTCCTTTCCACGGGACTCCTGGTTTGATATATGCGTGTTGCAGGATCCCCACTGCAACAAATGGTGGGGAATGCGGGCAGAACGATCCCCGATCCCTAAGCGACTGATTTGTGTGAGTAAACCCTGGAAACTTTGGATTCCTCTTCTTAGTTTTGCTTTGCTATTCCATATCTGAACTATGGAGGAACCGTGGGAAGACTCTTGGCTCTCAGAGCCGCATATGGACATTTATCTTAAACTTAAAATGATTCTTGAACAACGATTTGTAAATTTTAGCTTGATTCAAGCTCAAAAAGAACTGAAACACTTCCTGGCATGGTTGTTTAAGAACTTTTTCTATGTTTCTTGGGATTTAATTCTTACCAAGGGCTTTTGGAAAACCGTTTGGACACAGTTAATACTGGAGTCAAAATATATGCCGATGGAAGAATATTTTCGTGAATATTATTTAGTTACCGAGACTGTTGAGCAATGTCAGCTGTGTCCTGGCGAAGGGAAGCGTGGCGCAGGGACCGTGCGGCCCAGGCCACGTGCACCGAGCGCTCTGAGAGCAGCAGCGAGGCAGTTCCCGCGCGCGGGCGGAGCCACGCGAGCCGCAGTGTCGGTGGCGGAGCGAGGCGCGGCGGGAGCAGCGGGACCCGGCGGTGCCTGCCCGGTCCTGTGCAGCGCGTGGTGGCGCGAGCCCCGGGAACGCCCGACCGAGAGGGGCGGCGCGCGGGCGGCGGCTGGCGGCGGTGGCGATGGAACGGAGCCGTGCCCAGCCGAGACGTGCGCTGGAGCAGGGCGCGGGGGAGTCATCGCTCGGGGGCCCGGCCGAGACGTGGGTGCAGCGCCCGGCAGCGGCAGCGAAGCTGCGACCAGAGGAGGCGACGCACGGAGAACTGAGCGGCGGGGCCCGGCCCGGCCCGCACAGCCCCGAACGCGACCCCGGGAAGAGCGCGCAGGCACCAGCAGCCCCGACAATTCCAACGCGGGAGCGACCGAAAGAGACAGCAAAGACGCAGCGAGACAGAAAACAGCAGCCACTCGGAAAAAGGAAAAGATCATAGCAACTAAGACCTTAGGGATAGTAAAATGGTATAATGTTAAGCAAAATTATGGTTTTATAACAAGGTATGACAACCAGCAAGACATATTTGTGCATAGAACTGCTATTAAAAAGAATAACCCTGAAAAATGGATCCCAAGCTTGGGAGATGGAGAAGTGGTGGAATTTAATATTGTACTAGGGAGAAAAGGGTTACAAGCATCGCAGGTCACTGGGCCTGATGGTGTTCCTGTAAAAGGCAGTATATATGCAAAAAATCGTAGTCATGTTAGACAGTATCTCCATTGTAAGCCCCCCCTACAGTTTCCCTTTCCTAATCCCACCTTTCCCTTTTACCCTATGTCCTATTACCCCCAGTGTATTCCCAATCCGTTTTTTCACCCATGGTTTCCCTCACAAAACCATGCTTTTGCCAATTGTTTCCCCAAAAATCCCTTTCCAATGCCGAGTGGGGGATGAAAAGGGGGAGGGAAGAAGTTAAACCCTCTCCTGCCTCAGTTTCCCCACAAAGCATGCTCAGAGAATTCTGTCTCCCTTCTGTCAGCCCTAAGATGTTCCAGAGAATCTGTTTGGACATTTAAAGACTCAGGAGGGTGGCTTGTTTTGTTTTGAAACTGTTCTTGTTATGTTTATCCAGTTGTTTTCATTCTCCTTTTATTAAAATAAAACGGGTGAGGTGTTGGGGTCCCTCCCCTGCCGTGTAGCCCTGGGAGAGGGGCCCTGAGGGCACAGACACGGGCTTCCCTGCCCCTGCTCAGCCTCGTTCCCATTGGTTGGTTTGTGTCCCCTGCGCGGGCAGAAGGACCCTTGGTCCCGTGACTGGAACAGTTCCTGGGCAGAGCTCCGGCCATGCGGCTGGAGAAATAAACATCTCTGAAACAGCTATCAAGAATCTGTCCATTATATATATTTCCTTTCCACGGGACTCCTGGTTTGATATATGCGTGTTGCAGGATCCCCACTGCAACACAGTTCATGTTCATTACACTGAAGCAGCAAAGACAGGAATCTCCAGCTTTCTGTGATAAAGAATAACTAAGAAGAGCAGAGTGACTGGAAAAAGATTAAAAGAAAACTTTCATAATCCTTAATTGTGTTTGCGTAATCATAGCAAGTGTCACAATTACTTTCCTCATATAATGAAACTTTAAACAAAGTCCATTTAATGCAATTATCTTGTTACATAGTGGCTGTAGCATGAAATCAAGGGAAAACAAAGTCTGACATGAATCAACTGTAGCAACAATGTAAAAAACCAAATTTGATGCTTGGCTTTTTAGAAACACTAAGTCACAGATGCTATCCCATCACAGAATGGAGTATCATTACAGAAATTCTTTTTGTTTCCATTAAAAGCTTAATCTAATTTTACAGATTAATATAACTCATTAAGATATATTTTGTGATATTAAACTACTTTTTTTTTCCTTCTAAAATATAAGATAAGTGGTGGTATAGCAGCAGCTACACCATTAATTACTTCAGGAAATTATAATAACACAGCTAGGCTCCATGTTTTTTGGTGGCATTTTAAATCCAGAGTTGTTTGGAAGGTACTTCAAGTCTCATTTTCGAACAGCTGCAAGACACTGAGGGTATTAATGAATTAGATAGACAATGGCTATACAAGCCAGAGAATTTACACAGGGATCACACGTCAGGAGAAGCTTATGAATTTCACCCACCCTGACTGTAAGTCCCTGTCACCTGAGCCAAACAAGAAACTTCTTTATCTCAGGACAGAAAAGGGAGGCTGGTCTAAAGCAGTTCACAAGAAGGTCTAGATAAAACTCCTGAAAAATTTTGTGCACTTTGTGTCAGACCTAAAATCATGCGGTTATCTTCTGGAAGAAGAAAATGAGAATTTGTGTGGGTAAGCAGAGGACGAGAGACTAGACAAAGCATTTTATGCTGTATGTACAAATTTGGAGAGAACTATTAAAAGCACAGCCAGCACTCAAACAACATTAGTTAAGGCAGATCAGCTAAACGGAGAATTTAAAATGTGTTAAAGTCTTCCCTAGGTGTCTCGTTACCTTCTCTGGTATAATCAAAATGAAATAGACCAGGAAAACCCTTAATCATAATATCAGTTTTCAGCTCCATAGTGCTGAATACAAATCAACAGACTGAGTAGAGCTTATCTTCACTCCCCTTCTTTTCATATGGCCAAAACCAGCCATTACCTTCTCCCTTCCTCCATGTACTTCACAAAGCAGCACAATGTTTCCAGCACACATGACAATCCAGCAGGAGGTACCATTGGAGCCTGTTTAATTAAAACTAGGCCACTTAGGTCAGTCAGCAACTCCTGGTACTTTTGACTTCTTTGTTGGCTACTCATTGCCCTATCTCCACTTCCACAGTTGCCCCCTCTCTCACTAGCTTGCTTTGTGATTAATTCTCCATATAATTAATTCACTCCGTAATTAATTCTCTGTGCAGTCAGTTTGTTCCATAATGGATTAATTTTTTTAATCTATTCCCTGCATTTTTTTGTGTATTTAACAAAGTGTGATTCACCTAATTACAGGTTCTCCATGATATTGAATCCAATTGCTATAATTTCTTTGCATATTTATCACCTCCCGTAACTGACTGGCTATACAACTACTTCCCTTGTTTTACCCACTGCTGTTCAATAGCTCTGTTGGTGGTTACACTCTTTAGGACACATCCAGCCTCCACTTGCTAGCTGGTGACTGCATTATCATTCTCTGTTTTACAATTTCTTTCATCCTCCTGACAGATAATTCCAGTCTGACTCTTTCCAACTACATTTTAGTACTTCTCCAAAGTCTGTCCTCATCTTTACATTTTTCCCTTACTAGAAACTAGTCTGTTTCCAATATTCTGGGTTTTGATCTTCCTACTTCTATTAAATTAACAAGTGTCTCAAAGATGTTTTCCAGAATCACAGTCACATTTATTCAGATTTTACTAAAGTGCATATTGACACTGCTTTGTTCTTGGCAGGACTTGAGTGAGAAAGCTGAAGTAAAACTACCATAGGTATTTCTACGCATGCTACAACTGCACCTCTAGGTCATAAGGTAGACAGAACCTCACTTCTGGGAGATTACCAAGTTAATGTTCAATGGTATTTAGTATCTTCAGAGCCTAGATGCTTTGGAAAGAATCTCAAGTAAGCAGTGCAGCACCGCAGAGGAAGGGCTGCTCAAAAGGAACTTCAATCCACTCCAGACTCCCTCTTCTGCTAAGTTACTTGAGGAACAGCCACTTTTCCACTAAGAAAAAAAGTAAAAGCAGAAGCTGTTGATAGCTCCCCCTAGGCAGTAGGCTTTCATATATTAGCCTACCTGTCACACCTTCCCTCTTTCACAGTAAGAGAGTTGGAACCCACACCTCTCACTTTCCTGTAGAGTTCCCCAGCTACCTGTGTAAAACCTAGACTAGAGTGGTGTGGGAGGAAGTTCTGCGGCCTTCCTAGCCTCTGGGCCATCATGCAGAAAAGAATGCAAAACCCTGTGGAATCCGAGAAGTTAGAATGCAACATGGAGCATGTAACTAACCTAAACATGGAGCATGGAATGAACCTAGAAGTTAATCAAAACATTAATCATGTAGGAAGAATGAAGGACTTTGATTTCAGTATGTATTTGTATTACAACATTGTTGAATCTTTTAAAAAGGGGAAAAAAAATCCTCCCAACAGGTATCTGGCCCTATTACAAATAAATAAGGCCCAGAGCCAAGATCCTCTCTTCTCAGAGGAGAGTCTCGATCACTAGCTGTTTTACAGAATATGGACGCTCTCTCTTCCTGGAAATAGAAATAAAGCAGATGTATTTATTGAGGGTAACAAAATCCTATGCTGTAAAATCTTGGCTTATTCTGGTTAATTAGGTACCAGCTAACTCTGCATGGACTACAACTGAGTTAAACCTTTGAGAAGGGTGATTTGAATTGAATGTGAAATTTTACAGTCCAAACCTCCCTTTGGCCTCTTATGAATTTGACTCTTAAGTTGCACTTAAGCAGCTTTACAAAACCTGTCCCTTAGCAACAGAAAATCTAGAGTTAAATAAGTGGTTTTTATTTCAAAAAATACAAATGCAGAATGTGATTTTATAAGCTGCAGCCCAATGAACTAAACCTGCCAATCCAAAGATACTTTGAAATAATCTTATTCCTTGTTGCCTTATCCTTTATGCTAGTCACTGGCACTCAGAAACAGGCAGCTGTTATTCCCATAAAATGTTTTCTTTAAAGATTACCAAGGACTTGAATACGTTTAATCAGCTTGCTTCCACTCCTGCTGATGTGAAATCTTTTAGTTCCTCTCAGATCTTCATTTTCCACATGAGTGACAGGTCTAAATGCTAGGAAAACAAACTCAACTTTTTCATACAACCTTTCTTTCCTTATGGAAAATAAATAATGCTTTTGTTAGCCACTGAAGTTGACAGTTGAATTAAGATGGACCTACTTACTGATTGGTTTATTTCACCCCTGCTGATTTCTGAACGTTTTTCCCCTGCACATAGCATTTGTTAAAAAAATGTTGCTTGTAAAGTCATAAAGATGTGCGTTCTGTAATGTCAGAGCTGATGTCTTTTCTCTCCTTCATCCATAGGTTTCCTGTGGTTTTTTTTTCCTCTTGAGATCTTCATGACCCTATAGCCATTTTTAGATATTTTGGATGGCTCAAGAACATCTCTGGGGGGCAAGGACAATCAGGCAAATGACTAACTCTGTCAGAAGTATCACAGAGAGTTTGTGGACTGGTTCTCTTATTCCCATTTCATTGCTCCAAATGCAAAGTCACTCTTTACTCCAGCTATTCAAGAGAACCTGCTCTCTATGTTACTTTGCAGGCAATACCACTTAAAAGCCAGTTTGAGATTTCTAACATATTTCAAAATGTTTAATACTTTGCAAAAAGAGGAAATGGCCCCAAAAAATCACTGATTTTAAGTGCTTAAAAGTATGTTTCTAAGGTATATATGTCCCTGCTAAAAAGAACAGATTACTCAAATATTAGTCACTGCCTCCTACTAGCAGACTCTACCCATGTCTTTATACAATGTTTCCTGTTTCAAACAATGCTATCTGCCTCAAGTGATTCCATGCACCATTAAAATTGCCACTGTTGTTTGTATATTACCTAAAATAGTTTTACCATGTGAGCATGTTGTAGTTTAACTCCAGCCAGCAACCAAGCCCCACACAGCCTCTCACTAACTCCCCAACCAGCAGAATCAGGGAGAGAATCAGAAGGGTAAAAGCTAGAAAACTTGTGGGTTGAGATATTTAATCAGTTTTTTAGGGAACGCAAAAGCCATGTACACAAGCAAAGCAGAACAAGGAATTAATTCACTTCCCACTGACAGCTGGTATTCAGCCATCTCCAGGAAAGCAGGGCTCCAATCATGTGCAACAGTTACTTGGGAAGATAAACACCATCACTCCAAACTTCCTTCCTAGTTCTTTCCCCCACTTTATACACTGAGCATGGTCAGTATAGAAAGTGTCATATGGCCTGGAATATCCCTTTGGTCAGTTAGGGTCAGCTGTTCCAGCTATCTTTCCCAGCTTTCCACGCATCCCGAGTCTTCCCACCAGTGTGGCAGTATGAACAGCAGAAAAGACCTTGGCTCTGTGCAAGCCCTGCTCAGCAATAACAAAAACATCTCTATATTAACAGCCCTGTGTTCAGCACAAATCCAAACACAGCCCTAACACCAGGCACTGTGAAGAAAATTAACTCTACCCCAGTTGAAACCATCACAGAGCACAAACATCAAGCTACACTAAGTTTTCAAACAACAATCAAATATATATATTCGATAGAAGAAAAATAAATTATTCCTTTATCTTTGTCTTTTTGTTTACCATGACTAATTCTCTTCTGTGTTCCTGCCAAGTAACAGGAAAACAGATAAAGATAGTTCAGGCCAATCAGATTTGCAGGATTTTTTTTCATTACTGGAGGAAAAAAAAAAAAAGAACATTAAATTTTCTTTAAATAAACATTGCCTACATTAATCCTGATAATAAACATCGGAACTGAGTTAACATTTACAACTGTATTACATACATAGCAACTCAATTAACTATATTTAGTACGACACTATCATTGTGAAATCATATAGTAGTTTTAAGCATCAATGTATTTTAAAATGACTACATTTTTATAAAAGTCACTTAAAAGTTACCAGTAGAAGAAAGAATTTGACCATATATTTAATTAATATGAAATAGACATTATGCTTGGGTGTTCTGATGGAAATACTGCTTCAACCAAAGAAAAAGAAGATAAAAGTGAGCCAATGTTTTGTGAATCATCCTATAAAACAATACATTGTGGATTCAAAATTAAACAAGATCATGTCAGTTGATGATAAAGTTGAACTAAAACATGCTTTTGAACAGACAGAAGAAGCAGCCCAGGAAACTTTGCTTTTATATAGGTAAATGCTAGCCATGACAAGTTCTACTTTCACATATACCCAACCAGTACAGACAGGAGAGGAAGCATAGATGTGATACTGGTCATACTGCTAGTACAAAGCAATGGAGCTGGCTGGGAATTCTGGGAAAGAGATTCTTTCCTTCCTGAAATATAACAAAGAAAAAGCACTTTTTCTCTTCTATACTCAGACTGCTGACATTTATTCATATCTTGATATCTAAAAACTGATATTTTATTGGCATTTTGCTTTGCTTTTTAGGGGTGTTGTCATTTTTTGGTGTGGGTTTTTTTATTTTTTGCAATAAGGCAAATATATTTGTGATGATAATAAAATTTTAAAACCAGTGACTAGTGACTGAAAGGTCTATGTTTTATTAGTCCCTAGCAAAAAGTCCCTTCAGATTGTCTGACTGCTGCACAGGCACACCTCCTGATGCTGAAAAACCAGTAGGGCTGGTGGTCTTCACAGTACAAAGTGCTTTTCTTCTGTCCCTGACCTGCTGCAGCTGCTTTCTCAGGCAGTCTCTTCCCTTGCTCTGAACAGCAGGTTGGCATCTTAGCACTTCGGTCTCTGTACTGACCTTTGGACGGAATAAGAAGAAGGAGCTGTCCTAGCCAGGCTGGAGAGGTGATAATTACCTTTTGCAAGTCCAGGGCTTTTGAGTTAAATCAATAACAGCAGAAATAGGACTGGGAAGTAGAAAAAATGATGAATTAGTGTAAAATTACCAACTTAATCTGCCCTTCTTTATGCTAATTTCTTACTATTAGTAGTTACATTAGTAATTATAGTAGAAAATAACATCTTAACACCCTTCTGCTGGAAGAATCATGTTAGTGGCCAAGGAATACGATTTATCTGAGTATATCCATGAGGTTTTAGAGTCTTTTGCTGACATGGTCTTTTGCCAGAAGAGAAGTTTGCAACACCTCTTTAGGCTAGCTCTATGACAGAGATTTTTGGATCCACCAACACTTTCATACCCTGGACTGAGAGCTTTAGTAGAATCAAAATGACTATTGCAAGAATGACAACTCTTGTGTTGTGTTTTTTGTGTTTTGTTGTCTCCCAGCAATGACAAATCTGCCTGTAACAACAGCTTCATCTCTGGGAAAAGGTCTTCTAGGACTAATGCCTTCAGTTTTATGATAGTGGAATTGGTCCTACATGAGCAGGCTGAAACTAAAAAGAAATTTGCCAGCTCTTCCAATGTTATCCTTAGCCCCACAACATTCTGCTTTTTGAAAACCCATTATGCAAAGTGTCAGACTGATGAGGGTTATCAAATTATTTTTCAACATGAAAGTTTAAAACAAAGACATGCTACTAATTATAAGAAATCATCACTTAAGGCCACTTAAATGGCAAGAGACTATACCATTTGTTTCAAACTCTACAGATTTCCTGCTTAGATTCCTTTGAAAAAGTTACTAGTAACAGAAATGAAGAAATAGACTAGACAAAGTACAACATACCCACATCATTAATGATATATTTCAATCATCATTTACTCAGCAATGAACAGGACTGTCATGGCAGCTGAAGCAACAACATCTTCAATGCAGTACAAACACTGAAGTATAAATAATTTTATTAGCGTTTCTATTCATAAGCAAATAAGCTACTCCTCATTTTTCTTCCTGTATTTCGCAAGGCACTTCTGGACAGATCTATCTATCTTCTACCACGCTGCATGACTTCTTGTCCCTTATAAATTCAGAAAAGCTCTGAATTGACCATTGTTGAGCTAGCTACTGATGAATCTAGTTAAAAACCACAAGTAAATTACATATTCTAAAAGGTGTAGTTATCATAAACATGTTGTGTACAGTTGGCACTGAAATAGATTTATGCAGGAAATTGTTCAAAGGTCAGGTCCCAGAAGCAGTGTCTTTTAGTGCATGTCCACTGAAGAAATAATGTCAGACAGAAGTATTATAGTAATTCTAAAAGTATTATAATAATTCTTTAAAAATTCATTTTCAAAAACTAAAACCTTTTTTCTAGGTACAGGATCAGCAAAAGCACCTGAGCCTTCAAAACCTGAAAATTCAGCTGAACTAGCTAAGACACCTCAACCGGAAGAGCATCAACTCAAAGATGGGAAAGAAGATGCTAAGTGAGTAAATTCAATTAAAAAATTTGAAATTTCTACCTGACATCCTGAATTAGCATTTCTGTGGGCCATATATCAGTTCTTTAAAAGTCCCTCCTGTAAGGATCTGAAGAGCTTTATTTCAATTTCAAGGTAGCATATATATGAGGCATTCATTTATTACATGCTTTTGTTGGTTTGTTGTGTACAGCATCCTAAATCGCAGGAACGAGGAAAAGGATTTGCTCAACTGCAGTTATATGCTAATTTTAACAGTGCTGCTGCTCAATTATTACTATTTCTTAGAGAAGAAGAAAGTCCCAGAATGCTGCCCTAGAATGTTTGTCACATCATTCTGGCTTGAAACTTTTTACCCTGCACTTTTTTTTTTAAGTTATAGCATTAAATCAGCATTAGTCTCTATTACCGCAGGCCTGGTTCCTACGGTATATCACCGTGTCCCGCAGCCATAGGGAGGAGGAGGAGGAGAAGATCCAGCAGGCAGGAATTGTGCAGCAAGATTGATTTATTTAATTATTTTACAAACTCTTTTATAGATTTTTTTTCTTCATAGTCTAATTGGACAAAGGACCAGCCACCCCTTGGGGGTGATTGGCCAAAATCCTAAAACATCCATTATCAAAATATTTTCTACTACACCATAAACAAGACTTTCCAAGGTTGCAGGTGGCTTGGTTGTTTACATTCCCTGCTACCTCTTCTGTGAGAGAGAAAAGTCTCTCACGGACTTAGAAAATAACAAGAAGATCCTCACTAACAGCATTTTTGTACCTACAAGTCTCCACAATCAGAAGATTAGTACTATCTCTTTCTCAAAAGAGACAAATAAATGAAACAGTAATATTCCTTCAGGGGAAAATCTAGGGTCATTCAACCTTTGTAAAAAGCTGAGGTGACTGCTTTGCTAAAATAGAAATATACATGAAGTCTAGAAAACAATAAACTTGGAATAGTCCACAGTCATTTGAGAAGCAGAGATTCATAGATTCATGGAATCACAGAATTCTTTGGGTTGAAAGGGACCTTTAAAGGTCATTGAGTCCAACCCCTCTGCAGTGAGCAGGGACAGCTATAAGTGGATCAGGGTGCTCAAAGCCCCATCCCAGCTGACCTTGAATGTTTCCGGGGGTGGGGCATCCACCACCTCTCTGCATAACAGGTGCCAGTGTTCCACCACTCGCATTGTAAAAAATTTCTTCCTTATATCTATCTACATCTGCCCTCTCTAAGTTTAAAACAGTTAAACTTTGTCATGTCACAACCCCTGCTAAAATGTTTGCCCCATCTTTCTTATAGGCCCCCCTTAAATACTAAAAGGCCACCAATAAGGTCTCCCTGGAGCCATCTCTTCTCCAGGCTGAAAAACCTCAACTGTCTCAGCCTTTCCTCATAGGAAAGGTGCCCCAGCCTTCTGATCATATTTTTGGCTCTCCTTTAGGCCTGCGACAACAGGTCTATGACAGGCTGAGGACTTCAGAGCTGAATACAGCGCTCCATGTAGAGCAGAGAGGGATAGAATCACCTCCCTCTCCCTGCTGGCGTTTCTTTTGATGCAGTCCAGGATACAGTTGGATTTCTTGGCTGCAAGTGCACATTGCTGAGTCATACCCAGCTTTCCATCCACCAGCACATCCAAGTCCTTCTCCCTAAGTCTGTTCTCTATCTCTTCATGTCCAGCCTGTATTAATACTGGGGGTTGCCCAGACCCAGGTGCAGGACCTCGTAGTTGACTTTGTTGAACTTCATGAGATTCCTGTATACCCAATTCTCAAATTTGTCCAGGTCCTCCCTTTGGATGGCAGCCTATCCTTCAGGCGTGTCAATCACACCACTCAACTTGGTGTCATCTGCAAACTTGTGGAGTGTGCACTTGTCACTGTCTCTGTCACTGTAGAAAATAAAGTTCTTCATAGAACAGCTCAGGTTGTTCCTCAGAAGGAATGAGGTCCAAATTCCTGCTGAAAATATTTAGAGGTTAGACCCAACTCCCAGGTTAGATCAAGGCACCCCAAACTTTTTTCAATATAATTGAGTCTATATAATCAAGAATGGAGTTTTCATGGTTTTTCTGGGCAATCTGGTCCACCCTTTGACCACCCTTACTACAAAAATTAAATAGAATTAAATTTTCCTTTGCTCTGAGTTGCTTCTTTTGCCTCTCATTCTCTTGCTGTGTGCCTCTGGTGCTCTTTCTAAATCAGAATGTGTAGTTAGCTTTCATTGCTCCAAGAACACACTGTGGATTCATGTTCAATTTGTTGTCCACCAGGACCCCCAGATCCTTTTATAAAAAGCTGTTATCTAGTCAGTCAGCTCCAAGTCTTTGCTCTCACATGGCCTATTGCCATGCATAATGAAGTTTCTGCCTTTTGAGATCACTTTGAGTAGAGAAAAACAGATACACTCAATACAGAACAGCGTAGAAACTCCTCCTGCTTGTCTTTGCCTTCTATTATTTTGATTATCCTAATAACACAAAGAAAAAGTCTTTCCCTGACATGGAGTTAATTTATAGAGATGATTATGTATTTCGTCCCCTTTACTAAGACAGACTTTGTGTCTGGAAATAATCAAGCAAAATGCTACTGCACATGCCTCTATAAAATAATAGATGCAATTAAAAATAACTCTGACTAGAAAAAATGGAAAAGTTATAAATAACTTAGTCACTTCAATGTGAAACAGTAGGTCAAAAATGAAAACCTAGATAAGAATCTCCCTTTTTTGTCATCATACAATATGTTACTCAATGCTTACAGTTCCACTGGTAAATCTTGTAACCATGGTTAACATAATTACTGTTGGCTTATGAAACAAAAGGGTATGTTGCTTATTAGTAGAAACAAAATCTGTCTGTTAAAAGGAAATTTAAAATATTTATGTTAAACATTGCTTCCTCAGAGGTGTTCTGACTCAGTGTCATGTGTGTATCCAGATATACCTAGTCAGTCTAATTTGAGCAACTGCTTCTAAAAATACAGTAAATATTTGGTAAATTTACAGTCAAAACAATTACCCACTAAATTATGCAGTAGAGGCTGGAAGGTACAGGGCTGGTGTACCTTTCATGCACTGGCATGAAACTAAACTAACCAGATCTGTTGTATGACTCTCAGAGCTGGAGGGAGAATGATTTTTAAAATGTGCCTTTGAGAGAATTTAATTCGTTGCTTCTTAAGGTGCATGGAAGTCTATTTAGACACCATTCCTGATCAAGGTTACTGCCTTATTGAGTCTATGTGCTCAAATTTGCTCACTAGAATATTTTTAGGGAAATCAACAGCCTTCATCATGCGAGAAAAGCTGAGAATTGGAGTCAAATAGATACATGTGATCTACAAAAGAAGCAGCAAATAAAACATGCTCAAATCACTGTCTAGCACTGAGGCCAACTAGAACAATACAAAAATGCCTCCTGAAGAGTTTGCTTGTTGCTAATTTCTAGGTATTTCCATACCTGGGAGTGATTTGGGAAAATGTTAGTTTTACTAGTCAAAGCCATATCAAGGACTGTTAGGACAGTCAGGATAGTCAACTAAGAGTCCCATTTTCCAGGAGTTTTCTCTGCCATTGTTTAATCCATATTTGTATACTGCTCAAACAGAGATTAGTAATGGGTAATGTTGTCTCTTGGGCAACACCAAACTGTGTGGTGCAGTTGACACACTGGAGGGAATGGATGCCATCCAGAGGGACCTTGACAGGCTTCAGAGGTGGGCCTGCACAAACCTCATTAAGTTCAAAAACACCAAGTGCAATGTTCTGCACATGGGTCACAGTAATCACCAGTATCCATAGAGCCTGCGTGATGAACAGACTGAGAGCAGACCTGCAGGAAAGGTCTTGGAGGAATATTGGTGAATGAAAAATTAGCTGTGGGATGGCAATGTGTGCTCAGAACTCAGAGACCCAACTGTTTCCTGGGCTGCATCAAAAACAGTGTGGCCAGCAGGTTGAGGGAGGTGATTTATCCTCCTCTACTCCACTCTGCTGAGACTCCACCAGAAGTGCTTCATCCAGCTCTGGAGTCCTCAGTACAAAAAAGACACTGACTTGGTCTAGAGAGAGCCATAAAAATAATCAGAAAGGTGGAGCACCTCTCCTATGAGGAAAGGCTAAGAGAATTGTGATTGTTCTTGCAATACTACAAGGGGTAATGATTTTAAAGGGGGCAGATTTAGACTAGATATGAGGATGAAATTTTTTGTGATGAGAGTGGTGAGACACTGGTTTGTCAGAGAAGTTGTGGATGTCCCATTTGTGGAAGTGTTCAAGGCCAGGTTGGACATGGCTCTGAGCAACTTGATCTAGTGGACAATGTCCCTGCCCAAAGCAGATGGGATGGACTAAAGGTCTTTAAAGGTCTCTTGGAAATTGAACAATTCTGTGATTCTATGATATTGTTATGGAAATCAAGATTGGCAAAATAAAGGTAGAATTTCCTTAACTGGAATTTTTGACTCTGCCCAAAAATATTTCAGGTTGCAGCAAGGGCCCACTGAGAGAAGAGGGGATGGGAGCCCAGGATAACCTTAGCACAAGCAGTGCCCTTAACCAGCAAGGTTCAGCCTCACAGGGTCTGAACATAGCAAGCAGAGCAAGATCCTAGCAAAAGGCAAAGTGATGGACCAAGTTTAGAGTCCATCCAGGGAGTCCAGTCAGGAGCAAAAAAGACAGGGTCAGAGACAAGGCGGGAGACAAGGCTACAAAACAGGTCCAAAGTCTATGTAGGAGGCAGGACCAGAGAGAACTGGAGGTAGACACACCTAGACATAACTCAGGCAGTGACCAAGGCCTGACCTGAAGTGGACAACAAAGACCCATGGGCAATAGAGTGTGGGTGGAAGTCCTGCTGGAAGTCCCAGGGCAATTAATTTATATAGACTATTTTCTTATACTAATTGTCTGTCAAGAGTCAAACTTTAACCAAAATTTATTTGATGTGCAAAAAGTCATCAGTATGCCTATTGACTCTGAATAATATACATAATGAAATAAAGTTTGTGGGTATATATTTTTTCACAAATCATATACATCCAGAGCACATAAACTTTCATGGAAATGTTAATAGAAAAGTTTTCACCTTATCTGCTGTTACTAGGACATTTAATTTTTTAAAATGCACCTGTGCAGGCTCAGACACATAGAATAAGGAAGAGGGGAAAAGGCAGTTTTCCTGTTTGGAACAGCACATTTTTTTAATTTTCTCTAAAAGAGCAAATATTTTTTTTGCTTGCTAAGTGAATGACAACACTGAAAAAGACTGCATTTGCTCCTAAAAATTCCCATAGACATTGTTTGTCTGCAAAAAAATTTAAAAACAAAAATAAATAAATAAATATAGAAATGGGGGGGAGGGGGGAAAAAAAGGTCTTTCCCTCCCTCATTTTCTAAAATACTGCAGTACACAGTGATGGATGTTAATAAAGAGTAGAGACACACAGCACTGGTCTCAGCCATCTGAACACTACGTCTGAAAGAAGAAACTCAGAAGAATGGATGATGTGCCAAGTGCTGAATTACAGCCTAGTGACTGAAAAATTTAATGTCTGCTTCCTAACGGCTTGGATAGAATTGCACACAAACTGGCTCTGTCTTCCAATATTTTTTTTTCTCTCCTCTATGTTTATTGATAATGTAACAGAAAAACAGGTAATTTTCATTAATAGCTATTTGCTGAGCAATAATAATCTCTGGAAGGGTGGGCTGAGACTACACTGTCTCCTCACAGCAAGAAATGAGGGAGCAGAAGAATGCTCAGCACCTCATTTGCACTCTAATAGAAGACAGGGGAGTCTTCTTAACAAGAAACTAGCACAAAGCTTCAAGGTACAAAACAAAAAAGTTGCAGCAAGTCCTGGAAAAAGTAGAGTATGGAAGAAGGTAAACAAAGCATCTGAGAGCAAAGATCACAGAAAATGGAGGGACGCAAAGAGCTTCTATGACCTCTCCTCTGTGTCTTAAAAGCCTTTAAGCCCTGTCGAATTTGTAAAAGCACTTCATCTTCCCAGATTACCAAAGAGATTACAATGTACTATTTATACTAAGGCAGTACACTGAAACCCCAGACAAAGATCATGAACCCCACTGCGCAAAATACTGCATAAAATAATAATCCATATTTGGAGGCTAAATATTCAAGACCACGTAAAGGAAGAAGAAATGCAGTAGGTAACTGGGACTTCCTATGCTTTTAGATTTTATCTCAAAATCTTACATATGCTCAGTTATGTTTAGAGAGGAACAAAAAATTGCATCTGATATGCCACCTTCAGAATCTAGCTATTACAAACAAAATATGTTAATATAAAATGCACTAAAGAAATTTGAATAAAATATTAAATTTATACAAAAAACCCCAGCATTCCCACCCAGAAAGTGTACTCATCTGATTCTGCTTTTTCAAACGCAGAAACACAACTTTCAACATTTTCCAAAAAAAGGGAGCTCCAGTACTGCAAACTTCCATATGAGCATGGGTGGTTCAGGCAAACTGAACTTCATGCTTGTGGTTTGCCTTTCTCATATCCACATCCTATTACTTAATAGACTCTACCAGTCCTTCTATAAAGAAGATTTTTTTTCCTCTTTAATTTGGCTAATAGCAAGAAAAGAAAACAAAACAAAGATTAAGAGGCAATTTGCTATGTGGTGCATAGCTAGGTTAATGAAGAGAACTCCTGCTGGTAGCATCTTCTTAGTGAGTAATGCACTTCATTTACCTCAGTAACCTCGACCAAGAAAATTACTGTGCTTATTACTGCTTGCCATCCACTAGTTACAACACATCAATTCACCAAGTAGATGCACCTTAGAGGAACCATGTCCTATCACAATAACAAAATCTCAGCACATTAGTGAGACAGACCCAGTATCAACCCTCTGCAGAGTGTCTAGAAATCCTTGATTACTGTAGGAACACTGGGGATGTAAGAAAATGACACTCATGGCAATAAACTCCAATCAAATTTAGATGAAGTAAAACAAGGCCAGTGCTGGGCCTTATGAAAAATCCCAGATTAAACACAATTACATTTTATGGAGAGGCTAATACATTTCCTTAGTTGTTTCCAGCTATCACTAGAGTACTTGAAATTGTAAACAGATAGAATGCACCCAGTATGTTTTTTAAGCCTGACTGAAAAGACATTAATGTGTTAAAAAATAAAAATACTTTTCTTAGCACTTATATTCCCTCTACTTAGCCTTTTTTTTCAGAACTTGTCACTTCTAGTTCTCAGACTTCAGTTTCTGAAATCACTACATTGAGAACCCGCAAATTAAATAGAAAGGTGGTGGTGTGCTGCCTGTACCAAAATGGATTAAACTTGCTGTAATCTTTGCTGAGATGTATTTTCCTAGAGCCTTTAAATTCTATCCGATCTGCAGGATGCAGTTACCCTTGCTATTTAATGTCACTCACTCTGCATGGCAATCAAGTCGGTAGCCTGAAATTAAAAAGTAGTGGATTCAGAAGTTTTTCATTGAAGATTAAATGAAGCAAGGAAAGGATAGGAATGTCATTATACAAACTGAAATGCTGCTTTTTTTCCCCTTGTGTTATTTCAAATCATGTGCTCATAATATTCACATATATTCATTGCTAACTGTATCAATGGAAGAAATTGGGTTTTTTGAATATGTAACAAAGTAAGAGTATAGTTTGTCATACTTTGCCACTGATTGATTTCTTTAATTAGAAGCAATTTCTGTGCATTTTGTGTAAAACCTCCATTTACCTAATATTTTCCAGACTAAGAAGAAATTTTTGTTAAGGAAGAAATTATAATTTATTCAAAATGTTTTCTCTGCTATTATATGTTGAGTAATTTTTGGGGGAAAAAAGCAAAGCAATGAGCATTGTGACAGGTACACTACTATATGTAATATAAAACATTTCTATTTAAATTGCATTTGTATTTAAATCACATTTGTACCAAACACTTGCAAATATATCAAGGCCTTTCTTGATAAATCTAAAAGACATATAAATCTAAGACATAATGCTTATTATCATTTAGTAAAAGTAAACTTATTATTACTCCATGACAAGTGTAAATATTCATGCCTATGTTTAACCTTGTCCAACATATTTTATTAAAACACCCTGTCTCCAGTTATTTACTCATTTTCCAAATCTTAGCAATTTAGGATGAAAACATCCCATGTTGTACAGCCCCAGAGAGGAACAGAGGAAACAGTGACAGGTGGAGATATGAGGATAAGAAGTCAAACACATCTGGCAGCCCAGTTTTGTTCAGTGCCCTGGGTAAATGATATTCAGGAGAAGAAATGTGATGGCCAGTGTCTGCAGGGAGCATGCCTACTTTGTTGCATTTGGAAAGGAATGTGTCAGGGTCTTGCAGAAGGGGAAATGATGGTCTTAAATAGCTGTAAATGGAAGTCATCTCCGAGGAATATGTTCTTTGTCTCCATGTTTCTTTGTGATCCTGGGAAAGGTACGTGTAGTGAGTTCCTACACAGGTTGCTGTATAACAGTTTACCCTAATGAAGGTAGATTTGTAACACCAAGACAATTTTATATAATTAGCCTAGGCAACAATGGCCATGGCATGAAGCTCAGTGTACAGTATAAGTCTGTCAGGGTTCCCTGTACTGGAGCAACTTTAGTTGCCACACAAGCTGAAACTATGCCATTACTTTTTCTCTTTCATTTCTAATTTTGCTAGTTTAAATATAGCTTCCTGAAGCTAATATCAGCAAAACAATTCTTATTTGGGAACACACACTGAAAATTATAGAATTAACTATAATTATTGGTAATTATTTGGTACAATTATTACCCTTGTACCAAATCTTTTTTTGTTTGAAAAAAAACCTGAAAAAAAAAAGTGAGAAAATTAAAATGTTCAAATGGCCAACAACTGAGATGAAAGAGAAGGGACAATACATTTTACCCCATGTTCAAAGTGCATAGGACAAATTGTACCAAAATAGATTTACATTGAGAAAAAAAAATTGTAAAATGAAGCACATAAATAAATTCTTTGGGAAGATTATGGAATAGCCATGGCTAGACATATTTAAGAAAAGGCTAGATAAGAATCTGTCAGGTGTACCTCATCCTGCTTTGAACTGTGGGGACAGGATGTCTCAAACTTCTCTACAGCCTTATGGTTGTATGATTATTTTAGGGAGTCTATGAAAACAGATGAGAAATGAAAGCATCTATTGGAAATTAATTTCTTAAAATTTGAAACTTTTTTCCAACCTTTTAAAGCATTCATAATGGGAAATTTTATGGCATTTTCATTTTAACTTATAATTCCCTGCATATTAAGAAAAACTGAAAGATAGAAAATAGGAAGAAGGGTTTGTGCTGTGCTCATGAATTCTGTACAGCACCAGATCCTACTCGGATTAAATTATTTTTTACATGGCCATAAATTATAGGCTCATAAGTTATGAGTTTGCGTTTAAATGTGTTTGAATGTAACAGACATTATGTGTACATTATAAGAAATATTTTTTAAATTCCTGGTAAGCGGCAGATGCCCCAGACAGATTTAATTACTAACAGATAAGAAAGCCCCAATGACACAACAGCACCAGATAAGGAAATAAATGAGGATTACTTGCTTAGACTATACCTTTATTCTAAAGCAATTAGTATTAGAAATTATGCTGTCCTTATTTTACACATTATAGTAAATAGCTAGTGCAATTAAAAAATTTTATATCACCAGTTACCTTAAGGAAAGGTGATTTTTTCATAGCTAATTGATACTTTCAACATTCATACTTCTTTCTTTCTATTACTTTTATAGTTCCTACTGCAGAATTTTTAATTAAAATAAGATCTTATTCACATTTTAATCTGGTACCTCAGTGAGAGTTCCATGTGTTCAGCATTGAGACAGACTTCCCCTTAGAGAGTACTGTAAAGAAGATTAGAGGATTCACAGATTGTTGTGATTGAATAACTAGGAGGATTGTCAAAGTAGTTGCTGTGAAAAAAAATTGAGCTAAAAAGCAGGAATCTCTGCAGCCTAGATTATTAGATTTCAGTCTGCATTGCATCAAGAAGTTTGTTCTGAGTTCAATATGAGTAGATAAGTCTGAGAGATAGTGCCTTCCTTGAAAACTGTTACTTCCATCTCTGTTTTGCTTTATGAATACAACGTGAGATCTGGGAAATGGATGATCTCTGCATTTTATTTCAAGAACACTTGCATAGGGCCCAAACAAGCCAGATTTCTGCACAAAGATTCTGAACTAAGGGAAAGTCATGAATTCCAATGGAAAGATTTATTTATATGTTGTCTGCATAAAGCTCATAAATGCTTATGGCCCATTCTTGCTTATATATACCTAAAACCAAAACCAACCCAAATATTATGATATCACTATGTTTAAATTAATGAAAAAGGTAATAAAATATATAGTAAGGGAAAGGAAAATCAGTTTAAAATAAAATTGTGTTATCAAGAACAATCCTAAAATAAAATGAAAATAAAAATGTGTTTTGTTCTGTTTTATTGCAAAGAAAAGTTAATATAATGCCAGTATTTCAAAAATGCAGCAAATAGACAATCTTCTGTATCAGTAAAGATGGGTTTTTATTAGACACTTTCCCTTGCCAAGGGTGGTTCAGACTAGATATCAGAAAAAAAATATCACTTAAAGAGTGGTCAGGCATTGGAATAAATTGCTCAGGCACGCATCTGAATGTGGCACTTGGTTTAGGAATAATTATGATGGTGCTGGGTTGACTGTTGGACTAGATGATCTTGAAGTTCTCTTCCAAATTTGATGATTCTGTGATTACAGGAAAAGATGATGGGTCAGAGGAAGACACTAGTTTGAAGACCGTTAAGGAAAATTAAAATTTAATTAAGAGCTTTTTGAAATTTCATGGAATCTAATGTGTGAACAGCTTGTTCCAAGACCTTAAGATAATGTATTTAACTTAGAAATTTACTTTCTTAACATTTGAGCTCTTAAGATTTTTGGAAGAAGTAGACTAAGTAGGTGGTAAATATACAGGTTAAGTCACTTACCCACTTCCCAAACCTTTAAATATTTCAAGTTTGTTTGCTGAAAAGGACTTCCTGTCATGATATATACATTCTTTTGCTTTGTTGGGAATCACAGCCTACAACAGTCTTCACAATCTTAGCTAATATAATCTTGAAGTCTGTCACACTTGTTTCAACCTCTCCTCCCTCATAGTAAAAGGCTGCCTAGAATTCTGGTCATTAAAGGCTTGAAAACTTTCTTCAGACATTTAACTCATGCGAATTCACTGCGCTTCTACTCACATCTATTCTTCTCACAATAATTTTTCTCAGATCAAATGCCTCTTTTCCCATCGTTCTCCATCAAAATTTGAACTGATAGACAATGATCTTATTATGTCTCAATCTGCTTTGTAGTGCTTTTCAAAGTCATGTTCCCAGTAGCCTTGGCCATTCTAAGAGACTTTCTAGAATCTCCTATGGGAATTCACCTTTTGAGTATAGCTGGTCAGAATAACTCTCTCATGGGCTTATATCCCAATACTGATCCTTACTTCCCTGGCAGTATGTCATATGCACCTACAGTTACATTCGCACCGGTGTTTTTCATAGCCAGATTATGTATGGCTCATAGGCATCTTCCCCTTGATTAAACACTTGGATATTTATCCTTTTGTCACCTGCAACTGATGATCCCAGCATTTACAGCATAAATTCTTACAAATTGATTTTAAGTATATATCTGCAGTATGGGGCATTAGATTTGCCCTCATTTCTATTACTAAATAATTCAATACTAAATAATTCAATACTAAAAAAAAGACTAAATAATTCAAATTTTCCTGCATAGGAATCATTCCTACTTTTTAATCTTCCAAATCCAATGTCTTATTAAACATCATTAGTACACTGCTACATTTTGTACCAAAATCATGAAAGAGAATATTAAAGCTCACTCCTAAAACACCATCAGCATCCTGTGCAGGTAAAGGAGAATAGTCTCTCTTCACAGGCAATTCAGAGCAGAAACCTACTTCAGTCATTCTGAACCTCTCCTCAGGGAAGACTTCTTTGGACAATAAAGACAGCATAATAAAAATAGTGAAAGTTAGCTTTTTGGAATACCTCTGTTGCTGTACCAAGCAAGTGACTAACATGTTGGGTTTCTTCTATTACTAGTTTTCCTAGTAATTTAGGATGAGTGATCTTAGGCTTGGATCTCAGGGCTTCTATGGCATTACTCACACTGGGAGTGTCAGCAAAAACTGAGGATGTGTTTTTGAATCAGTACATTTCATGATGCCTGGAATGACATTCTTCTGTCTCATCGAAATCTTTCTCATCTATACCATCATGTTTTGCGTATTATCATATCCTTCTGAAATTTGTTTATCTGAATTAGAGATTCCTCATAATTTATTCAGAAAAGACAAATTATTTTTTTCAGGACACAGATTGTAAATGCAATCCTAAATCACAGTGTCAGAGCTCAATAAAAGCATTCAAAGCTCTATTGCAAGATCAAGAACTCTATTTCCATGTAATTAGCAGAAAGTTATCTTAAGTGCTGCAAAAAAAGAGGGTTATAACTGAAATCAGCAAAAAGTGTTATGGATATTTTCCAGGCAGCATACATTTATGAAATACATTTTCTCAGGGGTCACCTGGTAGATAAAAGATGGAATCAAACTCAGGTATTTGGTGTTTATGGCCAGAAACAGGAAGGAATTAAACCCTAAATTGCAACTTAGAAAAGGGCAAACCTTCTGAAACAACTATTGTATTTTTTATCACTGTTTGTTTGTACTCTTAACACAGAAAACTTTCAAGCCACAGTACTTGACAGCTGTTGCATACATTAGTACACTCAACACAGTATTTCCATAGCCTATTTCAAGGTGACATTCTTTAAATATTCTATAGGTGTCTAAATCTTCTCTTGTGGCTTGGGGAGAATAAAGGCATTGCAATTTTATCACTAAACAAACAAGTTTAAATCTACAAGTTACAAAAATAAAATCTACAAATCAAAAATATCAGAAAACTGTATTACTATTACACTTCTCATGTTACATATATTGTTATCGTTAAACAAAATATGTTTGAGGTAGTAACGAGACTGTGTGCATAGCACATGAGTTGCAGTCCAGATTTTCATTTCCTAGGCCACATGAAATTACTACTTGTGCAGGGAATCAACATTTCCACTCTGTACAGGACTACATGGAGAGTAAGAAATATAGACCTAGGCCTGTTGTAACATACCACACAAAGATCAAAAAATAAATGGTTTAAAGAAAAAAAATCTTGAAGAATAACAGCTTAGAACCAAATCGTAGCATAGCACCACATCATGCAAGAGGAGTCAAGTTTAATTAAAAGTGATTTTGTGAAGTTTAAATGGGCTTCATTAGCCCAGGCAATTTAAAGTGCACCTCCACACAAAGTACATATAAAATAAACATCCTCAAATTAGCAGTGTTCAACATGCAGCCTCTTCCATCCGTATTAACCAAACAAAATTTAAAGTAAGCATTTCGTTACAAGAAAATAATGGAGTAGGAGGTAATGCAAGCCAAATGAGCAGTAGGCCAAGGAAAATCAATTTCTCATCAACTGTGGGGCAAATAACTTTAAACTAAGTCACACAGATTCTAATCAGTGCCAAGTGGAAACATGGCTCCTGTGTGCTACATTGCACCAAATTCATGGTAGAGGAGACTTTAACTTTTGTTGGAAAGTCTGTGAAATAAGAGGAAAATCTCAAGCAATTTGTAGCTTATTCCTAGAAAGAAGATAGAAGGGGCCTTTGGCATGACACTTATGGTAAGTGGTATCTAACTATAAGATAGCTAACCACCTGACCAAATACAGCAACAGCAAAGACTAAGAGTTACTTTAAATTCTTTGCAGAAACTAATTGTGAGATGTTAGCTCAAAACAAGAAAGTATGTCATTACATAGCAGATAGCCTGGGCAAAGGGGCAATGTGACACAAAAGGAACTGTGACGAGATTACAAAATGTATCAGAACTGTTTTGATTAATCTCCTGTCTGGGGAGTTTTAAGAATTAGACAGTATACAAGACTTAAATTAGAGGAATGACAAGTATGTAATTCCAAGCTTTTGCTTCTTCTACTGCTTCTAACAGCATATCTCCACTTTATCCAATGGTTTTATTGCTGAAGGATTTTCGCATGCTTAAGTTATACTTCCTTGGGCATTGTGATTTGTGTTGGGTCTCCAGAAAACTGCTTCTCAAAAAGCTACACACATCCCACACTGACACACTCTTTTTTTAGTTACAGCTCCTTCTGTTAGAAATTTCAAAATAGGTTTAGGTCTTGAGGAGACATGGTGTTTATTCAAAGATCATTTTGCAGTGGTTTTCATTTCTTCCCTACTGTCATACCACTTTCCCCTCTACTCACATTTGGGAAGATTTTCTCAAGAATCCAGACATTTCAAGCATATGTCACTCTTGGTCTGCTGCTGCTCTTGCTGTAGCCACATCCTCGTGGTACTTGGGACAGAGCTGAAAAACCGATAAGGAAGAAAGAACAATTCCCTGCTGTAGCCCCTATATCAGGCATAACTTTCAGGATTTCAGTACAGGGGTGGCAATTTTGACCAGTCCAGGAGGAGCCCTTGAGCTACCCTGAGGCTGTCACAGCTATTTCCAGCCATCTCTGACATCGGTGTGTCACATCGGCTGAGAAGTGTTGAGTCAAAGATATAGAAAATAATCCCATGTCCTGGTCTCTACATAGAGGAAGTCCAAATGTGTGCCCCAGCTGACAGCTGAGTGGCACTCAAAAACAACCCCAGTCTGCATAATCAGACAGTAGCAAGTAATCGAGGATGAAATTTCAGGTAAGAATAAGCACAGAAGAGCTGATCAAGAATCTCTTTCACCAAGATTTTCTATTTGACTGTCCAGCATGCATAAAACCTAATGAAAGCATTAGTTTCAGTGCAGAGTATGAGTTTTCAGGTGTTTGAAAATCAATAGTCCTCAGATTTGAAGAGAGGCTGTGCGTGCTGGAATATCAGCTTAGTGTTACTATGACCCTGAGCAAACTCTTAGCAGAAAAAAAGGAAACCTCAGCAAGAAGACCAGTGGTTTTTTTCCACTGAAAACAGATGCATTTTTTTTTACCTCATGTTAGCCATAACAAACCATAAAAAACATAGATGAAATCAATTTTCCCAACATTAGAAATTATAAAGTAAGCATAAGTCTCTCCTCCCTATCTGCATTTCCTGTCATCATTAGGACACTACCGTATAACAACGAGCACATTTTTATACACAGATGTGAAGAGAATGCCTTGTTACTTAGTGAATACATCAGGCAAGCTCTAGGCCTTACACAGCCACAGTAGAACTTGGTGGAAAGCAGTGGTGGGAAGCCATTAGTGCAGTAGGCTAAACAGGGTACCCTGACCTTCTCTGCTCGAAATAACACACAGACTGCTGCTGGCATGAGCAGAAGGTAAGAGGAGGTAACTTAGGTTTCCAATTAGCATGAATTAAGTGATATGAATATGCACTGTGCTCAGTAAAGATCCAATCTTAATGTGTGACTTCAGCTCAGAAATAGAATTACCACTGTTTCCTTCCATTCATTTCCAGTACGTTAACCTTTTCTTCTCTTTTGTTTTAATTAGCGTACAGAACCCAAAACATCCAGGTTTACAAACAAATGAGTTGGCTGATGCCCAACTTCAAGTGATTGTCAAAAGATTGCGTGAAAGGGCAGATGTCTATAAGGAAAAGCTGAATGACCCAGTGATATCTTCACCGGAAGGAAGTCCTACATCTTGTAAGTGACTCTATAAATAGTTGTGCATTTGTTCAGCCTAAAACTGAAAATAATTTTGTGGCAACAGAAAATACTGTGATAATTATTTTGTAAGTATAGAATGTTTATCCACGGGAAAGGATCACTTTGTGCCCACAGAAGTCAATTTATCCCTATTTCTCTACAGTAAGCCGGAGTCCTTAGGTACAATGTCCCTTTGAATGACATCACTGAAGAATTTGGGGAAAAACCAGAGGCAGTATCTAGAATCATCCGTGTCAAGAAGTTTTCTGTATTTTGAAATAACCTCCAGATATGTTTATTCATGGAGATGAATTGGAAACATATGAAGAAACATATATATCTTATGAGTGGATGTTAGTCACTTTGCTATGAGACCTGCTGCGTAAATAAAGTAAATAAAATTTTAGCTTTGACAGAAATCTGGACACACTGAGGACTTTAAGTCCATGCTTTAAATAGAGCAGACTCATCTGACATTAATTAATCATTGACTTTTGACAAAATATGAAACATAAAAGAAAAATCAGTGCTTTTCCTCTTCAGGGGAAAGTTTGACTTTCCCTTTCCACAAAGAATTGAATGTGGTGATTTTATGTTCTGGCACTTTCTAAAAGCCGTTCATCACTTATGTGTTTTTTTAAAAAGCTGTAAAAAATGGTGCCTCAAGAATAATAAACTATTCCAACTGATAAGCAAATTTCTTTTAAAAAATTATTTCTTTGCTCATCTACCACTTTTGTTCTCTTTGTAGAACTTATGACCTTTATTTCTTAACTTATTATAGATTCAGTTTGCCAGTTTACTGCTAAGACTGTGTATCCTAATCAGAGGTAAAGCCACCAGAATTAATAGGACACATGTGCAAACAACAGTATCCAGCTCAAAGGCAGAAGAACGGGGTTTGAAGGAGTGCTACAAGACTTTTATAAGTCTAGAAATGTACAAAACCATAGGCTTCCCACTAGTTTCACCTGCTGCATCTCACATATCAGGTATCAGGGGAGGGGAGAGGTCAGCCCATGGCACAGGTGTCTTTTCTTATCTCCATCCTCACTGCATTCATTCTTTGCAACAGTCATGTAAGGAGAAATGCTCAGTTGCATTAATGAATGCTGAATTATAAATTAGCAGTTTTCTTGTCAATCTTATAAAAGGCATAACTTACAGGCACTGTCCAGGGAAATTCAGCAATATAGAGATTGTACTGTGTAACATAAGTGCCCTGTTCATGATAGCAGATGCACATATTTATACCAGTGGTGATTTTATTCTTCAAGTGTTTTTCTGTGTATTTAATATAATGAATTATAACTTTAGTCACTGCCCAGGGTTTGTAGAAGATATTTCAACATAATGAAGCTTTTGCTCATATTAAAACAGGGTGTATTAATTGAGCCATTATTAAAATGTCAGTGTTTTTGGTAATCTATGTGTCTAGCACCAAAGAAGCCTCCAGCCCCACCAAAAGAAGAAAAAAAAGATGAAAAAAAAGAAGAAAAGAAAGAGGAGGCAGAAACAAAGCCAGAGGAGGATCATTACTGTGATATGCTGTGCTGTAAATTCAAGAAACCTCCACTGAAAAAATACATGGAGTATATGAAGCTACCAGATACAATTGACTCATACACAGGTAAATTAAAAGCTGTTTAATAGGCTGGGGTTAAGTCATATTGAAGTGGCCTGGTTTTGCACGGCACCTGTGAGCCACCATAAGATACACATTCCAGTTTGCAGCTCCCAGGGACACAGAGGTCCTGTCCTAAACAATATTTATTACAAACAGGGAGAAGTGACACCAGTTGTAAAGATGGTATGCACAAAGATGTTATGCAAACTGACCAGAATCACAACCCAAGTGTTCTGTTTCTTGACCTGGAATTTGTACCATTCATTAGAGACAAATAATTCTTTTGTCAAATATAATATACACGAGCAGCATGCAAAATGATCGTATAAGTTTCTTCAGATGCACTGAATTCTATTTGCTCTCATTTTTGCACAGTCCTTGTGTGACTCCTGTTTCCAAGCTGTATCACCTTAGCAGCATGTCCAGTTGCAAAAGGGAGAATGGTAGGTTGCTCTGGGTAGAAGCATTCCTAGAGACTGCAGCAGAATGAATGTGTCTAGAAGAATGACAATCAGCTCCAAGTTCATGCCTCCCTCTACATCCAGTGTTTTTCCTTTCAGATCGCCGTTATGTGGCATGGCTCATGCTTGTGACAATCGCCTATAACTGGAATTGCTGGTTTATTCCCCTGCGCTACGTGTTCCCATATCAAACTCCCAGTAACACAATATACTGGTTTGTCATTGATGTAATGTGTGACATTTGCTACCTGTGCGACTTAATAATTTTCCAGCCCCGAGTGCGGTTTATCAGAGGGGGAGATATAATAGTAAGTATTGGAAGTCGGACTTCCACGGGCAGCAGTTGTGTGTTAGAGTATAGAAATTCATCCAATCTGACACTTCTTTTTTATCACTACGTCAAATCGATGTAACTTTTTTGTTTATCAAAGGATACATATATTCTTCTTCACTGACCTTCCATTCTACGCTGATGTTCCATTATCCTGTGCAGAAGAAACATATCCATTACCTAAATCCTTAAAAATTGAAAAAAACAGATTTGAAAGTAACAGATGAGAGCAGCTGAAACAGGCATATAGCTCTAAACAGACTCCTCCCTGGAATCAGTGATTATATCATATGTATTCATGCATATATGCATCTGTTGGTATGCTTGTATGAAATTTCACCTTTCTATTTGCCTTGTGCCAGAATCATAGTTGAAGACAGGGCATTGTGAGATGGTGGTTTTATTTTTTTCCAAAATCAGAGAAAATCCCTGTAATTTTAGGATATTTTGAAAATAATTCATTTGAGATCATTTGTTTTGGGAAAATATGTATGTTCAATTTTGATTCTTGCTACTATTTTTGTGTTATCTTTTTATAGAAAAAATGCAAAATAAAATTTTAATCAGCTACCTGAAAGCTTGCCCTTACCCTACCAAAGGGTATCTAGAGCATTAACATTTCTTCAAAGTCTTCTCTGCTTTTGATTCTTTGACTTCTTACAGAAAAAAGGAACTTAATTCAGAAAAAAAAAAAGTTTTGATAACTTCAGCATGACATTACTGTGCCTAACAGACAGAAAATTCACAATTATATATCCTCAAATCTAATTTGGAACTAGCTTTAGTTCAGTGCTTTTACAAAAAATTTTATACATTGTACATACACAATATTACTGACACCTTTACAGACAAAACTGTGAAAATATCATTTCAATAGGTATTAAATGCAGAGCAGTGGAATGAGTTTTTCCACACCAAGACATTCAGTAACTGGATCTTGCCTAAATCCCACAAAACTCAGTTTTTATGAACAAAGTTAAAACTCTAACATACGAAGCTCAGCTTGTATTTCCCTTGAAACTGTCTCTACAATTCACAGATTTTAGTGCACAGAAATCATCTGCTGCCTGATCTCCTGCATTTAGTTCAGTGTTTAAACTGATAATAGTGAAAGTTGGCATGGAAATATGATTAAGATCTTAAATCTATTTTTGAAGTTTCCCTGATATAAATACAGAAAGTATAATAGATAAATTTCTTTATATACTTGTGATTACCCTTTCTTATTATATTAGCATCAGTTCCCGTGAAGAACAATTTAAAAATAAAAAGCTAATCATTGGTGTTGATTATTATAATGCTAGTAATGCTAGCATGTTAATGCTAGCATTCAAAGAGCTAATTTTGTACAGCATCATTAAAAACATTTTTTTCATTTTTCTTGGAATCACTGCAGATAAAAGCATTTTTTTGCTGTGAAATTGAAGGGGGTTGGCTTGAGCACGAAGTGGTACAGATGTCTCAGGAGGGAAGTTTTGAGGAAAAAATGTAATGTGCTTTTCTAGACCAACATCCAGATGGGAAAAAATCAGACAAACCCCAGCCCTCATTTTTTCAAGCAGTTATAATAAAATCTGATCTAATGTAAGCTAGACTAATAAAAGTACTACTTCTCAGAAATATCTACAGATGTTTCTCCATTCATACTTTTAGACCATCATTAACTTAACTGTCATCATCCCTACTATTGTTGAGTAGCAGAGGGTCATCCTTGACATTCTGTTCCTGACTATGACTTTTTCTCCTTTCATTGTCACTGTAGTCAGACAAAGTGGAAACGAAGAAATTCTACCACAGCACTGTGAAGTTTTGGGTAAGTAGACCCTGTGTTACTGATATCAATGTGAAGTTCTGGCTGTAGGATTTCACAGGATTTTTTTTCATTCACTGAAAATCACTGTTGGTTTAAGAATATCACCAGAAAGCATGGGCTCGTTGGCATATCAGTGCTCACCAGCTGAAGACTGCCATCTTCATAAACAGTGTTTAACTGGAAGACAGAATGTTTATAAATGCAATTCTAAATATTATTTTGGAATTATAATAAATTAATAAAATAGAATTTGATTAGTTTTTGTGAGGTCATCCCAGCGCACACTAAAGACAATAGCACCATTTGCCAGAGATTCATTAAACAAAATTAAAACTCTTGAAGAGACATGATAACTCTATTCTGTAGATTCTTATGAAGTACCTCATTGTACTTGTGCCTACATTGTACCTCACTGAACAGCTTATCACTCACAGGAGCAGTCAAAAATTCAAACTAAGAATTTTGATGCTCATGGCACTTTGTAAAAACAAAGATGCATTTGATCTAGGAAAATTTTTCATGCTGCTCCTAAATGTTGGGGGTTTTTTTGCCAACAGAAGGTAGGTAGTTTATTGAATTCCTGATGCACATACAGCTCTGTGACACTAAACACACATCTCAGTTATCGCCCCCTCCTCTTCTCTACTTTTGCACCTGCCTTGTTCACAGTTAAATTTTTCTCAGTGACTGTGGTATCATTACTTAACTACTTGAGATTAAGCTATCCAAAAGTGCAGGATATACAGTCAAATGAGTTTGACAGAGTCAAACTTAAAGCAAGACACCTAAGTGGATTTGTATGGTTTTATTTCAAGCTCACACTTGCTGTATGTTTAGGGCTCTTGATTTCTGGAGAAACTAATGAGATTTGAGTGTTCTCACCACACGCAAGGTATGGATATAATGTCGGAATTTGTCATAAGATTAAGTACTAATTAACAGTTACTGATATTAATGCACTTTCGACTAAATTTTGCCTCCTCTTAGACGTGTCTGAGAGAGGGAGAGAGAGAGACCATAAGAGGCTGTTTCTCCTCAATCAATTTTTTGGTTTGCTTTGCACACTCTTCAGGTATTAACTGTTTCTTACTTGCATGGAATAAAAGGTCAGTGCTGCAGGCTGGTTGCTGCCAACATGATTTACACCCCTCAGAGCAAAGGCATTTCTGATTACAGTGAGATGAAGCCCAGAGTTTGACATCCCTCTCTTCCTCCCAAGCAATAACAGCAACAAAGCAAGGTATCCCAGGATCTTTAGAAAGAAAAAGATAAATTTGCCACAGCTTTCCTTCTCTGTCTTTGGAAAGAACAAAGCATGAAGATAAGAAGAGTAATCACATAGCTGATGGACTGCAGGGAGATATTGAAAACCTTAGAGGTATGGGAAGAAGCAGCATCCAAATATGATGGAAGACAAAATCTATTTAGAAAACTCTCAAACCAGCCAACCAACCAAATAAAATGCCCAGCCTAATTTATCATCCTATGATGAATCTGTTGTTTGGAACACATGCCTTCTGCAGGTTGCAAGCAAGAAATCTAATTCATTATGCTCTCTCAAATTGCTTTAGGCAGCCTTCTTTTAAAAGCTGAAGACTTTTAAGAAGTGCTTATGTAGTGGCCTCCCCACCTGCACTCACCAGCCACATGCCAAACATTTTAGTCTGGTCAGAACTACAACTGAAAAAATGGGATGTATTAATAATCAAGTATATGAGATACTGTCAATAATCCACATGAAACAGATTAAAATCTCAGGCACAGGGGACTCAAAAGCAGGGCAGAGCCAAGCTGTTGGTGTTTTCAAAGAGATAATCTTGCCTGCCAATACTTAGGAAGCTACATGCTTAGCATGCTGACTCTTCAAATATTATTGCAGTCATGATTCAGTCTAAGCAGATTTTTGACAGCAAATAAATACATTATGAATACTATGAAGTTTAAATTGACCTCTCTACTCTTCAACAGCTTGATGTGCTATCAGTGTTTCCATTTGACATTTTATACTTCTTCTTTGGATTTAACCCAGCACTTCGAGTAAACAGGATGCTAAAGGTAAGATCTGTGTCAGTGATGGATGGCTAACCATGCATTGACGTTTTTGCAACACAACAGAAAGTTTTTTATAGTATTGTGGAATATGAAACTTAGAAATTGTAAAATATCTTCAGGCTAAGGCACAACATAACTAAAAAAAAAAATGCAACTCATAGTCTAGCCAAATTAAGCCCTTATTCTCTCATTTTTCTTCTGACTTTATTATTTCACAATTTCAAAAAGTATTTTTTGATTAAAGCTGTTTTTTTCACATTATTTAAATTAGATTAATCTCAAATTACCTGCTTAGTTTTCAAAGATTTTTTAAAAAATCACCGGTTAATGCCAATGTATTTTCCCCTTCTGCTGCTTATGTCAGGTGTTTAAAAGCAAAGGAGGTAATTTTAAGGACAACATAAACTATAGACAGAATATCTATCAAGCACAAACCTACTTTTGTTATCGAGTCCAAGGACACTTGGAGTTGTGTAATGAAAGGTCTGAGAAGGGATTAGAGCAGTACCTAGCAGGCCATGCTAAATGCATTTCTCTGCACACACAAACAACATGTTGAGAAATAAATGGTTTTCATTTAAAGTTGGGGGGAGACACAAGAACTCTGACAATAAAATGAGGGTGCTCCTCACTTTGGTATTCAATAAAACTTCAAAATTCCTTAAATCAGAACGAAAATTATATAAAAGAATGAAAAGTTAAATAGCACCTTGTATTAGGCAATCAGCTGTGTATTGAATAAAAACAAAGAAAAAAAATTCATGCAATCACTAAAGATCAACTGCAAATACTGAACAGGAAGAATTGGATACAGCTGCAGTTGATACCACAGAATATCCTCTAGTAGGTGGTTGTTGATACACATGATTGCTTGCTGGAGAATTACTGGAATTTCAGGAAGAGAAAAAATGCATGTAATTCTCTGTGATCGTGTTGCCCAAGCAATTATATCTGTTTGAATTATATATGTTTGAATTATATATGTTTGAGGAAGTAGGAGTTGTTCATCTGCAGTACTCTGAATAAAACAGCAAGGTTATTTCTGTAATCAGATTAAGGGGACATTCGACACCCAAAAAGACATTTAACTCAAATTTATCTTTGCTTTTCAGTTCACATTTTTGTTAAATGTTTGTCATGGTTTAGGAATAGTATTCTCCAGTTGAATTCTCCCACTAAAACCGTAGGCTATGCACCCTCCTCCCTCCAATTGGAGGCACAAAAGGCATAGAGCACCAGTTGAGATAAGAACAATTTACTGGAAACAGCAATGAGACAAGAAAATGAACACTAACAAGAACATTGCTAATGACAGAGGATATAAGAAAAGAAATTATTCACATGGAAAAACTCCCCAATAATAAACAATATCAGACAGCTCCCTCTGCCAGGTTTTCTCAACAGGAAGGAACACCTTTCTTCCCTGGAAGAGAGAGTCCCTTTATCCCACCCGCAGCAATGATCTGAGGTGATATAGAACAACATCGACTCCTAGCCACGTCCCTCCCAGCTACTGAAAAAATTAACCCTGTCCTGGCCAGAACTAGGACAATGTTTATAGAAAGTTTGATTACTGAAAAATCCATTTTCAAAATGTGTATGTGAATTAATGCCAGTAGTACTATAAAAGAGATGTTTACTGAAAAATATTGATTGGATTACTTTTGTTTGTTTTCCATGCAGCATAACACATTCTTTGAGTTTAATGATCGTTTGGAAGCTATTATGGAAAAAGCATACATCTACAGGTATGTGCTGATAAAACTCAAGTGGCACGCAAAGCTTGGCATAGAATGCATTTCATATGATTTCATGAGTTGTCAGTTAAGCACTGGGTGGAATATGATACATCTTTAACTGTTCAATTTAAAGGGTTTTTTAAAACATCTGTTTTATGGTAATCATTAATATAATATATATAAGGCTTCACTTACATATGAAATCTACCTCAGTTCAGCTGGCCTGGTTCAGGCAAAATATTCACCAAACTGAGGCTGCTGCCAAAATTTAACTGATCAGAAGTATCAGAAAGTAGTTTCTTTAGAGAAAGAGCTTAAGAATACTTTCTTCAGGTTGCTAATAGCAGTTCCAAATCCTCAGTAGCTGTTTATTTGTACTTAATAGGAGTTATGAACCTGAGCCTGTGTCAACATTTTTCTTCAAACATGTTCTCCCCATAAACCTGGCATATACAGAAACTTGATCCTTCACTGCACTGACTACAGTTGGAATGAGGATCAATTCAGCACAGTTCTCAAGTAGTGATTATAACCATAGTCTGCCGAACTGTCACCTTCTGCATTAACAGAAGGAATTTTGGATCCAACTCAAGGAGTCCATGGACACAGCTATGGCAAGTTTCATAGGCCCCTCAGCTGTCAGTGATGCTGATAAAACCCAATGAACCCATCTACTTTGTCATCATTATTGTCAACGTCATCAGGCCTAGTTTACCTTGTGTAATACCAACACCAACAGATTCTTTTCCCTGTCCCAGTTTTGGAGTATGTACTGTTCCTGTCTGTTGGTGCTGCAGAAATAAGTCAGCTACCCTGCAAAGCACTTCTGCCTTGTCAGAGAGCTTTTTAGTGTGATATGTGTTGAGAGCCACAGCTGTGTGTTGCTGCTTGTGTCTTTGCTTCCTGGTCAAAGACCCACTCAGATTTATAATATTAAATCACTTTCAGAATGTAAACTGCAGAATCTAAATATTACAAAGCGAATCTATTTTCTAATTCATAGTTCAGAAAACACTGACTCCCAGTTTTGCTCATTGACAAATGGAGAACAGAGGTAGTGAAGAAGAGCACAATCAGGAGCCAAAAGATCTAAAAAACCCCAGTCTTTTTTCGCAAATTACTGCATTATATTTTAATGTGTCAATCTTTCTTTGGTCTGAGATTGGTATAGTCACACTTTGAGCAATAAGGCACCAATTAACTAGATAATATCAAACTAAGCTTCTACACAGCAACTTGATATACCTGGGGGGATTCTCTTCTCAAACTAAGTAGTTTGAGTTTGTAGGACTAGAGCTAGCAAGAGTTACTTACATCTTATCTTCTCATTGTGATAGATTCAACATATGTCTGGAGAAATATAACATAGCAAAGGTTTCTGGAATCTTCACTCAGACCTCAGGAGTCTTTCATGGATTCAAACTTGAACAGAAGACCTAGCATGGGCAATAGTGCAACATTACTAGATCACAACAGCTATCTGCTGTTCTCTACAGCTTGCAATCCTAAACAGAACTGTCCTGGAAGCATGCCAACTTTTAAACAGAGAAATAATATTCATTTGTGAGCATAAAATAGAAGAAGTGTACACTTAAGTAGTGTACGGCATGGAGAGGCCAAGGACAGCATGCAAAGGCTGAAGAAGCAGCAAAGGAGTGCTTAATGAAGCAACCACAGAGATATTATCTCCCATTAACTTTGTTTATAGGCCTGACTTAGTTAGATCTTATTAAATTTTCATAAAACCACTTATTCAGTTATTCTGCACTGCATACTGCCTTGAGTTCTAGCTGTAGCAGATAAACGCATTACCTACCAGCCTGTGTTTAGACAAGTCCTGTACTTTTCCTACTTATTTATTCCCTGCTTGTATGAGTATCTCAATAGAGATCTAAATCCAGGAGATATTTCTTTTGATCCCCAGGCACTGAACAGAGGATATACAATGAGATCATTATTGTATTAAACAGAAAGCTGTTTGGTGCTTAAGTAGTTCATCATTGATATTGTTCAAAGAACTGGCCATAAGCAAAAGAGCTGGGATTAGGAATGATATAACTCCTGCTGTAGAGACTAAATCATACTATGTAGAGGATCTACTGCAGGCTTTCTACTACAGGTCTTGTAAAGCAGTTCATTTCTGACCTCAGACATTTCTTGGCTTTGGTTCACAAGTTTACAGCCTATCTTGGACAGAGTTTGGGAAACACATTATTTTTTACCATGTACCCTCATTAATATAGTTTCAAATTTCTGGAAATATTCATAGCCATTAAAAGAAGTGGACTATAAACTCCTCAGGGAACCATAATTTAAAAATTTCCCCATGTCAAATATTCTAGGAAAGATATTTATTTGACCTTGGACAGATGTGAGAGATGGGTAACTGCCAACCATTTTTTTCATTGAATCAATACAGGTGGGGAACTACTTAAGTGGATGCTTAACATTAACATTATTAATCCAAAGAAGTAATGGGGTCTATATTAAAAAAAAGGAAAAATATAAGTTGTTTTACAGGAATCTGTTGACTTTTATAGGGTCATTCGAACAACTGGATACTTGCTGTTTATCTTGCACATTAATGCATGCGTGTATTATTGGGCTTCAGACTATGAAGGAATTGGCAGCACTAGATGGGTATATGATGGCGAAGGAAACATGTAAGTCCTTTTCTCTTGCAAGAGATTTTTGTTGATTTTGCCCCTTCCTGCTTCCCCATCCTTCTCCCATGCCACTGCTTGCAGGGTATGCCCTTACTTTATAAGTGCTTGGATAGCAAACTTTTAGCACCATGACTGCTGATTAGGAGTTTTCAATACTAACACATATTTGGAGGGCAGGTGCAGTGAATAATCAGTTCACCACTTTCAGCTTTTATAGGTTTATGAGTCAGTGCTAAGTACTAACTTAATTAAACATTTAGAAAGCAACAAGGGTCATAAATTAAACTTACTGATTGCATATGCACCTGGGAACTGTTAGAAGGATTGTATAGCAATCCCTCAAAGGAAACACAGGGATAATTTGGGAGTTCTTTTGCTGCCACACAGCACTGTGTCGTTAAAGTGCAACATTTTAGTCCCTCTACACCACAGTGATTGGTCTGACAAAATTCCACCAGCTCTCTCTGATCTTTTGAGGAGATCATGCTTAAACATGTGGCAGAGTGTCTTCAGGGGAAACACTGGATATTGGCACAATTTTCCACAAGCTCCTTATGACAGCACTAGTTGGGTGCCAAGGAACATTTATGAAGGTGATAGAGGAAGTAAGAGAAAACAGCGCAGTCATAATATATTCTGTGCATAGTCTTATAAAGATATATCTAGCAGGTTCAGTTGTATGAACATTCATTTCTTTCAAAGGCTATAATATAGTTAAAGCCACAGAAGCTCAATTTGTTCTTTGATTACATTCCTTGCAAAACCACATATGGTATCCTACTGCTGTCATAAATCACCTAAACAACTTTTCACCTTTCTCTTGGAGATGTGCTCCTCTTGTTTGTAGTTTTGTCAGACTTACAAGTTTAGTGTCAAGTCACTGTCTTGAAAGACTAGAAAATAGCCTTTGAGAGCAAAACACACTTTGTGTAAAGCAGCACTGATTTTTAATAAGTAGGGTTGGCTCTTGAAAAAAATGACGTCTGAAGTTTTCAAACACCACTAAAATACTCAGCTTGAGTACTGCAGTCAGACCTGCAGGCAGGGTCATTGAGCTTAGTGGGACCACTTATGTAAGTGAAGTTATAGATGGGTATTTATCTGCAGGATCGAGGTTTGCAGAAATCTGACAAAATTCAGAAGCAATTTCCATTATATTTTTTGCCAATGTGATTCTTGGGAATACTTGCCTCATAATTAAAAAATAAGGTACATGAGAGTAAGAAACCTGAAAACTCTGAAAATAGAGAGTTTACTCAGTCTTCAAGCTTCTTCAGAACAGTCTAGAGAACAGGCAAGAAAGAATTACCTGTTTTTCACAGAGAAAAATATTTCACATTTTGCTCAGAGAAACAATCAGTAGAAATTATTTACTGGCTTTGCCACAGACAATGCAGTTGTGCCCTCACAATGGCCAGGTTTTCTAATATTTTGTGATACCTTTTCCATTAGGAGACAAAAAAAAATTCTCAAATGAAGTCACACTGCAATCACATGGAATTAGAGCAGATTTGTTCTAGAAACAATGATAATAAAATGAGAATTCAAGTTCTGCATTAAACTGAGATTCTGAAATAAAATGCATATTTGGGTATATAAATATCCAAATACAAGAAAAGCATTGACCTGTTGGAGCAAGTCCAGAGGAGGCCACTAAGTTAATCACAGGTCTGGAGCACCTCTCCTTTGAAGACAGGTTGGGAAAGTTGGGACTGTTCAGCCTAGAGAAGAGAAGGCACTGGGGAGACCTTGTAGCACCATCCAGTACCTAAAGGGGAGCCTACATGAAGGCTGCACAGGGAATTTTTACAAGGGCATGCAGAGATAGAACAAGGGGGAATGGCTTGAAACTGAAAGAGGACACATTTGAATTAGATATTAGGAAGAAGTTCCTACTATAAGGGTGGTAAGGCACTGAAATGTTGCCCAGAGAGGTTGTGGTCTCCCAATCCATGAAGGTGTTCAAGGCCAGGCTGGATGGGGCTCTGAGAAACCTGGTCTAGTGGAAGGTATCCCTCCCCATGGTAGGGAGGTTGGAACTGAATAATCTTTAAGGCCCTTTCCAACCCAAACCATTCAATGATTCAATGATATATCCATGTAAACCTCATTAAGCCATTAATCTACTTCATCTTGACAACTGGTTGGTGAATGTCTGACTTTATTCTTTTGCCTGTATCTAACTCATGCGGGAATATATAGTACCATGAACATGGAACCCCAAAGAATATTCCACAATGAGCTGCATTTCGTAAAGTATAGCTTTGTATCCCACTAACATCAAATGCTGACTGTATGGGATAGTCATTGCCTTAGAGAATTAGGCATGACATAAAATGTAATCATCAAATGTTTGAGGATTTTTTCACACAGAGAGGCATTGTGTGAGCATTAGTTATAACTGGAGATGCAATGTGAATTTAAACTTATCAGACAAGATACTTCTAGGTATATTCATTTATGTGGAAAGCAGATATAAGAACAATATGTCAGGAAAAGTGACTAGTACTGCAGCATACATTATGGCACAGCAGTGAACATATAATTTGCTTTCACAGAGCGTTCAGGGTTGACAGTATTTGAAGCAAAATATGCCAGTAGTCTCACAAAGAATGGGAACATATTCAGAAAGGTTAGGCAAACATAGCTACTTAGCTAACTTTAACAAAATGACAGCAAGCAGTTTGACAAGTAAATCAAAATTCTAGCCATCTCAGATTACACTGACCCACAGCAAATGATCTGGCACTGATTTAGTGGCATTAATGCTTTATGTAGAATCCCTGCTGTGTCCATAAAATATTGATAGTTATGGCCAAAACCAGTTCTTAAAAATGTCAACACTCCTAGGACTTTTTTTCCTTTTCCAGGCTAAAAATAATTAACAGACAACAGTTTCCATTATCAGTTGGATTACATACATGTTCCTGAGCAGGCACACTAGCTGATGAGCTAAATCTGTAAGTAACAGCTATATGCAACACTCAAACCACAAGCAAAATTATCAAAGTAGTGCTTCTGCAAATTTCTGCAAGCTCTATTCTTTTCCAGTTCCTGTCCAGGAAGTGTTAGTGTCAGTGCAAGATTTGAGTTCTTTTGCACAGCAGCCTTCAGTCAAATCCCTTGACTTGAGGCGTAAAAGGCAGTCAATTTTGCCTCCCTGCAACACACCCAAATTAGCCACACACAATGTTTCCAGCATTAAAAGTGCACTCGTGAGCTCGAGTGGGCAAGACCTCAGTCTCTCCTAATGCAGAAGCACAGCACCACTAAGGCAAAACCAGAGTGTAGAGTCTGTGCAAGGACAGTAGCAGCATATTGAAAAGGTCTCTTTAAATGGACAATTTCAACTATATGTGTTTATTTACAATCTAATTTAACTACCTAAGTAAAAGATCAGTCTCCCCAGTTCCTGAGGAAAATGGACAAATCCTTTTCAAGGGATTCAATGTAATGTCATTGTTCTGAATTGTCCCAAGGAAGTATATCTCTTTCATCCCCGTTCACAGAGAAACTGAAACTAGGGAGCTGAAATTCTCATGCAAACCCTCCAGGTCAGCAGTAAATTTAGGCAAAACAAATTGTTTCACTTTGCTCATGGTATACTTCTGCTGTTTGCAAGTCATCCACAAGCAGTCTGCAAAATTCTTTGGCAAATTTAAGACACCTATTTGCATCCCAATTATGTTTTTCTGTAGCTTGCTGCCTTCCTGTTCTGAGGACAGACTTAGTGGATGTCTGGAAGTCCCAGAAAATGGTCACTGTACGTGTCTAGAGCAATTCCTCTCCTTTTCTATGCATTGCCCAATGCACAGTGAGACTGACAAATCTTGAAATGTGTCTCCTGGGTATCAGCTGTGCATTGCTCTTGCAATAGGTCTGATGTGCCAGTGTTTGCTATGCAAAGACAGTTTTGTGCCTCCAGACAAGCTGTGAATGCACAGCCCAACTCACGTGTCGGACTTTCAGACCTGCTACCCACAGCAATACTTTTTTAGGTAAAAATGTTATAGTTTCCTCAGTGTGTCTGAGATCATCAGACCCGAAGGCACCTGATGAACACATCACTCTAGAAGAGGTATCAAGAAGGAATTCATTAGTTTATAAAGGCTGCTTCTTTACTCTGCTTAAACCCATCCTGGCTGTAGTCTGAGAGAAGTAAAAAATGAGAGCCCTGAAACAATGCCTACCTGGGCTGAAATGATTGTGTGAGTACCACCTTAAAAGCTGAGAGACACATGCACAAAGACTTGATACCTGCACTAAACAAAACCATGAAAGAAGTTTAGTGTATTCTGAAATGGACTTTTCTGAAAAAGATATTTCTATTGGCATAATATTACAAGGTATCTTATTTGTAGTGTTTCTGAATGTTTTCATACCTAGGTTTTCTTTTTAAGGGAAAATCTAGTAGTTTGACTGCATGAAGGATAAACATACTCTCTATGATGCACAGAGGGAAAATCCCTTTCTTGTCTCATGACTGTTGTTTACTTCAACAGTAATTTTATAGCAGGCTGGTAAGCTGTATAGTGAACAGTGATGGTTTCCAGACACATGCTGATAGGAAGCAGAGCTGCTAATACTGTTAAAATAGGAGTTTGTTTTTTCTGGCTTTCCTTAAACAAAATTTACAATCTCATTTCTCCCGTTCTTAGGGAAGAAAAAAGCTGCTCTGTACTTCAGCTGTGCAACTTCCATTTCAGATCAAAATAAAAATGCATAAATGGAGAAAGCCTGTGCCTAAGAGATAGAGAATATCATGTGCCTCTGCCAATAGAAAGTTTCTTTTGAAGTAAAATTACAGAAGAACACAGTGTATTAACTACATCTTAAGAAAGGGGTAGGCAGATATAAAAAAAAATCTCACATTTTGGACATACAAAACTGCAAAGAAGAGCGTGACCCCTAAATTCCTCTGAGGAGCTGCTTTCATTCTTTGTAGACATTCCCAGAATAAAGATTATATTGTCTATCATGGTGGGGTTCGCAAACTTGGCATGCAGAGCCATTGTGGGTGAGGGAATTGCTTAATTACTTTTGTTTCCTAAAGTAACTAGCACAGAACTAATGTTAATTTCTTTACTCTTATATTACCCAATTATACATGTTTCAAGCACCACAGCATTCTCAGTTATGGCAAATCAATATAATATTAATATGCTTTACATGATAATTCCCCTCAGTCAAGCTAGAAGCATGATTTTATGCCTAAATATGTAATTCTTCCAAAACGGACCTGAGTCTTTTTCTTATTATTTGTTTATACTACAGAAGTCTAAGAAAAAGCTGCTACTTATGCATACTTTGCTGGAAACATGCACACGTGATTTTTTTTAATCCCAAAATATTGAAAATATTGAAAATATTGTTGTGGCATAATCCAGCAGTTCATTTTGCATCCCTAACAAGGAAAATGATAAGATGAAAAATATGCAATGCATTTTTTATTTGAGGACTCTGAATGAAAATGGCCAGTTCTGACTGTGAACATCTAAAACTAGAAAACTATGGTAAAAGTGGTCATTGTTAATGCATTTTATTAATCTGCAACCAAGAAAAAAGTGACTTTGTAATGAAAAGCAGAATCAATTGCTAAGTAAAGCCTTACATTTTAGGTGAAAAACTTGAAAATGCTTTCAAGTGATTTAAGAAAAAACAAGCCTCATTGGAATTGGTTGTTATTGTGATTTTATTTTCTCGCACTTGCACAAAACCAACCCTGTATTATTACATGAATGTCCCAATATAGGAGTTCAAATCTTAAAAAGAGAGAAGTCTGAAAGTGGAGGCCATTAAATAAAATATACACCTAAGGTCTGCAAGCAGACCAGGTGGCCTCAGGTTCAGAGCAGGCATGTGAGACTTTCTATTTCAAAACAAACTTATCTCCAAAAGTATTTCTTCTCTGTCTTAGTGTTTGGGGAGGGTTGTTTGGTTTTTTTTAAATTATTATTTAAAACTCAATAAAATTCAACAAACATAAGGTATCATCATTGCTTCAGAAGCAGTAGTCACAGCTGATATAATAGAAAATCCCACTTTACAATTAAGGAAAATTAAGTTCCACTCCTAATCATCAGCAAAGCTGAAGTTTGATTGTACAGAAACTTAGGAAGTCACATTCTAATTAATAGCAGGCTTTAAAAAATATATCTAAAACAATTACTTGTTTGCTCAGAAAATAAGGAAATTATAGCATTCTCACAACAATAATTTGAACTAGTTATTCCCCACTGCAACGCTGCATTGTTGTGGTTCAATGTTCTAGAATGAAATTTAAACCAGGGGTTTAGAGATGCCAAGGCACTTTTTTAAAGCATTCTCTCCAGGTCATTTGTTGCTTTCATAAATTTGTGTTATCATACTAGTAGAAATACACGACTCGAAGGCAAAAGACTCTGTAGTAAAGAAGGCAAGAAAGAGTTTGTTAAGGTGACAGAAGGAGTTGTGGAGACTAGCAGCTAGGAGATGTTAATAGAGGAGTCAACCTTTCAGTGCTGAATTAGTGAGGTGGTTTAGAGAAGCTGGATTAACACACAGCTCATGGAAATACATAACTTGTTGGACATAACCCAGGAAGTAGAGCCATTGAAGGGTGCTCAGAAGCAGACTGGGAAGAAGACCAACATGGTTAAAGGACATGGAAGAAATGGACACAAGAAGAACAATATTGCATTTTTCATTCCCACCATAAGGCTTCGCACTGGTGTCATCAAGTGAAAGCCATGAAAGGGGCCTTCAGGTGTTTGAGCATCCAGTATGCTGCTACAGAGAGACTCTGGGCAGTCTCTAACACTTTTACACTGCTTCTGACCATCTTCAGCAGGAGCATTCTAGCACTGTAATGTCCATCTTGGCAATTTTGTACACAAGTCTTCTGTAATGCTACGTAGAGTTACTAGAGAACAGTAAATTAGAGCTGCATTTCCCATACATTCTTATTTTGCTCTGAGAACATTCAGCTCAACCTGACCTATGTAACTATCATTTATAAATTCATAACTCTTCATAAAACGGTGAAAGTCTTTTGGACTGAAAAGCATCACTGAAAGGCCCAACTCAGGTAGGCATATGCTTAACTTCAAACACATAAGTAGCTACAGTCTAAGAAAAATGCTGTTTGTATCCACAGGTACCTGAGGTGTTACTACTGGGCAGTTCGTAGTTTAATCACCATCGGTGGCCTTCCAGAACCACAAACACTGTTTGAAATAGTTTTTCAACTGCTGAATTATTTCATGGGCGTCTTTGTCTTCTCCAGTTTAATTGGTCAGGTACATAAAATAATCAATAATGTTATATTCAAATTACTGTAATGTAGTGATAATATATTCAATTTAATGGAGTTTATTTCTGGGATAAAGTTTAGTTTCCATCCTCTATTTTAATGTCAAACATACTCAGTCTTCTGATAAATACACATGTTTAATCAGTTCCCTGTTTTTAGCTCTTTTGTACATAATTTGATTTAAAGCCAATGAACATTAACTCACTCACTTTCTAAAAACTGAATTACATTTGAGTTGAAATGTTAAATGAAGTTCCTGCACTAAAAACTTAAGGGTCACCTTTTAGCTCTCAGAGCTTAGGACTGATCTCTTAACTATTTAAACAGTGGCACAATTTTAGTCCTAGTGGTGTCAGATGATGTTATTACAGAAATTCAGCCCAGTTTGCTTCAATTCTGACTTGCATTGCATGCCAAATGCAGAATAGCTTTACTATGGATTTTTAAGAAAAGTATTATCTATAATTTTCATCCATGTCTAGAAATATAAGACATAAGAATAAGCTAAAACCCAGAAATTACTCCTCTAAAATCATAACATTACACTTTCCAAGACAATCAGATTAAATCTGTAATGTTTCTGAAAAACCAGATGAAGTACAAAACATTCAAAACATGCAGCCAAATGCATAATTAATCAATGATTTTGCAAAAAGTATTATATTATTTTTATATGTTGCTGACAAGATTTTAAAATCAAGACTATTTTTTACGGAAATGTGTAGTGACAACAGTTGATGCTTGCAGATGAGAGACGTCATTGGAGCAGCAACAGCAGGGCAGAACTACTTTCGTTCCTGTGTGGACAACACTGTCTCCTATATGAACACTTATTCTATTCCCAAAATGGTGCAAAATCGTGTTCGAACTTGGTATGAATACACATGGGACTCTCAAGGAATGCTGGGTGAGGATTTCCAATTCCAGTTGCTTAGCATGTCTGAGTGAGGGAGATTGTATAGATACAGATATTGGGTGAAATTCACATTTCTCCTTTTCTGAGTTGCATGTGGGAAGTGAGAGGAGGGTGCTCAACTTACTTTGGAAAAGAACGGAACTACAAAGCAATACGATTCTTATTACTTCACAAATTCTATTCATTAATACAATGTTTTGGTAATAATTTTAGACAAGATATATTAAGCATCTTAGTAAAAGCATATTAGCTGCTTCCTCACTTGAACTCATAAATGTTAGAATAACTCCATTAAGTTATTTTTGCTCATTTTTGTGGACATTCCTTTGTCTTTTTTTTTCTTTTTTTCAGATGAATCAGAATTACTGGAGCAGATGCCAGTCAAAATGCACTTGGCCATCGCAATTGATGTGAACTTTGCCATTGTCAATAAAGTGGACCTATTCAAGGCAAGTAGTTTTAGAGGAGAATGCAGAAATATGTGGTATTCCGTACAGAAATCTTGTCTTGTGCATCTTGCAACACTTAAGTACGTTTGTTAGCATACAAGGCAAAATAAGTCTAAGAAATGTCTCAGTGAATGGAGACATCAGAACAAACCCAAGCGCCTGCATTTGGATTTCTTTTGAGTTAAGACAGTGATCTTTAAAGAAAGCAAATGAGACTAAGGCAAAATCCTGTTACAACAACATACTGTAGTTGATGGTATGGTCAGACTGTGAGTGAGTTCAGAGTATAACTAATCTCAAGAGTCAGACAGAGAATAAGCTAATTTTTTATGCAGTCCACCTTGCTGTAGCCATCCAGGTGTGCCTGAGAGATCACCCATGCTGTGTTCTGGCAGTGTAACATTGCTGTAGAGAAAGCTGCTTCAAAGTCAATTTTTGTGCAAAGGAGCTTTTTCTCTACTTATCATGGTAGTTTGGCAGAGCTACAATTTAAATGTGTACTTAAAATTGTATTTCTGGCACAAAAGCAAGGAGACCCTGAGTTTTTAGAAGTACACACAGCAAATTTTCTTGTTTCACATTTGCAAGAAATCACATGTTGTATCTGTATAAACATTACATGGCTGTACAGTTTTTCCATACTTGCTGAAGGAATGGAGTTCATAGATTCATATCAACATTTGACATGATCTGCTTTTTTCCCCCGGATCAGTTAAAAAAAAAAAAAAAAAAAAAAAAAATCCCATAAAATTCCCATAAAAGACACATAAAGCTCTGAACATAACACTAACTGAGCTTCCTCTGAAAATCTGGACATACAGAAACTCACTTTGTAAAAAAATGAAAATATGTTCAACCCATAGAGAACCTTATAAGTACTTGAAATAACAACTCTTTCAGTCTTTTCTCAGCTCTAATAGCTGATCTTTATGATCTTTTGAGTTTGCATTCCACTTATGGAATCCCTGGGTCATTCCTATATTGTTGGCTTTTGAGGCACTAATAGTCACTTTTAATACTGAATTAGCAGAGTGATCAACTCTATTTTAACAGGGCTGTGATACGCAGATGATACATGACATGCTGATAAGGTTGAAATCCATTGTGTATTTACCTGGTGACTTTGTCTGCAAAAAGGTGAGCATTCTTGTCTTGTTCAAATAAGAATTATACTATGTATTTTAGAAAAAGAGTTCAAATACCGGTCAACAATGTCCTTTAAATAAAATTAATCCTGACTGAATTAGAAAGCGTAAAATTAATTAAGCTACTCTGTGTAGTAACAACAAATGTGCTCTCAAATTTCAACCTAGAGCAAGACAATATGGATTTTATTACTTACATTACTAAACATGAAATTATAGTAATATGAGAAAGCATTTAATGTAAATAGGGCTTATCTAATGATACCTCATGAAATTTTAATATTTAAAATGGATCAAACTTACTGTTTCTATACTTCTATGCATACAAACCCAGCCTACAGATCTCAGTCTATGAGGCTTTGCCAGTGCTTCATTTGTGTACTCAGACACTCTTAAGTAGAATTATCTAAGAATGTAGAAAATATACTGCATCCCATAAAGCTCCTTCCAGCAGGATCTGCTCTACTTTCACTCATAGCTCAGAGCCATCTCCAGGTTTCCAGCTGAATGATGTCACACTGTCTCTTAGCAAAGACGCCTACCTTGTCTCAGCATTTTGGCTTAAACCTGGCCAGACAGGTAGTTCACAGGCAAATAGCTCAGCTTCTGACCAGTTGGCCCAAGTGCCTTTTCAGAAAGCATGTAAACATAAGGCAAAGTAAGATGCAATTAAGACTTGGGGGGATGAATAGTAATCCGTACTATCACTGTTCTGGCAAGTGACCCACAGGTCCCGCTACATCCAGAAGTGACCATCAGAACTCCTGAAGTTGTCTTTAGCAGTTCTGGTCCAACATGTTGACTAAGGTCCTGTTCCCTCCAAGAGTTAAGCATACAATCCTCCTCCAGAATGCTGGGTTAGTTCCACTGACTCCGCTGTGTAGAAGTCAAACATTTGTGAATACACTGAAGGATGAAGTGTGTCCCTTCAAAGACCAATCCCAGGATTACTGTTGGCTAAGAAGGGTGGAAGAGTAGTTTGGTGTGTTTGCTTATACAATGCACAGCATAAAAGGATCTTAGACTAGATGGGGCTCTGACACAGCAGAGAGAATAAAGGACAGCAACAGATTCAATGTCTTGGTACTGCAGTCTGATGCAAACGGTTCTTACCAAAGATGGATTATGAGAAATTGAAGTATCAACTTATTACAGCTTGATTCAGAGCTAAAAGGCCTCTCACTTGTATAAATCTACTGTGTGAACAACAACCATAGCAATCTTATTAATGCTGCAACATGTAGTAGGGAATGTTGGAGCCACATTCCGCTTGGATGCATTTTGGTCTCACCCTACTTCACCAAGGAGATGCTGCATGCAAGCTTGGAGGACCAAGTGAAGAGATAGGAAGTGCAAGTCCCTACATTTTCAGTCCTGGCTTTGTTGCTGCTGCTTTTTCACTTTTAAAACTAAATTGCTGCTTTGCCTCATAATAGCAGTACACCCTCTGTTCACAAGAGAATAGAGAGATATTTAAAGAAGAACAACAAAAAACACTGCTAAAACATGGGTTCTTTATGTGTTTGTATGCCCAGGGAGAGATTGGCAGAGAGATGTACATCATCAAACAGGGTGAAGTTCAAGTCCTTGGAGGCCCTGATGGTACCAAAGTCCTGGTTACACTAAGAGCAGGAGCTGTATTTGGGGAGATCAGGTAGGTCCATCACCATTTTTAATACTTTTTTTAGAACTTGTCAAATAATCAGTGGTTGTTTAACTTCTCTGTGGTAAGCATGACAGCTATCAACAAAGAGGACACTGAGGAAGGAGATGCAGGTAAGTGAAGGAAAATATAAGTGAAGCATCAGTGATTAACAGGGTAAGATCTGAGCCCAGTGTTTTGATCGACGTACACAGGGATATACAGACAAATTTCTTCTTTGGCATTTTAAAGATTTAACACATCTCCCTGTTATGCTGTCTGCAATACAGGAGGACCAAATGCATTTTATTGTGTTGTAATAAGAAGAGGTGCCCTTAAACAGCAGCTGGCAAAGATGAAAATTAATTTCCAACAAAATAGATACAAAAATCTAAAATAGCAACAAAAAATCGTTCATTTAGGAGCTGAAGTAGGGATTAAATTACTGAAAACCAGACATCCCAATTTGAAAAATTATTCCTTTAAGAGCATACAAAAAAAGAAAAAGCTGGATAGATCAGATTTTTTTGTCTGAATTTATCTGGATGAGAACTTTTTTCTGGTGGCTACAAATGGTTTTTATATTCTGCATGTACTTTCTATGCAAAATTCATTAACTCTTATGTGCTATGTTCCCCAATTAGCCAATTAAGTGCTAGTATTTAGGCACTGCACCCCCCTGCTGAGGTTGACCCAAGGAAAAGTAATAAAATAAATGTGCTGCTGGATCTAATAAACTGGATCCTTGGTTTATTCCAGTTAACTTCCTGTTATTGTTAATCCTCTGGCTGGTAGCTTTAATCTGGCTTTTGAAAAGCAGTAATCAGCTCTGTGCCAGGTTTACATTTGTCTTCTAGTTGTGTCTACCTTTGTAGTAGGGGGAACATTCCTGTTTATCCTATGATATGTGTACAGAACTTGTGGACCTCAAGTGGAAAACATCTGATAAATCTCACAGTTACGGAACTTGCTCATTAAGTGGGAAAGAAATTATATCAGCTCTTTGAGAGAAGGTTATTTGGAAGGTATTTATCCGTGTGACAATATAATACCTGAGTGAAGCATCCAAACAAAAGGCTGGACTGTAACTTATGCAGAAAGACTGAGAATGAACTCATCAATAAGGGCTGAATAATGAAAAGACAGAAGAAAAAGCTAAAGCAGCCCCCATATGTAACATATACATGTTTTTTCAATTATTTATTAGCCTGGTATTTGAAGTGAGAACTTTGTATTTTAAACTGAGAAATGTTAACTGCTGGTTTTAAAACAAGGAAGAGATTTTTACACTTTTGATCTAACACAGGTGAGCGCTTGTTTCCACGTGAGAACCATGCAATGACCTTTAAAGATTCATTTCCCAGTACGTCCTTCTTTACATATTTGCCAATATGGACAGCAAAGCCCTCAGCAATGCTATAATGCTACACTTCTAGTCTTGTTTTATTCATGACTGACCTACTGCAGCAGCAAACCCATTCAGACACAAGAAATTTGCATATAAAATGTCAGGCAGTGGATAAACTCGAGGAGAAAAACCACAGCAACTGGCAGACATGATGCACTAAGTGTATCAGTAGAGGTATGCTCTTCCTTGTGGCAAGGTGCTAGAAAATAATGAGCTTGTATTGCACCTTTTTTTATAAATTTTGTCAAGGTCTTCTGAATACAGAATACCACAAGAAAATGGAAAAAATATTCTTTAATGGATTACATACGACTTCTTTTAGGACATCCAAGTTTTCCTCTCACTCCATAACAGTTATAACCTGATGTCAGGCTGATTGCCTTCTGATTTCCATTTCAAGATTTGTTTAGAGAAATACGTCAGCCTCCTTCTGAGTGGTTTAGGTACATGATTTATAAGATGCTGCTATTTAATCTCACTCTGTTCAAAATGCATGTAAATGATGCTTAGAAGTCTCCGGGACAAAGGAATTAAAGAAAATAAAAACTGTTTATTTCCAAAAAATGCCCTGAATTATACTTTCAGCAAGAAAGCCAATGCAAGAGAAATGATCAAGCATGTCCCTTGCCAATTTCATCCTTGAAAATTATCACAGAAAGAGATTAAGTAATAGGAGTTCCAATTAACATTTTACCCCCACTGCAACTTTCCTGTATAGATAATATCAGTTTGGAGAAGCAAAATAATTTCAGAATCAGAAGCAAACAGATTGTTGCCTTAATGAGAGCCTGTCAGCACAGACAATTCTGAATAAGAGAAAATCAGTTATAACAACATTTCACTAGCCCAGAGAAAGTTACACTTGAAGCCAGATGTCCTCATTCAACCATTTACTGGTATTTCACCAGAGCTATTTCCTATCAGAAAATGTTACTTCTGGAAAAACTAAAACATTTCTCCATTTTATGTAAAATTTTGACAGGAAGATCTCTAAATATTTGATCTCAGCTTCAGCTTTCAGCTCTTTTGTAATTTTAAATTTTATATAAAAATCCAAACTACAGGGACTATTTAGTTTTGTGAACGATGACATTTTCCATTACTTTGGCCCAGGATTTCCCTCAAAGTGGCAGCTGCTGCTTTTCAGTGGGCTCTGCCCTTTGGAGTTTGACATCCTTCTCAGAAGCAAGACCCAGACTTATTTCCCTTTCCTGATTTACCAGTTCTCCTCACATGCCCATGGGTGCCCAGCTGAGGCATCATAACCCTGCATGTTCAGCTGATTACAAAAGTCATTCCCCAATTTCAGTTAACGCAGCTTCCTACAGAGATCTATAAAAACAATAGATAAGCTGAGCCATCACTCTGACAACTTTATAGCTTGAAATTTAATTTGCTAGCATAAGAATTCTAAGGTTATCAACTTGTACTAATATTGCATCATTTCAGGCTGACAACTGGAGTAAAAAATGTTAGGTAAAGAAAACAAATTTTTTGATTAATATAGATGTTACACTAACACTGCAAAGCAAATGTATCTGTTTTAAAAAATTTGGTCATATAACTCTTCACACACTAACCAAACCAGACTGAATGCTGAAGTACGTAAGTCCTCCGTCAAAGATAATTCTGTTTGAGCAAAGACTGCTTTACTTGTAAAATTCACCTCACATTACCACCATAATGAAAAACCTGATCTCTTTAGTCCTCATCTACCTTGATAAAATGAGCTTTCTGTTAGGAAAGACTAAAAATGATTGTTCAATGGCTTCTTGAGAAGTGATTCAGCAGAGCTCAAAAGGTGTTTGCAATTTTCTTTAGCAGCTTTTCCTACTGTGCAAAGAGTTTTATTCTGTCTGAGGAATTGTACAGAATTGTAAAAAGAAGACGATAAACTGCATTTTCAGCTTCAGTTCATGTATTGATTGCTGTCTTGAGTTGCAGAAAAACACTCTGTGAGCATGTAAAAATAGCCTTGCACACACAGTTGCAGAGGTTTCCTACTATCCTTTATCAATTAAATATAGTATCTATATGATTCAATAGTTGGAAATATGTTCTAAAAATATCTTTAATATTGAAACAAATATTTATATATCCTTGATTATTACTTCAGATAGGTATCAGTTCCTGTTTACTGGGGCCCAGAACATCTTTTATTAATAACTTTCAAATTCAGATAATACTAAATGTTCTCCAAAAATATTCATTCATTGGGAAATCTTTAAAGGACAAATTTTAGGGTAGATCTTGAATACAGTGATAGAGCAATTTTAGTACTAAGAGTAAAATGCAAATTCTCTTACTTATCAGCACAGCTGAGAAGTGAAGTCTCTTCAATTGCTTAGTGCAAGATGAACAATTTATTTTTATTTGTACATCTATTTTTTTTTTTTTTAGATATCCTCCCTCTGGCCAACTGCTGCTGGCTAAACAGATCTAATGCCTTACGTTCAAAACAAAATAGCCTTCTTTTTCTGGCAGACACATTTGTAACTGTCAGTCTGGAAGACCTTCCTAAGATGTATCATTTAACTTGCCAACATTCAAATGTGAGATGTGGTATGTGAGAAAACTGAAAACTAGAGCCCCACAGAAGTTTTTCACTCAGGAAAGAAAACCCTTGGGGGAGAATCATTCATTCTCTGTAAATAATGCTGCTCTGCTACTGATGCAAATAACTTTCAGCAGTAAAATTGAGGAAATGCCAAGTTCACATGAGGACTAAAACAAGTGCAGCCCGAGCTGTGGGTATCTCTTAGCAGAAATGTCCCTCCGTAGCAAAACTTTTCACAGTCCTTAGCATCTGCCTGACCAACAGTGACAATTTGCCTTCCTGAGACGGGATTTCTAATCCCATCCGCACAGGGCCTTTACAGAACACTGGATAGAATAGCCAGCTCCATAAGTGAGCTTTACAGTGACTTTAATGGAGAACCACCAGCAAAGAGATTCCTCACTAGGGCAAGTAACACTGACTGATGAGGTTTATTTTCATTCCAGCCTATTAGCTGCAGGTGGAGGAAATCGAAGGACTGCCAACGTGGTGGCTCATGGTTTTGCCAACCTTTTCATTCTGGACAAGAAAACACTCAATGAAATCTTGGTGAACTATCCTGACTCAGAAAAACTTCTCATGAAGAAAGCAAAGTATGTCCTAATAACAGTTTTTAAATCATATCATTTAGCAGTAGGATGGACAGTTTTGACTTCTAGATGATTTGCATTCGTTTCTTGGGAAAAGTAACAGTTGTAAACACATTTGGTGTTAGAGGTCAGATTTGCCTGGTAGTTTCTAGCAGAAAACGTGGTCTTGGAAAGAATCCCAAAGGCTGTGGAAATGTGGTAAGTAGAATGAAATCCTGAAGGTAGTTGCCTTCTGCATTGTATTTAAGGTAACAAAAAAAATAGGAGATAAGTATACATATCAGGACTCCTTACATTGTCAAGAAAGAAACTGCAGGACAGATGTCAGTTAAGGAATAGGTTTTCAAAGATGCAACAAAACACTGGCAATTAATTCTACAGAGATATGCTTCAATGCATCACAGACTTGAATGCATTTCCAAAACCTTAAGCAGCAGTTAGGAATGTATTTAAAGTAAGGCCTGACAAGATGGAACTATACAGATTAGATACCTGTGCATTTTGTTCAAAAGCATTCCAAAATGGGACTTCAAACCAAGAGTGCTTTCCACCTTCCTATGGCTGTAGCTTTCTAGGATCACCATTTTCACAGCTTTGAACAGGCAAAGTATTGTCAGATTTTGTCATAAAAATTATGACAAAACAAGTACCTTGCTACCTTGTAAAAGGTCCAAATACTTGAAACAGTTTTTCATTATTCGTATGCTTCAGCACTCCTGTTGTTCTCAGCTGTTGCCTGGAATGGCTATCAAAGGTTGGAAGGTTGGTCCCAGACTTGAAATTCCCCCCAGAGAAGACTAAACACAGCACGGGAGAGACGTTTTGTCTTTCAGAAGTGCTAGCAAATGGCTGCATTCATCATGTTGTAACAGCCCTGGTAGTCAAACAACAGTATCTTGAGAATCATGATGCCCCTGAGGAACAAGGAACCCAGACACAGAATGGGCTGACTGCTCAATTTTCAAAACCAGCATTAACAGGTAGAAAAGGGGAACAAATCCACTGACCAGTGATCCCAGCATGTATCATTCCTGACTTTTCTCCAGCTTTTATCTAAACAGTAGTATGACCATCATTCTTTGTTATTTCTGTCTCTGTCCCACACTGCCTCTTCTGCTTTCTTGTCCCTCCTAGGCGTATTCTGCCCATTCATTAAATTCTGTTTCCTCCTTGCCTTTCTCAACCAAGGAGCTTAATCATTCACTTTTTGTATCTGCACTCTCATTTGAGCTCAAAGACCTCTCTAGGTATCAGCCTAAAACGAGGACATCCTGTTTAAAGATATGGAGTACCTGCCCTGTGCATGAGGACATGGATTTTGCTCACCTGTCTAGGCATCCACAAATTCTGCCAAAACTAGGCACCAAGAGGAAATTTGTGCACTGTTTTCATCAAGACTGTGGTTATGTTTGGTTTTGGAATGAAGTAACCAGTTGTTCTGCCCTGGAAGGTTTACAATAGAGTTCTCTACGGTCGTCTGACACCCTTAAAGAGCTCCTTGAAATAAACTGAAAGCACTTATTCAAGCAAGAAATTCGTTCTATTATTACCTGGCCAAATTATTGGCCCTGTATTATTATGTAAAAACCCTGTATAGTTTTTACATAATAATGCAAGATGCTGAAGTGCTCTTTTAAAATTTATGACAACAAAATTAAAAAAAAAAAAGTAAAGCCTTCGCTTCTGAAATTCCCAAAGTACAAGATACTAGAGAAAATTACAGTACTGTGGGATTACTGTATTTCAGACTGCGAGTACAGTCCTTGCTCATAAAGACCCTTAAGTCAAGGCTTTTGCAAGGATAGAAAACTGGCCTTGAAAACTGTGCAGTAACCTAATAGAAACTGAAAGCATGGGAACCCTCTGCTTTTCACTGGTCCATCTATCTCAGATCTTCCATCTAATCTTTACCCTTGCTATTCATTCTCACTTCTTGTCATTATGGCTGCAAATCAGTACAGCTACAGAACTGTGTGAAAATGTAGTCTGCCACAAGATTGGCAGTAGTCTTTATATCGTCAGGGTGTCTTCTTCTACTGAAGAGGTCCAAAAATAAGCACCACTGTCTAACCTGACCTATGAGAGATGAGCCATGCTAGAAGTTAGTTTGGTAAAGTATTTCCTACACAGGTGTCAACTGGACTCCCAGTAGAGCGCTAAATGCTCTCTGAATTTGCATCCAGAAGGCCAGATAAGAGACTGCCACCTCAGGTATGGGGCACCCATCCCCCTCCACACCTCTTTTTTCCTTGTAAAACTCTTTCATCTGTTTTGTGACACCTGAATTTGAGCCAGACCTTGTTTATATTCCAGGATACAGGCAAGCAACTCCAAATTTGAACAGTTGCCTCCAACTTTACCAGAGCCTAGGGCAAAACCTTTAGTGTTTCCAATTTTGCTCTTGTCACTGGACCTGGGAAGCAAAAAAGCCCCACTGGATTATCATGCATAAATGTGACATTTCAGCTTTGAGGGAACTTTGCTCATTTTCACAGCACTGCTGTGTGTTCTTATTCCCTTCTGCCTCCAGGGTGCTGCTGAAGCAGAAGGGGAAACCTCCTCCAGGACCACCAGTGCAACAACCACGGGGCTTGGCCAGTCTCTTTGGGCAGAAACAGGAAACTCCAAAATTGTTTAAAGCAATGCTTGGAGGAAGAGGAAAAGAGGGCTTTGCTAAGCTGCTGCAGCTGAAGAGACAACAAGAAACTCAGGTAAAGACACAGAAAACAGAGTAGAATCTACTGAGAGTGTTTGGGCAAACAGAGTAGATGAAGATTTAGCCTTGCTGCAATCAACAGCAAAACCTCCCAGTAGCTGAGATATAATCACTTTTCCTAATCTCTGTAAACACTAATTCTAAAATTTGGCTCAATCTTTCTGAACCTGGACTTTATGCAGACCAGAGAAAACAAAAGCAAGGGAAAAAAAGCAAGCAAACAAAAAAACCTCTAAGAAAGTAAGGATAAATGGATTTTACAAAGTCCTCAAGGGCATCTGATCTTCTAATTTTATGTAAACAACAGTAAATACAGAAATACCCAAACACAGTAATCTGATCCAGCTGACTCGGGCACATGGTGAACTTTCCAATTCAGTGTCAGATCTCTGGTTGTTAAAAATCCTGAAGACAAAATATAAAGTGTACCCCACACAGCTAAAACTGATTAATATCTCATACTTCTGAGAAAGCTGCTGTTTTAACTGATGAAAAATAATTCCCACATTATACTCTGCTCTGAGAAACGTTAATGTTAATAAGAATCTGCTCACTTCTAAATATTTACCTAAAGGTGGCAGAATTCTTTTCTTTATAGCTGAAATAGCTGTGGTTATATTTAAGTTTAATAAAGAGCTTTGCACTTTGCTTCCACAAATGACTACAACACTATGATTGGAGCAGAAATACTGCTCAATTCAGAGTGTATTTGTGAACTTAATAGCAAACAGGTTTGGCCAAGCAATTGGGGCAGTCAAGTATGTCAAGATTTACATGACACTCTTTCTTTCTCCACTAGTGTAAGCGCATAAAGGAAGGCAAGACCTAAGGAAGGGTTCTGTGCCCCATCCCTCTATAGAGGGATGTGCTTCTTAGTAATATAGAGGTATGACAGCTGGGGAGGGGTCAGTAGCTCTGACCGAGGAAGAGGTGACCGGTCCGGAGAGATGGTCCCGTGGAGGATCGCCTTCCCTTCCCTCAGCTGCTGGCAGGAGGGCCCGTGCAGAAGCTGTCAGCTCTTTAGTGATTGTCAGCTCGTGATTCCAGCTCAGCTCTGCAGGGCAGCCTCCAGGCCAGACCAGGCAGAGAGAGGAGAGGCCCGTGTAGCTGTTCTGCACAAGGCAGCTTTATCGGTCCGTACTCCGGCGAAGGGGAGCCAGGGACGAACATCTCTCTGCCCTCGCAGGGGCAGGGGGTTAGCTTTATAGGGATACAGGGGGTGGGTGTCAGAGGATAAAGGCCAATGGGTTACAAAGGATCTGCATAGGGTCTCCCAGAGGATTCTGGGTCTGTCTTCTCGCCCTAACTGAAGAGTAGCTGCCTTCCCAGGGGGGTCCTGCTGGGAGGTTTAGGCACTCTCCTTATCTCAACAGATGTCCCTCCAGGGTGGGGCTGGGAATACCCCACATAGAGGGATGTGCTTCATCCCTCTATATTAGTAAGAAGCAGACACTATGAATATCCACAAGCATTTCCTAGGTTTTATACTGATATTCTGATTCTGAAATTGCATTTTTCATTTAGAAACCAATTTTCAGCATCTGAATAGAAATTTACATGTGTTGTATGCCATTAATACAGTTGCCATGCTGTGCCTTTCCATGGCATGTACAGAACAGAACTACTTCCTGAATTTCTTCTGCAGTATTGGAAAACATTAAACTTCTTGTTTCTAGGAAACTCAAACTGAAACAGAGACCAAGCCTAAAGAAGAGGAGAAGAAGCCTGTGGAGCCCCCAGTCTCCTCTGCACCCCCTGCTCAAAAGGAAAAGCCAAATGCAGATGCTAAACCTGCAGTTATACAGAGAGCAACCAGTAAGGAGTCTCTGATCATTAGTATGACACCATCCCCCAGAGCAGGAGAAGGAGAGATCCTTAAAGTTGAAATTAAAGAGAAAGAAAATAAATAGATGGTGCTTTGGGGTGTGGCCCCATCTATTGTCTTGCTACATCCAGAGGGCTGGCTGGACTTTGCTTTTGGGTACATAAAATAAAAGTAGAGACTACTCATGAGAAAAATCTACTCCAGCTCCTCTTCTTGCCCTCCTCTCCTGGCACAACTGCACAAATTATTTATATTCTTAACCTTGACATCGAAGAGAGAACTTTTGGTGTATTAGAAATTAAAACTCAGATTGTATTTCACAACCACTTGTTTCTTGGTTTAACCATGCTCTCCCTTTTCTCTTACTCTGTCTTGTTCCTACTACTCCTCTTCCCTCTCCTCATTATCCTTGCTTTCTTACTGTTGTTCCTGTTGCTCAGTTTGCTCTTTTGTATGTATTCTTTTCTGTTTTCTCCTTTACCTTCCCATAGTTATCCTTTTCCTTGCTACTGCCCTACTGTTGCTAAGGTTCCCTATGCTCCTCTCTATCGTCCTCTCTCCTCCCCTTATACTTCTAATCAGTGACCTGGGTTTGTGGCTAGCGTGGCTCAGAGCGGACAGCAGGTGGTGTGTTTTGGGATGTTTAACCTTGGGACAGAGAGCAACATAACAAAACCATTGTCAAAAAATAAATCACAAAATCCGCAAGAGGGAAGCAGATTGCAGAATTATTACCAGTCCTCTGAATGCATAAACATCTGCCCCAGCTGTCTTTGTTAAATTAACATGGGAAAGACTTAGGTAGCTGACCCTCCAGAGGTGACCTGTAACTTTGGGCTGCTGGTTTACTTGCTTGATCTCATTAAGGGTTTGGGCGTGCTCTCTGAAAAGTAAGCACTAGATACGGCTGTCTGAAAAATCTTGGTATCTAAACCAGTCACTTCAAAAATAAAAGCTATTTTATAAAAAGCAGGATTTACCCTTTCTGGCTCTGTGTTGCAAAGTTTCAACCAATGCTCACCTACATCATAGACTTTGACTAATGGTGCAAAGAGAAACCTGTGTCTTCTCTGTCTTAGCTACATCACACTTGTGAACTACAGTAAATCCTTTATGAGTGCCACAGCTGTGGGATACAGCCTCCCATCCAGGAGCTCCCACACTGCCAACCTTGTGCATCTACTCATCAGTCTCAGATGCAGTATTACACAAAAGCTTGAAGCTGTGTTTTAAGCTTAACTCCCAACTACTTTCTTTTCTTCCACGGGTTTGCATATCCTCTCTCTCCCAATCCCCTTTCTGACCCCACTGGATGAACAGTTTTGTTAATTAAAAACATTATGCAGAGGCCAAGCCAAGAAGTGGCAAGGGCAGGCTTCACAGCTCCTTGGCTGACCAGCCAACCAAAGAAGGCACCAGTCCAAAATTAAACACTCACTTTGCAGGCTATATATGACCTTGCAGGCTATGCATTCTGTAGCCCTGTGCTTTAAAGCCTTTCAACTTCTGTAATCACAGGCAAAGCTGGAAGTTTGCCCAAGGAAAAGCTGGATGACTGAATTCCGTATGTTGCATATTCCACAATCCTCTGACCTGACCAAAACCCTAATCTCTTATCAAAAGAAAGTTCTGCTGCATTAGCAGTGAGGTGAAGGTTCAACTGCTTTGTGGAGAGAACCATCTTTATTTGTATGCTACTTGTTATTTGATATGTAAGAAAAAAGGACATCACAATAGAGGGAGAAAATTTTAAATTGTTTCATAAAGAATTATTCATCTATTGCACATTCAGGACTTTCTCAATGAAATCTCAAGATCAGAAGTACTGCAGAACTGCTTCATGAATGAGGCCTCCTATGAATAATAATAACCGATTAATTAATTACAATATATAGTTTCACATCTTTTTTTTTTTTTGAGAGGGGGTTGTCAAAGCATTATGGAAGAAGGAAAATATTCCCTATATTTTAACATTTTTATATGAACAAGTAAAGCTCATTCTAATTGAAAAGAACTGATTCCCTTCTGCCTACACAAATGCTACCAGGTAATTTCGAACATTTTCCCTGTGGGCATATTTAAGTTCGTCAATCACACACTGACATAAATTACAAAGTAAAGGCTGAGACTGCAGCAGCAAGTGCTTCACTGCAGTGACAGAGCTTCCCAGGAATTGCTGCTTTGCTACAGCTCATAGCATCCCAGGATTGCAGAGAAGTCTGACAGTTCTGTCTGCAAGATTACTAAGTTATGCACAGCTCTTGAGTTCCTTAGACCCAAAACAAAATAGGGGAAGCATCAGTGCAGAAGAAAGTGGGCACACATAAAGAACATCCATCTGGTTTTCTCTGACATCCAACTTTTCTATTGTTGGGGTATTTTCCTCTTCCCACAATTCCTCCATTCTTAGGGTTGGCAGGCACAAGAAGGCTCCACGAATCAAAGTTGCAACTATTTGTAAGGTTTTCACCAGAAGGAACGGTGCAATGAAGGTCAAGATGTAAGATGTAATAAATTCTTTCAGGAACTAATTCTACCCTATAGATTCCTGACTGGTGAAGAAGCAGAATGAATTACTATGGTGCACTTAGAAGATGCAGTTCCCAGTATCAAAGTTGTCTCAGGTTCTGTGTGGCATCACATTCCACTGCAACACTGTCTCCTGTCTCTCTTAATGTCGCAGTTGAGTCCCTCAGACTTGACTACACTTGAATGTAAAGAAACTGAAGGAGGGAGTAGGATAATGTATTTGAAAACTACAAATAACCACATCTCTATGCCTCTCTAACTAAAATGTAGACTTTGTCTGGGAAAAAAGTATTGGAAAACCTGATAATAATTGTATGAAATAGTATGCATGAGAGAACTCTAATGTGGTACAGAGCATGAAACAGTCAGAGTTAAAATTGTCCAGCTTCAGAATATCTTCCTGCTCCAAGCCAGTATAAGATGCTTTATGAAGAATAAACTGAAGAGTCATAACCACTAAGTGGAAAGGCATTTTTCCTCTCCCTTTTGTATTTGTTATAAATTCGTGGCATACTCACCATAGGAATCACAAAAGCAGCATTTAGCATGACACACAACATGCTGAATACAAAAGCACCACAGAACAGCATACTGAAATGATCATTTTAATGCATAGGCATTGTAAATCAGTTAACATCATCAGAACTGAAATACATATAAAAGTACAAAATTCTGGTTACAGGTGAGCTCTCTGCTGTACACGTATATATTATGACCAATACATGGCAAAAAGCATTTGATGACCAAGACTGCCATACATCACTTTAATCACAAGGTGGTGCCAGTGACCTACAAGCACATTCACTTTACAAAACCTGGACAGTATTTTGCTTTGTCACCCTCAAGCTCTTAATGCATTTTTTACACGTAAAAATAAACAAAAGAAAAATGGCAAAACAACATAGTAACCCCCCTTCCCCTTAAATCACAATCTGCTGCATTTCTTCACTCAGAATATCACTTCAGCCTACCCTGGAAGTTTTCAACAGGCATTACCTGTACACCTCTAAGTCATACCAGTTCTTGCCACGGTCCTGTCTGAAACACTTAATTTACAAACAAAAGGGCACATTGAGAACTAGGTGTCTTTGCTATTATGCTATTTAACTCCTTAAGCTTAAGGAACATGGAAGCAATTCTCTAATAAGAGATGATGAAGTCTCTACTGTAGAAACTCAGAATTTATGTATAGAATACAGACAAAACAACAGGTTTTCTTTTATGTGCAGCAGATACTTAGTATAGTAATACATACTAACACATTTAAATGCACTTCCATGGCAACTTAAAACAGAATTGGTAACAACTCAGGTGCAGCATTATATTTTTGGCAGACAGCTCAGAGGAACTTCAGTAGAATCCTGTACTCCTATTAGTAGTACTCATCCACCTCAATTAATGTAGACAAAGCATTAAAACTGCATCCAGTCCTCTCTGTACATGGAGCAGGTAGCTGTGAAACAGCTTTCTCTTCCAAAATCATACACTCTCAATTTGCAGCAGTGTGATTTAGGTTTGTTATAGTAACTTCCTTATCTCAATATTTTGGGTTACATATCTGATATGACACTTCATTGCAATTTATACATAAAGTAGTAACAGATTTTCACTACTCTGATAAAAAGATGATTACAGATTTTTTTACATAAATACATGAATTACATTTAAAAAAAGAAAGAACTTGGCTTAATATGAATCAAACTCTCTTCCTTAGTATTCCACTACTTGATAGCATTTAGGATCTCCTTCCACCAAGGAAAATGGAGTACATGGATAATATATCCATTCATGATTGATTAATAAATGTCAATTGTCTACAAAGCATTTGATATGTCTTGTGTAAGATAATCTCAATACAAATATCTTTCATCCATCAACATTAATGTGAATTCAGACTTTTGACAGGATTACAAATGTTAAAAAGAAAAACCAAACCAAAACCACACTAAGCAGCTCCAGCAACTAAAAGTCAAATATACTATGACCTGGTGAAATCTTGCGTGTCCAAATGTGCTAAATTTAGCATTAGCCAATTCTGTTCTTACATACTACAGCCAGACCATCCACGAGATGTTGGATGTCTAACTCTAAACCACTTCAAACGTGAAACTGTAAAATTAATGTTCAAGATTGGCATTTCAGAAGTGATAAATGTGACCTTTCCATCCACTTATGTGACACACAGTGGCAGGATCAGAAGAGATCCTCAGCAAGCAGTATGCAACTGGGGGACACGAAACCTTCATCCGTCCACTAAGCAAAGACAACATGATTTATGCTTGGTATAAAAGGTGAAGGGAAAACTCAACCCAAGTAAATAAAACAGAAATTGTTTGCCCTAGAGAAATGCAGTATGATTACAGGATTAGGGCTTGAGAGACTTGACTTTCTTATGCCTTCCTAAAGGGAGAGAAAGAGGGTGTCAGAGACTGAAATATTATAGCTTATGACTTAAACATTTTCTTGAAGGACTTTTAAAACTGTATTAGAAAAGCTTCGGAGAAGACTACCACATCCTGAATGTGTGGGGGCTCTGAGAGGCCCTGGACCCCTTGCTGATGAAGATAAGTAACAACTCAGAGCTGGGGACATTCACAAAGCACAGGCTTAACACCTCAGGAGTGGGGATCATGGCCCCAGGGCTTTCAGCTGCCAGGCTCACACAAACTCTCCCACCAAAGGGTGGGAGAGAGGCTTTGGGTGTGTGGTGAAAAACCCTCTGGTCCAAGGCGGGTAACACCCACCCTCTGCTGTGCAGAGGAGCCCAGCTGAGGGGCCCCTTCACCCGGGAGAAGCTGCATCCACATGAAGGACAGAGGGGGTGTCATGGCCCCTCAAAGACCCCCAAAGGGGTCCCCAGACCCTGCACCAGAGATGATGCAACAAATCCTCAGTGTTGCAAGGGACAATGTCAAACTGGGCCCCTGCAAGGGAGGCACGTGGGCGTTCCCACCTGCCCAAAGTGTCTCTTAATCCATAGGATTCTATACTGTTCAGCGTGTGATGGCGTGGCCATGGCGACAGGGGACCCTCACCACCAAGAAGACCAGAGGGAGGGGAGCAATGAGACATCGTTGGGACCCTCAGACGGGTGATATGATTCCATCTAACCCCTGTCACCTCTCCCTGCCTCCCTCGCCCCTCACACACACTTCTTTCTCTATTTCTTTCTTTTTCTTTCTCTCTGCCTCTTTTACTATTAAATAGAATATATCCATTTTATGGCACCAACAAACCTCATTTGGCTTTAATCTCATTTTTGGGTATATTTTGAACCTTCAAAGTTCTTTCGAGTTTATACACAGAGACTTAATTTTCTTTAATCTTCTGGGTTTTAACTGGATCACAAAAGAGGGAATATTGGGTTTTTTGCAGGCACTTTTCACTAGTGGGCTCATGGAAAAGCAGCATGATTCAAAATATGACAAAAGTAAATACAGGTAGCACTTTGAAGATCTGCTTTTACCTCAAAATACGTAGTCGTAAATCAGACAAAACTTTTTAACTGAAAAGTGAATTCCTACTGCACAAAAAGCCCTTTAAAGATCAGTAGTCATGACTGTTTTGGCGGGAGGGGAGGAGAAACCCCAAAACAAAAACCCTACCAAAATAAAATCTGCAATTTCCATTTTCCAGTACACTGCACATTGGAACACATCTTACAGGGCTTACAGTAGTAGCCTCAAAGGCCAGTAGTATTCTTCTGAGGTGACAGCGGTTTACCTTGATTCACCCTAGTTATTTCCATACTACCTTAAGAGAAGGCATACTATAAAAGAATATATATTTTAATGACTTCTTTGGTTTATGTTCACACAACCCTGAATCCCAGGCATTGCCCAAAGGCACTGAAGTGGCAAACAAGAAGCAGGTGTGCAAGAGGGCCTTCACACTCTGTGGCACTTGTCCGAATATGAAACACCTGTGTCAAAATTTTGTTACGGTGACTTAATAGAAATTTTTTTCCACTCTTCAAAATGAAATGCATCCATACAAGCACTGTCTCTCAAATCAACATCAAATCTAAACACCATTACAATTTTGGCCCTTAAAAGGCAAACTTGGCAAAGTGATTTGTAGGCAAAAGCTAAGACATTACAATAAAGAGGCATGTGTACATGTATACAGAAGTATATCGAGAACCAAAGTCTGTAAATACAGCAAGTAAAGCAAGCACAAAGTCTCTCCTCTGCTCAGCCCAATCATTTTGCAGCAGGATTCTTAGGAGGTTGAAGTTTGTAGGTGCTGAAGTAGTTCACCACTTGCTGAGGGACTTCTGCCAGGACACACTGAGCCAGAGCTTCTTTGGGAGACTTATAAAAAAAGAACACAAAGCTTTAGTTTTCACCACTGCTAACAAAGATTCTAAGGCAAGTAATAAGCACCTCCTCTGGAAGGCCAACTTAAAGTCTGACATTTTACAGAGGACTTTACACAGTGCCCTTGTGTGACATGTCAGATGGAAGCTTCCCTGTCAGCTTTACCTTCTCCCCCTGTCACCACCAATCAGATGGCTGTCTTGTGCCACAGAAGTAACAGGAGCTGAGCGCTCAAAAGGCTGCCATGTCTAAAGACATCTTTTGTCATATGAAATGCACAGTGCAGGTATCAGACTTCAGCCATGTAAACATACTTCCACTGTCTGCTTAAGATGGCCCTTCAGGGACTTGTCTAAATCATCTGCAATCTTTTGCACCAAGTATCATCCACAATAACTGTATTTCTATGGAGCAGCTCCTCTGGAGATACTGTTTTTACTGTAAGACTAAGTATCCATAAGAAAAAAACATCTCTTTTTCTAGAAACTGAAAGCATTTGAATATATAATATTACACTGAATATTGACCCTAGTTAATCTACATCCAAGTGCATTACTTGATAAGCATATTGTGTATTGGTTTTGCTCTCGCTTTCTCATTTCAGTTTGCCTGAGTTACTCTGAGATTAAACAAAGAATGTGTATCAAAAGTAAAAATATAAAAGCAAAATAAAGAAGTCATAAGGAGTATTATTAACTCCTTGTCCTGGGTTGCAGTGTATTCTATTACCATCCCCATCAGCTGTTGAAATCAGGTGGGGCAGTGTTTCCTTGCCTCCTCCCCCCAGACTATCTTTCTGTTAATGGCCCATCATTGTCCTGCCCATGACTCAGAGATAACTCCCTCCAGACTATCTTCTGTTAATGAGCCTCATCAACACTTGGCCTCATGACTCGTTACCCCATTGTGAGATGCTCCACCCAGAGGGAGGAACCAAGCATCCCATCATGGATATAATCTGAGATTCTGAGCACCAGAGAGAACCCTTTCCACTGGATTTCCAAAGGACAGGAGCTACACAGCCTGCACTGGACCTTCTGAGGAAGAGCAGACCCTTTTTCTACAGGATCACCACTTCAGAGGACTGCAGCCACCATTCTACCAGACTGCTACCACCACCCTGCCTAACAGGGACTCAGGTTGTATCTTGACTCTGTCAGTTTGAACCAGTGTTTTCTTTTAGTTTTTTTCCTTTTCTTTAATTTCCCCATTAAATTGTTATTCTGACTTGATGCCTCCCACTGGTTTGTTTTCAAACTACTACGCAAGTTACTACTAAGACATGAAAATTAGAATATATTAGGATGGAAATAAAAATATTGATTTTATCTTACCCATCCTGAGGAAATTTTGGTGATTTTTATTTAAGTCAACTTTTTCCAACAATATGATGCTTAAAAGTTGACTTATATTAGCCTACACATACTTTATTGGGTTTTATAGAAATTAAAAAATATCAGTACTTCATTCTTTCACCACCTTTTTTTTTTTATATTGACTTTTATGAAAATGAAAACTACCACCACTACTATGGACACACAGAGCTTCTACTGATTATGACTTGGCCTTGAATTTTAATACTACACTAAATTGTGAAACTAAACCACACACACAAATGGGCACCCACAATAAAAGAAAAATTACCATAAGAACAAAACCATAGTAAGTTCTTCCTCACAAATGCAAAACACATCCATTTGTCTAATCAAGTCTGAGAGAGTTTTACAAAGGTCATACAGCTGCAGCAACTAGTCAGAAAGGCAGTGCTGGAACCAGAAACTGAGGGGTTTTTGGGTTTATTTAGCATTTGATAAAGACTTGTCTCAGAGTTCATACTGGGCACACCACAAAAGCTTAGGACTAGATGTAGGACATCCTAGCAAGCCCAGCATACCTCTAAAATATTTATTAAGCGTATCAGTAAGATTACTTACATTTTGGAACTTCCTGAATGGCACAAACTGGACAATGTCTCTGACAGCTGGTTCTCCTGACGAGGACCTAAGAACTCCATCGTCACCATCAAGAAACTCCATAGCACCAAAGTCTGCTCCTCCAACACCAACAATGATGATGGACATGGGCAGTTTTGAAGCATTAACTATGGCAGTTCGAGTTTGATCAAGGTCTGTTATCACACCATCCGTTATGATCAGAAGTATAAAGTATTGCTGTCAAATCAATAAACAGTGTTATGACAAAGAAATAGCACATTTAGGCATGTACACTTAGAAAAACCCACATACAGACTACGTAGTGTTGTCACTTTAGCATGTTCAATGTGCTCACTGAATTTTACAATCAAACATCTAATTTCCAGTCAGGCTTCATCTGTACAGTCTGAAGAAGCTCATAAGGACAACATAATTTTTTAAAAGAAGTCATCGTTACATAGTCACCATCCAAAAACCCAACGGAATGACCCTTCTTTCTCTCCAAAATCCCCAGACAAACCAACAGTTAACCTATTTTCCCATTATTTGTTCTGGGATAGAAGGCAGTTTATTGAGGTTTTGGAAAGATAACACCTTTGAAACTTGTATATGTTTCCTTTCTGGTCTATCAATACCATTCTGAAACACTTCCCTTTACTTCATTCATTGTATCCCAAAAAATCCTAAATCACACCTTTTAGTGTTGAAAAACACAGCCATTTTCAAATTCCTTTAATCACATTTTCTAGCTGCTTCATGAAATCAATTATCAATGTGTCTGAGATTACTTTGTAGTACATCAGTAATTTAATTAAGTACCACCTGAGTTGCTTCCACTATTCTGTTGGGGCTTCTAGAAGTTGGCATCTTAGCTTCTGTTCTGGATTGGAGCACCAAAAATGAGCTAGAAGTACAAAGTCTGAAGATTATCAAATGCTTTCTGAATTTCTAGTCTTCCCTCACTTGGTTCATTTCAGACAATTACTGAACAGCACAAATTCAAGTCCCAAAGATACTCTCAGTATTCTTAGAAGTTTCTCTTCAGTACTTTCCTTCCCAATGGCCTTTATCTGCCTCCAAATAATTGTTCTTCCCTTATCCTGTCTGTTTAGGTATCACTTTTTCTCCCTGCTTTCTGCTAGTCCATTCCCCAACTCCAGCAAGAACATCTATAAAGCAGTTATGACCACAGAAAGCTATAAGCAACAGCAGCAGGATGGCACATCACATTGGATTTATTTCTCTCTTCTCATACTTGCTCCATATTGGAAAAAAAACCACATCAGAATCAAAAGCGAATCCAAAATGACTATGATGTGTATTAAATGCCAAGGTAGCAAATTGTCCTCAATACATCCTTTCAGGCAGGAAAAATAAATCTCTTGCTAGGCACACTACATGCTCAGAAATAAAAGTTAAAAAAAACCCAAACAAACCAAACCAAAACTGACGAGAGGTTTGCTACTTTTATTAAGATATAAACACACATATATTATATATATATGCATATATATATATACACATATATATATGTATGACAGCTGCTAGACTAATGCAAGACTACCAAGGCAAAACCTTTCCAGCCTCATGGCATATAAAAATCCATAGCTTTTTTTCAAATTGGTTTCCACAGACAATTTTCCATGTAAAAATAGCTGATTATTGTCTGATTTTACATGACATCAAATACACCGGTATTTGCTGTCATCAATGATTTAGGATTTTCTGAACTTCCATGCATTATTATGTACATGACTGAATACTCAAGACTTGGTTTTCAGACTTTCTATTTTTAATATGGTCAACAACTCACGTATACAATTTTAATACGGAGAAAGGCACAGCCCATACAGCACCTAAACCTTTATAGCACAGCTAAGTATCTGTTTTGGTACCTAGATGTCAGGAGCTATACCATCTACTTCTTCACTATCTTAGTTAATCCTCTCTTGCAGCTCTCTGATGTGAAACAAAGTCCAGTTGATTTTTTTTCTCAGCTGAGGTTAAACCACTCTCTTAGATATAAAGGCTTAAATTAGACTTTAATATCTGTATAGTACTGCAAGAGCTTTGAACAGAAGATACCATAAAGGTATTCTGTATTTGTAAGATTCTATTTCAAATCTGAAGAGTTTATTTAGTCAATTGATGAGAGGACTGTTATGTACAATGGAAAAAAAAAATTAGTTTTTATCGTAAGGGTAACAAACACCTTTTCACAAGGTAAAGGGCCAACTGTCAAATGAACACACTTATAAATTTAAAAGAGAAAAGAAGTATTTAGAAACTAGAAGGAAAATAAAAAGGTAAGAAAAACACACAATACCATAAAGAACTTACAGATGCTGTTTGCTGTTGAGTAGCTGCAGCAGCAAATCTTGCCACGTGATTTATAATTGGAGAAAAATTTGTTGGTCCATATAACCTCACTTGAGGAAGACAGGCTCGATATGCATCAACAATGCCTTGGATCCCTAGAGAAGAGAAACAAATCTTTCTTTTTTTTCATATTCGAATTAGGATATTTTGAAGTACTTGATTTTTCTAAAGCTGTATAAATCATTACTTGAAGTGATGATGCCAAAACTTAAAACTAACCATGGTGGAAAAAAAATATATTCACGAGCAATGGAGGCTTTCAGCCTGACCAATGCTTAAGGCACATGCATAACATGACTGGCTTTGTGTGAACAGAAAGGCCAAATACTGTATGCTCAAGGGTGTGCAACTGAATTACAGCACTTCTCTTCACCTGGCAGCTTGTGGTGGTTGGTAGTGTGATCAGAGAGGCCACACTGAACAGGCATTAGCAGCACAACACTCAAACCAGACAACTCCACACCAGCAGCAAAGTAGAATAAAGTGGCTTGACAGCACAAGAGAACTGTTCCCAGCCCTGTGCCCTGATTGTTTAAACCACTTCTTTCACAAATCATTACAGAAGACAGATGCCATGCTATTTCTCATAAGTAAGAAATTGGTTATCAAATTGTTTCCTGCTACAGGACTGAAACTAATTATTTAATTAGAACAACATGCTTCGTTCACTTTTCAAGTGTCTTTATGCCTCCACCTTAGGCATTTTACTCTCTAAGTCTGATGTTACTTTCTCAGACTTACCATTACAGAATGGGTTTGATGGGTTAAAATTTATTGGGAACTCATGAGACACCTGTGAAGACACAGAAGACATAGTCAGGACTGTATATACAATCTCCTCCTGAAGTAAGTGCTTTCAGCTGTCCTAGGTAGTGCATTTACACGTTCCATTACCTGAAAGGAAGGAGGAATTTGTGCACCAAATCCAAAAGCTGGAAACATCTTATCTCTAAAAAAGCAATTTTAAAGAAAACAAAGTCAGTGGCTTCCATTAAAAGTTGCCCTAGTTCCATAAGTTTAGTTATCAGTGCTGCTTTTCATTATTAAAAATGCAATTTAAGAGGCACAATTAAATGGAACTTCCCCACTGCAAATGTTTCTAGGACCAAAACTAGTCTTTAACACCAAACTGGCAAGAATGCAAGCATTTAGTTAATGAATGCTGCTCTTTTCATCACATATGAAAAGTCCTGCTTGTCTGAAGTAAACACAAGCTTATACTTGCAATTTTATGATGGTACAGTGATTATTATTTTTTAGTTCTATAGCTTAGCTCAGAAATTTCATTCCAGTACATCTGCAGGCATCTTCAACACTGGTTTAAAAAACTACCACAAATGTCTATACATACCTAAAAAAAAGATCCAAATAAAAATCTAACACTTACGTATCGTAATCCTGAATGACCATCCCGACAGACCAAATGGCTGTTAAGTATTCATTAACTCCATTAGGGCTGAGGTAATGCAGAGAGTCTGGAGAGCGAGGGTCTCCATTGGAGCCTGTAAAATCTATCCCCACCTGTCAAATGCAGTATTTATATCTGATTGGTCTTAAAGGTTAAATTATGCTTCTTATCTCTGGCAAAGCCAAAGTGAAAATCATGAAAGAGTAGTAGAAAAGGACATCTACAAATCTAACAGGCACAGTACTTGGATGCAGGTTTCTTGGAATATTAACATTCTTAAAACAATGCCACTACAAAACCCTCAAAAGCTCTGAATCTCTCCAGAAGGGCTGAAATTACTTTCATCTGAATCACAGAATGGTTTGGCTTGGAAGAGGCCTTAAAGATCACCTAGTTCCAAACCCCCTGCCATGGGCAGGGACAGTTTTTACAAGACCAGGTTGCCCAAAGCCCCATCCAACTTGGCCTTGAACACTTCCAGAGATGGGGCATCTATAGCTTCTCTGGGCATCCTGTCAGGTTTTCACTGTGTTTACTTTCAGTTACTATTCACAGCAGCTCTTCAAAAGCTGGTAAATGAATTTCATTCTCTATCTTGCCACACACACCTTTCTTCTAAGAAGTTCAACTAGTCAGGCTCCGCAGAAGCCTAGAGAGTTCTTTCTCTGACTTCAACAGGTCTTTGCTTTTGTGATGAAGCATATTACTAAGATGAAGATATCTTACTGTTATTTGTGTTGCACTTGGTTCACAAATTACATAACTTAAGAGTCCTCATCCATATGATGACCTCTGCATGTTGCTTTCAAAGAACTGTAAATTTCTCCTTGGTCTCCATCCACACAACTTAGCTAGTTCCTAATGAACATAACCAGAGGTTCAGAACTTTTTGCCTAGGTGACTAGGCAAAAACTATTTTTTTTTTTTAAACAGACTATTTTTTTTTTAAACAGACTAGAAGCACTCTGGCAAAATACCTTCCTGCTCCATTCTGCAGAACAAAAATGAAGTCAACAACAACAAAAAATACAATAATCAAATAAAGCAGACAGCCAATCAATTCTATACTTCAATTTGTTCCAAAACTCAAAAGGTACTTCATACAAATGATTTAACTTACTGTGAAATTCAGCTGACACCCACCCATGATGTAATCAAGGAATGTGCATTCTACAATGATCTAAAAATAGGAAGATAGAAATTTTGTTTTATTCGATGGGAAAAAAACCCAGCTAGTATTATTGTAGCAACTTCTGAGGTTCCAGATTTGTTAACTTTACCAATGAAAAGCACTAGTTTTGCCCTACAGCTATCCCACCCATCCACTGCAATGAGGATATTTGCAACATGTGCCACCATACACTCAGTGCATCAGAATCGGGCCTTTAACAAAACTCCAGACAGACACCAAAGCAGCTCCCACAGGACTTTCATTTTATAAAATAACACATTATGACAGAGTTACACAATTTTACTTTGACATAAAACGGTGAGTTGGGAAATGCAGTGGTTCAGGAATGACTTGACAAACTGGTAAGCAACCTTTCTGTTCAAGAGAAAGTGAAGGCATGGGAGGACAGATATGTGATCCAGCTCTCAATTTGTCTCCTTACATGAATCAGAGTCCCTTAAATACTTACTGCGTCTGGAACTTACAGACATTTTAAAGTTTCTTACAGTTTGAAGATGGAAGATATACGAAATGAGAGTTGTTATGCCTTAACACTTAAAAACAGAATCATACCAGAATATATTACTGACCTCACAATGCTTAACGCTCACAATGCCAGAGTTTTTATAGCTCTTTTTCTTCTGTCTTTTCTTTTCATTGATGCACTCAAATTCAACCTGCATGAATGCAAACAAATCCAACAAAAATGCTATAATATCATTTATGCAACAAGTTTAATATTTCAAAACTGATACTTTGGGCTTATATTAAAAATGCAGTTCATTTCATAATCCTGCAAAATTAAACCCCGTCTGCCCAATATCAGCAAGAAAAAAACACATTCCCAAGACAGAAATCCTCTCTTGCCCAAAAGGTTACAAATACATTTGTTTTGGCAACTGTATTTGAAACAAACAAATAAATTCTCTACCATTCTCCCTCTGAGGATTTTGCTAACAACTTTCTTTTTGGTAAAGACATGGCAATTCAAAAAAAGCATCAGTGTTTCCAGCAGCTGTGGCTGGAATTATTATTATTTTTATTATTTAGTAAAAATACAACACACAAAGTATTAGAAAAGTACAAGCCTGCACTTGTATACAGACCCCAGTACTTTTAATGCAGAAATAGTTCTGCAGGTTTTACAGAAATAAAAGAAAATATGGCAAAACATTTTGATAGCACACATATCCATAAAAAAAATACTTTTGTTACATTTGCTATGCCAACTTTTGTCTCCTACAGGTAAACCATGCCTATTAAAAGGTTTGGAAATTGTTATAGTTCATAAGATCAGGAAGGGTAATATCACTTTAGAGAAAAGCCACCTTAAGTAACACACCTTAAGTAACATTTGTGCATTGGCAAAAATACCGAATTTTCTCATACTCACTAAAGTACATATAATAGTTAATAAGTGCCACATTTTAAAATAAAGGATTAAGTAATACTTGAAAAAAATATTACAAGTTTTGGTCTTTTAACTATGGTTAAAGTCATGCTGAATTCTGTCTTTTGACAATCTAATTTTTTTTTATTTGCTTATTTTTATGATTAGTGAAATTTTTTTGCGCTGATGCTTGGGCATTTAGACACATAATAAAAATTGTAACCAAGACATTAATCCTAGGAAAATAGATGTACAATGTAAATGCTGATTCAGCCTCAACTACAGTAGCATTAAGGTGGAGCCTAATATAACTTAGGTCAGGTGACCTAAGTTTTGATCCCATATGAGTAAAACAGCTTATTAAGAACACACAGGCAGCTTAGACTATGTAACACTTACAGGTGATGACCGAGATGCTTCCTTCAGTTTTGACATTGTGGTTTGAAAACTTCCTATGAGATCGTGAGACCCATCGCTATCGTAGTCATAGCACTCAACCTAAAATGCAGCATTACTTAGTGTTAGTAACAGAAACGGCCCCAAAAAACAATAAACACTGCAATGGCAAACCTGAACATCCCAAACATTCCTGTTTATATTACAGAGTTTTTCTCACATTAAGTCTTAGAACTGCACAGGGTTGCACTTAAACAGATTAAGATTGGGTAGAAGCCAATACACTCAGTTTCGAATCTAATCTTCCACTCAAGTGAAGGAGAGATGAGAATACTAAGTAGTGCCAGGTCTTAAATGAGCAAGTAACATCAGTTATATTGAACTATGTTTTGAGAGTGATGGGGTGTTGGGAAGAGTACGAAAACAATGTAGGGTTTTTTACATGCATCGTGAATCTGAGCATCCAGCTAAAAATTTAGTAAATCAGTTATGTAAGCAATCACAAGAGTTTTAGCAACATTTTTATATTACTTCATTAATCCCCAAAATTACATAGAATTTATAAGCGTATGAAGGTTCAGCCCTAAAGCCAGAAAAAATATTTGAATTTCTGGTTTTTAAGATTAGCAAATTTAAACAGTGGATCTGTTAAATTATGATCCACACTTCATGGACCTGAATGTCAACTAAAATTTTTTTTCCTATAGTGAGAGTTTAATGGCTAGCTTTATTATTGAATCAACGCACCCTTTTAACAGCCCAATCCACCAAAGAAGGCAGGAGTGAAAAACACTTATTTTTTTTCTGTTTGAAAATGTGACCCAGCTGCCTTTCTATATAAAAAGCTAGTTATTTATCTATAAAAGCTTATATTAATTCCATCCACTTCTGATATTTTATTTCAGTTCAGCAATACAGACATGCTAGCTAACTTAATCAAATCACAGAAAAATACACTAAAATAATTTATTAATTATGATGATAAATAGCAACAATAATAAATCAAGAGTCAAGTAGGTATCCCACATTACTTGGAATCAAAATGCAAACTTCCAAGAAAAATTTTCAGAATATGTATGGCTTAAACTGAACAGCTATTTGCATGTCCATCTTTCAAGTCTGAAAATATTGTACCTTATATTCAAGAACCAATTTAGCTGATTACTTGAGCATTTCAGTTAGAAATAAAAAAGTAAAACAAACAACTTCAACATACACTTGAACTTCTGAACGAAATTAGGTTTCTGAAAACAAACAGCAATGTTGAAGTACAAAACATGATGTGTAGATTGGGAGTTCTACTGCACAAAACATGCCTTTATCTTGCAGTTTGCACTACTACACATTTTGAATTCACTAATAAAAAAATGCATGCACATGCACTGAACAGCACCTTACATCATGCAAGCAGCCGAAGAACCAACAGGCTAATTAATGTTCATGGCAGATGCTATGTAAATTCTTCTGAATGCCATAAATTATGCAAATCAAATACTCAGCCAAGTGCTTCAGTAGCTGAAATTTTAAAACTGAAGATATTTCCAGACCCAATAGTTCTGATACCTGTTAGCACAGTTAGTAGATGTATTTCCTCTTTATTTCAAAGACATCAAAATTTGTCTTGCTTGACATGTTTGACCCATTTAAGCCAATTTTTAATATTTATTCCAGATGAGAGAGAAGCATTTCCTTTTTTTCCTTATATGCCCTCCTGGACAGGCAATAGCAGTAGGGAACAATGTGATTTAACCTATTTTTCCCAGCAGAACTAGGCATGCCTGCTCCAGATGAAAGGCTCACATTTTCAACACAGAAAAACTTCACTGACTGCAAACACACTCACATGGAACATAACCATGAATCCAGAAGATAAAGGATCAACTTGGTTTGTGCATTGCTGGGCATACACAAACTAAGTCATTAAAGAGGTGAAAAGCCACTCATAGAAAAATCACTGGTTTTACTTACTATGAGAAACAGCCCATTACACATGCAACTGTGTGCATATAAAAGTGTTAAAGGCATTGTTTAATCCTTCAATAACATTACATAATACAATTCTGTCTACATCTTAATGTTTGAAGTGATAGGTCCTGCATTTCTAAGTTAAGGCATAATCTGCCTGTCTGCAAGTCCATAACTGTTCCAAATAAAGTCTATTTCCTCTGGATATAAACCTACACTTCTGAAGTAAGATTCCAAAGAACAGACTTTATTAAAATGATGATAGATCTGAGAATAACTCCTCATAGATACATTTAGACCAATGGTCTATAGCTTCAGTATGGCTGTTTACTGAAAATGATAAATTTATTTATAGTATATGGAGATATAAGAGCTGTCACAGCTGGTTTGGGCAAAAGGGAAGCAGAAAAGAATAAGATTGAAAAAACAGAAGCAGTAAGGGAAGAAGGTTCTGGGCTTGTAAAGTTGCTCATTAGTCTCCTCTATAAATATGTATTTAAATACATCCAGGTGTTTGTAATCCCCAGATCCCTGTGGCTGTTAAGCATTTTCCAGGACTGCCTCAAGTCATATGACTAATACCCATCACATGCAAATCATGCTCTAAGTTTTCCTTCCCAGAGGAAGAATATCAAATATAGTGGTTTCTTGCATTTGGGTTTTTGGGTTTCTTTTTCAAATGCTAAAGTATCAGGTTTCTAACATGATCATAATAGCTTATAAATGGCATTTTGATTGGCTGTTTAGCTTCAATTCCACCCCTAAAGGGAATTCCTGAAGAGAAACATTCAGAAGTTAAACGCAATTTATTCAAGTAAAATTTGGAAAATAAAAAACATTAAAGCCCTGGTAGAACTACCACTTCACAGACTTGGTAAACTTTCTGACAGAAAATTCAGTTTTATACAAAGAGAACTGGTATTCACAAGTTGTATCTGACCCACATCTGTTAGCTAGTACATTAAGTGTAATTTATTTTATCAGGCAGTATATTAAAAATTTCATCAATGTTAGCTGTTGCACCAGTAACAAAGTAATACAAGATCCATTACATAGAACAAAGCATATTCTAGCCTTTAACGTGCATCTTTCACTATACAGTATCTTTAACACCACCAGTATTGGCTGATGCCATGCTAGAACTGTACAATCAAAATAAGAAACTCCACTGGACATTTCAAAGATACTTGTGTTCACCTGGTTTCCCAGACTTTCAAAGACCAACTTCTACCACACAATGCAGCACAAATGTACAGTGTTTTCCCTTTTTCCCCTAAAACATGCATGGGTATCTGTGCCTTTCAATTAAGAAACCTACTACTTTCAATTAAATTTGAAACCAAAAAAATGCAGTACCTAGAATAACACTTCATCCCCTTATTACATATTTTAGTTTTTAATGCATTAATTTATACACACATTTAATATACATTACCTTGACTGACTTATCCATGTCACTGTAACACAGAGAATTGAGAGAGATTTTAAAAGGCCTCCAGGCAGGATTCAGGTTATTTTTAATAACCTGTTGAAAAAAACAAAAAAAAAAGGCAGAACACCATTGTTCACAAGGGTGGAAAGCAGTCATCATAATGGATCATACCTTCATGCCATGATTTTTGTATGCAAAACAAAAGTTGACTAATGCTGCTGTCAATGCACTCCAAATCTTAATATATATGGGATAGAAACAAACTACTCTCAACATGCAATACCATTGCTCAAAGAGATGGTCTCTTTCAGCTCCATATTTTGCTAGACTTCACTGTCACGTACTATATCCTCCAGCTAGTGCACTGCAAAAAATTAAATTTATCATTACATAAATAAGATACTGGTTGCTTTCTTTTAATAACCACACATATATACATACACACACATATTAAGGCATGAGTTACCAAGAACGTATGGAAAAATAATACATTGGAATTTCTAAATACATCAGTGCTCTGGAGATTACAATTCACTCCCACTTATTATTTATTCTGAAATGTCATTTATGGAAATATGCCCTCAAGAAATTCACAGTGTAGTAAAGTAAAAACAGTGCATTAGGATAAAAGGTCTCACAAGCTGAACACTAAGTTTTATTTACAAATAATACTGAAGGATCTTCAAAATTTGTCAACTGTTAAGTATCCATAAATATACCTGATAAACCAAATAATAATCTTACAAAAATACAAGAAACTACACATAACATGCACTACTTAATTAATAACACCTAACAATAGTAATACTTCCAGCACTGTAGGAGTGTTGAGAAAGAAATCTCTCTTGAAAATGAAATCAATAAAAACAGTAGTTAGTAACAAAAAGACTTTTTTTAAACCTGTAACATAAAGAACTAATCCACTAGACATTTCTAGGCTGAAACAACAAATTCTGGATTTATTACTGAAGTTAATGACTGAAATCATCATAGAAAAAATACACCTTAAGCAGAAGAACCACCTCATGAGGGAAGCTATTTTTGTAAGTCTGACAAAAAGGATTTATAGTTCTTCAATATCCATACTTCAAAAAATAGAGTCACCACTTTCAATGGGCACAGCACCTCAGCTGTGACTGGGCCCTGAGCTGCCACTACAGTGAGACATTTTGAAACTACTCTTAGCCTGGTACTTGCTGTCACAAGGCCCCTACACCTCCTCCTGGGCGAAAGGCTGCTGCTGCTCAAGCACGTATTCCCTCACTCTGCATTCTCCTTGGCTTGCCCTTGCTATGCAGGCATCCAGCACCATTACTTTCACTAGTAAAGGGTACAGCCAGGTGACACATTCCTGAGAACAGCAGAGTCAGGAATGCCCAAGTCCTACCCTAGCAGGGGGTAGAACTGAGACAAATGTCCCTGTGTGAGTACGCAATTCTTTCTCAAAACATTTGTTTTCTCCTAGATTGCTGGAAGTTAAAAAAAAAACCAAAAAGTGTTTTCCTTCCAAACAGAATGCCATAAATCAAAATCAGTGTAAGGAGAATAAGGTAGATTTCCTAGAAAAATCAGTGGAAGAGATGCTGCAACTTCTAACTAGTCTGCATGTCAGCTCCCAGGCCAGTAAATTCTTTTGGTAAGGCACTGTATCTCTCATGCTGTGACACACTGGAAATTAAATAACCTTAACCAATTTGTTGTTAACTGAAAATATCCTACCTCTGTTCTGTGAACCATCACCCAGTTTCCATCTCCAGTCTGTTTGTGGAACTCCAGATAAGGATCTGACTTTCCAAAAAAATCCTGTATTTAAATAACATGCAATTATCTCAGAACAGCCTGTAGCTTGCATACCATTAAATTCTAGTTAACACACACACTTAGAGTAACAAAAAGTAAATTCAGGGAATAAAAGCTTTAGATGATGAAATGCAAGTCTGATTATACCACCATCTGTGAAAGAGAAAAAGAATGTGGGGAATGTCCTTGAATTTAGGATAAAAATGTCCACATATCAAATACCTGACAGTTCAAGCAAGAAAATACTTATACCAATAAGTACTATAATGGATAGACAGGAAACTAAGGATTTAATCCAGTTCAAAAAAAGGATCATTAAATCAAAGGGTAAAAATAAAAACATTTTTTTATTATTTTTCTAAATTTGTTTTTAAAAGTCTGTCTATAGCCAGCCCTATATTTAAAATAACAAATTTATAAACACCAAGTACAGTCTTTGCCATTTATTTCAAAGAGGTAATGGGCAGCCATTTATACAGCCATTCCAACCAATGGATATACCAAAACTCCCTTATATTTATGAATAAATGTAAAGATTTACAGTAAAATGGGAGCATGTTGCTCACAGACTACCCCTGAAATGCATTTATCTTACTTAGAAATACATTACAATTCATTTCAAAACAGTCCATGAAGTTACTCTGTAGCAATCTTAATTCAATTTCTTTTCTAGTGTAAGTAAAACCTTAATGGATTTTACTTTTTAAGCAAAAATGAGAATGAATACTCAAATGTTTCCTGCTTTGACAAGACTCTGATTTTACTACTTTATCAAAGAAACAGCAATCATTTAAATACCTTATTGTCCAGTTTCCTTGCTTCTAATTCCAATACAACAACCCTGTTATCTTTTACTTCTTCTGCTGTAATCTAAGTAGGCAAACAAAATACTTAGTTTTATTCAAGAATTACACAGTTATCTCATATTCACAGCATTCCTATGACAGGTCCACTAAAAAACCCCCATGTTTTCTTGTAAATGAAGCATTAAAAAATGGGGGGGGGTGAGGGGAGAGAGGGACAATTTGATTTGACATTGGGATTGCATTCCATCTATTTACCATAAATGATGGCACTGACAAAGATATGCCCCAAACAGTAGCCCACTGGATGCCCTAATGATGTATGCAATGGGACTTACAATACAGAAGGTGGATGCTTTACAGTGCTTTTTACGGCACTATAGAATAGACTCACTGCATTCAAGCCACTAACTAAAATTAAAACCCAGAAACAATTAAGGATGAACTCTGAAGATATTTATTTCTTAACTGTCTTACCGTAATGCTTCCTCTCCCAGCAGGTTTGCCATTTTTAAGTACTAATGGTTTTGTTAGAGTCCTGGTAGAAACGATCTGCCAAGACAAAATTTGAGTATCAAGCATCACTAACACAAATTAATAGATTTTCAAAGGAATTAAACAAGTTAGTGAGGTATTTAATTTTAGGAATTTTTCCTTTATTGTAAAGATGACAGCATTACATTTCCTTCCCATAATCTTCTACAAATAAATAGGTAATACTTGATACACTTCAAAATTTTGAAAATACATATGCAGATGAACACATGCAGAGCTTCAGGAGTAATAAGAAATAAAATATCTTCTAGTAACATAATACACATACATGGACAAAGGTAATACCTTGGGTTCCAACTACAAATTGTTAAGTTTCCCATACATACCTTTGAAATGCCTGCAAGGCATATTTCATAAATGCATTCAGCAAACAGATTTATAAACACAATGTCTGCCACTCAAAAAAAACATCAGCCTTCCCCTGCACAGTATCCAGCTGATTTTATTTTACCCTATTCAGGAAATGCTTCCTCAGAAGTGTGTCCATTCTATAGGTCCTTCTTTACTTTAAAAACGAATGATTAATTTTTAATTGACACTGAACTTCAGTTCACAATGCCCCTAACATTATAATGCACTTAAAATAAAAATACTTAGGATACAGGGCAGGAAAAATCCCAAATGACTTTGAAGGGTCTATTCAAAAGAACAAGTTAAAAAGAAGCTGCACAATTATGATAGCATCAATAGCAGAATATGACTGGGAAATAGAAGTAAACCTACAGCTGGAAGAACTAGGATCACTGCTTGCATTGAGTGGAAAGCAGATTATAAGGATAATATGGCCCTTGTGAATGCTCATATTTTGTTCAACACTGATTCTCTTTTTTGGGAGCATAAAAATAGGAAATTGAGTATTAGAATAAATAAACAGCAATTACTACAACTTTGTGCTCATTGACAATCCACAATCCAACCTAGGGCACATTTCAGGGCATCATCTCAAGACCTTCTGCAAATAAAATGTATATACACTGAACTGAGGCTTGAAAAAACAAATGAAGGGAATCCTATTCAACTTAAGACTACTCCAACTACACAAGAACATAGTGATAAATTTAAGGTAGAAGTGGCTTGATTTTCAGTAACTTAATTCTAAGGGAAATCATCTGCATACTTACCTGTCCCAGTGTACATTCTAATTCTCCTAAGAAGTCATCATCATTCAGATTGTAGGTTTTGTTATCAATGTCATATATTCCAAACTTAAGTTTCTGAACAAGCTCAAAATAATAATCAATTAAGAATTTCTTGGAAAACTTTGGGTTCAAGGAATTCTTAACTCTTTCTGTGCGATCAACCTGAAATTAGAAAGATACCATTTTATCCAATATTTCAGAAACTAAACTTGCAAGCAAATCAAATACTGTATTATTAAATACATTCAAAAGTTCTTAAAGTACAAAGGAGTATCTTTCTACAAACCTTTCATCAAAGATAAATTACATTACAAAGTATTATATATACACATTATATTGCAAAACCCACAGCTCTAAGTTAGGGATACCTGACCTATTTTTCATCACTCTCTCTAAGGTGGGACCTATTTCTGCACAGGGAAGACCAACATAAAATCCTATATTGTCAAAACCAGGATGAGACCCTAGTTTTGGAGTACTGTATTTATAAAAGCACATTTAAGCACTTAGAAGTGTTGGTCCACACATGGCTGGGGAACAGTGCTAAAAATTAGACAGTTGTTTCTATTTAATGGCAAATGATTATTAATGTGTTGCCCATGTAACTGTTAGAGACATAATCTAACAAAAAGTATTCAGAAGTGCTGGTATAAAATTAAAATATTTTAATGAAATCATATGCTGTAGTGTTTTAAAATGTCCAACAATTCAGAACGTGTTTTTCACAGATTTGTGAGAAGCATCAGGCTGTACCTCATACCACTGCTGACCACTTGTGTTCTGGAGAAGCACACACAGAGGGTCTGACTTGGAACCAACATCTTTATCCAAGAGATTGGTGCAGGCAATAGTCAGCTCCACCTTTGTCACACACTGTGCCGCCATCTGTCACACTAGAAAGCAGCAAGAGAAATCATCATTAAAATGGACTAAAAAGCAAACAATAGGATTGTCACAATGCATTAACTCTCTAACTGGACACTAGAAGTGTGAGCTTGTCAGAAGTGATGATTTGAGGTTTAAAATGCAAATTTTACACTTTATGATGTACCAACATTACAGCATTATTACTGTCACACTCTTTATACCATACAGGTATAAAAATTAATTTCAAAATCTGCACTTAAAAAACAAGATCAGGTTTCTTAAAATGCTTGTGGAACCAAATGAAAAATGGGATATACCTCAAACAATTATATTATTGCTAACAATAAAACTTCACAAGCTCTAAATGAAATCCAAAAGTGCACGTGAATGCCAGTATCTTATATTGTAGATATTATTAATAATTCCATGACTTAGGAAAAATCTTATTATATACTCCTCTACCAAAATTTTGTAACAAAATGCTGAAACCATAAGCAGGGCAGAATTAGAAAAGGAGTTTAAGCAGGTAACAGGTGATCTTGCCGTAGTAAATCTACAAAAACAACTACAAATTTTAACAATAAGGATAAACACTTTGAAGTCAAGTCAGGGGAACTGTTCTTTCTGAAGATTCATTTAAAATAAAGGAATAACTGAACACATTCTTACATTTTTCTCTTTAAGTACCTCAATCATTCTCCACTGGAACTAAGACCAGCAGATATTACAAACCCACAGAAACAACTCGACTATCAGTTATGAATCCCACACTGGTATAACATGCATTTGCACGCCCAAGAAGGTCTGAGCAGCAGATTTTATATATATATTTTTATATATATATATATATATATATATATATATATATATATATATATATAAAAAAAAAGAAAACCTCCATAATTATACACCAAGGATAGAGTTGATCATTTCCAACAACTCTTGGGGAAGTAAACCTCTACAGTACAATTGTCCTTGACTTAAGAGACTAAAACTTCCAAATCCTTCCACAAGCAGCCTACCCTGGAAGCTCCCATGCCTCTTTAGTTTCAGGTTTGCCTTCTCTCCAGTAAATTCACAGTCTAGACCAGGTATCCATCTGGATTAATTTATCTTAAAAGAGCATGAGACATCAAACAGACCAAGGCAGAAGGAAAGGTATCTCCTTCTATCTAGTCAGCTCACTTGCAACATATGCATGCAATGTATTTGAATATAAAGCTATACTTAACCCAACTCAGCTTTCTTCCTTTTACTATATTCTTAAGACTTTTCATGAAAATGAACGATTTTTTAGAGGCAAAAAGGGAAAGGAACATGGAAAAGACAGAGAACAAACAGAAAGTAGGAGAAAGAAAACATTGTGGAGTCTAAGGGAATATTCCTGAGGCTTCTTGTACACCTCTTAAAAGCACTCTGCCCCTTTTTTCCTGGTTCTCTTTTTATACTAGTATTTTCCATTCCCTATTGCTTTCCTGGCTGCCAGACTGAGCTCATTTACAGTCAGTGCCTTTCCCATGGAATCCAGAGCAGACCAGTACATGACTCCTTAATGACAGTTTCCAGACAAACAACTTGATGCTGACAAAATGATGCTTTAACTCCCACTGATGCTGCAACAGCAAATAGAAAGGGTTTTCATGAAACTCAACAGAATTTAAACTTGAACTGAGAAGCATTTTCAAACCAGTCAAAATTTTCTTGCTTTGAGTTCCGTAAAACTCCTCCTTACTAAGAGTCCTTGAAAACACTCATAGCCACATTTCTTTTGTTAAGGTAGTATTTCCAAAATCCCTGGTAGACGGATAGCATCCAGTCAACCTAAAAAATATGGTCAGCTTTTTCCCCTTTTTGTCTGTGTGTGTACTCACACCTATTGTACATCTCAAGTACTTTCTCACATGAACACATCAATTCTGTTACTTCCTCCCCTCGTCCATGTCACCAACTTTCCTACTATGCATCTAATGTGGGAAAAGAGCAGATTAAGTGTATTGGTTTTGCACGGCCTGGTTTTTGGTAGCAGCGGGGGGGGGGGGTGTGGGGGGGACACAGAGGTGGCTTCTGTGAGAAGTTGCTGGAAACTTCCAGCAGAACCAATCTCTGATGGCTGAACATGGACATGCTGCTGGCCCAATTAGAGAAACTGGTAGCGCCTCTGTGATGACACATTTAAGAAGGAAATCAAAACAGCGGCTGTGCAGTTTTTTCCAGGGGTGGCAATGCCCCGCGGCCGCCGCCATCTCAGCGCAGCCTGTGGCAAGCCTTGCCTGCCTGGCGCCCTTAGCCCGTCGCGCCGTGGGCACAAGGGCAGAGGCAGCGGTGGCAGCTTCTCCTTCCCGGCACCTCGCATGAAGAGAGGTGGTAAACAGTGCCAGTGTCACGGCAGCCGGTGCTGCCCACACAGTGGCGGCGGGGCCGTGTGACCAACAGTGGAAAGATGGCAAGCAACTCCTGACACGGAACCTAGACGAAATCAACTTCTCGGTGCTGTGGGATACTGCAAAAATCTTTGATTTAGTGGAACTTGTTGGCAATGGTACCTACATGCAGCAGTTTTTCTTCTAGATAGAGAAGAAGAGGAAATGAGGAGATGTAAGAGAGAATAACATGGCGGCACCAAGGTCAGTGGAGAAGGTGGGGGAGGAAGTGCTCCAAGCGTCAGAGCCAAAATTCCTCTGCAAGCCGTGGTGAGTACCATGGTGAAACAAACTGTCCCCCAGTAATTCATAAAGTCCATGGAGGATGCAGAGATCCACTAGCAGTGCGTGGGAAAAGTGCTCACACTGGAGCGGGTGGATGCCAGAAGAAGCTGTGATCCAGTGGAAGACCCGAATAGACAGAGAAGAGAAAGAGAAAGAAAGAAAGAAAGAGAGCCCTTGCTTCAAACTAGAGCAGCCTATCCTTAAAAGGCTACACCCCGTGGACGAGTGACCCACACCATAGAAATTTTGGGAAGACTGTTTTGCCCGTGGGAAGGACTCATGGCGTAACAGAAGAAAGACGCCTACTCCTCTCCCTGAAGGAACTGAAAAAGATCTTCAGTAGCAAACTGACCAAAACCCTCCACGCCCTATCTCCCTGTGCTGTTGGTGGGAAAGAGGGAGGGGCTGGGGGGGGGGGGGGGGAAAGGTTATTTTAAAGGCTTATTTTACTTCTCATTATCTTCCTCTGACTCTATGAATAATAAATTTACTTTATACCTTTACATTTGAACCTGTTTTGCCCTTAGAGTGTTTTCTCCCAGTCCTCATCTCAACTCACGAGCCCTTTGGTAATTTTTTTTTTTTTCTGAGCGAACAGCCTTCGTGGGTGCCTGGCATTTGACCAGTGTCAAATCATGACATTAATCAAAAGAGGTGCTGTGCAAAAAGCATCCTTTAGCATAGAGAAGGGAAGAATAAAAAGGCTGATACTCTTCCCTGAAATGCAAATACTCATTTGAGATGCAACAACTGTTCCATATTAGATAAAAGACAACTTGTAACAAGAACATGCATTTATTTAAGTGGAGGATACCCAAAATCCAGACAAAGAGCAAACCTTCACAAATCACAAGATGGTCCTTTAATATTTACCATTTCCAGTTTTGAAAAATCCAAGATGAAAAATAATGCAAGGCATCTTCCTCAGAAGTTTTGAGACTATTAGGAATCTATATTTGTTTAATAGGTTAAGGATGTCTGTAACAGTAATGCATTTCAAGAAAAAATGTTGCTATTTTGCTTAAAAAAATGTTTCTCCATAAGACTGATATCTTTTATCACAAAAAGTTATGAACAACCTGATTTTCAGTAACATTATAAATGTTCAAAGTTAGTAAAACACTTATTAGAAAGAAAAAGTTGTCTCATTAATCCAAAGAAATATTTAAGGTAGTGAAACTTTGTAAATAAAGAAGAGATACTTCTCTTACAACACTGCATACCATACAGAATTTACAGAGGGCGTACATGCTTCACCTGTGTCAAGTCAGGCTCCAGAAGTCTTTCAAACAGCACTATCTGCTGGAGCTCTGCTCATGCTGCACAAATCCTCATCATGCCAAATGCATGAAAGCAAGAATTACTCCAGCGTCACTCAATTCTCCTCACTTCTAAAAGCCCGTGTTAGCTGAAAAGTTCCAAAGGTTTGAGAGGTGGATAGTAGGGTTTCTAAAGATGATAAACATCTTCAAGGATCAGTCACTGCCAGGTAAGCAAGCAACCTCTTCTTGAGGACTTGATGCAATACAGAGTCTGGCAAATTGCCATCTCTCCAGGATGGCAAAAACAAATCATGGCTGCACTAGTGCATTACCTGTTGAAATACCATTCTGCAACACATCTAGTAGGCAAACCAAATGTAAAATATTCTAGATAGATGACCGGATTACTTGAACATTTGGAATTCTGGAATAACTTTAGATGGACAGATTATATTGTTTGGGCTGTGGTAGGATGAGCCTCGACTGCCAGTAAGTTACGACACATAAGAGATTTAGTTATTTAATTAGTTAGTGTTATTAAAGTAGCTGTGCTCCACATTGGTCAAATTTAATTAAAACCCTTGTTTTTCTCAAGCTATGAACTGTTTGCCCTCCATGTAGCATACACCATAAAGGGAGGCAAAGCACACCAGAATGTGTGCAGGTGACAGCTCGGTTGTCTTTTTTCTTGAAATAGCTTTTATGATTGCAGGGGCATATCAGGCTCAAAAAAAAAAAAATCTGGACAGGAAAAGACTGAAAATTACTGTATATAATGTGCATCTGAACTGCAGTGATGTACAGTCACAAGAGATCCTCTGCCATGTCTAGGCTGCTCAAGAGCATGATTAGGTCAACTAAGAATATGACAAGTCTTTCTGCTTGAGCTGTAAGTATCAAAGCAAAAATCTAAGTCAAGGACTAGTCCTGCTTTCCAGTTTTATAGATCAGAATGTTCTTTGAACTCCAGTGATGATTCTAGTGAAGATAAGTGGTACACATCGAACAACTGAGTCATTGTCTGTTTTTCAACAGAAACTGCAAACATGGCATTCTACCTGGAAAGGGACAGATCTATTATCAGAATGATCTAAAAGCGCAGTGGGGAACTGCTAGACTGTAGCAATCCTCTCCATGCTGCAATGTCAGTTGGCTTGCCCAGATAACCTTGCAGAGCTGTATTACAATGATATATTCTCATTTACAGGTGCATCCAGTCTGACAAGCAGAAGTACCTAATTAGAAGACAAAAAGACTAATAAAGTGGGTTTGGCATCACTGTCTTTAGTCACAAGTCTCAAACCTGTTCTGATAGAAATTATTTACTGTCATAGAACATTTCCTAGCTCCTGTGAACTCCTAACGGTAATAGACCAAAAATCCATAATTTTTATATATCTCAGGGCCCAAATGAACACAGGAAGGCCATGAGAAACTTGCAAATAAAATCTACTCTTGATCAGCTAATCTTCTTGCTACACTTAAGCATTTTATGTCAACTGTGTGCCAGACTGAAAAAGCCAGAAAATGCCATGTCTGCTGCAAGAAGCTGACAATGAAATTATGACAAATGGATGCTTCTTCTCACTGATAGGGCTGGTAGCAACACAATTGCTAGGGATCTTGGGCTACATGCATATAAATATATATTTTTTAAAATCTCATGGTAACCCTTCAGTTCTTGAGGAAACAGACCACCTCACAGGAAAAAGACATTTTATACAAGGTTACAAAAGCTAAGACTGTTCCACAACCTAATTTCATCGCTGCATTTTAAAAAACAAACAAACAAACAAACCAGCTTCTCTAAAAATTCTACCTCTAAATCTGAATTCTGGCTCCTCTTTTCAGTTTGTTTACAGGCAACACAGCTGGAAAAATTGTCCAGCTGATGTGCTGACAAGGTAAGTACCAGAAGCAGCTTGAGTTGTTCTGTATTTGAAGAATCACACAAAACCTTGAGAGTAAGCTTTATCTTCTAATAGTACGGATACAGCTATCACTTCTTCAGTGACAGCTGTACCTACCTTGGAGGTTAGGAAGGCTCTGCAGAGGGGTCAGGCTGGATCAATGGGCCAAGGCCAGTCGTATGAGGTTCACTAAGGCCAAGTACCGCGTCCTGCACTTGGGTCACAATAACCACATGCCGCACTACAGGCTTGGGAAAGACTGGCTGAAAATCTGCCCAGCAGAAAAGGACTTGGAAGTGCTGGTCAACAGTGGCTGAATGTGAGCCAGCGTGTGTGTCCAGGTGGCCAGGAAGCCCAAATGTACCCAGGCTTGTAGCAAGACAAGAGTGGCCAGCAGGACAAGGGCAGTGATCGTCCCACTGTACTTGGCACCAGTGAGGCCACACGTTGAATCCTGTGTCCACTTCTGGCCCCTCAGTTCAGGAAGGACATTGAGGTGCTGGAGTATGTCCAGAGAAGGGCAGCAGAGCTGGTGAAGAGTCTAAAGAATAAGTCATATGACAAATGGCTGAGGAAGCTGGGGGTGTTTAGCCTGGAGAAAAGGAGGATCAGGGACAACCTTATTGCTCTGTACCCTGAAAGGAGGGTATAGCCAGATGGGGGTTGGCCTCCTCCCAAAGCAACAAGTTACAGGAAAAGAGGACATAACCTCAGGCTGTGCCAAAGGAGGTTCAGGTTGGACATCAGGCAGAATTTCTTCATGGAAAGTATTGATAAGCATTGGAATGGAGTGCCCAGTGAGGTGGTGGAGTTGCCACCCCCAGAGATGTTCAAGAAACAACTCATTGTGGCACTTAGTGCTATGGTCTAGTTCACAAGACGGTGATAGGTTAAAGGTTGGACTTGATGATCTTGGAGGTCTTTTCCAACCTAAATGACTCCATGATTCTCATATTCACTATTTTGTATGCAGGAAGGAATAAGAGCATTCTGAATTAAACAAGTAAGATTATGCTGATAAAACCCTAATGACCATACCACTCATTTTACTGAGGGTTATGCCAATCAAAAATAAAAGCTAATATTTAAGAAATCTGAGGTATATGTGTACATGAGAACAGAAGCATAGATTTCTGCATGGGAAATGAATCATCTACTTACACAAGCTTTATGATACTCTATTGAATTGGTAGGACACTGGTATAACAAGTCAGGCTTGTTTCCGTGTATAGAAATCCATCACTAAGTTACGTTGACAAAGAACATGTTCGGAATTCTACTTAAAAAAAAACCAGAACCAACTGCAAAGAAAATATTAATTTGACTTCTAGGACACCTGCTCACAAAATTACTTCAAAACAGTTATTTCTAAACATCCTTCTGCTGATTTTTTTTTTTTAATCCTGTATACATGTGTTTGCCCTTTAAGCACATCTTTAATCCTTGGTTCTTCCCAGCACCTTCCTCACACAAAAGTATTTTAGGTGATGTTTCAATTCAAGTGAGCTAAACTATAAAAGGTAATACTGTGCCTTCAACAAGAAAATTAAGAAGTACAGATCTCCTGAGTTCAAAATTCAATTATTTTAAGCACAGAGCAGCAAACCAGAGGAACATGTGTTTCTTGCATGTATGTTAATAGGCTTTATCAGAGTATCTTTATACCAATTATTTCATGGAAAACAACCTATTAACTATGCAATCTGAATAGTATCTTAAATTGTGTATTCTTCATTGCAATTTCTCTGTGTAGAGTCACTGACTGACTGACTACATAATTAACATTACCCACAAGAAAGAAAAACTTCTTTCTCACTAAAATTTGCAGTACTTTACTGCAGAAACAAGATGCAGGTGAACACATGCTTTAGACTAATCCTTTTTACAGTTCGTTTCAAGGGATGTTGTGACACTTCACCATTACAACTACTAGTTCCTAAAAATGAGTTAGAGTAACTTACCACAGAGCTCTGCCTCTGGGCCTCTCAGCCAAAGGCCAAACCTTCAACCAACAGTAGCACTAAAACGTGAAATGAAAGAAAATTAAAACCAAGAATTGTTATTACCATAGCTCAATCAAAGCAAGAGGTTTGAAGGCATATGGTTTGAGGAACTACAGTTCCTCTTAAAATAAATAACCGGTCCAACAGTTTTATGTATCCATGACAGCAGCACTGTAAAGATTACTCAAGAGATACTCAGAGCTTTTGTTAGACAATAATATATACTAAATATTATAAAAGTCCAGCAAGAAAAGTCCTTTAAGATTTTATAAGAACAGAGACCCGATTACTGGATTTGTCCTATTCATTAAATTCTTTTTTTTCAATAAGGTAACAGTGGATTAGAGTAAGCAGATCAAAATCAGTGGCTCCCAATGTTATTTATGCTCTAGCAAACCTGTGCATCCTTACACAGCTAAAGGATGCCTAAGAAAAGTCCATGAAATCAGTGTCCCGCAATGGTCCAGCACATCTCAGTATAAGCAATAACAACACCTTGAAACCAACAATCACAAAACTGCCCTTCACTATAGCCCAGAGGTATTTCAAACCTTTCTATATGCAAACCAAGAGCTCTCCAGTCAGCAGCCCTTCACTTCTGTATCACAACAGCTACTTGAACTCAGCGTTCCCTGCGCCTTGGAGGTATCATTCATGCTCTGCATATCCACAGGCAGTGGCTCTGAACACAAGCACACAGCAGTCATGCTAATTCCTGAAACCATCAGATAATTGCACATATGCTAATCACCTGCCACGAGGAATTTATAACAACCCTTCTGGATAGGGGAAGTACCAGAAGCAAACTGCCGAAACTAGAACTAATTCAGCTTCCTCCTAACTGTGCCTTTGATAAAGCACTGAGTGAACATGCACTTGATCCATCTACGAGATGGAATGGATCTACAGGATAGGCTTCCTTCAACCACAGAACAAAGTATGAAGCAAGTGATCCAAATCACTAAAGACTATTCCTTAAACAGAAGCTTGGATCCAGCAACCAAGCCCCAAAATTCCTCTATTCATAAATCCTTCAAACACTTAATAATGCCCTTTCAAAATGTCTGAGCAACAGCATCTCACCTAAAACAATATTAAAGATAAACCAAAGAAATCAAACAGAATCACAGAGTCGATGGAAAAGACCTTTAAGGTTATAAAAAAACACACTGCAATTCTACTTCCTGTCTACTTGCTTGCACAAGCCACACCACACCTTCAAATGTCATGCTAGGAGGGGCCAGTATTAATCTTTACCTAACTGATCTAAGAACAGAAGTAATTTTCTTGGGTTTAATAGGAGCTAATATCTACAAATACTACGTTGATCATACGTTACTTATGTTGGAAGAGCATTCTGACTTTCACAGGAAATAAAGAGGAAGGAATAGAAGGTAGCTTACTCCTTAACTTTGTCCCTGAAGGTATTTCCTTTAGGAAACCATGTAATGACAGCATTTGTTCCTAAATCAAATTAAGGTAAAAAAAAAATTAAACTCCATCCCAGATATGTGTAGAGTTGAGATTTCAGTTGTATTACTTCTAACACTATGGCTTCCCTTTAGCATTCAATTCTGGAGAAACATTCAGCATAAAAGAAGGCTGTACAAACACTGTGGTACCCATTCTGCTACTTTGGAATTCTGGCAGATGACATTTAACAACACCTTAGTTATTCAGCCTACCAGAAATAGATTTATGCTTTTGATAGCTGAACTGAAATTAGTCTAACAGTCACCTATAATGAACCAGTATAGATTAATTGTAAGATATTTAGCACAAACATACTTGTTGCAAAACTGCATTCTTCCTAACACCAGAACAGATAAACAAAAAGATCTCTGTTTCCTACTCCTTGAACATCTTTCCTGCCTCTTTTTCTTCTAATGCTTGTTGGTGTTCTGCACGCACTTTGAAACATCTTACCTCTGTGATTATACACATATGAAGTTAAAATTTAAAGCTCCAACTGAAAATAAGACTAGCTGGGATTAAGCTTGACTATATTTACTTTTACTAAACAAACTTCCTGCACCACCACAGAAGTATCTTTAACTCGAACCTTCAGGGACATAACCCCCCAGGAAAATAAATGTAAGTGTTGGAGGCAGGACAATACACATTACTTTGAGGATACTTAATGTACTTTGAAAACAGGAGTATGTAAACGAAAGTGAAGAGGTTTCACATTTTAAAACTTTTCCCTAGTGGAAGAGTAAGTTATGACAACATGAACTTTATCTAAGGTTTGTCTTGCATATATTATGCAACTACAGTGAAGAATGAAAACAACCACCCACTCAACCAGCAGCTCAGAAAGAACAGCATGTGGCTTTCAGGAACGATGCTGACTCTCGACAGCCTCCTCTGTCGGAGGTGAGAGTGCTTTTCAGAGCGGCGTTTACACCGCCACACAGATCGGCACTGCGGACTCAAACCTTCAGGCCTACAGCTCTAACTCCACCGAGTTCCACTACCTGCGGGACGGCGGATGGGGCAGCGATTCCTCGATCCCCGCAGCAGCAGCCGGCAGCGCGCTCCGTGTCCCGGCGCAGGAAGTGGGGCCGCACCTGCGGGGACGTTTCACACGAGGAACGGCTGGGACAGCAGCCGCCCGCAGCCCTGCCCTGCAGCCCCAGCCCCGCACGGCTCCCGCTGGACGAGGCGGAGGAGCCGAGAGCGCAGCCCCCGCGGGACACGGCGCACGGCCGCAGGAGCGGCCCCTGCTGCGCGGCCAGACCCCACCCTCACCTGCAGCGCGGAGCCTGCGGAGCCTCCGGACCCCCGACCCGCGGCGGCCACACCCGCGCGGCCGGACACGCTCCGCCCCGGGGCGCAGGCGCAGAGCCCCCGTGTGTCTCCCCCCTCCCCGCCCCGGTAGGTTAGGCGGTCACTCGGGCCCGGCGTGGCTCGGGGCCCGGCTGCGTAATGTCCGGCTCTCGGTACGGCGGGCTGCCCGGCCGAGCGGATGGCCCTTGCCCTTGTGTGCCCCCGAGCCCGGGCAGGGCCGCGGGGCGGAGCGGCTGCTCCGGAGGCGGGGGGCGGTGCTGGCGGCGGTGGCGATGGCGGTGTTCGTGGCGGCGCTGGCGCGGCTCTTCCGCCGTGGCTCCGCCGGCCTGGGGACGGCGCTCCGGCGAGAGGCGATGGGCGGCCCCTGCGGCCGGGGCCGGCTGGGGACCGAGGTAGTTGCGGTGCCGCTCGGTGCGGGGCAGCGCGGCCGGTTCGGGACTTGTTGGAATGCGCTGCCCAGGGAGGTTGGGGAATCACCGACCTTGGAGGTGTTGAAGGGAAGACTGGACGTGGCATTTAGTGCCATGCTCTGTTTGACGTTGTGAGGTTCGGTTGTAGGTTGAACGGGGTAATCTCAGAGACCTTTTCCAACCTAGTTCGCTCTGATTCCCACGGGGTGTGGCCGCCGCTCGCCCCCGCGGGGCCGCTCCGCCGGCATGAGGGAGGCGGGTGGAGGCTCCGGCATCGCGGGGCGTAGCGAAGGACTGCTTTGGTTGTGCGAAAACAGCCCTGGGCTCGCTTGAGCAATACGGGTTTGATTTTTGCTTCTAAACTTGTGTTTGCTCCGTATTTACGGTTTATATTCAGTCTAGTGCTGTGTTCGTGTTTTCGGGTGTAATCGTGCGCTTCTGTTGAATGTTCTTCAAATGTACTCGCTTGAAGTGGCGTTTTGTCTTACGGGGGTTTTTTAATATTTTAAAGTCTTCTCTTTGCTCAAAATCTGAAATATAACCAGTGATACAGACAAGAAAAACCTTTTTTATCTCGGAGTGATAATGTTCATTAATACTTGTCTTATGATCCTACACAGGTGCTTAGAAAAGGCCTTCAGAGGGGGGTTGTCCTTTCAACAGGGTCCTTTTTGGTTTATGAAGCTCATAAGCTGATTTCTGGCTTCGCTGAGGTTCATGCGAGCTTCAAAGGTAATATTTTCAAATTTTGAAATATGTTGGTTATTCTGATGTGAGACTTACAACTTTTAGTGCCAGAATTATAGCGGGAAATGGTGTAATGCTTTTGATTTTTTCCATTAAGACTGCATGCAGTATCATTTCATGACGAGATGCTTTTGAATTGGGTATGAGTAGTCTGGTAGCACTTCAACAAGTGATTATTTCAGGTGTCATGGAAAGCACATCTAGTCACTCATCCTGTCAGGGATAGAACACATGCACAAGGTGGATGATAACTGATTTGCTGTCCAATCTTTAAGTAACTCTTATTGAAAAGATATGGGTCTGTTAGGAATGCAGACCAAAACTTAATCTATTTCTAGAAGTTTTAACTATTTCATGTTTTCAGTATGAACACTGTGATTCCTGTGTAATCTAGTTGAGCAACACCAAGATAGCGCTTCATACAAAACTGAGAAATGTCTTCTATTTCTCTAACAGTAAAAAGGGGGAAGCAAAGCCTTGCTTCACTTACCGGAGAACAATTGAACAAATGGTAAAATGTCTTTTCACATCCTTTCAATAAGGATAGTCTCACTGCAGGAAGGACAGTAACAATATCTTAAAAGGGAATGTTGTTGCAGACTTAGAACTTGTCTGTCTATATAAGGATTTTCAGAGTCAGCCTGACTGAATGGAGAATGAGCATAAACTGGATGTGCGCTCACTGCATAGTTGAGGTAGTAGCCAGGTCAGGTAACCTGTTTCTCTGTGTCTCAAAAAGAGGAACATCTTAGATGTTTATGCAGATAGAAATAAAAATTCAGACAATAAATTTTTGAATGGATAAGGAGCTGTTTCATGTGCTACAGCAGAAGGAGCATCAGTGAGTAGATTTGAAATAGCTACTCAGTACACAAATAAGAAATAATAATAATGATGAATAAAGAATTCATCATTTGTCATGAGGAATATAAATAACACCACTTAGTTGCCTTTGGTCTTTTCAGTGCTCCCACATGAATCTGACATTTACATTGCCAAGAAAAGCAATGCTAATGGGCCTTCTATACAAGATGCAATAAGTATGGTGAAAATAAGGGTAAAATAGAAATACCTGAAAAATACTCTAAAGTAATAAAAGCATAATTTGCATAAAACAGCTTATGGGAGATGCATTCAGAAGTTTTGAGTTCTGATCATTTAGTCATTAGATACATTAGCCGTGTTCAGGTCAGCAAGCAAACATAATAGTTCAGTGAAGATTATACTGAAGATGTACCACAAAGCTCATTTTGGACACTAAAATCCAGAGTCCACATAGATTGTTATCTTATCTTTGAAAGGGTTGAAAGAAGACATTTAGAGACAGCAAGGTTAAAAATTACCCAGAATGCACTGATTTATATTCTAGGATCTTTTTGAAATGAAGAGGAGGCTTTTGTGTTCAGTAGCCTTCAATGTTTTGCTTCTTTTGTAAAGAAAATGTGCTGCCTTTAAATGTGGCTACCATATTTAGTAGGTAACTTGAAAAAGGAAACCTTATAAACATGATTAATTTTTTTGAAAGGGGTTAGAGCTTACGTTTGACTTCTAAGTTTGATCATGGACCCAGGCATAATACCAAAGAGACAATAAGCATAGGTAGAAGGTCCGTAAAAAATTAGACAAGGTTTTTGACATAAAAGGTAATTTTTTAATGCTTTAATGTTGGAAGAAGAGTAAACTCGAAGTTTGTTCTTCTCCTGTACAGTTACATACATCAACAAAATTACCTATCTGCTTCCCTTTGGGTATTTTTCCATCTAATTCCATCTTTTCTCATGCTATAATCTTCTATAGTGTGGTGTTTGATAATTCTCTTTCCTATATGCTGTTCCAAGTACTATATTAATTTATGTATTATTATATTCATCCAGTTGTGGAAATTATATTCCCCCACCACTGTTGTGTTTCAGAGTATTTTCTAGAATAAGAAAGTCTCGTAAAAATAATGCTACTTAGTTCATAAATTGATACTCTAGAAAGCCAGTTGTGATTTTCAAAATTATTTTTGCTTTTAGTATCTTGAACACATGGGAGTTTCAGTAGGTAAATTGCATTTTTTGGACTTGTATTTGGGAAAATCCTAAGGACTTCAGTGTGAAAACCTTTAAGCAATGTTTTGTTTTGGCTTGTGAGTAAATAATGGGACCCACTCAAACTGCAGTAATATTCTGGCAAAACTGTGGCACCATATTGAGAATGAAGAATATTTTTAAAAGTTGGGTTTTTTTCATTGCTATTGTAAGATTTAAATTCTCTACATATACTAATGAAGGGGTTTTGTTGCTCTCAACTCTACTTTACTTGCCCTCCTGGTCCATTTTCCATACTTTATTTTTCTTCTCTGCCGTTTTCACATAAGTTAAAAAGTAACTTATTTGTAGTAGTCTGATGCACTGAGAAAGACACCCTGGACTGTTAAATCTGTTCAGCATCCAAAGCTGTGTTGCTGAAAGCTGTTGTAGTTTCACTAGAGAGGCACTGATTGTCATCCTCGTTGTGCATTGTACGTCTTGCTTACTCAGTCCTGCTGTAAGTTGTTTGCAATGGTGGCCTAAAAATGAGCTACATCATTTCAGCTAGGTTGTCCTGATCTAAAATGTTTTGGTGGTAATGTCCTAATTAACTATAATTTGTTCTTCTGTCTCCACAATTTTAATTCCTTCCTAAGTGGAAGATGTGATAGAACAAGCAGACTACCTGTATGGGAGTGGAGAAACTGAGAAGCTGTATCGGTTGCTGGTTCAGCATAAAAATAGGTACTTCACTGCCTTGTGACACTACTGTGGCTTCTTTTCTGTGCTCTTCTGTATCAGTTTTTCAACTAATAGTCTCACTGTGGAATGCTGGAGAACCTATTTTTCACCCTTATGGAGTAGGAAAGAAGGACTTGTGATCTTTTTCCTCCTAATGGAAAAATGAATGAAGGAAGAGCTGGTAGTTGTAGAAAGTGAGGGTTAACCCTCAAGTTTTTCAGTCCTGCTTGTTTGTTTTGTTACTCTAAAAATCCCTTAAAATATACTGCAAAAATCCTGAAAGACTTTAAAGTCTCTATTAAATTAGTAAGCCAAAACTAAAATGGTAGTTACCTAAAGTATAATGAAGTGTAAGCAGTGTTACATAACAATATGTTACCAAAATAAAACTTAAGATCCTTTAGCTTTGACTATAACCTGCCATACACCATTTGATATGGTGATATAAATAAATACATAAATACACAGATTTATGTGCTGGTGGTATGGCTCATCTGGTTTTTTTCAGTGTTTTTCTAGGAAGGATTTAATAATTTAAGTACAATTAGAGGAAAAAAAGATGCATAATGTTTTAAGTATTCCAAGTAGACATCAATACAAATCAGCAGAGTGCATCTAGCTAAGAACAGAGTAGCCCTCCTTTTCCTTCTGGTGTTTTGAGTGGTACCATTGGGGTTTCTAAATCTGTGGGGTTTTTTTGAGAAAACAAAGATCTTTCCTGAAGATGTGTTTGCTTTGCAGACCAGAATGGCAGAGCAAAGGTATTGTCAGACAGTCTGTAATGGTGGGCTTTCGTTTGCTGTTTGGTACCTTGGGGTTGTACATAGCATAGCATGACAGATGATTCACTGTTGTCTTACCACCCACTTGAGATATACTTTGAAAGACTCCTTTAAGACCTTTGCTTTGTTTCCAATTGCTTTAAAACATCAATGTTTCTGTTCCTAATTAGTGATGATGCAGAGTTGTTATGGCGGCTGGCACGGTCGTCACGGGATCTGGCTCAGCTTGGTAGTACTTCTGCAGAGGAGAAGAGACAACTGACATATGACTCCCTTGAGTATGCAAAAAAGGCACTTGAAATAAATGAATCAAATTTTGCAGCACACAAGGTGAGCCGTGCAAAATAACTGAAATCTTGTTTGTTGATTTCTGCTTATAGAAAACAGAACAAATGTCATTGTGCTGTTTTAGCAAACTTCAGCATAATTTATCTTTTCAGTTGAGAATGAGTGAGACTTCTAGTTCTTCCTAATGTTTTTGGAAGATCTGAGTTCAGACTTTTCCAGGGGAACTTCCTCTAGGGAAACAGAAACTGATGCAGTGTGTGCAGGACCATGGAAAGAGGTGACTGATCAGGGTGATTACAGCTGATGTAATTAGCTCCTCCTGCCCTGATGTAGGCTTAAAAATGTTGTACATCTCACATTCAGCATGCTGTTCCTGGGCTTTGTAGAGTTTCACTGGAAATATTTCAGGCCTTGGCTTCATTCTGCCCTTTTTTTTTTTTTTGTGCTGCTTTACTCACAGGCAAAGAGGTAGCAAAATGTTGCCTTGGCATCTTGGATCAGAAGAGGATGTTTATTCCTTTACACATGAAAACCAGCAGCTTGCTCTGATATTGATTCAATTGTTCACAATAAACACCTACTGCTTGTTGTCATCTGTGGTGGTGGCAGCTGTTCTGGTTGCAAGCTTTTTAAAATGTACTATTAATATAGTGCTCTGTTAAATGTTTTGGTTTTGTTTTTTGAATTACAGTGGTATGGAATTTGCCTCAGTGATGTTGGAGACTACGAAGGAATCAAGACTAAAATTGGAAATGCTATTGTCATCAAAGAGCATTTCCAGGTAATGCAGCTTTTTGCATATGACAAGATTAATGTGTCCAATATGTAGATTGTGTGACAGCTGCTAACTGAGTTTTGGTGAAAAACCAAAAGTGTACTTCTGTTCAGACTTCCTAGTTCACTTTGTTCTTTGGGTTACTGTGACATATGCTCCAGAAATGCCCCAGAAACAAGGAGTACAAACTCTCTCCTGCAGTAAACTACGTTGCTTTAGAAGGGAGTCTTGAAATAGCTGAAGTGCTTTAGACACCTCTTAGGACTAGATCAAATGTAACTGATATTGAGAAATGGCTGTGTGGCTGTCCTTTTAACTGTGGATTATGTAACAGTAAAGGACAAATACTGGAGAAGATCATGGACTACTAATTTTATATCACCAGAGATTATATCGAAGTCTGAACATGCCAAGTCTCAAATGCAACTTTCAGTAACCTACTAAAGAGAAGTGCTTAGACATCTGTCAGTGTCATCAGATTTTTGGAGCTGAGCTGCTTTAGTTGTGCACTGAATAAATAGTGTATTGCCTTGAAATTCTACACACTATCAGTCTGGTTTAATTAACAGTAGGATAACAAGTTTTAAATATATTTTAATCCATGTATTAGAACAACTTCTTCACATGTTGTGTTGCTTTTTTCTCCCCTCACCAGAGAGCCATTGAACTGAATCCAAAAGATGCTACAACAATTCATCTTATAGGGATTTGGTAAGATGTATTTTCAAACTAAAGTTAGCACATGGCAAAGAAAAATGCAACAGTTTAAGATACCTTGCATGAATTGCAGAACTACTTGGAATAATTTAGAATGTGCTTGTAATTGATACAAGCATGAAAACATATTGAACAGATATAAGACATCATGCCTTGAAACAGTCTAGCTGTTAATTCTTATGCAGTTCAAAAAGATGAAAAATAATTGTTCATTTAATTTATTTGTATGGAACTATTAAAAATTCATTTTGCAGTCGTTAAGTTAGCTACATAGAATCCAAAGTGGGCATCAGTGATAGTGAGTAGTGCTCATTTGTTCTGGAGTACGTGAATCGAGTCAAAGCTCAACACTGAATTTACCTTGAATTTCAGTGACAGCTGCAACTTATTACAATCTGTGATAAACTATCAAAAGTGAGATGTATTCCGAAAATATTTCTGTTATTATCTGTCATGATACAGTATTTTAAAAGTTATGTTAAATAAAGGGAGCTTATATATTATGTATTAAACAAAAATCGTTGAAATTTAATTTACTTCTCAGTGAAAATAGTACTAAGAATTACTGTTACATAGCAGGCAAATGGACTGGAAATAGAACTTTCCATACTAACCAGGGTATTCTGTGTAAGTGGTGTGATGGAAAGCAATATAGTTTATGTGTTAGTGAGAGGCTCCAGACAGCACTTTTGGTTATTTGCTTGAAAAAGACCAAAGGTGTTACATTGTTTTACAGGAGATTTCTATTGTAAGATTGAGAGGTTGAAAAGAAAGAAAGGCAATGTATTTTCACCTTAAAAATATATTAAAAACCACAGTCAATTTCTCTGTCATTTTTTTTGACTCCTGAGTATCGGAGAAAATGACAATCTACTGCTCCAGAGGTTTTTACTAGTTTAGAAACTTTTTTTTTGGCATCCACCATTCATTCCCACATGATCTAAGAATTGCTATAGTCCAGATTTCGAAGCATATGCTCCCAACTGACTAAGCCTCAGGGTCCATTTTGAGATAGGAAGCTTGTTCTGAAAAGTACTTAAGACATTGTTCCTAAAGAAAATTAGAAAAGATGATCAGAAATGTGCAATTAATACTGCTTTTGGCTCTAAAATATTCCCATGTTGTATATTTAAATGTACTCATTGCTGAATTCCAGAGCCATCTTGATCTAAAACTGGCATTTAGTATCAGCCAGTTCTTGAGATTTTTCTCCTTTCTCTTTTCTCATCATGGGAGGCTACTAAAGTGAATAGCATTGTTTAATGTTTACACCCAGGATGTTCTGTGCACTTGAAATGCTTCAATAAAGCTGTTTAATCCTTCCAGCACCAATAAGATAGGTGACTGACTGATTGATTACCTGTGTTATTTAGTAGATAGAAAAACAGCATAGCATGGCTTAGCCTAGAACACAGTGGTTTGATTCTTGAATTTATTTTCGTTCTTATAGATCAGAGTCTCAGGAATGTACTGCAGATCTACTTTGTATTAATAATTGAGAAAAGCAAAGTAGTGTTGAGGTAAGGCAATGACATTACTCAGTTGTGCTGTTTTTGCAAATACATTAGAACAAAACACACATAAATCATTCAAGCTCAAAATCTGTCTCATGCTTAGTAATTGTCCCAGTTTTAGCTAATGTAGTTAGTTCCCAGTAAAACACACACCAAAACTTCTTTAGTAGCAGCTTCAGACATCTTGTTACTTTCTTGTACAGATGTGAGAACGTGCTTATAGAACTTGCAGTGTGTCTGCAGTTTTGACTCTTGGAATCAACAATTATGACATCCAGTTTTTATGTCCAACAACAATTATGAGACTGTTGCTTGAAAACAAGAGAAATGTGAATTTTAGATACAAACATGTCTTTTTGCTTCAGGTGTTACTCCTTTGCTGAGATGCCATGGTACCAAAGAAAAATAGCTGCGACGCTGTTTGCCACACCACCAACCTCCACATTTCAAGAGGTACGGTATGAAAATGTTTCGCAGATTATTATTCCCCCCAGAAAGCTAATGATAGACTTTTTACTTATTTTCCTGACAAAGCTGGCCTCTGCTTATGGAATAAGCATAGAGTTGTGAGTTTACAACTGTCAGTAATAAAATGAGAATATAACAGGACAGTAAAGGATATCTAAAAACAGAAAAATCTTCCATTTTCTTCAGCTTTATTATGATGATGATTTCTATTATTTATAAATTGCTACAAAGAAAAAAAAAACCCAACCAAAGAAACAATTAGCACACACAGAATAGTGAAAATTATTTCATGTAGTTTGTGCAATAGAAAATAATAAGCTATAAGCTGTATGTAACTTAGTTTGTATTTACTGTCATGCTCTGTTCCAGATAACTGTCTGTACTAGTCCAGTGCTGATGATTTATACAGTGGTGTTATGCCATGTACTTATTTGCTAGCTCTAATATAATTTGTCTCCTTATATTAAATGCAAAAAGCAACAGCTTGCTTTGTTACTTAAGATGAACAAATACCCTTTCATTCTCTGGCCACATACGGTGTGGAGTTTTTTCAGTTGAAAGTAGTTTTCTTCATCTTTTCTATGAAGATTTCTGCTGTTGTACACCCTAAAACATGCTATCCAGATGTTTATCTTTTAAAATAGTGTGTCTAAACCAGTGTTTGTCTAAACCAGTGTGGATCTTATTTAAACACCCGTACATATATAGAAACTTGACAATACAATCAGTAATAGAAAAGTTTGCTGCAGCTGTTTTAATCTTTGTTTGTTTAGAGCAACCAATAACTGTTTTGTTCTCTTAAAGTGCGGGGGCAGGAGTCACTAGAAAGTAATTGTAGAAGACTGCTTGCTGTTACACAGAAGGCAATTTAAGAGCTGATTGAAAAAGAAAGAAAACTTTTTAATGGAATGTCAAGCTTGTAAGTTTTGCTGAAAAAACACTCTCAGAAGAATACAGAGTGTCAGCCAGGATTTCAAATACTACCAGAATCATGCCAGTCCCAGCATTCAGTTCTGTAGCACTTAAAAGTCGCTGAAGAAGTAAACTTGTACTGCTAAGACTTCTGCAGTTTCAGTACAAAATCTGTTTTGTAGATATGTCCGCACTTTCAAGTTCTGTGAGAGCTTTTTCCCTCCAACTAATACCATTAGGAAAAGGTAGGGATGGACTGAAATTTCATATATGCTGGATGGGAAACTAGTTGAAAATGTGTGGATATCATAGATCCACACATTTTCATAGGAACTCCTTCTTCAGGTATGTGCATAAGGCTGTAATTTGACTATTGTGTTGAGTTTATTCTCCACTTTAATGAGCACAACTTTGTCTTTTACAGGCTCTTCGTTACTTCCACATGGCAGAAGAAGGTAATACTTGTGACTTGTTTTGACTGAAAAATATCTGTTAGGATTGACGACTTTTCAGTAAAACTCTAGCTGTCAATATCACCTTAATTACTGTAGCCACCAAACCCAAAACAGTAGCATATGATCAGCTGATAAACGTGGTGGGCCAGTCAGCACACTGCGCTGTTACATTGGAACATTTTATCAGAGATACTTAAAAATATGTTACACACTTTAAATATGTTACACACCTAGTATACACCACTTACAGTGTAACATGAAGGTTTTTTTCAGAGTAAGTATTAAAGTGAAATTTGTACCTTCCTGAGAATAAAGTACTCTTCCCCAAGGAATTCAACTGGAGTGCAGGGGGGCAGAAGAAATTAAAAAAGGGAATTCTGTGTTACTTTTTCAGAATTTTCTTAGAGTTCAAAAGTTCTCTGTTTTCTAAATAGAAAATAGAAAAAGCAGAATTTTTATTATTTCAGAAGGTATTATGATCAAGAGTGCCAACCTGACAGTTAAACTGTCCACGTGATATAAAATAAAAAATGAACATGTTATTTCTCCAGGAGTGAAGCCATAAGCAAAACTGACTAGCTGAAAGATAAAGGAAGACAAGGGAAGACAGTGTTCTATGAAAGATTTGTACATAGTTAAATCAGTGAAGTTCAAAGGAAAAGCTCACAGTGTGTCTTCCCCTGGGTGTCAAGTAATGCAGCTGTGAACTGGAACAGTGAACTTCATCTCAAAATTTGCCTCCAAAACACCTCCATATGTTTTGAAACCTTACCTTAAATCCAGCAGCAGGGAGAGCCTTTGCTATAAGTATGAACAGTAGACAAGACTACTCTTTAATAATGAATGATGCTTTATAAAAGCAAGCTTTAAATCTTTCCTTAAAAAATGTTTTGTGTAGATACAAATAGTTTTGTTTTCTTCTGTGCAGCAAAAACTAAGCTGGTATCTGCATGTGCTAGGAAATGTGCCCTATTTTCCCTTGCCTTTACCTGCTAAGCTGGTTGCATTGCGTGTTGTATGGGCTAGGTCCAGAGAATCCAAAACCTGCAAAGCAAAGCTGTTATGCCTTAAGCTCACTGCTTTGCTCTTTGTGAGGAATCTAGTGTTATTTATTACATTAATTAACAAGCTGCTAGTTAGTATAATTGCTTATGAGACCAAAATCTAGCAAGTGAAAGTTTTACATTGGCTTCCTTCTGATCCAAAGCCAAACTACTCTGTTTTCTGAAACAAGTACCAAAGTATAGTATATAGTATCAAAGCATAGTATGCTGCTAATTCTCATCTAAAGATTTTCATACCTGTCTCTATGCAGCTGATCCAAATTTCTACAGCAAAAATTTGCTCTTTTTGGGGAAAACATACTTGAAGTTAAACAATAAGAAGATGGCTCTTCTGTGGTTAAGCAAAGCAAAGGAGTATCCTGCACAGACAGAGGAGGACAAACAGGTAGGAAGTTAAGAATTGTAATAGTACAATCATATATTGTACCCAACATGTATGACATCATGGCAGTGGAATGTTTTATAAAATTAACTCAGAGGAAATTATAGTTTAGCACCTATAATTCAGAATCACATCAACACCAAAAAATTCTAGTATGTTACCAGCCACCTCTGAAAACAGTGGTTGGAAATAATTTTGTTTTAGTCATAGTAGAAAACTGTTATCCTTTCTTCTTCATGGTAGTTTCATATTGCTAACAACAATCCAGCCTTAGCTGTGTTGCTGAAGTTCAGGCAGGCACCTGCACTGGCCAGTTTCTATGTGAACACAGATTGACCTTTCATATGCCTGAAATGGGTAAGGTAGGAATCACAGTTTGGAATAGCTAACAATCATGTGAACACAGGGAAGAAAAAACCACAGATGTACCAAACCTCAACATTGCAGTCCTTCCTAGGCCCCTAGGGAGAGATTCAGACAATCTGAATAAATTAAGGAAATGTGTCTTGGACAGCAAATCTAGCAAATGCTAGATGACATGAGTCACTTAATTACCCTTTGAAACTGCACAGAAGGATTCTGGTTTGGAGGGTAGGCATCTGCTTCCTACATAAACATTTCTAAGTACTTCCAGGAGAGGTAATCCATTAGGTTTGTTCATACCTGGTAATGCATTCAGTATAAACCAAAGCAGGTGAAGTTACCTTTCATAAACAATCCTGTTAACATCAGGAGTAACAAAGCCTCATTTCCAATTCATTTTTCTTATGGTTGATAGACTTCTATTTCATTTAGCAGTAAGCTGCAGTTGAGATGCACATTCTGAATGTCCATACAACACTCTGAATGTCCTAATCGTAAGAAATACTTTTGGTAGGATTTTGCATTTCACACCTCAGAAAAAACACTGCTGAGGTAGTGTTTCAGAATCCCTCTGTAGATGCTCTAGTCAGCCTCAAACTGTTTCTTCCAAAAGTGAGTTCCTTTAGTAACATCTTTCAGTGGAAATATGAGTGTTACATTCCTCCAGTGCCTTGCAAAATGTTTAGCAATTTAATAGCCTAAAGGAGTAGTGGTCTCAGGTGTGTGTGAAATTGGTCAGTTCTTCTGACAGTTACTAGTAGCTGGAGGCACACTTGAAACCAGTGATCCCAAAAACTTGTCTTTCTTTAGGAACCATACAAAAAGTACAGTGAGAAGTGAATTCTGTGCAGTAGCCAAGTTGTTAAACCGCTGATCTGCTTCAGCTACTTGTGGCCTCCCAGTACATCTATTTCCTAGTATCTTAGAGGGGTGCAGAGCTGCTGAACTGAGAAAGGTGGTATTCTGCCCGTTCTCTGGGTGAATGTGTACAATGCAAAATTCATTGGGAATTAGACTTGATAGTCCACTATGAAGGAAACTGGCCTGTGCAAAGACATTTGAATTCTTGTCTCAGCATAACTAGGTTTTCTGAACATTTACCGCAGATACTCAGAGGTATCTGGCCTACACTGTGTGCATGGCTTGCTATGTCAATACCAGAAGTTTGTTGGGCTGGAGGTTTTTATGTGGTTTGAGGAGGCAGGAGAGGGTGTTGAGAATTTTTTGCTGTTTTGTATGGTTTGTTGTTGAGGGGTGTTTAATATGAATGTTAGAGATCATATTAAAATTTTGTTAGGTTTTAACCAGAAACCTTAGGCAAACAGAGCCTCAGAAATGGTCTTGCACTTCTTAGTTGCTATCCAGAGTGTTGAAAATCCTAGGTTGGTTGGGTATGGTCAGAGGTGGGACAGCTTCCTGCATGCTGCTATTGGACTGTAGCAAATCAAGAGCTAGTATCTGTATTCAACAGAAATAAACTTCATTTATATAGTAAATGAATTACACTGAAGGCACTTAAGTGTTTTATTCCTATTCATGTTTCAAGTATTGAGCATTTTGAACTACAGAAGAAAAATGACTACTCCTAGGAGTGTTCTGAATTTACACAACTGCAGTGAAACATTTGGGTGCTTGTGAGGGAAGTTTTGCTAGAAGAGCCTGTAACTGGCACTGTTATGTTACATTTATTTCTTTCAGGTACAGAAAGAAGCTTTGGAGCTGCTTAATTCTATATAAGAAGAAACAAGATAATGGGAATTCAGTGCTTCAGGTTTGAGCAGCATAGGAAAAGCCCCAAATACTACTTTGGTTTATTGAAGCTGTTAATCAAAGTATAGCCCAGACCTTCTATCTCCCTCTAATTTCTATTAAACTCTGAACTGGAAGATCTGTTTCATTATGTGATCCTGTTTGTTGATTTACACGGGAAGGAAGGGGGCTTCATTCACAAGCAGGGTCTATAGTTAGACAGAAAAGGCTGGGAGAGTGATTGCATGGATTTTTAATTAAGTTTTTTACACTTCTAAACTACAAGTTATTTATGAGGAATAACAAGAAACATGACTAGCATGAGTTTAAAGAAAGGAGGGACAAGGTCATGACATAATTATAATCCTGAAATTTTTTCTGCAGTGTTTTCCTGTGAGGTTCAATGGCCTTCAAGAGTAATAGATGCTCCTACAGATTTATCATTAAGGCTGCACATATTAATTTCAATACTCTTAAATGTTGGGGTCTCCTCCCCTGCCATGTGGCCCTGGGAGATGGGCCCTGGGGGGGAGACACGGGGTCTCCCTGCCCCTGGTCAGTCTCATTTCCCATTGGTTGTTTTGTGTTCCCCTGTGTGGCCAAGGACCCTCGGGTCCCGTGACTGCGGAGTTCCTGAGCTGAGCCCCGGCCATGCGGCTGGAGAAATAAACATCTCTGAAACATCTACCACGAATCTGTCCATATATACTTCGTTTCCACGGGACTCCTGGTTTGAAATATACTTGTTGCAGTAATCCCCACTGCAACAAACTGGTGGAGGAATGCGGGCAGGACACCGATCCCTGAGGAAGATTCGTGAGTAAAATAATCACTCTAGACCTCTCTCTTCTCATCTTGGTTTGGATATTCTCTCTGGACTATGGAAGAATCGTGGGAAATGGGGCTCTCTGAGCCACAGAAAAAAATGTATCTAGAAGTAAAAGGAATCCTTGAACAACAAAACAAAAAAGTAATGCAACCGGGAGATCTAGAACATTTCTTCATCTGGCTTTTCAAAAGGTTCTCCGATATTTCTCGAGACTTACTTTTTGATATCGAACCTCCTGTATCTTGTGAGGGGTGTTTCTGGGACGAGATATGGGATAAAGTATGGGATCAAAGAGAAGCTTTCCGTGCATACCTTATAATCAGTGAAGCTCTTGAGGAGCATTTGTATGGTCCCATTACCCCTAAAGCAGAAGATCATACTTATCCCATGGCCAAGAACGCGTGGCCGCCATCCCGGGAGCACATGACTGCAGCCGTGCCGGCGGAGGTGCCTGCGCTGGATGCGCCCGGCCCCCTCGGGAGCACGCGCCTTATCACGGACCCCATCCCTGTCTCGGGGTCCCCGGCCACGCGGCCGCGAGTGAGGGAGCGATGCCGCAGGCGCCGCGGTGCCGTGGGCCACGAGCAGCCAGGAACCGGGCATTGGCATGGCAGGCTGCTCTGAGCGACTGGCTCGGAGAGCCCTGCGGAGGGAGAAGCCGCGCAGCACAGCGCCGAGCCGGAACGGGGCCGCAACCAAAGCAGCGTGGAGTTGGCGGAGCGGAACCGCTCACAGAGCACGGGGCCGGCGGTGATGGCAACGCGGGGCCGCGCAGAGCCCAGACACGCGCCGGAGCAGCGCCGCTCGGAGGGCGAGGAGCAGCCACAACGCGGGGGCCCGGCCGAGACGTCGGAGTTGGCGAGGCGGCGGCCACGCGGGACCAGCAGTCACGACAAACACGCAAGCACGTGATAGGAGAAGTTATAGCCACGAAAGTTACAGGAACTGTGAAATGGTACAATGTAAAAAACAACTATGGATTTATAACACGAGATGATACAGGGGGAGATCTATTCATCCATAGAACTGCCATTAAAAGGAATAACCCTAAAAATTATCTGCAAAGTGTAGGAGATGGGGAAGTTGTACAGTTTGATATAGTGCAAGGAAAGAAGGGTTTACAAGCAGCGAATGTTACTGGGCCTGGGGGTATTCCAGTCAAAGGCAGCCGTTATGCACAAAATTATAAACAATATCCATCCCAGCAATTTCCCTACTCACAGCCTACTTTTCCCTTTTACCCTGTACCTAATATGAACCCCTTCCTAAGTTTACCCCATCCCCAGTTTATTCCTAATCCGTTTTTCACCCCATGGCTTCCCTATACAATTCCCTTTCCCTACAATTCCTCTCCGATGCCGAGGGGGGGGATGAAAAGAGGGAGGGAAGAAATTAAACCCTCTCCTGCCTCAGTTTCCCCACAAAGCATGCCCAGAGAGTCCTGTCTCCCTTCTGTCAGCCCTAAAATGTTCCACAGAATCTGTTTGGACACTTAAAGACTCAGGAGGGTGGCTTGTTTTGTCTTGAAACTGTTCTTGTTATCCAGTCATTTTCATTCTCCTTTTATTAAAATAAAACGGGTGAGATGTTGGGGTCTCCTCCCCTGCCGTGTAGCCCTGGGAGATGGGCCCTGGGCGGGAGACACGGGGTCTCCCTGCCCCTGGTCAGTCTCATTTCCCATTGGTTGGTTTGGGTTCCCCGGTGTGGCCAAGGTCCCTCAGGTCCCGTGACTGCGGAGTTCCTGAGCTGAGCCCCGGCCATGCGGCTGGAGAAATAAACATCTCTGAAACATCTACCACGAATCTGTCCATATATACTTCGTTTCCACGGGGCTCCTGGTTTGAAACATGCTTGTTGCAGTAATCCCCACTGTAACACTTAAATGCTAAGTGTTTGACTTGGCAGAAAGTGTTGTGGTTTAAAATAAAAAACGAAGGAAAAAAACCAGTAGGGAACATCTAAGAAAATCCCTTTATGGGTGATAGCAGCATGTGCAGTGAGAAGCTTTCTTATGATTTAGTGGCTGTAAATGTTTTCTGGGCACACACCGTTTACCTTAGACTGTGACCACAGGATGAATACACACTCCCAGTACATCAGAAAGGAACTACTGTGTGGAAGCGTATGGACTTCTGTTTGTAGACATAAAACTTTCTTCTTGGTCTTTCTACTATGTTGGCAGGAATTTTCACCAGAAACACGAAGTAACCTAAGTTAGGTGTCCAGCCAAACAATATATTCCAATTACCCAAGAGAAGAAGAGGACCAGATAATGAAGAAATGGTAGGCAATCAATTACATGTGGTATTGTCAGTACAACAGTCTAGAAAAAAATTGATTAGAAATACCTAATGGTTGCTTTACTAGGAAAGGGTATTGCAATCTATAGGAGGAAGATGAAGAAGAGCATAAATTGCTTAGACTAACAAACCAAGCCTGAGCTAAGTCAGTAGTAAAAAATCATGGTTGAGAGAGAATCTGGGGCTTGAATTAAAGCCTGATGTCACAAAAGTACAGTTAAAACAGGGTTTTCTCAACTACCATAAAGTTATTATTTTTCTATTAGTAAAGCTTCAGAATGAAGTCCTCTATGTCACAGTGTCTCAGGATGGATGATACAGTTTTTGAGAATTTTCTGCATTCATGTTCTACAGAAACATCTGCCATACAGAGAGTTTCTTCTGTTAGCTTTGTGACAGAGGCACCTTTACTTAGGTGCCTTGTGCAGCAGCAGAAAAAGGAAGAATATCCACATACTGAGTAACAGCTGTGGAGTGTGTAGTGAAAAGCATCTGAGTTGCAGGAAGAAAGGAACCAACAAAACCCATGAACTACACACCAGCTCCTTCAAGTAGTATTACCTCACTGGTTCCCTGGTCAGACCTCCAGCCATTGCTGCCTTCCCTCTTCTTGCTGTTTTACTCACTCCCCCCAAATATAGGTGAAATATGCAGAATTCAAATGGGAAAAGAAAAAATTACAACAGTCATACTGAAATTCCCAGAAAATTCAATTACAGTACATACATGCACACAGGTATATTAATTTTGCTTTTTTTTCCTCTGTAGCCAGGAGGTTTCAGTTAGTCCAATTCACAGACTTAGTCTGTGACCAATTCATAGTCAAATTCATGTTAGTCATACACATGTACAGAAAGCTACTGGGTTTTGTTTTTTCTTGCTTACTAATCCTTATCCCCAGGAAAAACTAGTGCAGTTATGAGACAGCTAAAGTTACCAAAACAATGAAACAACTACATTCTTGTGATGTGCTGTCTTTTTTATTTTGTTCAGTTACTCACAGATTCACAAAATTCAGCAGTTGGTAGTGGGTCACCAAGTCATTCATTAGTGCAAATTCATTAACTGTGACATTTAGCCCTCCTTGTCTTTTAGGCAAGTGACACACACTCCTGGTGCCTGGCCTTTGACCTTCTTGGTTTGTTTTCTTAAACTTCCTCCATTCTAATCAGCAAAAGTGATAATTTAAGTGGATTTGCACTTCAAACGAATTCAGTGCTTTATAAAAATGGTTTTGCAGAAGATATTTGGTGATGTATGAAAAACCCTCAAAGTGGTGGAAATTTTTGAAGCTCTTACAGAAGAGTTCATGTAAGACAGCAGTCTGTTGGGCCCGCTGCACCACTGCTGTGACCAGAGCTCTGTACAGGTACAGCTCCAGTGTAAGCTGTGCATATTGAATACAAAGCCTCGAGACAATCCCGTATGTAGAAAAATAAATTTCTGGCAGAATTCAGCTGCTGTATTGGAAAGATACATGAACAGATATAGCTATTTTTTCCACATGTACACTTTTAACAGTGCAATATGATATGTTAACACAAGTGTGTTGAATTGTACTCTAAAATCATTTTAATGTGTGTACAAAATTCTGTGTAATTTAAATGTAATGGAATTTACAGATAATATTTAAAGCATATTACAAATGGTGATTTAAAACATTTTTACTCTAAAATAAGGAAGCACAGTTTGCTAAAAGTAGCATTTAATATAATTCACATGAATAAGGTGTTAAATTTTAGTACTTTTTTAAACACATCTTTGCAGTTCAGCAAATACATGCCAATAAAATGCCAATAAAACTTAATTTTAAAATGCTTTTATATTATTGTGCACTTAGGACAAACCTGACCTACATAGAAGGATGACAGGTTTTAGATGTACTTCATTCAAGTACATCTAAATTGCTGTTATGAACTTTAGAGAAATGAGAGTATTTAATACTAAATATTTTTATCTGTGCAAAGCTTAAGTAACTTTCATTTTATTTGAGTTTACTAGATCCAGTATCTGAAACTGAACATGAACACAGAAAGCAGCAAAATTCACATTAACTTTTGTATACCCTTATAGCTCAGTTTACATTAATATACCTCTACAACGTTATAAAAAGGACATGATGGATTGAAAAGGGAAACCAAATAAAACAAAACAAAACAAAACGCCTGCAAGACACCAGACCAAGAAGATAAAGGGTAGTATTTTCTCTTTTATTATTTTTTCTTTGAAGATTACCTAACATCCTCGTGGTAATAACCCAAGGTACTATGTAAACAAATTTCAATGCTGCTCAAATTAATTAAAATACTCTGTTCAGCTCCTGCAGTAAGTCAGAACAGTGGCACCAATTCCTTTCAACATTAAATCACATTCATCTCATTGTACATGACTCTTGTGCAAGTAGTAAAGGCTTTATTCATGACCTTGGCTACATCAGTAAGGAGGGATATATCAGCTATTTATGTATTTAAAAAAATTAAACTGACAGAAAACAGATTCTGTCATCTCAAATACCAGCAGCATCTTTCTACATATTTAGGATACGTTTGGCCTAAGCCTTTAACACCTTTTAGAACAGCCATGCAGTAAAACAAACTTGGAGATGTTTCTTAAGAGAACACTGAGCAGTTTAAACATTTTTCTGAATGATAAAGCCAAGATAAAGCAAATCCAGGCCCTTTCAAATGGCTGCAACTTTTCATACACTTAAAGCTCTATAAAACTAGAGCTCATTAGTATATATATTTATATTTTTTTATATATATATTTTAAATAAGTCTCTTGTCTGCTTTCAAAATTTATGGAGGGGTTTTTCTGGTCTTTTGAAAGGGCAATAAATAAAAGTAGAAAAGGCTGAACTGTTTTGCATATATTTGTGGAAGAACGGAGAACAATTAAACTTTTAGAGTTCCAGAAAGATCACTGTACAGAACAAAAAGCTTATATACAATTAAGTGTGCAATTTTAGTTGGCTGGGCCTTTTATTATGCAAGAGATCCTTTCTGACTAGAAGCCACTTCTACTCTTGTCCAAATCCCTCAGTTTCTTCAATGGCAAAGAGCAACTTCTCTTTTAGTTGTTCATAGCTTTTATATGGTGGCAAATCCAAACGATTAAAACTGAGCAAAAAGAAAACAGAATTTTGTTAAGTTTATCTAAATCCCATGTAAAACTCTACAGAACTCCACTGTTATAGTAGAAGTTATAAATGTTCTCATCTAACAATTAGAAAAAAAGAAATAAAAATCAGCACTATCTCACTGCCTTGACATTTCTACAAGAAGTAAAAACAAATTTTCAGAGGAATATTTTAAGAAACAAAAGACTGTTACCAGATAAAAAACCAGAATCATTAAAGACTGAAGACAGCCCAAGATACAGGGAACTATAATACTTAGAAAAAATATCATATAAAAACATGATACTTACAATAATAATTACTATTTCTTATAATAGTAATACTTAGAAAAGGAAATTTTCAGCATGAAGTTTAATATAGTCCCAGTTTGATGCATCTCCAAATTTCAACAACAGCATGAAAATCAACTTTTCTCCTTCCTACACATGCTTGGATATAGGTGGGTGTTTTTTCCTCCAAACTTTGCCCTTAAAGGCTTCTGCCAAAACATTTCATTCCACGTCTTCCCCAAAATTATCCTAGACAAGACATGTGTAACTCTTGCAAACATCACTTAAACAAAAATCCAGTGGAGAAAATGTAAAATGGAGGATAACCTTTAAGTAGTTTAAAAGCATGATGAATATTATTGTCACATGGTGCCAAAGGAAAGTGTGTCCATCTTGCACAGTTATATAAAAAACTGATCTGTGTACCTGTTGCACCAGTTCAGTATGCACAGGAATGCCAAGCCAATAATGGCCCATCTGAAGCTGGTGGGAAATAATATCAGCATTCTTGGCTAAGCATCCTTGTTTTGAGCGTTTGCTGTGATTTCTTCTCATGACTATACATTTTATCTTTTATAAGGTTACTGCATAATAACTGTATCTAATAACTGTATGTACCTACTACTAACATGACTTGTTCAGTTATTTAATATTCTCTAAAATAATTAGGAAAACACCCCTGAGTTCTACGCACGGATGTTCTCATACTTTTGATAGATCTGGCACTGACAAACTGTTCAGCACAGCAGCAAAATTTAAGAAGAGGGCAACTAGAAAAGTTTTCAGTACTGTCATAACAGGGCAATCAAACAAAGCTGAAGATGGAGATAGAGAATTGATTCAAATTAGATTTCATTTAATTTGGCCAATGCAAGCCTGGAAGAGATAAACCACTAAAAGTACAGAAAGTTTACATGTAACAACTCACCAAGTGTGACTTCTTGGTAACCAGGTTTCCTTGCCAACTTTTTCAATGCAGAATTTCTGAGGACCATTACTTCCTAGAAAAGAAGATTTTGAAAAGGGTAATCTGTTCCCTTTAAGTAGCATACATGATATATACGTCACGTAAGACACAACTCAGACACAGCAGACAGAATTCATCAGTTATATGAACATGCTTCTCACAGAAACAAGCTAATTTCCAAATAGTTTATAAACATATTCATGGGATTTATGATATCAAAAGCCCTTCTAGATACAAGGTGATGAACATGAATTTCCTCTTACCTGTACGCTTGCAGCACGGTTCATTTGCAAATGACACAGTGACAATATAAGAACTGTTTTGGTCACCTTTTACTTACCCATAAGTTCAGCAAATCCACCCAGAGGTAATCTGCAAGTGCCAGTGACAAACTGCAGAAGTCGCATGCGAACCTCGTTGTCTGTTTCTTTTACAAACTAGGCACAGAAATTCAAATTACTTAATAAAAAGTTTTAACACAGCTGGACAAAAACAAAAACCCCATGAGGTGGTTGGAAAAGTCTAATTCCATTTAAAAATACACCACCTTGGTACCAGCTTGCATTTCTTGACTTTAGCAAAATTGGGTGGAGGGAGAACAGTGATTTCAGATTATATGCACTGTCATCCATTACAGTGTGAAGGCACAGCAAATAAGAAGAATCCTTACTATTTTATTCTACACTAAAATATAAATCATGCCAATGCTTTTTATAAAGACTACTGCCATTGTTATTAAACACAGCACTAGTCTAGCCACAGACTCAGGGTATTTCAAGACTAAATAAATATTCCTTGTATGTGGAAGTCTCAGTGAGAGAAAACCCATCCATAACAGCTGCATCACTTTGTCAGGAAATTCACTGGGAAAGGAAGAGGAAGAAAAGAGAGCAGAGATGGAGAACATCTCAGTAAGACAGGGGGCATTAATATACCTAGAATTTTGACTCAGAAAAACTTGCATATAAATCTTGATACTTAAACTTCTTTAGATTCTTTCAGTACCAAGCATCTTAAAAAGATATATCATCAGATCTTACAATATAAATAGGAAATAATTGATTTGCATCACTTTCCCAGAGAAACTTAGTCAAAAGCATCTCTAAAATGGTGATTTTTCATAAGATAGGAAGACCCTAGGTCTGACTTCTCTTCAGGAAAATTCATAGAAGCTGTGAGCCTGAATATATTTGAGGATTTTTCCTTAGCCAACTTCATTAAAATGTGAGTGAAGATTATTCAGTGCTAGACCAGAGCAGTTAATATGACAATAATCAAAAGTACTATGTGCCATTTTTAGATCACAGAATCATAGAATGGTTTGGGTTGAAAGGGACTTTAAAGATCATCTGGTTTCAGCCCTCTGCCATGGCAGGAATACTTTCCACTAGACCAGGTTGCTCAGAGCTCCATGCAGCCTGGCCTGGAACACCTCCAGGGATGGGGCATCCACAACTTCTCTGGACAATCTGTTCCAGTGCTTCACCACCCTCACAGCAAACAGTGCCTCACACCCTCACCCTCTTTCTGAACCCATTTCTCCTTGTCCTGTCACTACATGCTCTTGTAAAACGTCCCTCTCTATCTTGTAGGCTCCCTTCAGGTACTGGAAATTGAAGATGTACAGGTGTACTACATACATAAACATTAAGAAGGCAAATGACTGCTCAGAATAAAAAAAAACCTCATTGAACAATATACAGAAGAAAATATTCGTTAGCCAGCATCCAAATGTAATGTGTGTATCTATCTGCCATTTCTCACCCTAAAGTATGCTCCCTAAAGACCAGTAATCCTCCTTTCCTTCTCTGAAAAGAAAAAGGAAAGGAAGCTGTAAGAACCTTCATTTGGATGGCCCTCCACTCCACATGTCATTTGTGCTCCAGAACAAAACAAAACCTAAAGAAGTCAGAACTGTAACTGATTAACATACCTGCCAGAACCATATGATCTGCTTGCTATTCCTTGTGTAATGACGATAAACAGTGTTCCTCTGCCAGTCTGCTAAATCAACTTCTTGCATACCACAGAGCATAACCTAGAAAAGAAAACAATTTCTTCACATTAAACACATAAATTAAGAGTATTTTCTATTTTGTATGAGATATAGTAAAAAAAAATGAAAGTTTTTGCTCCAAAAAAAGGACTGGTAATTTCTTCATTTTACTACACAATTACATTTTTCTTTTTCCAAAGTTTACAGAGCTACTCCAAAATTGTGTACGTATTTAAGTGGTCTGAAAGACTGAATACCAGAAACTTGGTATCTTCCAACTAATAGCTCAATAATAAAAGATACTACCTTTCCCATAAGAGAAATTTTTATATTAAGAAGGAGATTACCCTCTCCATTAAACTTTTGCCTCATATTCCAAAATGATAATGATTATATTGCTGCTGCTACTACTAATAAAAATAAAACATACTGCAAAGTGTAAGTCTGAGAAGTATTCATTACAAGAGGCAAAGAAAGCCTAAAGTTCTAAAGGCAAAGCCTTCTACAAAACTGAAAACTGAAAAAGATCGAGCAAAGCCTTTTCTTAGAAAAAACCCTCCCATTTTACTTAAGAAGGTTTCAGAAAGCTGCTCATATACAGGGAACCTTGGCAAGTCACACAGAAATAAATGAGCACAGCACTACAGAGCCTGTTGTCCCTACTCCAAGTCACAACCCCAAGATTGAACACAGGGCAGGCTGATTGTTAAGTAAACATGGACCATGCAAGCAATCCCTGTTACCAGCCTTTGGGTTACATACTGAGGATCTGCAAAGTTCAATTTCAAACCTTGTTGGTTGCTCCAGCTTTCTGTCTTTAAACGTAAGAACCCTAGAACCTTAGACTGTCAATGTGATACCAAGCAATCGCTATACACTACACTCAACTTCTTTGTCATCTGTTACATGTCTACCCATCTACCAGAGAAGGAAAAGTCTGTGACTCAGAGATCCATAAGTGATCTGATACACTTTCACAGATAACTTTCAAAAAAACATTTTAATGCTGAACTGTGGGGTATGCCCAGCCTGGAGGGATTGCATAGCCTCCCAGCAAGATCCCCTTGGAAAAGGCGGCATTTCTCAGTGAGGGTGAGAGAAAACAGAACCATGATCCTCTGGGAGACCCTATGTAGATCCTTTGTAACCCACTGGCTTTTACCCTCTCACACCCACCCTTGCATCCCTATAAGAACTACCCCTATTCCCCCTTAGAGATCAGAGAGCTCATCCCTGGCCTCCCCTTCGCGGGGAGCGGGTCAAATAAAGCTGCCCCATGCAGAACCGCCAAAAGAGCCTCTCGTCTCTCTCCTCCTGGTCCAGCCTGGGGTTTGCCTTGCAGGACAAGAGCTGAAATCACTCTCACTGAAATCCCTAAAGAGCTGACAGCCTGCTGAGACAGGCACCCCTCTGCGGAGGCAGCCCGGTGGCTGAGGGATCCCCGCAGACCTCTGGGGGACTGTCCCTTGCAGGACGCTCTCTCTGGTCGGTCACGGCTTCCTGGATCTGAGCCACAGACCCCATCCCAGCCGCAATGCTGAACATCACAAAACGCTGATTCAAAATACTGATTCAATTTTATCATGATTTAATCCCACTGCTCCTAATAAATTCTCCATGTTCTAGAAGCTATCAAATGGAGGATGCACAGACGAGATTCAAGCTGACATATCCATTTAATCTCTCCATATGTATAATCCTTGCAAAAGGTAAAAATGTTGAATAGAAAACCTCACCTCCAGTTCCTTTTCATCAAAATAATGTAGCCATTGTAGAGGAACTACTTCATTAAAACCATCAAGAAAAGCTTTGGTTTGTTCTCTAACTCCCCGAGAAAATCGCCACTCTGCCATTAGCCTGGGGTAGAACAAAACCAAACGTGAATTAAACATCAATTGTGCATTCAACATGAAGAAGTTCAAACACATAGAATTGTGTGTGTGTTCCCATCAGGTAAGAATCCCTCAAGTTTTACTTCTTACACTGTTCAATTCTATTAACTATGAGGAACCTACTATACTCTATTATCCCAAATCTTCAAACTCAGGTAATAGTAAAGTAGCAAGATGTAACTTAGATTACCATTCCAGTTAAAAATAAATATTATTACTAACTTTAATTTATCTATATACTATAGAATATATATATACTATATATATATATGTATCTATATACTATATTTCTCTCAGAAACTGAAGACCACTAATTTAAGTGGAAACTTTATTTGTAGCACTGGATATACACTGCATCACAGAAAAGGGTCTGTGTACATCTGCTTTTGAGATCACCAAATAGACAGATCAGAAATAGAGGTTCAGAAAAAGAAGGGCAGTGATAAAATTAGGAAATAAGTAGAAAACAGCAGCAGAAAGAGTTTAAAAACAACAGTTGAAGTCACAGCATGTTACACAGCATTCTGAATTTCCATTTCCACATTTAGAGCCAAGTTCTGAACAATTTTAGAATCTTCTGTTAAACAGATATCTTCTCTCTACCTGGATTTGTTACCTGAAGTTACTGAAAATAGGCTTGCTTATTTCAGTTTCACCTGTTCTCTCACTGTACATGTACAAGAGCACGACAGGTCATCTCCTCACATGGTCTCCTTCTGTACCAAGTGATGGTGTATCAAGATAGCAACATGTACCAAGATACCATTTCAGTAACAGCCACAAGAATTACATAGTATCATGGGAAGAAAAAAAAAAAAAACAAAACCAAACCAACAAAAACCACTGTGCCAAAAAAGACTAGAGCAACAGGAGAAACATGGAACACTTTTTTCAGCATTTACACCTTCCTACCCAATATATTCTTCTTTGTTCTCCTCAGTTACCAAGATATTTGAACCTCCTGATTTCAGTTCATGTGAGGTTACTTTTCCTAAGAGCTCCATATCCACACAGAAGTACATTTCCAAGTTACACTCCTCAATGTTATTATCCCTGGATGGCAAGAAAAAAATATTGTAATGAATTCTATATAAACAAAAAATCCATAAAATATCAAAGACACACACAAAAAAATTAACTACAAACCTTATCCAAATTAGGGAATTGTAGAATTCAGTATCAATAGATTCTAAGTCCTTAATAGTAAGCTTTTTGCTCAGCATTCGTTTGTAGAAAGGCAGAGAAAAACCAGTGTCAATAAATTTCCCATGAAACAATGCCTGTTGAACAGAAAAATATGTTCAGTTTTTATTGAACTACTGACTTATTGAAGTGTTTCTGGACTCAAAGTCTTTTTTTTTTTCCTTTCTCCTTCAAATAATAAAAAGCACCCAATAGCAGTACCAGCTTTTTAAAACTGTATTTATAAAGAACAAAACATTAAATTAAATGGGAAGCAAAAAAAAAGACAAAACTTATCCAAGCATATGTTATTACGATTTAGAAATTCTTTGATTAAAAAAAAAAACTTCTCATAAAAGGACTTCATCCTTTCTTCACCTTCATTATGTGAATAGGCATAATTGTGTTATTTTATCCTACTTGATCATAATATTTGATCCTACTTGATCATAATATTTGATCCTACTTGAGTACTACTGCCATTTTTTACTACATACATACATCCAACAACATCATCCATTACAGAATGCTACTGCAGCTTGTAAGAAAGAGCTTTGGGAATCACATTTTTTATAGGTGAGTAACAGAACTGAGGAATTGAGTTCTCCACGAAACTGAAAAAAAAAACCAAACCCAAAACATGGTCACACTTGTCTCACCACACTGATTTCTAGAATTAGAAACCTGCTTTCTAGTACTGAAGCATAGCATTACACACACACAGACACACACACAGAGTGTTAACCTCTACACTGAGTCAGTGCATCTGAGAGCTCACAGAGCACAACCATAACCCTGAAACCCTTTTTTCCCCTCAGCTTTATCAAGTACACTTTCTTCACTAAAATAGCTCTTTAAAGAAATCATCCTAAACATAGGCCATGTGTGGCATTCATTGCTTCTCTTTCATCACATCTGAAATTCTGTGAGCAGAACAGCCAATTAACAGCCCATTTCCTCTAGGCTCCATCTTTTTTCCCCACCTAATTTCCCCCTTTTAGGCTTAGCATGCATTTTCTTCTGCTTAAGGAGAGCCTAAAGAGGTTCTCTTAGAGGCCTTTATTTATTTGTTTGTTTATACATTTATTTACTTTTAAGCTAGTCTACTCTTCTCATGGGAAGGTGACCTGATAGAAATTCAATGTCAAGTGCAGCATTTGGGCATGTGATTTTCTGCTTTTGCAAGATTAAGTTCTTAAAATCACCTTATTTAATATGTATGGTAATCTTAGAGCAAAATATAAAAGCTGCCTCAGCCAACTTCATTTAACAGGTTTTTATTACGAAGTAAGATGCACATTCTTTATGTTTAATCCTGTTTCAGTTGAAAACATTTGTGGTTACTTCAGTACTTAAAACTAAAAAACCCACTACTATTTTAGAACTGTGAGAAGAACAGAAACTGCAACTGCATTTCCCAGTTACATTATTACCTGAGCTATCTTAAGCCACTAGAGGATATCCCAGGAAGCACTGCAGAAAATACCATCCAGTATAAACCATGAATACACTCAAACCTTGCACATCAGGCACTGTTACACAGGTCTCTTTCACCCCACTTGGAGAATTTAAAATAGAAACACATATATACTTCAGGAAATAAAAGTCTGTCTTTTAATTACATTAATTACTTTAATTAAGCTTTTTACTTTGATCTGTACTGTTATGAAATAGCTTTCCTAAAGTTAACATTTCTTACACACAAGATCAAAAAACACCAACTAAAAGAAACAATGGCTCTAGCATGTAACTGGCTTTATCATGCCTTCCTTCTAAGTGGCATTGTAACTTGCTGAGGACTCTAAAATAAAGAAAAAACTTGGCAGCCTACTGAAAGTGTTAACACAATGAGATAAATTTTCATGACGGCATAAAAACTGTGAATTCAGCCATAAAACACTTGAAATCAGAGATGTTATCATCATAACTGAATAATTTCTCAAGAAGAATCTATAAGAAAAGCAGAACTAAGAAACCACCCAAACCTAATTTATTTTAAGTCTGAAAGTATTTTTTCATTTATGTTACACTTGGCTTGTATTTATTCTAATTTCATACACAAAGCCTGAACAACATAAGGCAATAGTCTCTTCAATATGAACTCTTTTTGGTTTCACTGTTCACCATGTTCAGGGGTGTTGCTGAGGACTACCTGTAGACATGATGATTATGTGGAAAGATGACAGTATCACTACATGGAAGGAAAGAAATGTGACAGAACAGGAGTCACTACAGAAGACCAACTCAGCGATACCAGAAGAAATGATACAACATGCCTGATCAGCTTGTAGTTAAAGAGAAATCTGATGGCAGAGAATCAGCTCCCTGACAGCTTTTGGTCTCTGCAGTATCTGACTTTGGTATCCAAGCATGTACATTTAAATTAAGGCTCAGTGTACTCTGCAAAACATTCTAACTCATTTTTTCAAATACACTAAGGTATACCAAGTCCAACTGAGGAGCTGTTTTCACAAAATATGTCACATTTTTCAGAGCATCAGTATTCAGACACTCAATCAAACAGCAATTTGCATGAAGTACACACATCCAATTGATGAAAATAAAATATTATATCGAATGTCATATTAACTTTCATTACTCTCCCAGGAAACATGAGTGTGGAAGAGACTTAACTCTCAGGGAATTGGCTCAATAAACTTATATGCCTTAATCTTCCATTTCTATGAGATTAATATAACCTTTAATAACTGTACAAACAAATACTGTTCAGGAGTAAATGTATAGCTACAGCAAATATAAAACCTTAAAAATCTAACCTACCATGGCAATAAAGCGCCCAATGAAACAGAAATATGAAAGATGGTCAGGATTGATTGTTGATGCTGGATTTATCTGCAGGCAATAGTTGCTCTTGCCAGCATATTCAAATAGGCAGTACATAGGGTTCAGTACTTCATGGGAAAGCAAGAAAAACCATTCTCTAAGGAAAAAAAACATGTATACACATAAAAAAACATCAAATACAGATGTTTATCACCATTCCCCTTAGGTAACTAGCAAAATGGTCAAAATATATGCAAACTTTGAAAAATAATATAAACAGTGTTGTATTAGAATCACAGAATAATATATCGCATTATACACTTCTTAAATATAGAAAATTAATTATCAAACCAAATAATGTTAGAAAGTCATAGTTTCCAAAGTTTAGAAATTATAGTTAAGATTTTCACCTTGAATGCACCCTCACAGCACAGGTTTTAGCTGCCTCTCAGTAACATTTTTTTCTTACGCAGTCCTTGCCTCAACTAGTACACAGCATTTACCCTCCTCATGCCTACTTTACTGTCTACAACTCACATCTTTACTCAAAAAAAATCACAGATTATTCCATGCTTATTATAAACAACTTAGATAAAACAAAACAAAGAAATTGAAACCTTAGCACACCTTATTTGCTTTTCCAGTCTGACAGAAAAACACACACTGAGTTACTGTAGTTTAACAAATTACCATGTATTGGTTAAGCCTACACGACATGACAGTGTAAAAGTATCTTTTTGCTGAGGTTAAATGAATACATGTTTTTCACCACTTCAATTGTTTTCAACTCAAGTGATCTGAAATAATACCAGAATCTGGTATTTCAGTGTTCAGATAGGTGATTTTTATAATATTCGTTGCTTTACAGTATTTGCAGAGACCTCAGAGCAGTCATACACACTCAGGAGCTCCTGTATCAGGCACTAAATGTTTGGTACTAAATAACCAGGCTTAGTGACATAAAAAAGCTAAAAGTCTGTCCCATAATAACTTCAGGGACTGAATTCCATTCTTACTGCCTTTCAGCTGTCACATTTAAGAGGCATCTTTTCTATCCCTCTGTATTTACTCAAGATCATGGAATAGAAATGAGGTTTGCTAGTATGTTTCTCCTACCAGTGCTGCAAAACTCAAGTCATGGATCATGATTCACAATGATACACTTCCAACCCAAAGGCCAAGTAGGAAGAGTAAACAGAGAAAGGCAGCCAGGATCCAATAACCCTAACAGAGTTCCACGTATCTTCCAGTAAGCACAAGAATGTTGTACAGCATTCTAGGCAAGTTTCATAGTGACACAATTACATTAACTACATAGAAGCATCAAATTTAATAGGCATTTAAATTAAAACAAAGTCAGATAACACGGGAGGAATTAACTAAATCAGTCATTAACAAGAAGTTGTGGGAGCAATGCATTTTTCACATCAGCAGCTAAAACTTGCCACAGGACATAATGTCAGATTGGTCCTGCTACATGCAAGGTAAAATTCTGAAGGGAACACTGAATTTAGTCTGCTGAGAGACAACTGATCTATATTTGTATTAATGCAGTATTTCATTAGTCAGTACATGAACATTTATTTAGTGTCACTTAACAATTCTCAGCTCAAGTTACAGTGAGATCTGGCTGGTTCTCAGGGTCACATACAAAATCTTGGGCAAGACTTAAGTAACTATGAAACTATGAAATTACACTACTTATGTATTATTTATTTATTTATTTATTCTACTACTTTCTATGATTAACACACTGCAGTTAAATTATTTTAATATCTTTTCTATGGAATACTCCCATTTCTATGGAAAAGGTTATGTGAACTGTCCTGGTTCCCATCTTACGCCTACAGCCCTCACAATAGGGACACCAAACAAACAAAATCCATGCAAAGCAAAAATTGAATTCCTCCCTGCAATCACTCCCCAAAAGCCTATGTGATACTGTAATCAGAAGCAAAACACCACATACCCAAAGAAGCTCAACCTTCAGAGGCAAGCTTCCTTACTTATAAATAGTACACGTTTTCACTGAATTTCATTTTAACACAGGAAGTTACATAAAACCAGAACAGAACCAAAACAGAACATTTTTACATTAAAAAAAAACCCGAAACAAAACCAAAACACCATGACAAGAAAAATTCTATCACCTATAACCTCTTCCAGTTCCCTGGATCTACAGCAGTACTGAAATTTTTATCCTAGCAGTAACATTTCATTCAAGTAACAGGCAGCAGTAGTCAGTGGTTGTATTATCTGTGGTCAAGAAATGAAATTTTGTCTGTGTTTTTCTTGTTATCAGGTTTTTCCCCTCCGACTTCCAGTTCAGATTCTAGAAAAACTCATACTCCAGCTGTTTCACATTCCAGTGGAGCTGACATGATCTGTTTGCTGTTCCTTCATGCCTGCACTACTCTCCTTTGGTTTTTTTTCCTTTCTGTTCTTATCAGCCCCAATCTGCTGTTTGCTTGCCATTTTTCCAAATAAGCAGAACACTTTATTTTCCCATAGTCCCCACTTCTAGGAAAACTGAGCTTTCTGATAGAAAGGTTCTGAAATAACTCAGTCTAGAGCAATTAATTTCATTCTAATTTAAACATCACTCTTTGTCAAAGAACTGAACAACTGAGACCATAGTTTTACCAAGGTGAAGTTACAACCTGTAAAAATAGCCAGTGCTGCCAGTTCCACCTCCTTAATACATTTAGGTACCTAAGAAGGTACCTAGGGTCAGACTGCAAGAGAAATCAAGGCTAGAGTGCTATTAAAAAAATAAAAACTATTTAAGCAAATTTCTTTTACCTTGCCAAGCCACCATAATCCAATCCTTCTTCTCCTCTAAATATAACGTATAATCTTCTCCTCAAATCATAGGGTTTTAATGCCATAATCTATTAAAAAAATAAATTAATAAGTTATAAATTATGCATTGTCACTACATCACTCATTCAAATTTAATTTAATGCTGATACAGAAATGATATATATGTCAAATGTTGCACAAATTTGAAAAGCAAGTAGACCATCTCATGGAACATGCAATCAATGAACTACACACAAAAATACCAACTTGGATTTAAAATCCTTGAGCAGCAGACTGCTAGCAAGTGGAAGGAACACCTGGAAAGTATTGCTGTATGGGTACCCTGTTCTTACAGTCTTCCTAAGGCAGGCATTATTAAAGGAAAACAGGCAAAAAGGCACTTCATCTGATATATATGATTTTTGGGTTTAGGGAAATCACTTAAAGAAATAATTTAATCCAGAATAAATTCAATATACTTTCATTTATAATATACTTTTTACTTATAGAGAATCCCTGCCAAGAGGTCTTGATGTGGTGACAGCAGCAAGAATTTTCATCATACACTGGCTGCAGATTCTAAGAGCTCAAGGACTGTAAGCTTCAATTACACAGATTTAATCTTTGAAGGATGAAGCAGGACGCCAGTTTTAACTGGAGAAAACAACATATTGTAATGTATCTAAACACACACAGGAATCAGAAAAGCAAATCCAATGTGGCTGTTGCCACAGTAGGTTAAGCTATGGAACTCTACCACAGGAGGCTGTAGATGCAAAAAGTTCACCATAGGAACACAGACAAGCTCACAGAAGAGAAATCCCTTGAGGATTATTAAAATACTCAGAAACTACTTGAAGCTCAAGAAGTATTTCAATTGTAAACAGCTGGAAAATGAAAGAGCATATGATAAAAGTATTATATACAATACTTCTGTTCTTACAGTCTTCCCTAAGAAACCCCACTAGGTAATACCAGGGGAAGACTACTGTGCCTGAAGGACCCTTAGTCTGAACTGGCTTTGGCCATTTTTGTTCTTCTGCTTTGACTTCATAAACAAACACAATCATTTTTGCAGGCTTACTTGCTGGAAGGAATCCTCAAACAAAGTCTGTCTGGATACATTGATTTTCACATGACTTGGCAGTGCATTGGACTGTAATCATAAGGCAATAACATTAAAAGGCAGCACATACATACGTAAAAACTCAAATCATTTCAGTAAGTAAATAATTACTAAATCAGTACCTGACACAAGTAACGGAAATGAGCAAGTTTCCACCTAAAGCTACGCTCATAAGCAATCTGTGGCCCTTTATTTCTGTAAGGAAACATATTTGAGATACATTAAGCATGCAGACATCAAATAATACTTTCAATGCTAAACAACAGCATGAAGATTTCAAAAATACACAAAAATTGTTATTGTAAGATAGGATCAAATGCAGCTGGTGGCTTGGAACGCCAGTCTTCCTTTCCACCATCCCTCACCCTTTTTTTTTTTTGCAAGTCAATTTACCAAACTTGATAGAAAGATGAAAGATGAAGAGGATATCAAATCCCTATGAAACCTGTAAAAAGTACAAGTCACATAAAGGAGAGACATTTAATTTATCATCTTCACTGAGAGAAAGACTGCTAAGTTAGGCTTTATAAATTTAGCTTCTTCTGGAACTATGCAGGACTTCCTAGTGCAACATTCTACACGCTCATTGAATGAAAAGCCATCACCACGTTGTCAGAAGTAAACCCTACCCCATATAAAAGACATTAAGAAAGCTACTATAGGTTGGGTCAATACTTCTAAACAAAATATTCAAAAGAAGATTTGCATGTAAACTTTTTCAGAAGTATTTAGTAGTACTTTGTTTAGACATTACTGTTGCTAGAGTGTGTATCATTATAAGCAATACTCAGAATGATCATTTTCTGTTTCTTAAAAAATATAACTATTAGTTACATAATGTAACTATTAGTTACATTAGTTCATTATTCAGGTTTACCTCACTTCCCCTCTCTATTAATAAAATTATTACAATCTTGGTATTTCAATCAGAGCAGTACAGCAAAATGTGACATAGATAAAGTAACAATTAAAATTTAAAAATATATTAAATTTGTATTACAAAAACTTGTTTATAACTTAGGGTGCAATTCCAGCTAAAACTGTAGATCATTTTACAGTATGAGAGAAGTTCACTATTAAACTATAACAAGGTAAAACATTCAAAAATATATTTAATTTCTCACTTACACAGAAGATTTCCCAGTACGAGGATCATTGAAGGTGGTGGTTCTTGTATTATGATCAACAAAGTATCTGACACCTTCTCTGGTATATCTGATTTCCCAGCCCTCTGGGAGAGGGTCCTCATTTTGTAAACTGCAAAAGAAATTGCAGGCAGTGCTTTTTCTCCCATATCATGATATAAAATAATTAAGCAAGACCTTTTGTATCTGCACAGTCATTATACACACCTACCCTTGAGTTCGAGGGTCTTCCCACTGTGTTGTCTTTGTGTTATGATTTACAAAATACACCCTATCATTTGAATCCACTCTCCTTTCTACGGGAAAAAAAGAAAAAAATCCACTATACAACAACTGCATTCCAAATTTCTGTAACAGCCACCTCCTGAAATCCACAGCTAATTAACTTACCCCAGCCTGGTGGTAAAGGCCCAAGTGGATCATTTTCTGCTGACAACATCGAAGCCTATTTAAAAACAAGAGGACTTCCAGTTAGGCCAAATATTATTCATACTTTTTTCTCAGTGTGTTTTAAGATTACCACTAGTCCTGAAGACTATTCATTCTGCAAGAAAAAACCCCATCATGCCATTTTTAATCTGGTTTTGCAAAGAAACTTAGATTATATGATAATAAAATATGCTTTGCACACTTGTTTCTAACCCAATATACCCTCCCTCTCCTTTCCTACAGCAAACTTGAGTAGTGGTACAAAGTGTTCATACAAGTTTTGAGGAAGCATGTATCAGCAGATAAGCACCAAGTTCTTGTTTATCATAATAAACATTTCCACGCACAGTGACTACTGCCAGCACAGGGGGTTTTACTTCCTCAATACATGATAACTTCCCTGGATGTTTGGCTATTTTCAAATTCTGTAATTTTTTTTTTTTTTAATGCAGCTGCATTCATATGTGGATGGGCAAAATTATACCAACATACAGTAATGCTAAAAGGGAAAAAAAAGGGATTATGTTATTATGTAAATGCAAGCTAAGCTCATAATATACTGTAACCTTGCAGAAGTCCCCAAGTAGCTCCCAAAAATACAAAGCATGGAGAAAAATAAAAACAAAAGGCAGAAATCCCACAGACTATAGGATCCATGCTCTAATTTATAATTAAAAGCATCCACCCCTAAAATTTGTGGACACTAACTTTTAGTGTGTGTGGGTGCAGAATGGAATTTTTGATATAGGGGAACCAAGCTGTGTCCAAGCTATGTTTTCCAAAGAGTGTCTTAGGAACTAATACTGCTTTAAATGGCATTTGCAATACAAAAATGTCAAATGAACTTAGGAGTTTACAGCAGCAAATTCAGGCAAAAACAAACCTATGATATTTTTTATCTGAAGGAGAAATAGATCAAGGACCAGAAGGAAATGCACTAGTTACACTCAAAATTGAGCTGTGTAGTTGTTCCAGCCACCAGCTACTACACGAGAACAGAGAATTATAGTTATTTCAGCAGCAAATGCAGTAAGTCTTTTCTACTTTAGGAGACTACACAATCACAGTGACCCTCTAACCAAAGACTTCCCTGTGGTGAGTGTAAAAAAAGAATAGTGCACAAAAGCAAAATGCTGTCTGCCGGAGAACTGAATGGTGGCACAATTCAGATACTTCCAACCTTCTTAATGGGTCCGAGGATTTGTGTGTGGCTGCTGGCCACACAGAGCTGTATATTTAACAGAACACACTGAAAGACCAGGCAGATTCATTTCCAAAATGACTATGATAAATTAATCCAGGTAAAATTAATTAAAACAACTATACCCCATCTACTTTTCTTTCTTTACATAGATAAGCTTTGACCACAAAAGATAATTGAAACTTTCTCTAACCGAAAGTATTCATCTACTTTTTCCCAAAAAATAAAATACAATCTCACTCAAACTGCTATATAGGCAGAGTCCTGGTACATCACCAGAGCATGAAAAGGTAGCTATAGTTTGACCTTAACTATTCTAGAAGAAAAGTATACAAAAGCACACTGAAGTGAAAACAAAACACTCTTTCTTCAATATAATTTCAATTTTTCCCCCTCAATAAACTGTGAATTCTACCTGTGCAACAGATATAATACTTAGAATTCTAAAGAGATGCAAACAGTCAAGTTTTCTTTTCCTTCAAGTATATTCTGTCTCACTAACAAATCCTCATTTAATGATTCTAAGGTCAGATGAGACATTTTAAGAAATGGGTCTGTGGTTTTCAGTAAGGGTTATCATTTAATGAAGGAAGTAACATAATTTTAAAAATACATTGTTCCTTGAAGAATAAATCTAGCTCAAAAGAAAGTCTTGGCATCAGAAAAGAGAGTTTTCTCAGATGTTTTATGCAACTGATCAAAGAAGTACACAAGTACACAAAGTCAGTCAACAAAAGGTTTTGGCTCAACATGCTTCAGCTGTGATTCTTGGATTTGCATTAGAAGTTACCAGTGTGTATAAGTACCTGAAGGAGGGTGCAAAAAGGATGGAGCCAGGCTGTTTTCACTAGTTCACAGAGGCAAAACCAGAGGCAATGGGCACACACTGAAACACAGGGGGGCTCCCTCTAAACATTGGGAAACACTTTTTACTAGGAGGGTGACCAAGCACTGGCACAGGTTTCCCAGAGGAATTGTGGAGTCTCCATCCTTGATCTACAAGACATCAGTCCTGGATGGCTGGCTGTAGGTGGCCTTGCCTGAGGAGGGACATCGGACCAAATAACCTTCAGAGGTCCCTTCCAGCCTTGGCCATTCTACTTTTCTCTAACTGCATAAAACAAATTGAATTTGATGTACAGCTCTGGGAGTTCAAAAATTAGTGGTGATGCATGTTTCTTCTATTGCTAGTGACAAGATACAATGTCTAATTCAATAATGAGAGGTTGAGAACTTTTAAGTAATGCTGCAGCATCCTTTACTTCAGAGGGGTGTGTGAATAAAGTCCATCAAATTCAAATTAGGTCTGCACATGCAGAGTCCTATTCCAATGGAGCTGTTTGAGACTTGTACTTCAATGGTTTCTTCTTTACAACACTCCAGTTTTGCTATAGATGTTACAAAGTCTCTGGGATCAGATAATTTTAAGAAGCCAAGCACAATTCTTAAAGAGTTTAGAGTGACACTGTTTAGAGTGACAGTGACACACAGGCACCATTGATGCACAGGCAACATCGTTGTTAACACTGAAGAAACAACTATCCTATTTAACCAGTCACAGATGTGAAAATCTGACTCAAGAAATACCCTCTTTGAAGCTACTCAAATTTTCTTCAGGCAGAGGTAAGCAACTATCTGAGAGAAACGGAAAACCACGTAGGAAATTCCAGAGCTGAACCAGATGTATAACCTTCCAAGTAAGCTCAAAGTAAAAGAATTGCCACTTACATTAGTGAAGGACTCCTAATCAGTTAAACAGTTTTGAAGACTATTTAAAGTTCAAAATGTCCCCTAACAGTGTTTACATTCCTTTTCATTTTAAGGGACTGCTTTAGTTTTACCCCTTCCCACTGGCATTAAAAGTCTTACAAAAATGCAGTACACAAAGCTCCAGTTGGGGAACAAACTCAGAAACTCAGAAGGGAGTACCTTCTGCCTCCAAGGATGATTTTTAACTTTTTTCAGAATAATCAGAATCCAAATTCCTGATGCAAAACATCTTCTAACATATATGATTGAATAGTTGTAAAATCACTTTTTCTAAAGTTAAAAAACAAAAAGTATACCTATACCTCTGTACTGATTTCTAAATTTTGTACACTTTACCGAATAGAGGTATCGTTGGTTGAATTGTTGCATAGCTCCCTGCAGTTGATTCCGTTGAGATTGCCATTGCTCAAAGTTCCTCACTGACTCCATTGTTGGTCGCTGCCACGTTGTTGTTCTGGTGTTGTGGTCCACATAGTAAACTCTCCCACGATCATCAACTCTTCTTTCCCAGCTTTCAAAAAACACAAATGTTAACAGCTAATTCTTTCAGTAGTACTACTAACCAATTTTCTCTTTATGCTAAATTCCTAGGTGGTACTTGAATGAACTACTGGAGTCACAGGCATGATTTTAATTTCTGAAGGACACAAAAGCACCCCAACTTAATTGGTAGAAGAACAACCACAATGAGCAAACACAGACTTCTAGCAATTGCCTGCTCAGCTCTCTGTCACCTCATTTTTAATTTTGTAAACTCCTGTAACTGCAAGTAATGTTGGCAGATTTCACAGAGAACACTTTGCTGGGAAATCTGAGGCTTAGAACCAGTGCACTACACTCAGTGGTGCCATCTAAATAAAGGCAATCAAATATGCATTATTTCATGCTTAAGTTTTAAAGGAAGAACAAAATACCTTAGTAGCTGTACTTGAACAAGTGATCAAAACTAGTGACATCTCCAGTATCAACATTCCCAGAAAAATAGCTGCAATTAATATAATTAAATGAAGGCTAGAATTTCTTAATATATGATATAGAATACAGTTTTGATGAGCTGCTGTTTGTTTCCAGCAACAAACAAACAAAAATATAGTACATTTATCATATTTAATTCAAAAAAGTCTACATTACCCAGGAGGTAAGGGCTGTGGTCTTTCCCATGTTGTAGTTCGTGTGTTGTGATCAACATAATAGGTTCTACCATGAGGATCCTTTCTTTGCTCCCACCTTCAAGACAAAGAGACTTGCACATAAGTCAAGGTGAAAATACTTCTTAGGGACTTCCCACTAAGACAAAAAGTACCTTGGCATTGCATGAAAATACCGTGGTCCAAAACCCATTCTAGGACAGGAAAGAAAATTCACACCAGAATACAGATCAGTTACTTTCTATTGAACTCATACCACCAAAAAGACTTCTTTAAAGGACTTGGCACATAATGAGCATACATCAATAGTCACAAGCATTTTCCTATTATATTTAAGCTGAGAACAAAGTCAATTAATTATGTGCTCAATGCTTGGACACTAAAACAACCTCACTCTGAAAGTGCTTAGAGATGCATTCTTTGGATTTCCAAGTTCATGCCTCTCAAAAAATGAGAGTGTTTACATTTTGAAGCTCTGTTCCCTGTATCCAACAAACAGTACCTTTCAGAGTGAACCTTAAGTGTGTGCTATCAGATGGCTTTCCTGTGTTTCTATTTCCTATCCTGGTAAATGCTGTATCTGATATCCTGGGGATTACTTCTTTTTGCAAAACAACCTTACATTGAAAATGGAGCTAGGACCAAACATTATCAACAGCTGAAGTTTCATGATGCTGAGAACTACTATAATGCAATAAAAGTACTTATAAATGGAGGGGAAACCAGGATAAACATTAGGTGAAAAGCTGAAGTGCTTGTCTGCAGTTGATACATATTTGTTTTTCGTACATAAATACTTAATTAGCTCCTAAAAATGTAGACAGAACACCTGGCCTGCTACTCATAGGATTGGATGTGCATTTCCTCACTATTGCAGAGCATTGTATAAAACTACAAAAGTTTTTCTGCAATTCAAGAGGTTATATGTTATGATTTCAATAAGAGAAGAAAGGAGCAGCAGCATTTTACAGAGTTCCTAGGTCTCAACATAATGGAGACTCAATTGGCAGGGGAGAGATAAGAGGGGGGAAGGGAGAGGAAGGAGGGGGGGTGGGGAACCACCAAATAGAAACCCCGCAGAAACATGATCAGGGAATGATGAAGAAATGCAGTTGGCCATAGTGTGCACTATGCCTGGAACTCATGACCCTGTCTTCAGTGGGAAAGCATGTAATTAATTTAAAAAAGAATGTGTGAAAGAATTCCCACCTATAAGGACAGAGCAACTGAAAATTAAATACTAAGTAACTCTTCCACAATTTATATAAAATACTTCTATCTTTTTAAATGTTTGTTTTCATGTTTATCTAACGGCAGAAACTCAACTGACGTGTCACTAATAACTTACTGAACCTTCTTCACAGGGGGCAGGTATAAGACAAGCTCTCTGAAAGATCAGCTACAATGACAAAAGGTATATACACTTTGGGTTAAGAAACAGTTTCTGTGACCAGAAAATGCTAAAATAGTTAATATTTACAATATTATGGAAATGTCAGCATTTCTAATTTGAACTGAAGGTATCTTTTCACTCCAACATGAAAGCATGTATAAAAAATGTTAAGATCTATCTTATGTACATTTGAGCACGTACTGTATTTTCCTTTAATGTCTAAGCAGATTTTTAATTTTGTATTTAAGACTACTAAAGCAGTTTCTAACAATCTAGTAAAATTAAAATATTCTAGCTATTCTTAGCATTTACATACGTACACATCAAATCTTATTTTTAACTATAACATTACTAAATTCATTCTTACGCAGCAAGCACATCCAAGCATTTATAATACTAATAATTTTCACTTCTCTGTGCTTTGGTCCTTACTACCTTCTCATAGCTTAAGAAACAAAGAAGTTACAAATTACAGCCCAAGTAAGTTTGAAAATATCAAATGGAAAGTCTTCACATCCATAATGCCCAAAAGTTTGTCTGTTAAGATCACAATACCATCTCAGCAAATCAGTTATCAGTTGTTACTTTCTGGGACAAGAGTAGCCAGTTATAGCAGCAGTACAAATCCCATTTTAGATCAAACAAGCCCATCTCAGTCAGTTGACCTGCATTTGACAATCCCTGTATAGAATTAAGTTTCTGCTTCTTTATATGCACATTTAGATGACACAAAATGATAGCATCAAAAGCAAAACAACATACCCTGGTGGCAAAGGTTCTGTACTGGCACTACCAGGCTGCTGTCTTACAGGTTCTGCAGATGCACTTGGCGTGGAGGAGGATTCCCTTGGCTTTGCTGCATCTGCTGCTATACTGTTTCGAGCATTAGGCTGAGCACAGTCTGTTGCAGCTGCAGGTTCTAGTCCAGCAGACACACCAGGTAATGCAGAAGCGTGGCTTTCAGAACAACTAGTTGCTTCTGTTGCTGACTGAGGTTCTGCTGTATCATTAGTGCAATCTGCTGAAGACACAGGAGCTTCGACTGAACCCATCGGAGCCTCAGAGACAGAAGAATTACCAGCTTCAGGTGCAGGGGCAGATGACTCGCCATTAACTGAGAAATGGAAAAAAAAGAGATTACTCTGTGAGACTCGGAAAGCTAAGAGGCATTTCTTACAGGTAATTTCTTTCCTTTTTCAGAGCTGAGGTACAGAACCCTACAATTAACTCTACACCTGTGTGTGACTTGGAAAAAAGATCCCCCGCTAAAGGAGGGATTAAAATATAAAAACTATTATTGGCTAACACAACTTACATAGATCAAGGAATGAAGAAAATTACTTCAGAATCACAAAGTAAATCAATTCTATCTTTTAAAGAAAATATAAATGTCATCAAACTCAAGCAAGCACAGTCTCGTAAAAAGTTTAAAGCAGGCATGGATTTAGCAGGCAAAGGGTGCTAAGAAGGCTTTATTAGTCCCAAGCCCACTTGGCCAACAATACACCAATCGTCTGCTGTGCTAAACAGAACAGTATCTCAGCAGGACAAGATCTTGTCTTAGGCAAGACAAGACATCAGGTACAGCAGTCTGGAAGACACCCATTAAAAGTCAAGGCCCTATAAAAAGTAGTGCAACATCACTCAGCACTTTCATTTTCTGCACCACTAATCAACATCATACAGTGACAATTCTATTTATACTTAGCAGCTTGTACCTGTTTTAGAGTTGGAACAATTTTCTACAGGACTAAAGATACACAACATAGGCTTTTCTTACCTTACAGCATATTATCACTTTATCATGCTAAGGGCTGAAACCAATACAATTTTATACTCTTAACTCTTAACCTTAGTCATACACATTTGCAAAATTTAACCCTACACTAGTGCCTATAAAATGTTGCTTCATTATTTTAAAGGGGTCACTTGTTTAATTCTGTCATCAGGAATGAATTTAAATTAGCAAGTCAGTTTCTTTAAGGAATTATCACTGTACCATATGAATTTTCTTGATATGCATAATGATAAGCATGACTTTACAGGCAACAGATTTTTAAGTTTTGTAAAGGCACTACTGTTTCAACACAACTTTTCCAGGGTAACACATCACTGCTTCCAGATGGCACAAAAGAAGTTAACTACATTAAGACATATCAAGATTTTATATTGTTTCAGCATGACATGAAAACTACCAACAATTTGATCAAGTTCCTCAAATTTCTCCTTAAAGCAGCAACAACTTAACTTACACAGGAAAAAAGCCAACTGAAATTTCAACTTCCATTAAAAAAATTCAACTTATTCACATGAAAGACTGAATAAGATTACATAATAAAGTTAGAAGCAAAATATTGAACAAATCATCTGCTCTATTAATAAGTTCATCTCCAAAGAGACCTATAAAACATTACAACAGATGATTACTTCACCTGTTATGCCTAAAACAGCAATTATGGCAACATCACATAAAATTACAATCCTACTAAGCACAACAGTGGGAAAGAAAAAGTGTAATCAAAAAAGGCCGGAGACCTGTTTTATGCCTTGCCGTAAAAACATCTTCACCAACTGGTAGAGTACTTGACTACTGCTATATCAATGCCTCAGTGCAAGCTCAGTGATGATTTCATCAATATTACCATTTGAACAAATCAATTATTTTTCAATTCCTCTATCATAACACAGATTTCAAATGGATCTCTCTGCTGTTGAAGAAAAAGGGAGCAATGTCTTAATAATATATATGCCCTCTAGCCTTGAGCTGAAAAGAGAGGGGAATCAAATTAAAGTTCTCCAAATAGAGAAAAGATTCAGAGGCAGCCTAATTTAATTATTACCTTTTAAAGTTCATAATTGTTTCTGTTATCTTCCAACCATACCAACATTTTCCACTCTATTACAGAGAGTTTGACAATCTCTGTTCTACTATTTAGTAACAACTTGCCTATTTCTATTTACAGTTGTCTTTTCTCTCTGCCATCACTGTAATCTCTCTCAAACAGCTGAGAAAAGACAAAGTGCTTAGAAAGCACAGACATTATTAGATGCCAGAGGAACAAAAATCAAAAACCACTTTCTTCTCACTAGTTTCACTGCACAAAAAGTGAACTGTAGTCAGAATCAATATTTTTGTGTTTAAGAGGAAAATGAAATTCAGTATCTGCCACTACCTGTTTTTAAATAGAATTTTTGAAAAAATTGAAGGCATGGAGAGTCTGCAACACATCTCGACTCAGAGCACAGCAGTTCCCTGTCTAAATCAGATTTATGTAATGTCAGGAAAAACTTAACCACAGTTACTCAAATTAATTGTGAAAGAAATCCGATTTTTCCTCCAGACAATCAGGAATACAGTTTCATCATCTGGGACAGAAAAATCAAAGATTTTGGACACTTTAATCTTTCTTCATCAGAGAAAAGAACTGATGATAAAGTGTGAAACTCAGTATATTTAAGAATGGGTCTACTGCAGAAAAATTTACTAGGACACACAAGATTATAAATTCAAGCCTAGAAACATCCTTTCAGTATTTCTGAAATCCAACAAAGACTGTATAGAAAAAGTAGCTCAACTTCAGATACAATTAGATAAAAAAGGCTTATGGAACACGTTCCCATAACTCTCCCATTCTTACCAGTGCTGTTGACAGGCTGAGCTTCAAGTGGTTTTGGTACTGGGGTATTTTTGGGTCTGGCTGCAACATGATTAGGAGATGGTGAGCTGTCTCCATTCACAGCTTCTACACAGAATGTATTCTGTATCACAGAGTTGGAAGGTACTTGATTGTCTATCCCATTAGAAATGTCACAAGGAGATCTTGGTAAAAATAAAAGATGATTTTCGGTTACTACAAGCAACATGTTAAACAGTTATGCAACTAAACTAAATCCTACACTAAACCATGCTATAGAAACAAATAAAGAAATGGTGGTAAATTAACAACTGTTTATAGCATGGTGTTTGCAGCCTAGATAATTGTCTTGGTCTCGCACTTGACTGTTAAGAAAAAGGCAAGAATCGGTTTTGAGGATTTCAGATACTTAAAACAGGTAAGAGTTTCTATTTTCACTTCCTCTTTACTTTTAATGACATATTAGAATTGAATTGAACAGACTGATACACCTGCCGCATCTTCCGAAACGGCCTTAGGGACCCTGCCAAAGTGCAGCTATGAGCAGGAAAGCTTTTTCTCTCATTAAGCAAGAGGAAGAACTGGTTTTGTTAGTCACATCATTAAAAATACTCGTAACATAAGAGAGCAACAAAATTCTCTCTCAGTAAAAGGAAAATAAGATGAGCTTCTCTATGCACTGGCAGGATGGGACATTGTGAGGACAAATACACAGAGGCAGCTCTGTGTTTACAAGGCCACACAGAAATAAATGCAGTTTAAGGGCTTGTGAATGGAAAGTTTTGTTCAGTTACAGTGGTACACTGGTTTTTTACTTAAATCTCTTTCAGAATGCTTAAAGCCATCTACCAGAGACACATATTTTGATAATTACACTCAATGCCAACTCCTTATCTTCTCAAGGAGTAGAGGCTAAACAGTGAAGTTAAACAGATGACAAAAATGTGAGGTTAGAAGTCCAACTTTGTGGAGTAAGAAAGGAAGAAGCAGCATTTCCATCCTACCTTATCCAACTCCAAAGGAGCGGTATAAACAGAGAATTAAGGTATTATCCCTTTTCAACTCTGGACTACAAACTCAATTTGCCTCCAAAAGACATGCAGAGAAGCTACCTTAAAACTGTTCTTCATCTCTTAATTTTAAAACTGTAAATCATAATTGCTGGATAGTTGTGTGGAAAACTGCAGTAAATTAAAATATCAATATCAAGAGCAGGATCCCAGTAAGAGACATTATCTACAGCAACAACAGCTGAATGAAAACTAATTATTGTTACTACTGTTTCAAAATGATATGCAGATGTGTTTCAAACCACTTTTAGCAGTCCCAAACCTTTCTAAGGAAAAAAAAGCAGAAGCAACTTTTTATTCTCACTCCCTCATCTGGAGCACCCATCAGGGAAGAGAGACAAACACCCATATATTCAAAAAAAGAATCAAGTCAAGCATACAAGGACAAATGTGTCCCTGTCACTCAAATGCCTAGCAACTGGATTTTTTTTCACTCCAGTGAGTGTCAATAACTTAAACAGAAATGGGTTCACACAAGGTAACTGAGCAGACCAATAACATTAAATTGATCTGAATTGACCCGTTTGTCTTACTAGTGATGAGGGGGTAAAAAATCTATTCCTACTTCTCTCCCAGCCAGTCCTTGAGCAGGCATAATGGTTGAGAACCCAAGAACGAAGCTCTACATTGGTCCCAATGTCTTTTTCTTGCCACTTCAGGAGGAAACAGGCCTTGGCCTCAGTGTTACAAATACTACTTGTGAAACTCAATACAAGTCTCTTAAGTTCCTTATCACGACCTTAAGAAGGCTGAGGAGGAAGTAATTCAGGCTTTCTTTTCCTTTTCCTTCTGTTCAGGTGCTGCATTGCGAAAAGCTAGTAGACATTAACAGAAATGGTTCTTAAGCAGAAAAAGGAAATAAATGGAATGAGTAAGTAAAAATACACTGAGCCACTGCTCCTCTAATTTCTGCTGCAGCACTTAATAGATTTCCAATCAGCTGAACTAAATTATGTAATTGTCAAACAAATAATGTTTCTAAAACCTGTGGCAACATAATTTAGACCTCAGAAACTGAAATCTCTCACCTTCAAAACCATTAAAATAAATTTTAAAAAAAACAGAAAAAAACCACACCAAAACACAAACAACCCAAACATTTCAACTGATAAATTTTCTAATATACCTCATATGGCATAAAACACAAAAATGAATTCCAACCTGGATGAACTTCTTGCTGAAGCATCTCTGCTTTCATGTACAGCCCCGCCATTTTGCTGAACTTCTACTGAACAGTAAGAAACAAATTCAACAGAAATATTCTATTATATCTGTTTGAAATCTTAATCCAAATGTTATCATTGACTTAATTATTTTAACTTACTGGTTGCTGATGAACTGAGATTTGTAAGAGATTCTTGTTCAACAACCAAACCATCTAGCACAACTGTCAGTTCACCTGTTTGCACCATGCCACTCTTGTTTTCCAAAGAGAGTTTCAACTGTTCTTTTACCTTCTCCACTAAAAATGGAGTTGGGGTGGGTAGGGGAAGAGAAGGAAAGAAGGGGTAAAGGAGAGATTAAATTCTAAATAATATTAAAAGAGACCTTCAGCACACAAATGTGATATATGCATTTAGTTCTACAAAACTGAACATGCGAGATACTCAAATCAATGCAGAAATCACTATGGAGCTGTGTATATTTACACGTGCTGTGGGTAAATGCACACTTTGTTTTAAAAATGAACTGTCTGTTTACATAGTATACTCTATAGGTATGCTAAAGAATCCATGCGGATTCAGTACTTTGTTGTTAATGATTTCCCAGGTCTGTCATTTCCCTTAAGCCCTTTGGAAATTACACACTACTTACATAACATGTGATGGCTTAAAAGTCAAACAACTTCTGAACCACACATCCAAATATCATCAGTCACTAGGAACCTCATTTTACAACCAAGGCTTATATTCATTTCCGACAGCACCTTCCAAAACTAATTCTAAAAGACCACGGAAAAAAATATCTCTTTGAGGAAGAAGTAAATGCAAAGACTGCATAGAGTCACTCCTCCCTCAATTTTAAAACTATTTTTAGTAAACCCTTACTAGCATTTTCATAGATTGCAGCTCCAAGGATTAAACAGTAAGAGAGGATGCCTCAGGTAACCAAAAGTTAAATCAGAAACTATTTTCACTGAAAGAAAATTTGAGATAACTGATGGTGCAGTAAAAGTATTCAATCTGACTGACAAGCAGTACACGCATTTGTAGAGAGACATACATAATCCAGAGGTAAAATATGCTGGGGATGCTACATAATTCTCTCTAAATCAACTACTACCAGTACAACAGTTAAAGCTACATATCATAAATCCAAACACAGTCAGCTAAGAGTTCACATTCATCTGGTTAAAATGCTTAAGACCTTTTAGTGTTTGTGTTCTCAGATTAAAAGATTAGTTTTTTAAGATATGTCATCATATTTCCCTCCATATGATAGCATCCCAAGTTTAAATTTAAACTGGGCACTTCTATGCATTAAACTAGCATTTCCATTTTTTCTTCATTCTTAACATGCATCATAAGTGAAAAATAAACACGAAAACAGGGGAGGCTACCATAATCTATTGCCAGATACACCCAAGCTATTACTCGAAAGAGCAGGTTTGACAGCGTAGCTGGGCAGCAGTTCCCAGCAGAAACACGCTGCTGTACTACAATGCATTTTAAAGGACTTTAAATCTCTGGAGCAAGCACAAAGCTCCTAAATCTACAGGATTACTGATTTAGCAATCTGCATTTTGCAAAAGAGTACTACCTCAAAGAAGAGAAAAGAAGAAACTAGCCTACCACAGAATTGTTTAATTAGCACATTCATAATTTTTGTAAAGGGTGGTTGGTTTAACTTCTGCTATTTTAACAGGTTATCTTCCTAAACCAGATCAACTGTTGGCTGTAGTTCAACTGAGCTGGCAAGAAAACAAAAAATTGTGGGCAGCAATTTAATACTGGTGGTGTTTCGCAGAAAAAGTAAACTCATTAATTCTAAAGTTTCTGCATTTAGAGGACTTCCCATTCCATATTCATCAGCAAAGAGCCTTTCAAGTGCTGCATTTTACAATAGGTATCAATAACTAAATGCATGAAGGATACCAATCAGATTATTCTACCACTGAATTCTTAGATAATCCAGTAAGTGTCAAACTACTGATTTGCCCAAATAAGAAACATTGCACATAAATTATTTTTGGTGCAATGTACAGCAAACTCAGTCAACCATTCCCTGAAAGAATTTGTCAAGTTGTTAGGTCCTACCTCCCCTGGATCTAATAAAATATTAACTATTTTGTTAGAAATAGCTAAAATAATAATTACTTTTTGGGGGCTAACATTATTATAACACAGTTTCTTCTGATACAATTTTCTTATTTAAGAAGAAAATTTTCTGCTTAACTATGAAATTTACTGCTGAATTATTATAACACTGGTGAAGAAGCCCCACTTAATTTTGGATTCTGTTCCACTTCTCTGTAAGACTCAGAAAAATTTAGCTTTTTTTTTTTTTTTTTTGGCTCTCCTTTCCCCACCACACCCATCTAAACAGACACCTCAGGTTTGTGTATGTAACTTGTGAGAGAGGTTAAGATTGGTTTAGCTGGAATTCTATTGCCACTCTGGAATGGAATTTAAAGTGTGGATTCACCATCTTGTTGTACTAAAGAAAAACAATTTGTAAAGCAAATTAGATATATCCTATTAAAAATATTTAATACTAGAAGTTACTTAGAACAAACAATCTCTAATGTACTAAAAGGAAGATCACAATTGTTTCATTAATCAGTGTTTTTTATTGCTCTCTGGGCAGCTAAATTATGAGGGACAAATATCCAGCCTTTCTATTAGTGACTCCAGAGAAGGAAAACATGAAAAATTACATGGCTTTTCTGAAAGTTTAACTTTTTTTTTTTTGGTTACCAAATCTAAAACAGATCTTCTACCAAATTAGTTACCAGCTTGCTACAAAACATTGTATTTAATCACTTCTGCTTTTACTTAATTTTCAGCAACTCATACTCTACTGTTTGTTTCAAATGTATTATATCCCATTGTTACATTTAAATTGTTCTCAATAGCACAGACATCTCTAGAAGAGAAAAGTAAAGACATTAACTAAAAGCCAGTTGTAATTACATGCATAGTTAGTAGCTGGTTGCCAGTTTGATACACAGATTAGTAATAATAATTCTACTTTATTCAAAATATCTTTCATGACAACTTACATTTTCTATTGTGTACTTCCAAAGCTTGTTTCAAGTCTACAGTGGCTCTTCCTAATAACGCATCTGCTTTTAAAGTGTGATGGCTCCACACTCTAAATTCCAGCGTAGTCTGTGGAGTCACATTCCTGCATATAAAATACATTTTAAAAAAATATATATATAGATTTTAAAGAATTTGTTCTTGTTATTAGGAGTATTTGAACTTCATTCACCTTCTTGTATTTCTTGATACTATTTCTTGAAGTGAAATTCTGTATTGCAAGAGGAAATTTTTAACTAAGAGCTGTGAACACTATGATATTTACACTTAGGATCAAACTTAAAGTGAATTACTATGATAGCATAAGGAATTTGAGAACTATCAGAATAACCCACACTAAGCTCAAATCTCAGTTATATAAAACATATCTTTATTTATGAAAGGCATATTTCCCCTATTCCTCCAGAGTTCTACCTAAAAGCTTACATTACTAAATATGGAGAAAAAGGTGGGAAGTATGCTTGCCTGTCGCTAAAAAAGAAAAATACTAAATATTTTTTAAAAAGGAAAAAGCAATGAAGCATCTATTTGCAAGCAGGAAGAACCCACTTAAGAGGTGTCAGCTTGCCATGAAAGTGTCGATAAACATTTTTTTGTGAATCCACAAATATATATATAACCATAAGGCATACTCTCAGAAAACAGAGGGGAAAAATCCAATGATGAAGCTAAAGTAAAAATTGGAAGCAAGCAGAAAGGTAAAGGACCCACTTGCAGTAATATTATGACAAGCTTTGGCATTGACCTCTCCCTTGCTAAAGCTATGCTAGGTCCTGGAGAATAAGTTTTGTAGTACAGGGTCTAGTACTGCAAGGGTGCTCTTGACTGTGAAAAATGGGAGTAGAAGTACTTCATTGCAAAAAGTCAAAGACTACATATCCATCGGTATTGACCTAATATATATAGAAAGTTATGTCAGCAATGATGAAAATAATAATAAAAACAACCCCCCCCTCCCAACAACAGGACTAGAGCTCTACAGTCACTTGAACATGTTGGACAAGGTGGACCATTTTTGCTGAAACACAAGCAAATATATTTTTGTATTTTGAATAGGCTGCCTTTTAAGGGAGGTCTTAGTAGAAGAGCAACAAAGTAAAGGAAAAAATCCCCAATACCTACACACACAAAATATATTGCTGCCCCATGGAAGTGAGGGGAATTTGGTAAGCCAGAGAGTTCACCTAATGTCAAATACCATTCCAATAGCCAGAGGAAGAGGGGACCAGAATATCTTAAACATATTTATAAGGGTAAGACCCTAAGTTAGCAATACTCATTACAAAATGAGTCTGCCTTTACTATGCATTGCAAATTGTCCCATTTCTATCAGATCATCAAATCCTGCCAAATCAAACCCACCTCCTCAACAGAAACTCGAGTCTCTGTGAATATACCGATAGCTCTGTACTTGTTCTAGTTCTTGATCCTGGAAATCATCCTCAGGTCCAAGACTATGTTATTCTCTTCTGCAACATTGCAAAGGGCTAATAAGTTCACTAAACCTGAAATACCAAGAAATGAGGCACAGGAATACTCTACTTGCTTCAGACCAGGTCTGGAGTAAGTAAGTGCTCCCAAGCAGAGTTTCCCAAAGATGTACCACTCCCCACTCTCCAGCACTGTTAGTTACTGGAATCTAGCATGGTTCCTGCTACTACCAAACCCAGCTATTGCACACAGACACATCAGATGCCGTGAAATGTACTGGCCCAGGCTCAATGCCACTTGATAGGAGCTATGCTGTTTCCAGACCCAAGTCTAAACCAATACAATCTTGCTTGTGAATAAAGCATTCTAACCAAGTGTTCTTGCCAGTTCTTCATGAAGTCCTATTCAGGTATATCTACACCCCTAGCACAGTTAAGCCAAACTAAACTACAAGAAGATTAAAATGGTCAAATATCAGGGTAAGTTGCAGGGTCACTTTGCAGTTTTTGTGTGCACATCCCTTCACTGGGAAATTCAAAGGAAGAAGTGACCTTCCTCATAACTATTACTTATCCAGCTGAGACTTTTTAAAGTTGAGAATTACATGGTTACAATTAGTAACTTTCTAGGAAGGTGCGCTAAAAACAGTGCTAACAAATACCAAGACTATACCATGTACAGCCACGGTATGCAAGTAATACACTCAGCAGGAAAAAAATATTCTCAAAATATTGTAAGGATTCAGAAAAAAATCATTTGAGATAAATACCAACTTATGTCTGCATTTAGACATCAACAGCCAGAGCAAACTATGTAGGCAGCCAAGCTTACTAAATATTTGCCTGCCATGTCTGTCTAATAAATAGTATCAAACAACCAAAAAATCTACTTACACTGTCAGCTGCTCATCCCATTTGGGATTTGAAGAACTACTTGATTTTGCTGTTTTCTTAATTTCTCCATCTGCAGTTAATTCCGTGTAGAAAGTTGTTCCAAACCAATTCTTTTTCCGTTTCAGTTTGGCACTAGAAACTAATAAAATACATTGCTTTATCTATAACAGCACACTGTTGCTGAAAAACAGAAAACGTACTGCCTACACACTGTATGAAATAGATTGCATGGCAATGTTTTTCCTTCTCTACTTCTGCTGAACAGAAAGAAGTCAATGCAAAAATGGTAGCTTTTATTTTCAAAAGCTACTTTGTCAGATAGTTGAAACCAAGCATCACATACTCTTCCCCACATACTGGCAGGACTGGTTTTAGAGACAGCACAATTATTTTAGGGATAAGCACTGGAAATAACGCAGGTTATCTTCTCATTGTTCTTCCTATTCTTCCCTAATTGAAAAATGCCCTAAGTATGATACATCTTATGATGCATCTGAGAGATTATCAAGCCTTATTTTTTTAGTTATATATTGTTATGAAAGTCGATGCAGTTCACACCTATTTCAAAATGTCCCTGTATAGCAAAGCCTATATACAGAGCTTCATTTCTTTCCCTGTATTACTGTATGGTTGAATTGTGGTTTTACACATCCATTTGTCAAAATTAAGAAACCTGATCTTAGATCTCCCCTATTTAAACAGCTTTGCAGATGAACTCAAAGGTTTCAGGTAAATATTCAAAAATTAAGAAACACCACATGACCAAAGAAGCTATTTTTCACCTCCAAATCACTGGTGAGTTCCTCTGTGCTCCTGAACGTAAGTCTGTTCACCCTCTTCCATGCCCAGCTGAGGAAATCCAACAGCAGCCTAACTGCCAAGATTTTAAATTCTATTTCAGGCAGATGGTGTCTTGAAAAGACCACAGGAATGGACTCTCAGCTATACTTACCTGCTGGCTATGCCTTCTCTCTTGCTTCAGTGTGATCTTGCTCCCTCCACTTGCAAACTAAAACAAGGCTGAGTGTTTTCAGCCATTTGGAAATAATTCTTCCCTGTTCCTTTCCATAAAGTACCTTTATGGTACTTGCTAACTCAATGTTTAAGTTTGCTAAACTGAAAGGGAGAGATGTTTCTGGATTTCAGTATTCTGAGACATATACATCAGTTATTTAAAAGTTAGTGGGATGCAAGCATCCAAGATTCTAAAGGTAGTAGCCATGGACTTTTACTTAGATTCAAACAAAAGGTGCAAAATTAACTCCCTCATACTTGGAAAGCCTAGTCTTAGTAATGCTTCATGGGTCATAAAAGGGTACTACAGCCCAGAAAATGATGAAAGCTTGAATGCAGAAAACTAAAACTGTAATTCCACGAGTCACATTTTTTCATCTGAAATCATGATACATTTTTAAGCTTTGACAACCTCTACTTCTTCCACATTTTTCCTCCACAATTTGCTTTCCAAAGGAAAATACAAGATCTATTAAAACACAGGTATTAGTAATGATATTCAAGCTTCCTTTTAATCTCCCCTCTTGTATCTCATTATGTTTTAAGTTAGTAAATTTTGAGTGCCCAAACATAAAAGGAGACCATTGTCATCTTTTGGTTAGGACATCTTCTAAAAAAAACTATGAGTAAGTAATAATACCAGCAACCCTTCCAAAACAAGATCTCACCAAAAATATTTGAACAAATACTGATGGCAAAGCACGCCTGCAACATGCTGCATCTGTCCAAACTCAAACAAGTCACCACTCCGTATGAATTCCTTGTCTGCAAAATGAGTCTATGAGACTTGCTGCCTTTATAAAAGTGCTTTTTAAGTGTAGTTCTTGAAATATAAGTCTAGCTTCTACAGCAGCATAAACAAAACTGTGCATAAATATGAAGTGTAGGTCAAGCAATACTACAGTCCCACACTCCTCTGTGTCCCACTACTTTCCCTGTACTGGCACTGGCATTCCTGTGATTTTGCAATAAAAACTGGTTAGAGAAATAAACCTTCAGAAAACTAATCCTAAACTTTGTAAAGACCTCTTCCCATTTGAGCCCTGACCCAGATTTCTTGGAGTCAAAAGAAGTCCCAGTACCAGAATACAAGACTATTTACATAAGGAGCAGCTTAGCACAGGATACAAAATTACCACTTCTGTATACACAGATCTGAAGTTAAGGGTAATTTGTGCACGTCAGTTTACAATTGTATATTTACATTCAGTCTAAAGGTGGCTCCATCTCTGCTGTCAGCTGTTGCCAGATTTGATGATTCATCACATTATTGAGTAATGTGCTCCTTACATAAGATTTATCAGTTTTAAGGTTCATCTCTTATTTAATTTCATAACATATCCATTTGGGGCACTCTTCAAAATTATATTTTTTTCTCAGATAACCTGGCCATCTTTGGATCATCCAACAAGACGCATCTTTCTTTGGATGCAGCCTTTATTAAGACATGGTGTCTTACTCATGTTTTTTCCAAATTTTTTTCAGGATAGCCTTAATATATTCTTGGCCATGCATTCATTTTTACTTCAGTGTTCCCAGATTTCTCAAAATCCCTGGAAAGTTCAAGTGAGTTATCAATGGTAAAATAATACTTGTACACATAAGTATTTACGATAGATGTATTTATGCACTGTATTTTGTATACATACGTATGTATAAATACATATACTATGCGCTGGTAACATTTTCACTTTTAACTGCTGTAACACTGTCACAATTAGCTATCAAACTTGTTTACCTAGATGCATTTTGCTTATCTTCAGACTACAAGGAAGTCTCAGTTCTGCTCTGCCATCCCACAGAGAGACTAGCTAAGACTGACATCAATTGTCACATCTTTGACCAGTTCTTGTCCATCAGTAGCAAAATGCATAACCTACTTGGCCTGTTCAACATCTACTGAAAAAGCATCCCCAGCACAATCAGAAATTTCCAGGCCTGTTTGTAGCCTACTGTGTTTCCCTTCCATGGATACCAGGATGGCTGAATTCTGCCTCGAACTATGAGAACTAGCAGAGCAAAAGGAAAAAAAAGTAGTCACAAGAGACAACATAGTAAATTTCAACTCGATAGAAGGAAAAACTATCACAGTGACGTGGTTTATCACAAGGAAAGCTGGTAGTCTACAGCCTTTGAGATACTGAAAATTCAACTGGACAATACCATGAGCAACCTGATCCAACTTCAAAGGTAGCCTTGCCTTCATCAGAAGAGTGAACAGGGAACCACCAAAGGTCCCTTCCAACCGAAATTATTCTGTATGTCTGTTTAATCCAACCTGTGGCCCTAAGAATATTATACTCAACAAGTATTTACCTGATATGTAGTGGAAAACTTAATCTTTTGAAGGGCTAGCAAATTTTGTGATCCCCTCCAGTTCTCCACCTTCACTACAACATTGTACTAATTTTCTGCTTGGGGTTCACTACAACCACCAATCTTTTTCCTAGAATTTCACTAATATGTGTTCCCTCTTCAGAACACATGTCATAACCATTTGTTCCCTAGCAAATTTTCTTTCAATTGTCTGTACTGTTGCACAGAAGATCTTTTTTTTTTTTTATTTTGAAGATATATTAAACCCTGTCATGCAACTCACCGTATAATCTCTAATTAGCTTCAAATCATCTACATGCATTATAGTCACATTATTAACTGTAACATTCATACCAGTAATTAAAATATTAACTACACTAGTTAAGTTTTACACTCACTTCCAGGATTGCTTTTGTACAAAACACATGTTTTCCTGTAAAAATCACTATGGTACAAATCACCACTTGCCTGTTACTTGCATCTGTAATCTTCCATTACGGTTGTTACTTGTATCAGATCTTGGTGAGGCTGTGGCCATGTCAGAGGTTTAGGCTTCAGCCTAAAAAAAGCAAACAGGTAGCTTATTAAAAAGTACTTATCTCTGCATGTTAGCAACAGCTATTAAATAAAATGTTCAACTAATCAAGAAGTTACCATATATTATTTAGGTGAGGCAGAACATATTATTTCATAACAGCAGTTATAAAAAGCAATCACTTTGGAAATTTGTCCCATCTTACGCCTCTAAGGATGCCAAGACACTTCAGTTACATACATATTTATGTAGTTTAGAACAACTGTGTAAGGCAAGAATAGAAACTCAGCTGTGATGTATCAATAATTCTCTCTCTAGAAGACATACTCATGGTCTCATTTCAGATAAGCTGAGCACCAACAACTTCAAATGAACAAAACATGTGAAGTATTTACATGCTTGAAAATCATGCTGCCACCAGAACAATACACTCAAGCAGTACCAAAAGCGAATTCAGACAAACATTTGCATTCTATCCCTGAATTTGCCACCAGCTTTCTGCCCCACTGTTGTCCACCCACAAATCACTTCCCTCATCTATTGAGGCCATACGCACTTTACAAGGACCACCCCACCTTACCACTCAGCAACTAAAACTGTGTGCGTCAGATCCCAGCTAGGGCATCCCAGCACTTAGACTTGCAGACAGCATCACTCCTGTCCTCCTGAATTACTACACTGGAAACACATCTAGAAGTAAAATATTCTATCAGACAACTACTTTTCATGAGGAAAGAATATATACCTGAATATATATATTCCCTCACCTCGATGAACTTCCACATGTTTCTGTGAACACAACTGGTTTCAATAACAATATGGGAAAAGCTGTCACCAAACGTTTTTGATCATGCACCTCTACAAGTAAAAAAATTTTGAGTGCATATCCCCAATATGTGTGTATTTATTTATAAATTATATATATGTACCACCGTACTAATACATTCTGTATATATTACAACATATAAAACCAGAAATTAAAAAGGATAAGATGAAGATGGAATAAACAGTATTTTTAAAGAATTTTTAATGATAAAAAGCTCTTTTGCTCTTACTAATTTTTTTTTGGTTTTTGTGAGAGTCATGTGACTGAATATGCTGCAGCATTTTTTAATATGTTGGCTTAACACTTTGTAATACAGTGATTTGAAGGTCTAGTTTTAAATTCAGTTTATTGGCTGTCATAGATGGAAAACACCATTTACAAAGACATGTATATCCAAAATCAAAGTGCATCACTGGCTACACTTTCTAAATCATGACACTCATTTTGCCTCTCCATCCACTAGTTACACAAAGTTTTTTCTTGAAATTTGGCCAGTAAATTTCCATCTTCCCTGATATCAATCACTTGTTATTAAAAGGTAATGGATGGTGTTGCATCTTCATACTTTTAACAAATTTTCAGATTCTGAAACTCTTAATTGGGAGGACTTTTAAGCAGATGGGAAAATTCTGCTTCCAAGTCTAATTGTACAAATATGGGAGGTTTTACAGATGACACACATCTTTTCTGGTAACAAAAATCACACAACGAATCATTTCAAAACATCCATTTTCAAAATGGCCCCTCCCTAGCATCAGTTTATTAAAAAGCAGTAGGATTCTTGCTTGGTAAAGTACCATCTTCACCTTCAAGGGAAGGTGTCTTACGTGTCTTAACTTTTTTGAAAATAACTGATAGTCAGCATACTGCTGTTATCACCAAACAGGTCAGGAAATTCCTAACACTTGTCTTTTTGTGAGATAGAACATGTAATTAATGTTCAAGTTTTACAACTCTTCTAAGCACTTTGCTGTGATAACTAGCAAACCTCTGCACAGTACAAAAGATCTTCCTGGTCACACCCGGTGTCATTACAGATTATTTTAAATACTATTTAAAGGTTTTGTTTTCATACAATGAACCACAATGATGACATCCTGCAGCACTTTGTGCACTTACGGCTCCAACTTCCTTGTTGCTTGCCTATGGACCAGGCAGTGAATGAATTCTGCATGTGGTGCTCACCTTGTAACCTCAGCCCAGAACCTTTTTTACTTTGGTCAATCAGCCACTCCATCTGTGGTTACTTTTGTACAGTTTTTTCCATTTAAAAAAACTGCTGTTATTAAAGAAGATACTGCTTAGAATTTATGGTTAAGAATGTCTCTGGTCTGATACATCTTTCCCTAGTGAATTTCATTATGGACACAGATCTAGCAATTACTGTAAGTCGAGCCACACCACAAACACCTATACTTTCATCCAACTGTCTGTACAGCAAGCCACTGTGTAATTTTGTCTAATATTTGTCTCTTCAGAACTTTGGCAATGTTTTCCAGACATCTTCCAACAATATCTGCTGACAAAAGAATGTTTTAGTCTGTCACAAATTGGTTTTATTTCAGACATTTTTACTACTGCAGGAAGATGAAGTGCTTCCTCAACAGCATCTGTGTCTTCTGCTGAGAAATCTCAAAAGAGGCTTCTAATGATTTATCACTAAGTTCAGTGAAATCATGTAAAGTCTTGGATTAAGTATAGCATGACTTTAACATTGCAGAAGAAAACTGTAGATGTTTGCCTTCATGTTCAGGGTGCTTAGTTTTTAAATGCCTTGCTAACTGTGATGGCTTCATACTATCATTAGCTGATACCTCAAGAAACAATGTTCATCATTTCCAATAGTGGATGTATATCCGTATTTGAAATACCCTTCTTGATAAAGCAAATTGTTTTGGCTGACTTCTTGTCAGATCTAATTGCCAATGGTTTTATCTCATAATACATCCAACCAAGAGCTCATGCTAGGAGTAGAAGGAGCATCAGCTCCGCCATGTTCTTATTATCCACATTATTAATATTATCTTCAATCCATGGTCTCTTTGCAGGAATTTTTTTAAGCCACTTCCCCATTTTGTGAGGGTTTGTTTAGTAAAAACTAAATATTATAATCCACAAATCCTCCTAACTGGGCACAAGTAAACTGCATCCATTACAATACACTGGAAGTGAATGAACAAATGAAGGTGACCCCATCATACAGCGGATCCGTCTTCAGGACACCTCACGAACCAAATGTGACACAGGACCATCCCACAAACAGACCTACAGAGGATGCCAGTGTCAATATATATACTAAATAAAGCTTAATTCCTGTCTTATTTTTCAGGTAAAATGTAAGTCCTGGATTTTCTTCCTACATTTCACTGGATGGTCTTCTACACCTAAGTTTGGAAGCCACTGATATGGAAAATGTCATAAAAGCAACACATTCAAACAGCTCTGAGGCAAATAAATTCAAATTCTTCACAAGAAACCAAGATCTGCAATCTAGTTCTACGCACCCACTAAAAAACTAGTTTAGGCATACTTTTTTAATTGACAAATTATGATTGTTTCTTTCCTCTAACTGTTTAACCTGCATAGATCTAAAACACTAGGGGCATCTTGGTTTTTATTTGGTCAGTTGGATGGGTTTTGTACTTTTTTTAACTTTACATCAAGGATGCACAAAGCAAAATAAATACAAAAAATAAATAAATAAATAAATAGTGTCAGAGTCCTCAGGTAGACAGTTCAATGTGTAACCTCCTCAGACTTCAGGTGTTGATTTATCTGCAAGCAATACCACCTACCCAAACCTGAGTTTCTGGCTCTGCTAGCTACTAAGCTGCTAACTGCATTTGGCAAACATGTTTGCCAATCTTCTGATAACAGGGAAGCGAGAATTCACTACACTTAGCTTTGCATCTTTCCTCTTGAAGGAAAAAATGACCATGATGCCTGGGAGAAATTGCAGTGTGAGGGAGATCTCAACAGCTGATGGAGATGAAACAAAGTTAGCTTGGGGCTGGCTGAGGGGCTGTATGTAACTACATGACTGCAACTCACAACAACAGTCCCCCGATATTCTGTTCTGCCCCTGTTGAATTAATATCCTTCTGTAATAAGAATCTATTTTATATTTTTGGCAATATGGTACACTTAGGCCCATTCACACAGCAATGATTACAGTTCCACGTTTTCAGTATGTTGTAAATGAAATACTGACATTCATGTCAAATACTATTTAGGAAAACAAAGTAAAATATATGGAAGTTCAAAAAACAAAATTTAAACCATTACAAATAAACATAGGTCTTTATCAATGATACATAAAGTTTTGTGTCATAGTTTATATTGAAAAGGGCTTTACTGAACAGATCAAATTAGTTGAACTGACTGATTCTGTTTTCATCGTGTTCCAAAGATTCTAACGCTGCAGCCCACCCATTCTTGCTTAACTGATTAGAAATCAAGAACTGTATTACAAATTAAGGAGAAAGGAAACATTAAATTTATTTAAGGCTTCAGTCATCAGTTATTTTCATCACTAACTATCCAAACTCAGCCACTGACATTTTTAAATTAGCAGGTTATTGCCTAATCAGCTCAGATGTAGGTTGGCTCTTCTGGGAGACAGCCTGCTGACATGACGATGTTTGTCATTTTCATTCAAGATCCAAAAAGCTACTCTAATGTTAATATTTAAAAAAAACCCCAGAATTTCAACTAAACATGTTGTCTGATCTGAAGGAATGCATGGGATGGCAATTAGACCAAGAGAAATGAAAATATTCATTAGGAGGACTGAGTAGTTTTCACATCCAGAGTAATGACAAAAGCAAAATACCTGTACTTTCTTGATCTAATTTGCAAAAAAGTCTCCATGAGAAACAGATGGTGAAGAAACCCTGAAAGATGAGGATTTTTTTAACTCAACAATTTTAAAAGTTATATTTCAAATAATGCAAGCCCTTACCACTAATGGACAAGGGAACACTAGGGGCACTAATTACTGCTTTCCTGCATCATGGACAAGCTTTTTTTTCCTCATCCCAAAATCCCTTGGTTTTGTTTCTCAAAATAAACACCCAGTTTGGCTCCTGAATATATTGATTAAGGGTTAAAATCTTTGAGGTTGTCTTTACATAATCTTAAAAAGAGGATTACATACATCAATGTAAGAGTCACAATTCTTGCAGTTATAATCTTCCTGAAAATCAGGGGATTAATTCTGACAGGGTTACAGTCACCACACATTCCCAAATACGAACTTGCTACACCTCTTTATTCAAGCTCTAGGTTAAACTTCATTGGTCTAGAGTATGTGAAGCTTTACTTTCAGAACTGTTCCATCAACACATACAAATACCACCCCCAGCCTCAAAATTCCTGGACAACAAAAATTCCCAGAGAGACTCTGGAGAGCCCCATGAAGACCATCGTGATCACAACATTTTTGTCTAAACCATCCTCATCCTACATAACTGTCACATCAACTGGAAGAGTACAATCTCGTTATTAACTCCTACAGCTGATATTTCAATACTACTTCAGTTGTATATATTATTTTGGGTAACTACACATTGATTAGGACAAAATAAGATTCAAGAAAAACCATGGAATGGACAACATAGTAGTGTATTAAAAAAATTAAAGGTTCATTTTCTAATTCATGTGAATAAACAGTTCCATGGAATTCAGTCTTGTTAACTATATTTATAAAATTTACACTTCTGTGAACAATGTTCTCTAAATCTCAAAATGCTATTAAAACATCAGAAATAAAAGGGAACTACAACAGTGAATACTTCATTTATTTATTTTTCAGTAATTAGTAGAACAATTACATGTTCATAGAATTTAAGCAGGTACATTTTAAATTGCATTACTCATCTGGTAATGAGTGCACCTGGTGCAGGTATTTCTTGTGAAGCTGAAACTTAAAAAGTATCACTGGAGCAGCAAACACATGTTTATAAATTTCCTGATGCTGTGAACCAGTAATTGAGGAGGTATTTCATGAAGAACCAAGGCACTCAAAAGCAAAAGAGTACACCCACCAAGAGAGAAAACCATTTCCTAACTCGTATGATACCACATGACTCAAGTTAGGAATAAAACAAACAAAAAAAAGTACCAGAATAGTATGGTCTAATTACCCATGATATCATTTCATAACATATGGAAAATCCCATCAAACAAAACAGTTAATTTTTTTCTCGTTTTTTTTTCTTGTACTTTAGGTCATTAATGTAAAAAGGCCAATTAATACTAAAGGTTGGAAAGGTGAAGAGTGATTTCAGAAGGCTGTAGGGGTCAGAATCCCTGTACTGTAGCTGTTCTGATATTCTGAGTGTGAGGTATGGGAAGGAAAGATTCTCGGGAAACTCTGCCCATGGTGGAGTATGCAGTACAGGGTGACAAAGCAACCCTGTGAGAGCATCTTTCAGGAAAAGACAGTTGTTCCACTATGTTGGGGAGCATAGGAAATCATCCACACTTCTAGTCCTGCCTCCAGGCCATCTTCTTCCACCAAAGAAACAAGGCTGGGGTGGGGGGAAGGGAGTTATGACACTGATGAAAATCAGCAAGTATAGGGTTGGAAGCAAGATTTTAATGTAAAAATAAGAAAAAAAAAGAAAAAGGAAAAAATGGCTTTTCTTATGTCAGATCCAAGTAAGTTTCTTAATCGATTTCCTTCTATTAAAACTTTCAAAATCCAGAATTTTTATTCAACACAATTCTGATTGGAAAGTCCATTTCACTATTTATCAACAATAAAAATGGTGATGATTTTGTCACAGCTAATTGAACATATGTCTAATTAACTGGGGCTTTTTGGAAAAACCCAAAACCGTATTCCTTCCAGAGAGAACCAGTAACTCTATTTTAAAAAATGAATGGTTTCTCCCTTTGCCATTGGGAAACTTTCAGCTCAATAATTCAAAATGCACAAACAGAAACCAGGTCTGAAACAGAACTGGAGAAATATCTGTAGACTCAGAAATGCATTGGCCCTTCTTAAAATGAGCAGCATAGTAGAGTCATTTTTACAATTCCTCTTGCCCACTGCAAAAAACCAAAAACTAACAAAAACTAACAAAAAAAAAATCTAAGACTTGGCATTCCCTAAATGGATAGCTTTAATCATCAAAAGCTAAATTACAGTAATATTTACACATAGGGAAACAGAGAACTTAAAGGTTTATTTCTTTGAGTGCTACAAACCCTACTACAAACCACTTGCCACTTTAAAAAGCAATGGAAAGACCTACCAGTAAGACATGACTTCCACAAACACCAGCACAGCCTTCTAAGAACCACTGAACTTTTTGCTTCATGTTGAAGACAAAACTAATTTGTCCTTCACAGAAATTTCATCTCTCCTCCTCCATTTCAGATGTCCTCTTCCTCTTTAAGATTTACTATTACAGGCCAAGTCGGAATGGCCAGAGTTTCATTCTCTTTTCTGAACAAATATATGGTAACCAGGAATATACAGTGAAGCCCAATACAAATTTTGGTTTAGGTGCAATGGACTAGGGATACAGAAAAGACATCATGTAAGCCAAGGTACTAGCTTTAATTAACCGGCAATTAATTGGTGTATAGGGCAAGGGCGGGGGAAGAGAAAACAACCCTACTCCTGTGAATATTAGCTTCCAGTAAAAAGCTATATTCATGGACATCTTACATACTCAATGAAAATATTTTCTGGTTTGATTATTTTCAACAGAATGACAGAATTTAAACTACTCATAAAGCTGGCAAAATGGTACCTTGACATGCTTCAGCCACTTAGAAAAACTCTGTCACATATGCACTCTGTTACAGTCACTCTTAAGGAACCAAATTGTTTGAACATAAGAACAAACTTTAAGAAAAGGAAAATATTGTCTAGCTATACTATTGTTTTAATTATTTCACATTACACATCTTTCAAGCTGGCAAGGACTTTAAAAAGGGTTATATATAGCTATAAATGAACATATTGTAACAGTTAAGCTGGCAATAAGTTCCACTCAAAATTACTAAAAGTTGCAAAAACATTGAAGAGATTTTTTTTTTTTTAATGTCAAATAAAAGCATTGACATTCTTTAGTTAATTGAAATTAAGTAAATTAATTCAACAAGAACTATGGAGTAATGAAGCACTATTAAGCAGTAGGTGGGGTTTTTTGTCTCTCTTACACATATACTGAAAGAAATGGTTCAGTGGCAAAGCCCAGTAAGTAGGGCTTCAATGTGTGACTCCTGCTAGACACATGCAAAAAAACCAAAGTCCAAGTTATACACACAGCTCTAACCTTTGATTTCTAATCTGGATGCCTTACACTGAAAGTCTTGAATTCTTTCAATTTAATTTAATAGGTCTGTTTATATGACACTGAAATGTGGGATTTTTTTTCACAGATTAAACCAAGTTCCATGTCTTCTGGTATTCTGGCTTTTGCCTCAAGCAGCCAATTCCCAAATACATTTTTTTATCTGTATGAATTCAAATACTTCTTGGCTTTTAAACCCCTTATTTTTTGTTGTTTTCACCTTTACTACATTTAAATTTCAGTCCTACGAATATTTTTCTCTTTGTATTTTATACCTATGTATTTTAAAACTTTTCTGGGAGATATTTTAATTATTCAACACACAACTACACATGAAAGCCATATGTTGCAAAATAAAAAAATATTTAAGAATGGAACAAAGTAGCATACATGCTTACCATCAGGTTATGTCTTAAAATTATGCATAAAACTAAAGAACCTGAAACATTACAAATCCTAACTTCTGGGATAGTATGCTCAACGAAGGAAAGACTATTAACTTTTAGAATTCCCGTGAAAACAATTTAAGTCCTATGCTCAAATTGAAGTCAAAAGATGGAACAAAATGTATTCAGAATCCTAAACCATACAATAAGTTTACTAATTAGCCAGTAAATTTATAAGATGCAGTGAGTAGTACTGAACAGTTTCCTCACCTAGGAAGTACCATTTGTAAAAGTATTATAAATAGTAGCTTAAGTCATTGTTTAATAGCTTAGAAAATATTAGAAATGGAAATCAGTTTTTCACTGATCATTTAAAATAATGCTAAGAGCACTGATTTTACTTCTCATCACACAATGGAAACACATGACGACAGTACTTCTAGGACAGGACTGTAGTAAAGACCATCATTTGTTGAGCAACAAATTATTTTCTGTGGTACTACTGTTAAACTTGAGTCAGACAAATACTGATAGACTGAAATGTAGGTCTCTACCTTAAAAAAAAATCTAGGATAGTTTATAAAAATCCAAAGTTAACAACTTGAAACTATTTAACAGAATAGTTAGCTACTTATCAAGACCGTAAGATTCCTTCAAATCCCTTTAGAACTTACTTCTTACTAATAGTTTCTCCAATTCCTTAGGTATTGATGAGTTTAAAATATGTCTGTTAAAAAAAATAACTATTCCATCAGGCACATAAATATTACCTATGCAAACAGATCTGGAAAACCTGAAATGACAGTAATATGTACTGTTCAAAACATTTGTAACTGTAGGGCATATTCTATGCTAATAGTGAATATTGGAAACTTTTTTTTTTAAGTCAAAGCAGAGATGCTCCAGTGCCTTAATCATCTTGATGGCCCTTAATTAAACTCTCTCCAGCACATCCATGTCTCCCTTGTACTGAGGAGCCCAGTACTGGGCACAGCACTCCAGGTGTGACCTCATCACCAGTGCTGAGCAAAAGGGAAGGATCAACTCCCTCAACCTGATGGAGATTCTTTGTCTAATGCAGCCCAGGAACCAGTCACCATCTTTGCCCCCATGGCATATTGCTGCATCATTTTCAACATCATGTCCACCAGGACCCCCAGATCATTTTCTGTCAGCAGAATGTTTTTCTTCTCCTTTTAAAACTCAAAAGTACTACAAAAATCATCTTCAACTGACAATATCCCTCACTCCTTTATCTAAGAACAACTTACAAGTATTCCCCAAAAGAATGAGAATTACTTGAGGCTGAGAAGACTGAAAAAGGACCCAAATTTGTTAATTAGTACTCCAACAAAACAAAGGAGAAGAAAGCTATGAGAATATCCTCGTATCTTCTGCTTTCATCAACATATTTTTGGGAGTGAATTTTCAGACCAGCCTAAACAGTCAGGGATATAGGAGCATTTAATTGCTCATCTTTTTGCCAAGCCCACAGTACATACTGGTGGGTATAGATACAGTAGTGGCTTCCTCAGGATCTGCTTTCACACAAGTAGAATTTCAGCTTCAGCACTCTCCTCCTCCAAGGTTTATGAGCCCTTGCCAATAAGACAAGGCATTTGTTCTCCCTGACAGTAAACCAACAGCTTCTCCAGAGATACTTCAATGTCCCTGATACATCGTAAATATTTTGTTACTAAGTTCCAAGTTGCCAACCCTACAGCAGACCAACAGAGACCTGAACTGGAAAGCAAACTGTAACTCTTCCTAAAACACAGGACATCCTAAAATGGAAGAGACCCGCAAGGATCATCTCATCCAACTCCTGACTCCACCTAGTGCAACATAAACAATGTATCTAAGAGCACTGTCTGAACACTTTCTGAACACGATGGATTGGTCAAGTTCCCAGGCTATGATATCACTGGTGTTTGTAAGACTTGGTGGAATGAGTCCCATGGCTGGAGCACTGGGATGGAAAGCCACAGGCTGTTCAGGAGCAATAGGCAGAGCAGGTAAGGTGAAGGAATTGCACTGTATGTGAGGAAGGGTTTGACTGTACAGCCCTTACAGTTAGTGATGATGTGATTGAGAGCCCCTGAGAGAGGATGAGGGGGAGGGGAAAAAAAGGAGTTGTTGCAGTGGGTGTCTACTCCTGATACTCCAGCCAGGATATAATCATTGATGAATTACTCTATAAGCAATTTAGGGGAAATCCCTGAATTTGTAGCCCTTGTTCTTATGAAAGATTTCAATTAATATCAACCAGGAGCACCATACCACTGTGACGAGAAAGTCTTGGAAATTCTTGAAGTCTGCAGGATAACTTCTTGTCACACGTACTCAGTGAGCCAACTAGAAAAGATGCCCTCCCCAACTTGCTATTTGTGATAAAGGACTCGTGGGGGATGTGATGGTAGGTTGCTGTCTTGGCTGGTGTGATCATGAAATGATCCTGTTTAATTTTACATCTTTCTAGGATAAGGCCACCAACCTTGTGGATCAAGGGAAGGTGGCAGATATAGTTCTGAATTTTAGCAAGGCTTTTGATACTATTCCTCACAACATCCTTCTGGACAAGTTGTCCAACTGTGGGATAAGCAGGCTCATGGTATGCTCAGTGAAGTACTGTCTGAAGGGCAGAGCTCAAAGGGTTGTACCAAATGAGACTACATCTGACTGGTGACCTGTCCCAGTGGTGCTCCTCAAGGCTCAGTTCCAGGGCCCATCCTGTTCAATATTTTTACCACTGATCTGGATACTGGAGTTGAATGCTCCAGTAGCAAGTCTGCTGATTGGAAACTGGGAAGGGAGTCAGTGATCACCTTTCCAGGGTATTCAGTGACAGGACATGTAGGAATGGTTCAACATTGAGTCAGGGGAAGTTCAGACCTGACATTAGAAAGTACTTCTTCACTGAGAAGGGGGTCAAACACTGTATCAGGTTTCTTAGAGAGGTGGTCTATGCCCCAGGCCTGTCAGTGTTTAAGAGACATTCAGACAATACCCTTAACAACATAGTTTACCTTGCTGTCAGCCCTGAACTGCTCAGGCAGGTGGACTAGATCATCATTGTAGGTCCCTGACAATTGAAATGTTGTACTCTCTTTTATTCTTGAAGACTGACAGCTTGGGGCCATGACCACTTCCCTGGGGAGCTTGTTACAGTGCTTGACCCAACTTTTGAGATCCTTTCCAACATACACCATTCCATGATTCAGTGGAGAACTTCTTCTTATTAACCAACCTGGACTTTCTCAAAATAGTTTTAAGCAATTCCCTATCACTGGACACCAGAAGATGAGCACCTCCTTATCTGGTCCCCATCATATGGAAGTTGTAGACAGCAATGACGTCACCTCTCCATTTCATCTTCTCTAAGCTGAACAAATGTAGTATCCTGAGCTGCTCCTCCTAAGTCATGTTTTCTACTCCTCCTTTGGACAAATTCTAACATTCACACCGGGTCTGATATAAATACTACTGTATTTAATTTTCTTAAGCCAAGCTATATGCATTTTCCACCCCTCCACCTCAGAAACCAAATCATCTACTCCTGTTGATATGGAGAGCAAGCTATACACAAAAAATATTTTCTGCATTTTTTCAAGCACATTCACTGACTCTTGTTACAAATGCTGCAGAATTGATCTGTGCATTATCCATAACATATTACCAGCCTCATATTAGGGTATAAGAAAAAACATAGTACCATTACAGAAGTTTACAAAAAACTCTATTTCCAAGTGTTATGCAAGAGGCCCAGACAAATGACTATGATTCCACTGCACACATCTGCCTGTTCTGTTCTGCCTTATACTTGGACCTTTTTAGCCTTGTTTTCCCAAGCAAAAATCACATGCATGACTCATACTGTCCACCTGCCTCTTCCCCCTCTTCCTTTCATCTCCATCCCTCTAAGTGAATCTGTTCACCACCAGATTCAGTTAAAATAAACTGAGAAGTAATATCCCCTAAAACACTAAGTTCCCATCAGTTCCACAAAGTTCAGTAGCATAGAAGAGGAAAGGACACAATTTCATGTGCTTGCTAAGCAAAGGGCTGCAGTATGAGCTCAAGCTTGCTACACTGCCTGACTCAAAAGCTACACCAACACCACAGAAAGCTCTGAATCAGCCTGAGCTGCAGCAGTGCATAGTGCCTTTTCTACTACAAGTAAGAAAGGTCTAGAACAGCACATGAAGCAATGAATTGTAAGAAAAGTCCGTATGGAGCCTAGTCCCACTGCTGCAGAGCAACTTACAGCAAAATATTTACAGTACACGTTGCTTGCGAATCTTAATCACAGTAATCACAATAATGCTTCTACATTCACAGTCCTACCACAATGTCAAATAATGAAAAATATCACAATGCCTCCTCTGTGTATTACAGATAAAAACACACACACAGTGAAACAAACAGAGTAAACAACTTCCAGGTTTCTTGAACGGAACAACGGTAGTTAAAGGCCAACACACACATCAAGAAATCAGGGAAGAATATTTTCTCCTTAATGCTAATATTTAGCTGAATAGTTCTCATATCTGCTAGAACATGTAATATGCTAGCCACACAAGTCTTTCTGGGTTGTCCTCTGTTATGGATAACCCTAACACTTATTGTTCATCAGACTTGCATCAAGAGCAATGTAAAGCAATATATTAAGATAGATTGTTAGAATACGGGCAGATTTTAGTGTACCTACACTGCAAACAGGAAACTTCACCCTAGTTACATACAGGCACCTCCATATTAAACTATATAGGTAATCAATTTTAACAACACGGAAAATGGAGAAGCGTGAGCTTCCAAACAGGCAGAGAGCCTGAGCACATACCAGGAGTGCCCAGATAGCATATAAAATCCACTTGCAGGCATTCATGCCTGTCAGCACCACCTTATTAGTTACAATAGCTTTGACTGGTGTAAACACATCTCTACTGCAGCCACAGCAAAATTAGCAAACGAGCAACAACTTTAAAGATGTTAACCAAGAGTGCTGCTGTTACTGTTACATCCCCCCCACTTTGTTTTTAAGGGATATCAAAAAAGGTGACTAAAGAATACCAGTAATGGGAAATACATTAACACTGCCCCACAAAATAGTTTGCCAGCCTCCCCATTGTTTTGGTAAGTCATAAAAACGATTCAAAGAGGGGAAGAGAAGCCTGCTCAGTGTTATGAGAAAGAGGCAGAAAGGGTTTTGCACAATTTTTGTCAGTAAGACATTTGATGTGATCCACCTCTCACCAGCAACTTTATCTCAAAAAATAGCTCAAAGAGGTATAAGTAGAATTCACTGCATGTTCTCACTCTCTTTTCTCTGAATATTTGATTTTTTAAAAGTGCTATGCAAGGCTCTTTCCAGCTGTCAATCTCAGCAGTGTTAAAACACGTCTGTCCTACTTCCAGTCACAGACTGCACTAATCTTACCTACTGCTACCTGGGAGCATTCAGCCCATTCATTGTCACTTACTTTTTCAAAAACAGCCCTTCAGTCTCTACAGTGCTAGAGAATTCAACCTGATCCTAACTTAGGCTCCAAGGTGATGAATAATTCTCACTTCTTAAAACAAAGAGTTTCCTGTTTCTGCTAATTATTTTCCAATCAAATTTTAATCTGAGTTAATCTGATTCCAAAATTTAACTACAAAAAAAATCACAAGTCGAGAACATGAAAACTAATAAAACATGAGTCTTACCCGAAGGGCCCAAAGCTTGACTTCTCAAGGGCCACAATAATACATTGCATATTAAGTTTAACACAGCATTATAAAAGCAACAGTGAAAGAAAACACACTCTCACAAATGCCAGTATCCTTTTTAGTGAAAATCTAAAGACTAAGTTATAAAACTTAAAATGATTAACAGTTTATTCTTGAGAGCAACACTGCCTTGAAATCAGGTGGCTACGTAAAGCTCACAAAAAAGACCATCCAGCTTCCCACTGAAGGATGTGAAAGTTATTCCCTAATTCAGGCTGATTTTCAAGGGACTTGCAAGGGTAGATATTAGAGGAAAGACAAGCAAGAGAAAAGCGTCTCCAGCATCCTTTACCCACACAACATACACCTGCATGATATGGTCAACACACAGGCCTTCAGCCTGAAGAATATTAAAAACCCTTAGTCATTCTCAAATTCTTCTTCCATATGAATCTCTCCTCCGCTTGCTGTCCTTTTTTGTACCTTCTCCAGTTATACTGTCCAGCTTTTAAGACAGGGCAGAACATGGAAAAGTTGAAAAAATACACAAAGCATTCACTCAAGCTAGGAATGCTGTGTGCACACAAACAGTGGCATGATGACATTGTCTGTTTTATTCTTTAGTCTATTCCTACATCAACCTTTGAAACCACCAGTTTTTAAGCTGTGTAGCGTCAATAAACATCTGGGAAAATGTTCTTAGTTCCCCTCTGTTATCAGGGAGGGATTGAAACACTAAATGTCCAACTATGCAGGAAAATAAACCCAAAGTGAATGTCTCTGCTAATACAGATTTATTTAATCAATTTTGATTTCTTACAGCCTTTAAAGCTTTGCAACTGAAGCAAGCAGCATAACAGATTTATACAAAAGAGACAAGAACAGCAACCAACTCTGAAAGGAAGCTGTCCCTGACAGTTCTAGTCAAAAAAACCACACAACCAAAACATAAACAAACTATCACCAAGAAAGGCTACAGTGGGCAGTCCAGACTAACTTGCCCTTAGAAAGCATTTTAAAATGCATTTAGTTTATGCACTAAAATACAGTGCATAAGATCTGTATGATCTTTTTTATTAAAATCCCTATTTCTTAGCAATGGATTTTGTCCTTGTCTGTATGACAATTTATTCCTTATTTTGAATCACACATCAGTCAATCTCTACTGAATTGTGTAAGAATTACTTCTTCATATACTACCCTCCTCAACTTTTCAAAGTGTGCTCTAACATCTCCTTGTTTAGTTGTATGACACAGGCTTAAAAGCATAGGCTGGAATTAATATTTATTAGATTTAATATTTAAGGTTCTGTGGGCCTCTGCTAGAGGCCTCTCTTCACTTTTTTTTTTAATGCTAAAAAGTAACAACATTTTTCATTTTATTAGCACAGAAGCTGCACTACTCTGATAGTTTTCTCCTCAATCAGTTATTTTTTCCTGATGAAAGACTGAATACAAACAAGAAAGAAACCCAACAGTCCATTTCTAAAAGAGCCAAAGCTAGGAGATTCCCAAAACCATTTACCATAGAATAGCAACAAATATGCTTATGTAAGTAATATAAAAATAGCATGTAAGCTCATATATGTTATATTCTGAATACATTCCAACACTGAGTTTTTTACTCCATTCCTGATGGGACATTTTCATACAACAATTCTTAACTATGTTTGGTACTTGTTAACAAATACTTCATTACACCTCATTTTGAGGAATAGTTGCAGCTGCTCTTTCCAACACACATTAGGTCTCCAACGTTAACACAAAAAATGTACCTATCACCAAATACTACACTAGCCACTGTTATTTCCATCTGAAGGTTCAACTTTCATTACTCAATAAATAATTCTACTACCTAAATATTTTGCCAGTTCATTAGCAGGAGACAGTTTATCATGTTATGAACTAAGATTCCAACTAGTTTTCTTTCCCATAGCTATTCCCTTGACAATGCAGTTTAACTCGCCATCCCATGAAAACATTTTGTCAGCAATCTATTACAAGACATTCAGCCAGGGATTTATTTTATTTTGGAATGACACACAGCTATCAGTCTTCCACCACATTTTCAACACTGACTGAATTTTTCCTGTCCTTGTAACTGGCATCTTGAAGTCACAATACATCTTTTTTTTCTTTTTTTTTTTTTAAGCCCAAAATCTTTTCAGCTACTAAGTAAGAAGAGTGATCATTTTTTAAAAAGATAACACTGTACGAAGATAGCTGGAAGTGGAAAATAAATTGTGCCAAGAATGGAGGAAAAAAAGGAACTGAAATTTAAGAAGAAGCAGCTTCCACACTTCTAACCTGAGGGGAAAAGGGAAGTTTGCCAATCCTATTACTCTTCATCTTCTATTGAGCTTTCCTCTTACATTTTATTTTGCTTTTTAATTGTTATGTTTACAAATATAATTTTATGTCATCATAGATGCTAGGAAATGCAAGAGAGTATAGTGTATGTAATTTAGTACACTAGTTAGTAAAAACAAGGCTAGCTTTCAAGACTAAGGTATCTGTTCAGCAGTTTTAGTTCATCCTTACAAACAAACAACAAAAAAAATCTTTCCGAATTTCTCAAGAACTAACAGAGCACTGTGTTTCAAAACTGGATGTGTTATTTTTTCAGTTCTGATGCCAAAGCATATTGTGCAATTTTACAGATCATCAACTTTATCTTTCCTGTTTACTTTACCCCATTCTAAAACTACAAATCATTTGATTTGATTTATACTGAGAAATTGCTGGCTACCTTGAAATGCACATACAGTCCAAAGTTCTCTCATATTTTCCACCCACCTATAGGAGGAACAGATAAAATGGTTTTAGTTGCCGCCTTTTTTAAAGGATTCTTCTGCTAATCTCCGGCTCCATTTAGAGCTTACAGTAAAAGATCTGGGTTAAAAACCCAGTAATGAGAAATGTGTGCAGAGTATCCTGTTTACTGCTGTCTATGTTCAGAAGCACAGATGAGAGCTCTCCTCTGCCCACTTCAGGCTGCAAGGTGAAGATACTTAAATGCATAAACCAGAATTATTTTGCTGCTTATCTTTAGAATCTGACTTCCTCTCCTCATCAGTTTTTAAATTGCTTTCTTCTATCTCCAAAACAATTTCCTGCAAAATAAGTCTAAAATCCTAATGGAATAAAAGTAGATGGGAGCAATTCTGTGCTGTTTGAACTACTTGAGTGGTCAGTTACTAACAGGTATTTGCATTGTCAATGTCATTTACACATAAGACAAATCAAGAGATTGTCCTACTGTGTAACAGATAATTTTATTTGAAAAAAAAAGTCTTCATGTTTTGAACTGGTTACATTTAAGTATACTCAGATGCTAGCCATTTAAACCAGAACATAAGCATATCTAACATATTCCAACGAGAAGAAAAACGGTGATTAATAAAAAGCCAGGAACGTAGTCTGCTTTGTTAGATGCTTCACTCCAATTTTATTGATGACTTTATTTTAGTCAAAAGCCTTTATAAAGTAACACAACCAGCTCAGTAAATCTCAGTTGGTTCTTCAAAATCACTAGAATTTATAAGTTAAATCCAAAGCTATATTCTCTTTTAACAGGATTTTAAAAGTGATTTTTTTTTTTACAGTACTGAATCATCAAACTGTACATTAGATTAACAGTTTACACAATCCTCAACACTGACTGAGGGGAGAGGAATTAAAATATAATTGTTTCTTTGCCATACGTAGGCTGCTATAGCAGTACAGTCATGTAAACCTGCAATGATTAATTGCTTCTTATTATATGTGCAATAATTAGAAAGACCTATATGTAAGAGAAACCTAAAGGTTTTCCTGACACTTTCCCTGCAATGCTAAGAAATTTAAAAAAAAAAAAAAAAAAAAACAAAAAACCAACAAAAAACTAGCACATTCTCCTGTAAATAATTCTGACATCTATAACCACTCTGACAGCTGATTGCTTCCCTGGAATCTCCAGTGTTTCTCTGTAAAGCAACACTACACTTGCAAAACAGAGCTAAACTTAAATACGCTTCTGGTTAAACTAGCAGGTCCTCAAACACAGCAAACACATGCCCCAAGCAGCAGTAATTAGAGCTTTTCACTTACAAAGAGCAATTAAAAACAAAAACTCTCTCTTACTCTCTCTTAAAAGTACCATAGCAAATTTTAGCAAAAACTATGCCATGTCAGTGTTCTACAGGGGAGGGGGGAGGGCAGGGAAAGAGGGTGCACCACTCTAAGACTTGTTCTTTTTTACATGCCTTTGGAATGCCTCTTCTGGACATTCCCAACACCTGCTGATAAGGAGATTTCTCTTTCCAGCCATATTATTTTTCAAGAAAACAGAGGTGAGATCTCCAATATTTCCAATGGCCACTTTATGTAACCACAGGAGAATGCCAGGATACTACAGTAAATCTGAACAAACACCTACACAAAAAGGGGCCTACTGTTGCAATGGCAACAAACTTTGAAAGAAGGGCCTGAATGTAACCAGCTCCTACTGTCTGCACTGGGACACCTAAGAATATAGAAGAGTGTCACTATGCATTGCATAACACAGAATTCAAAGGAAGAGTTCAGCAGTTCTGATTTACAAGTTTCACAAGGACAGCAAATATAACAGGGTTTTTGCCTAATACGACACTACCATAGAAACTGGGGAATCCAGCCCCAGTTTACATACTTTCATGCAGGCACACTGGAGCAGCTTTTCTGATTTTGACTCACTATGCAACTGATTTTCTGGCAGAGAAAACAAAAAAATCAGGAAAGTTTTTCTTTTTTTTTTTTTAAATTCAGGTGAATGTTACACTGTGCAGAAGCAGGCAAGTGCAGTACTAAGGTCACTTAAAAGATAAAACACTTTTGTCAGTAGCTTCACTCCTTCTTTTCAGTCTTTACAAAGAGTCTTAATAACACAGCTAAAAGTAACTTACAAGAATCACTTAAAGACAGCTTGCAGCAAGCACTTATTTTTGTTTATCACTCCATCCATTACCTCACCTAGCCTTTACACTTCATTATCTCAATTTCAAAATGAACTTGGGGTTTTTTGCGGGGGGGATTTAGGTTGTACGGGTTTTTTAAGCTAACAATGAGCGTTTGCTTTAAGTGCATAAAGAGTAGCCATTTCCAATTAATAGACATGGCTTAGGTCATGATGTTTTGACTATGGCACCTTAGTTTTCAAGTCTAACGTTTTAATGGTATAGGAAGCACGAAGAAACTGAATGCGATACCAACTCCCTGTGGTAAATCCTTACTCCTGATTCTTCCTGTCCAAAACCCAGCAGGAATCTTGGTCCCCACATACATTCTTTCATGAGAAACAACAGGGAAGTGGGTAGAAATTCCAACTTATCAAAATTTCCAACTTCATACTAAAAGATAAAAAGGAAAATGAAAAGCAGTAAAACTAGCAAATATTTCTCCTTCTTCCAAGGCTTCCACAGACTCAGGAAAAGGGGTTGGCTCTGAACTCCATCAGTATTCCTGTGATTTAAGAAGCGCTTGTAGGCAAGTGATTATTTCAACTTTATTGAAAGTCCTTTAATAAAAACATGCTGACTAACTTACAGTGGTTTTTTCACTGATGTTTAGCAAAAAATGTAAACTATTTTACAAACAAAAATAATCCGTATTCTTTTGGTAACTAAGTGTCCCATACCAAGAGAATAAATCAGTCCCAAAGCTCTCAAGCTTCCAAGTATAATTGTGTATTTAAGAGTATTATTCTACAGTATCATTGGGGAAAGTCTACAGCTAGTACTAAGTTGCTCAAGCTAGAAGTACTTACAGGACTAGCCCTTTAAAATACAGTTCACAATACACACTGAAGAGGTGACAAAGGGATTCTAAACCCACAAGTTTACAAGCAGCATCAACCAAAAGTATTTCTAGGTGCCCCACTTGAAAGCATCTTTGTCATGACTCCAAGTAAACTGTGCTTTTGTGGCTGCAAAATTTTTCTCAAAAGGATGGAAAACCTTCAGATTTTTTCTCTATGCAGATTTCTTTAATCTTCATCAGTATTAAAATCGACCAGAAATAGTAATTCAGTTTATACCTTGACCAACACGGCCTCAGATAAGGCAGCATGGAAAATTTTTAAAAAATAAACAACCACTCCAAGTTAGTAAAGCATTATCACAGCCAACAACAGTCCCTTTGTTTCTATACTGCAAAGAGATTGAACCAGAATACCAATTTTAAGAGAAGACTCTTATTACTACGAAGACTGTACTGTCTTTCATGCGTATGACCCAGCTACCTGCAGTCAGTGATTGCAACCCCTAGTAAGTCAGTATTACTTAACTTGCATAACCTGAGGTTTTTTCACTGCACAACATCCTGATGACTTTTTATGTGACACAGCTGCCCTGTGAAAATGCAACTGAAATATGAACACCTCTTATTACAGTTTCACCCAAACATCGAAGAGCTCCTATTAAAATGATTAGATGGTGTTAAGTCCTTTTCTCTCTTTGATGTACAGTTTAAACATTTATAGATCTGGAAGCAGAGCTAGATCATCCTAGTTAAACTGGGATGAGAATTGGTATCGTTCCAAAAATAAGACAACGACAAATAAAATCAAGTAAATAAACACACTGAGTTGTAACATTTTACAACAACATAAACAAAAATAAACGACACAAACAGGTCTTTTGAGGTCTTCAGTTCAAGAAGTGTTTCAGTGTTTGGCTCAGCCAAACACCCATCGCAGGGACCCCGAGATACGAGCAGACACCTACAACCTGAGCGGTGACCGGAACCACCCCGCCGTGCCCCCTGCCCGTGAGCCCAGGCAGCGTGAGGGGCGACAGTAGCGCACCGGAGAGGGGACACGGCTCCTCACCTCCTCCCTCCCCGCCTTCACCAAAGGAAGGTGAACTTAAACGTAACAATATCCTTCTCCTCTGTTTTCACCCCGCACATAAGCAAGCCAGGGCCGGCCGTGGAGCTGCCTCACTGACTCCTGGTCACTAAAGCCTCTCGCAATCCACTCAGCGTTGACACAGGTCGCGACTCAGCCCTCAGTCACCCTCGCAAAGGCCGTAGACAGGAATAAACAAGGTTATTCGCCTGACACCGGACACCGGCGACGCTCCCCCCCCTCTCCCCCCGCCCCATAGCGACACAGGCTCACCACAGCCCCGACCCTCCCGACCCTCGCCAGGCGCGGGCCCAGAGGCCCTCAGCCCTGTCCAGACGCGAGCCAGAGTGGGAGACGGCAGGGAAATACAGCAATTCTCCGAGCACCATGTGGGGCACCGGGAGGGGAGAAGCAACAGCAGCCGCCCCCCACCAGGAGAGCCCAAGGGGTGCGACGAGTCGAAGTGCCGGAAAGACCGAGACCTCACTACAGCTCCCTTCGCCATTTTAGCCCCCACGCCCATTCCCCTCCTCCCCGCCCCTCGGTGACAGGGGCAGACTGCACCCATCCACCGCCCACCCCCCTGGCTGCCCACGGCCAAGCGAGGAGCGAGGACGGCAGCCGTGTTTCTGCCGGGCCAGACCGCAAACCGAAGCGGCTGCGGCACAGTCTGTTTTGTGCCCTTACCGTGGCTCGCAGCCTCACAACTGCTGCCGCCTCCTTCTCCTTCCTCCCACCTTTCTCTTCTTCTTCGCTTCCTCGCCGCCGCGGCGGCTCCTCACCCCTCCGCGCCGCGCTCCGCCGCCGCCGCCGCGCAGAATGATGCCATCTCACAGCGGCATCAGCGGCTCCCGCACAACAGCCCTCCTCCCGCCGCCGCCCCTCCCGGTACTGCTCCCGCTGCTGCCGCCGGGCGCCCCCGACGGCCGAGCCAGCCTCGTGCGCGCCCCGGGCACGGGCAGCAGGAACTTGTGGAGCTGGAGCCGGAGCCGCTGGAGCCGCCGCCGCCGGGGCGGGAGGGCCCAGTCGGGACCGAGCAGTGCGCAGCGGCGGTGGGAGGGAAGAGGCGAGCCTGAGCCGAGGCTCTTCAAAGGGGACAGGGCTTATTCCTAGCGCCTGCCCCGGGCTGAACCAAGTCGGGCGCCGCGGCGGGGAGAAGGGCCGAGAGCACGCAATCGACCTCGGGGAAGGCGGGGTCGGGCTGCAGACCCGGAGCGCCGTCCGCGGGACAGAGCCTGCTGGGGCAGGACAAGGAGGGCTCCTGCGAGTCACTGTCCCCCAACAAGGCTCCTCCGCGGCGTCGAGAGCCAGCACACCCCGGTGCGGTGAGAGCGATAAAGGCGGGGGGTGTCTCCTCCACCCGCCTCCTGCCCTCCCTCCCTGGCCGCGCAGGCAGGGCGGGCTCCTGCGCCTTGCCGGCAGCCTCCGTCGCCGCCGTGATAGAAGCCCCTGCCCGCGATCCCCTCGACTGCTCCCCGTCCTCCGCCGCCGGACCTCTTCTCCCTCTCTGAGTAACGCAGCCTTTGCCGTTCTCGGGCGGACGGATGTAGGCGGGGGAGAGGCAGCTCCGCGCAGAGCTGCCCCGCTGCCCCCCTGCAGGGGCGAGACACCGCCCGCCCCGGCGGGACCTCCGGGGGCACCTCCGACAGCCCCGGCATGGGCACGGGGTCAGCTTTCCCCTGGCAGGAACCATAGGCCTTCCCTGCGGATTTACAAGCCCAAAAGTAGTTATATGCACAAATATGTGAGGCTGACGTTGTGCTTTACATTGAAGACTAATGAAGCTTTGTCTTCGTACCGTACAGCATAACCCTGTGGAGGCAGTGATAGCATGAGCTTTCGGGCACAAACAAGGCCTTTGAGTGGTTGTCCCAGAAAGTCCAGCATTACTGTTAATTGAAAGGAACAAAAGCTTACAGTGTGAGACCCTGAAGCAACGTCTGGTATTTCATTATTCTTAAAAAACAACATGGGGGCCAGCAATCAGATTTGGGCATGTAAATTCCTTCAGGAAATAAAAGGAATGCTCTCAAAAGTAATACTTTCCAACCTATTCATTCTTCCTAGAAAATCTGTAGGAAAACAAACTTTCCAAACAGTGTTTGGAAAGGAAACTGTATTTACAGTTCAGCTTTAAAAGTATCTTAGAGTATTCTAGAAGAAAAAATACTGGTGTTCTCCTGACTGGTAATACTAGTACAAGTGACTGAAAACTGTGATGGGTTGAGCTTTTGCACACAGCATATGTAACAGAATATGTGAGTTCTACACTCACATAATCTGGCGTGGGCAGTAAAACTAGCTGTTTGCAGTAAGCAACCTAATTAATCCATCTGATTTACAGAATTCAGCATATACTATTTTCTCTGCAACAACTAAAGCTAACATTTAAAGAAAACCAGAGTCCCTCTTTAGTTCTGAGATTGTCCAAAATTAGGTATTTGCTTACTACAAGGAACTACTTTTACAATATTTTGGTAGCACTTCCAGCACTTTGGTAGCTGGTACTAAGCTCCATCTCACTTTCCTGGCTGTTTGTTTTTCTGGTGTAAAGCAATTTAATTGAAATGGATGTAGCATTATATCCCCTGCTGCAAAGGGTGGGTGAAGATGTAAATGGCAATATTCTATCTCTGGTTTTTGCATAAGATACTAATTTCTCTTCTGTAAAGCTTTGCTTGTTACTTATATCAGTAATCTGATACTTCATTGAAAGTATGAGCATTATTTCTTAGTATACGTGTAAAATTTCTAAGTACTTTGTTCTTGCCTTATGAAGTATGAAAAGTGTGTAGTTACTTAAAACAGTACTTTGTACATGAATTATGGGCTTCTCTGGCTTGCTTCTTCCCTGTTTCTAAACAAATTTTGCCATACATTTGTCTCACTCTGGGGAACAGTAACATTCCAAGTATTCTTCTGTCTTAAAAGACATTTGATACACTAATGAATGCAAAATGTCACAAGTTTGTTAAAGCCACAAGTTTGGTTTTAAATGTCTTATAAAACCTCAAGATTTTTTAATATTTCTGACCACTTTTAGAGCAGTAGGTAATGGAAACATAGAATTATATGGTTTAGAATTATTATTATATTATATTGGTTTAGAATGGTTTAGATTGAAAAGGACCTTCAAGTTCATCCACTTCCCAACTCTCCCTGCCATGAGGGACACCTTCCACTAGACCAGGTTTTACCCAGAGCCCCATCCAACCTGGTCTCGAGCACTTCAAGGGATGGGGCATCCAGAGCTTCTCTGGACAACCCATTCCAATGTCTCACCACCCTCACAGTAAAGAATTTCTTTCTAATATCTAATCTAAACCGTCCTTCAGCTTAAAGCCATTCCCTATTGTCCTATGTCTACATCTACATGTTAAAAAGTCCCTCTCTGTTTTTTTCATAGGCCCTTTTAGGTACTGGAAGGTGCTATAAGGTCTCCCAAGAGCCTTCTGTTCTCCAGGCTGAACAATGCCAACGCTCTCAGCCTGTCTGCATAGAAGAGCCCCGTCACTCTCCAGTCCCCTGGTGGTATTAAATACTTAACAATTAAAAGCCATACATTGAAAACTTGCTGAAAACATTTAAGTTATGCTTAGAAGTTACTGAGAAAGTGCAAATACAGTTCTGTTCATTTTGCAGATAAACACCTTTGTTTGTTTTCTTCTGTTTTTTTGGCCAGAAAAGATTACAGACTCTTATCATACAGTGCTGAAGGCTAGCAGGAATTCCTGCAGGGCTGGTGTCCTTGTTGCCTAAGAGCTTTGCTCTTTATAGGGTGAAATAAAGAGTGTTTATTAACCCCTTAGTTATCCCTTTAGAAAGCGAACCTCAGGTAAGGTCTGATAAGCCACTAAACTTACCAAAACAAATCAACCAAAGTTGGAATTTTGCAAAAGGGTCTGCATGAAGATTTTTTTTTTTTTACTGCGTATAAGAGTACTTTCTATACACAACATTCCTGAGATAGTAATTTATGATACTAGTGGAAGGTTTTAACAGCATCTCCTTTTGTGTGCTTCTGACATTTTTTTTCCTTTTTTCTTTACAAAGTAAGGAGAGTTTTGGCAAACTTGGGTTCAGAATAGATATCTATAAAACAGACTCCCCCAGAATATACTGGGTTTATCCTCAGATTTTAATAGATCTTTTCTGGCATGCTCAAACAATGTACATTTGATAAGCATGGATTTTAGAATAGGCTATTGCAATATCTAGGTTTTAATGGAGTAGAGTGTATCCACTGGCTGGAATTGTATCTTACCTTTTCAGTAAATGTTTCTCTGTTGTAACTGCACACACAGGAGTGGCAGTGAGCTCTGCTAGCCTTTAATTGAAAAGTCTGAGTGACGGTACTTTTGTTTAATTTATAATTCTACAGAACTCTTGTAGACCTCAATAGGAAGTAAACCAGTACAATTGCAAATTAATGGCTTTTGTAGCCCATAAAATTACTGTACAATACCATCTATTTGCATTTCTGTTTGTCTTTATTTCTCTAACATCTTACAAAAGCCTTATGTTAAACTAAAAACCTCAAGGTTTATGCTACAGAATAGTTTACGAATTTCTGTACAAAAGTGGAAGTGAAGTGTAATAATTCAACTTCCTTAACAGTAATGCATTAGTAAAAGATGAGGCTGAAACCAAGTCTTTCTGCCATTAATAGACTCCAATGCAAGCTGATTTTGCCTGAGCAAAGGTATGCAAAACTAATCTGTGTGGTTTCTGTTTGAAAAGAGCAAAGTTTTATAGCACAAGTCTTAAATGCAAGTGGTTAGGTTGATTGTTTATTCAGCCCTAATATTTCAAATGTGAAAAAAAATAATAATAATAATGATAAAACAGTATCTAATGAGAGTAGAGGGAAATTTTTTTTTTACATGGAGATTTATTATTACAAAACTCATGCAGAGTAAGAAAAATTTTGAACAAGTTTCTTTGGACCATATTCAAAAAAGCATTTAGGCACCTGAATTGTAGATTAGATAAAACTTAAATTTTGCCTCAAGAGCACAAGCCACAAAACCCTGTAGAAGTAGTCACCCAAGTCTGCAAGTGGATGTACTCAGTGTCCATAGGCATTGGCAACAGGCACCTGATGTCTTCATTGCAGTAAAAGAATTACTGCTTGGCTTATGCCTGGTTTGTTTGGGGTCCAGGTGTTGGGTAATATGTCACCTAAGATCCATGGAAGGGTGAATCAGGGAAGCATGACTGAAGGTGTATCCAGTACAGAAAAGATCTGAAATCAATACAAAGTACAGAAGTTACAGCAAGGACAGAAACAGGGAGAAACGTGGTAGCAGTGATCACCAGGCATTACAGTGTCATGATTGGAGAACTCAGGACCTAAAAAACCTGTTTTCTGTGCCTTCCTAAACTCAAACCAATCTCTCTTTTCAAGACAGACTGTGGCCAATTAGTGCTGTCTGATTATCCTTCCTGTGCCTGTGCTCTATAGAGCTTTACAGAGGCACACTCAAGTGCAGCAGAGTAATGCCGGACAACTCAGCAGCTAGGGAACATAAGCTAGAACAGCTGGGAAGTTTTAGTTTCTGGTCCTGCTTCCCAACAGTGTTCAGACATTTTAATCAATGGCTTTTCAATGCACAACATTGGCTCCTGTTCCAGGACAATAAACACTCCCTGTAACAACTGAATGTCTTCACTTTTGGCATTCGGTCAGAGTCTTCTCATATTTCTCTCTCAGATTCCACAGTTGTTATGTTCTGAAAGCAGAATGAGTATAGTTATGTATATATTTGACTTCTATACATGCTTGTTTGTAAAATTATACCTTAAACATATATTGTCCTTACAAAATATCTTATTTATGTGGTAAGTAACGGATAAATGTTTGTCCCTATGTTGTTATGTGGGGTTTTTGAGGTTACACTTAGAGTACAGCCCTACTTTAGTCACTTTTTACTGTGTATAATTAAAAGTCTCTAGTTTCACAATGGTTAGGGAACTTGGATACTGTACCATCCAGTTATTTACTCCTATTTGTTTATTTCCTTCCATCTGTCAGAAGTATGCATATGTTGCTTCTCATTTAAGGTGTGAGATATGGATTCTACTATTATGTGTGCAATATTTGGCACAATCATGTTCCAGTTTTTGCATATGTAGTAGTGTAAATAATACATGACAGTAATCACCTTGGGTACAATTAATTTAACTTGATTCCTCACAAAAATTTGGTGTCTGATTGCATTACAATGAGTGGGTTTTTAAAGCAGTATGGTGGAGAAATTGAAATATGAAAAATTGCAAAGACTTGACTTCAGTTCGTATAAATCAATAAAATTGCCTGCCTCTGGATGTTGACAATATTAGTTTCTTTGTCTACAAATTTGGGATTATGAGGAGATTCTTCTTCCTACACCTTTTTCCAAGACCAAAAATTGTTGATTCAAAAGTTTTAAATTTGTAAGGAATGAATGAATTACGGAGGGGTTAAAACTTATTGATTTTCATCTACAGATGTATTTTTTTATGTACAAACATCTTCCAAAATGGTTCTGTCTTTCATGAATACACTTATTTCAATACCTTGACATTGTCAACTTTTCAGATCTGTTAATCATCATTTAGACATTAGTGAATCAGCAATTTATTGCTTTTTTCTTGTAAGTCTAGAGGTTTGTGTGCCAAATCCAAGAAAACTATGAAAACAACTTGTCAAAGTGCTGTTGTTTCTGTGCTATCTCTTAGCAGCATGGAGTGTTAGAGTTATTTTGTGGAGGGAAAAAATGTACAAACCAGTACATCTCATCTCCTATTGTAATGAGATTGTGTTGTAATTTCCTTTAAGTGTGGTTCTCCAAGGCCTTCTCTAAAATCAGAAACCTCAGATTTTATGTCAACATATAATGTATTTAAAAGACAGCTAAAATATAATTATCTTTTAATCAAGTACTGTTTTCCCACGAACAATAGCATGGAATATATTAATGTAAATTCACTTCTGTCTTGAAATTGTAGCAGATAAATGTTGAGCCACTGTTGGAAGTCTCTTGTTGAGTACTGGGTTACTTTTTTGAAGCATGCCTGCCCTCCTTGCTTGGAAGCAGGGCTGAGGTTGAGCACAAATACTGAGTAAGCTGAGTGTGGCTTAGGTGACTGAGATGAGTATAGAGACAGGTAAAGGAGAATAAGGGGCTCCAGTTCCAGCAGAAGTGGTAAATCACAGAAGAGTGTGGGAGCATAGCAGCTCACTTTGGGGTGGAGAAAGAAATAGAATAGGGTTGTTTAGAAGGCATGAGGTGTGGGAGGACATTTAAATAAGGGAAGGGAAATAGTTTGGTTTATTCTGTTCATATTCTAGTGACAATATTTTGTACTTTTTCTCACCAATAAAAGGGCAATGAGTTTTGGAAAAAAAAATCAAAGTATGGCAAGTTATTTTATCCTCACTTCCCATGGAAGGAAGACTCATTTTTACCAAGTCTGTGCAACTACTCTTAAATCTCCATAATAACTTTTTTGAGTTCACAGGCCAACTTCAAACATGTCTAGCAAATCTGATAAATTCTTTTTCCTTGAGAAAATAGATGGCAGAGTATAGTAGAAAGCTTCTGTAAATGTTCCCTGGAAGGGCTGCAGACAAAGGAAAAGCTACATAATTAAATTGCACACTATTAACCACTGGAGAATGGGGAGCAGGGAAAGAGTAAACAATAAACCAGCCAGCCCTTATAAATGCCTACCATAGGAGAAGGCTTCAGTTGGAGTTTGCATTCTTAGGCACCAAAGTCAATCAACCATGAAAAACAAATCTTTAAGAGACCAAGCTTCATTAGTTCCAGTGCTCACTGAGTGATGTGATTTAATTGCAGCACTACCTAAAGCAATGCTATGCAGCCCATAGTCTGTGGGTAATTGATGGTCAATAAAAATCAAAAGAGAGCTCAAAAAGCAAGTCAAAACCAGACATTCCTGCACAGCCACATTCTCCCATACATATAAGCAGATTGGAAGAGGAGAATAAAAATTAGGCTAAATTTTTTACTTTTATTTTTATTTGTCTCTAAAAGAAGGTCATTGTGAATACTTTGGCACAGTAAGCACAGTATGGCTTTTGAATTTGTTTTGCTTCCAGAGGTTAAGTGCTCCTTCAGTTGAAAAGGTTGAGAAATGTAGTGGTCTAGAGACCATGGTCAGAGAATCAGGTTTTGGTTGTTGTAAGAAACCCTATATCCTTTTTCCTTTATTTCCCTGTTTAGCTTGCATAACTGAAAATGATCAGGTGAATGTAATTTGTGTTTGTCCTTTGTCAAAGCATGGCCTAAGTGAACTAGAGTCAGCCATCAGTTTGGCTGCAAATTGTTTTTGTCTTTTGTTGAACCTTCTCTGAGCATTAATCAGAAAAACTAAGAAATTGAAATGTTAAAATTTGTATTTTCTGAGACTTAACCATATATTTCTCTTAACATTACAGTGGTTCATACAGTGTTCATGCTTGTTTAAGAGCTGAGAGCTCTTCCTTCCTTTAATACAGATTATGTGCTTATTGCATTTCTGTGCAGAACTCTTGCCATGACTTTCTTTTATTCCAAGGAAAAACAAAGATCTTGAATCTCAGCTTTCTCCTGACCTGCATCTCTGATCTTTCTTGGGTTCTTACCTGCAGGCCTTTTTTTTTCTCAAGCGCTAGTACTTCGTTTGTCTCTGAAAATCCCCTCTTCTTTTCCTCAAGTCCTAGAACTGTTTTTGTCTCTGAAAATCCTCCCTTCTTTTTCTCAACTGGACATATGAATTAGACCACAGAATTGTATGTATACTAGTAATAAAATAGACATAAATCCATGCATGTGTTTTAATCACTTGAGAAAGTCCTTTTTTTGCCAAGTATTTATGGTACAGTACTGTTGGTTTCTTTATGAATAATCCCAATGTTTAATGTAGTTAAATGCATTTCAATTTTAAGACAATGCACCTCCTTGGTAGAACATGGGAATCTTGGTAAACTGTTCCTTCCATGACTGTTTAAACTGGTAATAGGAATAAACTAGGAAATGTTTAACTTTGCTGATTTTGATTTTCTTGCTCTTATCTGTCTAATGCAGCTACGACACATTGTCCCCAGATCGTTATTAAAATTTCACTAGCAATTTGTGCATGTTGTGTATTTTAAAATGAGATATAAAATGTATACTTATGTAAATGTAATTTGCTATTTAAAATCTTTTAGGCAGAGATTGGAGTAGTACTATTTTTAAATTGCTGTTTTTAAAACTTCATTTTTCTTATGACAGGAATGTTTTAACCAATTAAATATTAATACAGAACATCTCAATGTTTACTGTAGAAATCAGTGTACTGCTGCTCTTTAAAAGCCTTTAAAAATGCACTGCACTTTTTCTTCTACATCCTGCACATTCACCTTAACACGTAAAATTTTTAGCACAAATCTGATGGAATGACAAAAGACATGTTTGAAACAGAGCTGCTTTTGTGCTCTCTTTTGTCTTCTGCCTTCAATTAGATGACATCTGTTGCTTTGGTGGGCCAGTTTGTGACATGGTCACTAAAACATTGACAATATCACAAGTAATGCAACTAAGTCTGTATTTCCTGCTCAGCTGTTTGAGGCATAGCAGAGGGAAATGAGCTTCATGAGTAAAAACCCATGAATTTTAGTTTAGAAAACATAGGGTTTTCCACAGATATCTCTCTGTCTGATGTAAGACCTTGAAGAAGAGGCTTAGTTCTGAATTTCCAACTGCAGAGATTCTTACAGGCAAAGGTATGTGGAAGATGAATGTGGAAGATATGATCAGATAGATCAGTTGTGTTTTTAAAGGGGGAGTCCTATCTTGCACATCTCTGTGTGTGAACTGTAGGAATCTCCTTTGGCTTTCTACCAAGTACTGAGTGAATTACAGAACTGACGTGAGATACTGTGCACAAATCATCTCCTTTATGAATATGGCCTCAGGGATGGTTCCTATTTTCGGAAAATAGTACTACCAATCAGTTTTCTTACTTTCAGTGGATTGTAAGTGAGAGAAAAATGAAAGCAAGGTTGAAAGGAGAAAGGTGATGGAAGATGGATTTTTTGGAATAACAGAAATCAGAATATTAATGTATTATAAATTCTTATCATTATAACCATTAACATTATCATTGTTATTCCTGTTGACGACTCTAGCTGTTCCTGAGTGAGAAGCAATATGTAACATACAACAATGAAATATACACCAGGATAGTTCTTTTTCAGGTGTGTTATTTTTCCTCTCTAGAATTTAAAGAAAATACTGCTTTGGTATTCATGAAGGAATGATTAACTTGATGGAGTAGTATTTACATGGAATTTGTTAAATTTAAAAACAGTTTTGCCTACAAAAAACAAAATATTGTTACCCCAAAAAGGTGACTCATTTTCATCCCTGTTTCAAAAAAAATTACTAGGAAAAAAGGTATATTGACTGATGTAGTTCTTTTCACATGGCTGATTACTCTATGGAAGTCAGTGCAACAATAAAAAATTATTTTTCAGCAATATCCAGTAAAGTTTTTGGATACTTACTTTAGGTAAAATAAAATTTTATTTGAAAGTGCTAAAACATTTTAACTTGCTCTGAATATCTAAAATAATATAAAAATGTCAGTTAGCAAGTTCCCTAATGATAAAGATTTTATTATGAATTTAATTAAAAACTACATTTGGGAGGAGAGAGTTAACTTGCCTTTCTCAAATATGAGTATTTTATTTTCTCCCCTCTTTCCCAAGATGTAGCACATTAACTTTGTTAGGGAGCATGCTAGTCTTGCCATATTGAGCAAAGTCACAGACCAATTTTGTTGATTTTTCTTGTTATACAAGTTTATTTTCTTATTTATTTTATGAAAGAAAATGCAAAGAAAGTTAGTTAACAAAAGTTAATAAAAGTGCATTTCAATGAAATGGGAGGGATAAAATATTAATGTAGTAACAAAGTGAGAACTCATATGATTTTGAATATGTAATTTTTTAATGGTAAGTCATCTTGAATCTGAGTGATTTTATACACTCCTGAAGGTTTGAGATCAGTCATTATTTGAAAGATAAATGGTAAAAAAAGCAGAAGAAAGTGTATATATTTCTGCATAAATAAGATCCCTTCTGAGGCAGAGATAATTCAGAGTTATTCTGAAATTGTTCACTCATACCAAACAACTGTTTGGACTTTCTGCAAAGATATGGAAATCTATCCTTGTTCCATTACATTATCCTCTGGGCAGCAATTCGGTTGGATTTCTTTCCTAAAATGTTATGCATAAGAGTGATCCACATATTTAGCCTTTGCTGTTTCCAAGGTATTGCTTTTATTTTTCAGCAGCTGTGCCTGCTGCACTGACACTGGCCAAACAGCAAGCACAAGACTTGGACAACAGCTAAGATGCTGTAATTGCATTTTCAGTCAACCTGAATTACATTCTAATGAGGATGAGAAGGCATTTTCTTTCAAAAAGCAAAGCTTGAACATACAGGTCTAGTGTAAATTATATATATAAATATATATGCATATATATATATGTGGATTCTGAAGTTTCACTTTCATTTTTAATATACTGAAATACTTGCAAACAAATAATTGATAACAAAACTGTATTGCAGCCAATGTGGTTTTTTGTTTGTTTGGTTTTTTTTTAATTGCAACAAGCATAACTGGCAAAGCTGGACAGGCTTCAATCAGAAGACTCAAGTCAAATGATCTTTGTGAAGGAGCTTAATTTTTTAATAATTATAAAGTGGAGTTGATTCTTTGTCTCATGATGGTCAGTTATTTAAATCTCTTCTGGCCTTTTTTGATTTTGGTATTTTGATTATGGAAGGGCTGTTTTCCTGTACTGGTGGCCTGAAATGTCTGCTTGAGTTTAAAACATTGTTTCTCTGTGTGGTTTAATGCAAAATCTGCCATATAAAATTCTAAAATTGCTGTTGCTGTTTTTCTCTCATAATTAAAAACAAATCAAAGCAAAATGAAACAAACCACCAACTTCTGAAAATTACTGTTAGGAGTCTGTAGTACAAGTGTAAAGTGGATCAGGCATAGTCACTGTGTAGGGAGTTTTTCCACTGAGTCAGTGGAAAAACTTTTCCTCAGTCAGTGAGGAAAAGAACTGACTAAGACCTGGCCAGTAAACTGGCTGGTTGTAGTTTCTCTGATGTACGTAATCCACTTGATGGCATGAAATGTTGACAATTCTATGAAGACTTCTATAAGCAATTATCAAGATGTGCAGCAATAGTGTCTTGGGTTCTTTTTTAATTATGCTTCTGACACAAAATTAGTTTATTCCTTTCTTTTTTCATTCTATGCTTTTGCCAGAGTGCTTTTTCTCACTAATGTAGTTCCCTCTGACAAGGTAGTACGATTCCTGAGCTTCTAGCTTTCAAAAGCCAGCAAGGCTTTCAAAAGCCAGAGCGATTAATTAAGTTTAACTACTTCAAGTATTATACCTTCCTTGAATTGCATACTTTTCTAAGTTTACTTTTACCCAGTGGTCTCTTTGAGACAGAAAGGGCACAAATTACAATAAATTGAATTTTTCATTGCTTTTCCACTTACAGCTTGGAAGCAAGTCATTAATTAATATTTCACGTGGCTTGCAGCCTGAGAGAAAGTGGGGACACATTATTGTATTAGTGTGGCAAAAAGCAACCCCAACTGTAGTTGTTCTTATTGATAATGATAACTCATGTCTTTGTGTAGGCCATGAATATCTGAATATCTTATTCAGAGGAGGAGGTAAACAGTCTTTTCTATTGCTTTGAGAGGACAAAAAAGTGTTTTCAGTTTTTGTTTCACAACTTAAGTTTCATCTTGACAAAAGATTTTATTTGCCATAGAACAAGGTATTTTCCAGCTTAGCAGTAACTTTGTTGATGTCTTGCCTTGTTTCTGAGATACAATCCCTTCACTGTTGAGTATTTTCTTATCTTAAGAATAGAAGACCATGCCTGACTGTGCAGGGCAAGAGTGCAACTGTATCATGCACCATGAATGTAAATAGATGTACATGACCATTTCAAACTGTCAAAACTTGGATTGATCCTATTAACCAGGATGGATCCTATTAACAGGGAACTGACAGATTATTTTTTTTAAAGTTTGGTAGAAGTTATGTTAGGATTCATAAACTCCTGTGTTAGAGATAGAGAATCATTGGTCTGAGTGTGAGCATCGTTTTTCTTAGCCAAGGACAAACTGCACCCAAACACATTTGGACAAAATATGACTCAGTCTTCACTACTCCTTATCTTGCAAAAATCATCCTATTGCTGATAGTATTACCCTTGTATATGGTAGCAGATTCCTCCTGAAAAACAGCTTTTTTTCACTCAAATTCAGACATAATTTAATTTACTTCAGACAGTAATTTTCTTCAAGCAATATTTCTATAAAGTTAGACTTTATAACTTTAGAACTGGTGTCACAGTATAATTAGATTAGGTAATTTTAATTTTTCAGGTTTATGGCAGATTTTGGTATTGGTCTATATATTTCTGAATTTCTAATTCTGTAGAGACAGATTGTCTAACTGTTTTTCTTTCAGTGGAATTAGATCATTGTCCCCATTCTGGATGCTGTGGGACTTTGCCAGAATATGTCAGTTTTTGTTTTTTCTGTGACTTCAAATACTGTCTGAGTAATGATCTGACCTTGTTTATCAGCATCCTTGAGTAGGTGCTAGAACTCTTTTGGGAGAATTAAATTTCCAAAAGGTTTTATTTATTTTTTCTTCTGCTTATTTGTGTACATTGTAAGTGCACAAACTGGAATGTTTTGAGAGAGTTTTTAATAATCATCGTTCTCATTAATGTGCCTGGTGCTGTGCCCAAAACTAATCTTAATTGGTGCACTTCAGAAGATGTGTACTAATTGGAAAGAGTCCAGAGCAAACAAACAGATTGTATCAGACATCTAGAAAATGTCATCTACAAGGAGAGACTGAGCTTGTTTAGGTAGTTGAGCACAACGAAAGAGAAAACAGAGTCTGTTCAGGGTAGTTATCTTTGATGATAATTTGACCTACTCTTAGTGGGTGGGGGGGAGGGAGGGAGGTTGGACTATGCATTATTGGTAAGACTTGTTGGGAAATAAGTCTTTTAAAAAGAACCTTATGATGGAAATGCTGAGATAAGGCTTGATAAATGCATGCTCAGTTCTTGTCTCTTCCCAAGTGGCCTTGGGAAATCTCTCTGTTCTTTGATCTGCCAGCACTAATGTGTTAATATTTTTCCACTCTGTTTTGTTTATAGGGCTTAAACCAATTAGGACTTTGGCACTGAAAATATAACTCTGTCATGCTTGGAGCATTTGAATTTAAAATTATTCCAAACAAGCCTCATTCAGCCTCTGACTCTTCAAAATATCCCAACTCACCTGTCATTGAAAATTTTCCAATTGGCTTGCAGGATTTCTGCTTGTCTTTTGCCTAGTATTGTCTCAGTGCGAACAACTTAGTCACTAAGTTGCTTAAACTCGCTTAGAAGCAGGAACTGGTGCAATGTCAAGTTGTTTCCTGTCATGCAGAGTCACTGTGTACATTTGCAAAAAGCCTAGAGACCTAAACTCCGTTGGTTTCAGGGCTCACTTTCATCTGGCTTCCAATGTCTCAGGTTTGCAACTTCATGCCTTTAAGTTATGCTGGTTAGGACCTTTCATTGAGCTTGGGTTGTTCATCAGACAGCCAAAACTATTCCAGCTCTTTTGCTGTTGGCTATAGATAAGTAAGTGGTTCTGGCAGCACAGACCAATCCCAAGATCTCCCTGCTGAGGGATTTAATTGATAAGTTAATGTAGCTGTTGGCACGTACACCTAGGAGCAGCCTCCTGCTCCAGAACTGGATAGCCCACTTATGTTCCTGAGAAGTATAGCTGTGCTCTGAGCTTAGCTTTTGCTGTTGATCAGAGATATATGTCTCTTCGTTCAGTTGAGTGCAGGACACGTTTTGATTTGCTTAAGCTGTCCAGACAGCACCTATTAATGTGTTGGCACCCTGTGAAGTGGCCATGTACCTGACAGTCTTTGGCTCTTCGTGTGCTCTGATAGTGGGTGAAGGGACTCTTATCTTGATTATGGCCTATAGGCATTGTGATAGAAATTAAAACATACCCACATACTTACTTATCTCAGCTATTTTGTAGGTGAAATAGAAGAGTAGAATATATTTGAAAGCATCTACACTCCAATTGCTATCACTTCCTTTGAATACAAGTGAGTGTTGTTTGGTAAATAAGTTTAGTCTGCAGCATTTCAGAGGCTCATTGTTCCTGAGAAACTGGATTATAGCTTTTATTCCCTACAAACTCAAAGCTAAGTAGAAGAGAAAATGTTGCAAATAGTTACATGCTTTTGTTAAGTCCTTCTGAAAGAAGGCAGAGATCTGTGTCGACTTTGTCCTCTATCATTCTGCTCAAATGGTACATTCCCCATATTATCAATCTCAACATTTGAACAAAAGCAGCAGCCGGCTAAAACTAATCTAACCATGATTAAGGTAATGCTGATTAAGATTGTACGTGCATCAATCCTCTACCTCTGTGGTTCCCATCATTTCCAGAGTGTACAGCCATAGTTACAACTAATTGTAGTAAACTCTTCATCGTTAGGGGTTTTGCTTAAAAATACTTTGGGATATTAAACCAGATCTGTGTATTTCACATTGAAAATGAGGCAGCTGCATTGTTCTGAGCTGCCATTAAAAAAGCAGTCTGTTATTTTTCATAAAATGGCAATTCAGTGTCTGTACTGCCACAGAAACATAGATCGCCAGGTGATGTGTGCTGTGTAAGTCTCCTGCAGGAGCAAATGACGTCTGATTCCATTCATTGGGCGATAAATTTAAGAACAAAATGGAATTTCTCATAGCAGTGATTTGCTTTTGGAGTCGAAAGCCCTGGGGAATTCTAAAGGGACTTCTGAGATTAATCTTGTATGCAGTCCTTAAGAAGGTAGCAGACCTATAAGTATTCCACACCTAAAAATGCTTATGCCATCCATAAAGTAGTTCCAGTGAATATGAAATAAATCAACTTGCATCCTAAGCAATACTTATATGAAAGAACTTTCTAGTTTCTTGATTTCCTGTTCATTATCTGTTTTCCCGCTAGGTCTCAAATCTACAAGAGAGTTCAGGGTTGTAGAGTTCAGAATATGTGAACTCACTGTAGAGTTTTTTAATAAATGGCTACGATCTGGTTTAGTAACGTTTTTTTTGTTAGTTCCAAGAAATATGGCTCTGCCCACTTCAAAAATAAGACTGGACATCTAGATGGAATGTTTGTTCAAGGTCTGGCCCACACTTCTTGAAGCCTTGTGCAATGAAACACTTGATTTGCAAGACACTTAGATAAAATAGCATGAAGGGCACATGGGATTAGAATGAGTAGGACTGGTTGGAAAGGCTGGCATTATGATTTGTGAGTTAATACTTTTGGCAAGGGTTTGTTTTCATGCAAGACTTGGCTTGTGCTTTGGTAAGGGTAAAATCCTGAGAGATGAAATTACAAACGATATCATTTGTCATGATTCAATAGCAAGGACTGATCTAAAAACCATAAAAGAAAAAAGTTGCATGGCTATGATGGCATTCAGAGTGGCAGCCTTGCTGCTATGGTGGAGGTTGTAAACTGTTACTGCTGGCTTTAAGAGAAAAATATTAAAGCTCACACCTTTAAATGATAGACTCTTTGCTTTGGAATGACAGAAATAAGACTTTGATATGGAAGTCGTGACATTATTTTAGGCAGTCACTTTTAGTAGCACTTTAAAAGCAGTGATTTCCCTGGTTCAGTGGCTTTCCCTGTTTGCTTTCTGCATGTCTGAGGAAAACGACGAGTGTACATGCAGCTGGATCCCATATACTAAATGTTTAATTCGTCAGGTGGTCAAACCTCTGGATCTGAACTGAAGTGCACCCATTCAGAAGCTCTCTATTGTAGACCATGGACACCAGAGAGGGAAGTGGTGATAATAATGGTGGCAAAATTTTCAGCTATTGTCTCCTGCCAATGAGAAGTCATCAACATGAGTTCATCTAAGGGTTCTAAGAAAATGCCATCTTTTTCAGTCAGCTGCTCTGTGTGCTGTGACCTGTGCTGGGCACAGTGACCATGCTGGTTACTACCTGGCACAATATTTGTCTGAGCATCCTGGCTGCTGCAGGACACTGGGCAGCACACTGCCACGCTGAGCAGTTTGAAGGACACATTAAGGTTTTTCACATAAACCTTGTGAATACAGCTCACACACAGTCATTTACTCACCCAGAGGCTCTAACCCTTCTCCCACTGAAGTCAGTTGAAGCATTGTCATTTATTCCCATAGGAGCAGATTAGTGGATGATTACCTATAGTAGCTTTTGCTGTATGTAGTTATATGCTTTTGTTAAGTCCTTTGCTATTTTTTTGAGATATAGAACAATTGTATATATATTTTTATATGTTTTACAACGTATTATTTAGAGCAATTTGAAACTTGTTTGTGGTTTTCGTACATCCATGAAAGTCCGAATATTTGCTATTAATTAACTTCATCTGTTTTATTTTAGCTTCTTTGTCTTCTGCACATTCCTAACAGTGTTAGTACTCCCTCTTCATGTAACAGATAATAGGTAAAATGCTCTGGTATTGGTTTTTTAACAGTTATGTTGGTTTGTTGGTTCCATCCTGTCTTTTGGTAAAAAAAAAAAAAAAAATATATATATATATATATATACACTTCGTGAAGCCATTTCTGTCAAAGGTCTGGTTGAGAGGGAAGATTTTAAAAAGCATGATTTCAGCCTTTTGAATTTTTTAAATTTCCCTATTAAGGGCAGAGAATATGTGACTTCCTTGTTTTTGTTTCTTGGTTTCTCCAGATAAGGGACAGCTTTTGTCCTCAAACTCTACCATTCTCAAGCTTGTTCAATGTAGTATGAAGAAAACGGTTTAAATCAGTTTAGTTGAAAATGCAAAAAGAATTTCCTTTGCTTTATTTGACTTCAATGAATTTATTAAAACTCTTTCAAATTATTTAATTTTTCTTTACATTTTCACTGGTAAAAAAAGCTGTTGTGAAGGAACAACTATGAAATTGTTCTAGATTGATTTACTCAATGGTTGCTCTCTCAATTTCCAGCAGGTTTGTGAGTCAGTAGAAAATTCTGTAGTTGACACATACGTGTCTGTGTATGTGTGTGGGTACATGCATGGTTATATAGCAAAGCAGAAGATTCAGAAAGCAAAGAGACACAAAGGAAAAGGAGTATATACATTTTCAATATAATATTAGTTACATAAGAATGCGTACTTTTTCTGGATTGGAAAAAAAAATAAGGCCATTATCTTATTAAAGACCTTGCAAGTGCTACCTGTTCCTTTTCAGTTGGTCTGATTTGCTGTTACATGTAACAAGTATGAAGTTAGAACAAGTAATTAACTTCCATAGAATACATTTTTCTTAAAAAATGCTTAAAAGAATTGTGGAATATGGATTCTAAATAGCCAAATATTTCTCACAGTGTGTCATCAATATAAAAATTTTTCCTTTGAGAGCTTTGTCTTATTTTTGAATCCCATTTTTTATTCTTTCTTTGTCATTTGGGAGACATTCCAATATATTGAATGATTTTCTGTTTGTTTGAGAAGACGTTTTGTGTCATGTAAACTGTTTTAACTGCCTGGTAGATATTTATTGCCATTTATCACTTCTTTTTTTCAGTGATTTATTTTACATTATTTCTCCCAATTCCTCAGTAAATCAATCGAGTTGTCTAGCACATCAATGGATTTTGTCTTATTTCTTGTTTAAACTATTATGGTAATATTCATCCTAACAGCTTTATAAATTTGATGCAAATCCAAACACTGGCCAGCTATCTCTACATTCATATACTTTGGATCTGCTGTTTTGCTGTTGAGTTGTTGAAAAGTTATATGTGCTCTAACTTAGGGATACTTATTAACACCAGAAAGCAACATATTGTCATGCATGAAAGAAAGTAAAGTTGTACAATATTAGCTTCTCTAACGTTCATAAATGGGTAGCGTAAGCCAAGTGTGACACTAGATTGGTTTTCGTGTTTTCTGAAAGTCATGCTGGAATTGACCAAACCAGAATGAGAGAGTTTAGTATTGTCAAGCTGACTGTGAGTCCAGAGAGAGTTTTATGATCATATGCTGATATAATTCTTTCTATAAATCTTCGGTTCCTAACAAACACACCTAATGCAGTAATTCATGCAGAAAGGAGGGATTGGGCATGGGAAGTGCTTCGAACACTGCAGCCCAGTCCATCCAAAATTGTGTGCTGCCCAGCAGTTTTTAGCAGATGGCAAGCACATCAAGCCTGAGTTACAGCTCAGGCAAAGATGGGAAAGAAAGATTCACAGCTCTCAAAGCTCACCAGAAACTCTTTCCTGGTCCTGCTCTCCATCTCTCATTAAAGATGCAGCCCAAGGGACGTAGTCAACATAATCATACTGAACAAATTTCTCTGGATAGGCTTAGCCATTAAAGAGTGTGAACACAAGTTCCTATTGTTTGAGAGGTAAAAGGAAGAAGATGAAAAGTGGTTGCTTCCTGTTCCCCTATGTTATAGGTTGACATTACCATTAAGAAGTTAATGATGACCTTGGTAGTGATTCTGTGATCTGAACTTCCACTATAAGATCTTGTTAGAGATGATACATGGCCTTTATATATATTTATATAATTTATATAATTTTTATATATATATGTGTTCTGATGGGTCCCTTCCAACTCAGTAAATTCTATGATTCTATTTTATATACAGATTTATAGATCTATAGATTTATATTTATATTTACAGCAGCATGAAGACTATTTTACTAACAAGGGAGTAATGTAAATTATAATATTTCTAGAAAAAGATAGGTTTTGAGGACTTAAAAGTTTAAAGTCCTAGCTTGCTTGTCCTTGAATTGAATATAATTGAGATCTATAACATCCCGTCCTCATTTAGCAAATATCTAGACATTTGTTTTGAAAAAAGCATCAATCAAAACTGATGCTGTCCTTTCCATAGTCTAAAGACCAGTTATGCTGACAACACAGTCATGAAAGCTTCAGTTCCTGCTCACTTCTTTCTGAGCTAACAGTATCCAGACTGCAGCAACAGCAGCTGCGTATCTTCTCTGGCACAGAATGATTTAGGGTGGAGAGCAGATTCTTTCCCCTCCAAATCACTTCAGAAAATTCTTGGCAGAAAGTCAGCTCATTTGTTTTGTTCGAGTAGGGAGGCCTGATTTATCTGTACAGAAAAAGTATTCATGCACTGTGCTGAATTGTATTAATTAAGTTTCTGTGTCCCAGACCAGTTGACTTTGTTATTCTTCTGCTCCCAACATTTTTTAATGCAATTATACAATTTCATGTAATTTTAATGCAAATAAAGAAAAATCTACAAATCTACAAATTTAGGGCAATGTTTTCTATTGCTTTCTCCATTGCAGTTTGTGAAATAGTTTGTGATACAATTTGTGATATAGGAAAGCATTGATCACAGGTTAGACTGAAAAATACAGGTTAAGAAATCCAAGTTAATAAAAGTTTCAAGGAGGAAACTACACATGCCAAAATGAAGCTGCAATCCACAAATCTTCAGTTTCTATTTTTTGTTTCTTTTTATTTTATTCTGAATTGCTGGGTCTGCTAAAGATACATCTATATCTTATATATGAGTTGTATTCTTTGCTTATACACTTATAAATTTTTAGTCAATTTTTCTAAATTCCTCCCAAATTATTTCTAAACTAAATTGTGAAAGTATTTTTAAAGTAATAATATAAGGTTGTCTGGTTTTCACAATAAAGCAAAATACTAAAATCTTCTCAATTCTGCATTAAATGAGTATAGCATGTTCTGGGATATGGCCCTTGGGTGTTATTTGCAGTTCAAGAAGTGTGGTTTTATAAAAAAACCACAAAGTTTCTTACTTTTTATGTATGAATGCATGTGCACATTTCCATATTATAGAGAGAGCTGTATTATATCTCTGTTTTTAAAACCATGATGCCTGAATATTTTCCACAATTCTGAGGTGTTGACATCAGATATATTTTATTTTTTTGTCTACTCAGCAGGAAATGGATTGTATTTCTGTATCATATTTACTGGAGGAACACTCAGCTAAACAGTGAGATTTGCTGTTGTGCAGCCTGAGACTGAGAAGTCATGCAGAAAATAAAGGTATGGCCAGTTTGAACAATAAAAGGGCAAATTCTTGGAATAGAGTAGGAAGGCAAAATGTTGATAAGGCTTTCAAAATCCTTCCTTTTTCTTCAGCAGAATTAATCTTGTCCTGCTACAATCTGGCTTCAACTGTTCCCTCTATTTTTAGTTACTGATCCTAGCCAGGTCCTCAAATAGCTCAGAGCTGGTGTTGTTTGTGTCTGATGTATAACTGATACAGACTTGGTTGGCATTTTCATTCATGTTTCATAATCATCCCTAGTATGTACATAAAGACAATTCTTTGGTGTGCTGGGAGGGGGCATTTGTATTGCTGTGGGCTAGATCAGGCCCCCATTGTTTGACACCTCATTCGACCATAGAGGAAGAAAAAACATTTTAGTGACGCTGAAGTTACTTATTTACATTTAGTTGCAGAGAGGAGTCACAGTTAAGTTCAGGAAGCTCCCCCTTCAGATTTGTTAAGGGAAATCTCAGAATTTCCCTTTTATTTGTGTATTAAGTCCTTCATACAATCTGTATGCCGTGAGAAAGACCCTGTGAGATAGAAGTAGTGGTTTAATTGGCCCTTTGAAAAAAACATTAATTAAAAAAAAAGCCATTAAAGAGCTTTTCAAATGTCATTGATACAAATCGTGCTTCCACAAAAGAGAAAAAAAATATATGTAAGACCTTGCAGGAGGTTTTTATTGATCAATTAAATTAAAATAGGCACAGTGGGGAACAAATCTACCAACAAAACTGGGAGTAAATACATTAGTGTTTCCTTATGAAGTACCCGTATCTCTAATTGCATTACTTTTTTTCCTATACTGATGTATGTAAGGAGGCTCATTAATACAACTAAAAATATCTGATAAGAGTTAATTTTTGAAATAAGATTTTTCTTCTTTTCTATGAAATGATATGCATCTTTTCAAGCATTATAGATTCTCAGATTTAGAAAATTGGAATGTAGTTGTTAATTTTGGTTCTGTGTCTCTGAGAAATGCATTCAGCAATCCATACAATATTCCTGCATTCTTGTTCCTTTAACTTCACATAGGCATAAAATACTCCAAAGTGAAACTGGTTGTTGAATGCAAGCACATTCAGCTTTACCTGTAGAAAAGATGAAACGAATGTTATGATAAAATATCAAGGAAGGCGAATGGGATTTTTATATGGGAGCTTTTATGATCAAGATTTCTTGGAGCTTTGCAACCATGACTATATTTAGCAGTCTCTTGAGTATCAATGTAATTGAAATGTCGTCTGTGGATTAATTTTGGTAATAGACTACAGCAATATTGCAGGAAATAAAGGACAGTGGTGAAATACCTTCTCTAGTAGACTACTCAAAAGAAATTTCATTAAGTGCTGTTCATGAGATGGCTTTTGGATAGGCTATCAGGATTGACAGTTCTATAAAGAGTCATCAGAAGACTGTTATAGGATTAATTTTACTTTAAAAGGTAAATCCTTCTATTTTGATTCAGCCAAATGTTGACAGCCATAGAAAATCCATGTTCTTGAATACAAAGCAGTACAGTAGAACCAAAAGCCTGGTACCTCATTCTTGTTTTAATTATTATTCCATGGGAGTAACATTCATTTTTATATTTTAAGGTTAGAAGCTTTTACCTCATGTTCAAAAAATGCATCTTCCAGTGTCTTTTCTCCAGTGCCACTCCCTACACCTTCAAACACAGCCTTGTATTCCTAAAAGCATAGACAACCACTCCATGTAAATAAGGTGCATTTGCATTCTGTGCAGCACAGACACGTTACATTACTTTGTAAATGAATCTACGTTAAGTAATCTGTCTGTATAGAAGATCTCATGTATAGATTACAATTCTACATAAATCAAAAGTTAAAAGCATACAGTCAGCAAAAGAAAGAAAAATCACATTTATTCTTGTATTTCTTATCATCATTTCCAACAATTTAAAGTAATTTACTGAAGGCACTAAAAGACACTTATTGTAGAATGACACGTGACCTTTCACTCCTTTGGACAGAGAGCACTGAACTTCTTGTACAAATAGTATCCATCAGAGCCAGAGCTCTAAATGGAGCCAAAACACTGAACTCTGATCCTCACATGGCTGCTCCTTTTATTTCCAGTAGTCAGCTGGATTTGCTTTACCTGCATTAATATTGTACTCAAAACCCTTATTCTGATTTTTCATGCTGGAATATCCTGTGCGGATATATTTGACTTGATTTCTTAGGTGTTACGTTTCTGTGTAATTTCCTTCTCTGTGTGTTTGGTTTGTTTTTCCCTTAAAGCAGGAGTGTAGTATAGGTCTACTGCAATGGTTCCCAAATTCATCTAAATAACCCACCATCTCATGAATAGTCTTTCTCCATACCCCATTGACATGGTAACTCATGATTAAAATGTTCTGTTTACGTACAGCTCCAGCTTTGTGAGGGTTTTTTGTGGTGAAAGCAATAGACCAGACAACATTTTGTTTTGTGTGCCTACTTAGAGATAACTTAAATATTACAGATAGACAGAGTACAACAGTTAATTCATAGATCAAGTGTTGCAGATTAACTAATCTTTAATAACAGCACTGTTTGCATCAATCTTAACATTTTCATCTACTTCTTTGAATCAATTAGTGATTTAGAGAAAACTTTTCAGAAGGGAATTTTTTGGTATACTGGCAATAAATCAGGTTTGCACTAATCTGTGACATGAATTGTTTGGTCAGCTCAGTTAAAAATGATGTAAGGCTATGCTCCAAAATCTTGGAGGCAGCAGCAATGAAGTGAAACTCAGTTTGGGGAGGGTTAATGGAGTAGGAAGATTTTTATTTACTAGGATGTGATTTGGTCTTACTTTAGCATCCTCATAAGAGGAACTTTGTACTGTACTAGTGTAATAATGTCTTATCTTAATCTTATGTCTTCATATCAAAGGTCTTTGATCCCATACACATTTTTATGGGAACTTTAGTACCTCTGATGATTTTTTCCTCTCTCAAAAATTCTTTAACTTACTTGTTTACTCTTCAAAATTTTGGTGATGTCAGGAGATGTTAAATATTTGTATTTTGGTTTTTTGTTTTAATAAATTAGTTTACGTACTGCATAGTATTCTGCAACACACTTCACTTGCTCGTAGTCATCTGCATTGGCCAACAGGTGTAAGCCTTCTGGATAAAGTTTTCCACAGGTTGGATACAGCTTCTCTCGGTCATCTTTACTCAGTTCAGTGCCAAATGAATTAATGGTGATGATAAAGGCTCGTCTGTCTGCCTCAAACTTAGCATACAAAACAAAGAGGTGTTATTAGACATCTCATTCTAAATTAGGGTGGGCATATTTTGGGGTTTTTTAGTAAGTCAAACTATGGAAATTTAATTAAAAAAAAAAAAAGCCGACTTGAGAGCACTGGAAACATACCTTGTTTTGAAATTGTAAATTCTTCTTTGCAACTATGCCTTAAATTTTAACTAGAAAATCAAGCAAGGTTTCGCAACCACAGCTTTTATTCTGTGATTTTTGTACTAAAAATATCATTTCTGCTGCTTCCTCATTTCCCCACTTAGTTACCCAGATGCTGACAACAAAAAAATCCTCACACCCTCACGTGTAAGATTATGAAATAATAATCTTATAAATAATGATAATGAAGGAAAGGAACAAGAATCAATAGTACTGCTCTGGGGTAGCTCAAAGTGCTGTTGATAGTAAAGGTTGAATGAAAATCCTAAACAAAATAATTTCTCAATGCACATCTTTAAAATGATATTTCAATAAGGAGGAGGGGGCTGTTTACTTTCCAAGTTAGTTTTAAGTGTTTCAAATAACAGTTACTTTTTAATACATAGAATCAAAGGCTATATTTCTTTTGTCAGGTTTAGATGCCTGTAATATCTAAAGTATTTTCACTGCAGCAGCAGACTGAAAGGCAATCCAATGTCTAGATCTCAGATTCTTATTTTGTGCAAGGCAAAATTTCACTTACCATTCTTACAGTATGAATTAAAAATGCAATAGTAAATAAAAGTAATCTTTTCTTCTGTCTTGAGATCTAAATTGATTATGGTTTTAATTCTTTCCTTTATTACTTTCTTTCATGTTTTAGAACAGCAGAGGCCTTGCTATTTGCAGGGATTATGCAGGAGAAATCTTCCAAGTGAAGTATATACAGTATATGCACATTTTAGGCAGCTTACAAAATTTCTTGTGCTGTGAATATTTGAGCTATTTTAAGCAGAGAGGTACTCTTTTCAGTTGAATAATAAGGCTGCATTTGCAACACAAATCTGCCACTTTAGCCATTAAACACATATTCACATCTACGCCTGTGTACTGGAACACACAATAACAGGAACCCACCACCCGCTGGCACCGACTTCGAAGTAAGGAAAAGGAGTAAACAATAAAGAAGTAATGAGAAGAAAATAAGTGTGCTTGAAAAGATTTCTAGCTAATGAGTAACAGGGCCAAATTTCACTTCCCTTATTAATAAAAATAGGCATATTAGACCTACTGAAACCACTTTAGAAGGACAAATGCTTTCTTTTTTTAACTTCTTAAAGTCATGTAGAATCTAGCTGTTAGATGTGTCATATTTTGTTGGTAAAAAACATGTTAGAGGCAACAGCAACTAATGGTAGCAGATGGGGGTTCTGCTTCTGGTGTCTTCCAGTCTGAGAGAATTTGCAGGATCGTTCCCATCCAGGCAGACCTCTCAATTCATCAAATTACTGGTACATGAGGTTCTCTGTAGAGAGTAAGGCCATGAGGCAGTTACTTGGTGACTTACTCCATCTCATTGCTGCAGGCAGAGGTCAAGTCAGAGGATGACCATTTCCTAAGTGCATAAGTTTCCATGTGGGAGACTGCTAGTTCAGAATTTAGCATGGGGCCATGGTAACAGACACAGCTCTATCTGCAGTGCAGTGCAGTCCTGCAGTTTCTTGCCAGATTCAGGGCTAAACATGCAGCAGGTGTTGTCCATGGAGGAAGAGAGATCGTCAGTATTCTTAATATGGAAGTTTGGCACCATGTGAAGTGGTCAAGGAGTTGGGGAGCTAAATACCTCAGCCTCATTCTGATAGGGTCAGGTTGGTAGTCTTACATATAAGATTACAAAATAAATAGCGAGTATTCTTTTGAATAATTAAACTTTGGGGGTTTTTTTTAAATCCAACCGTTAGCAGTCTGCTCTATGTGTCTCTTCAGATTAACAAAATGCTATAGAAAAAAATATTCTATAGAAAAGTTTATCCTCCTGGCTGATTGACATTAGATAGGGATTTTAAAGAATTTTATGATAGGCTAAATTTTTACCACTGATATAAACGGAGTTTTAAAACATGCTTAAACTAATGTTAGTAAGTAATCTGCTCTCAGCATGAATTTCTATTTAAAAATGAACTTTCTGAAAAGTCTGAATCAACTGTGGAAAATGCCTTTATGTCTGCCAACCAATCTTTTGATTTTTATTTTTAAGAAAAGTCAAAATACTTAATTTCTATTCAATTTAACTTGATTAGAAGTATTTTTTTTAGATCATAAATTGAAACATTGTGACCTGCTTAATTAAAATAGGAAATTGTAATCCTTTTTAGGACGCTATTTTGTAAAATGTAATTCAGATCCATTCTTCCTTCAGGGATAAGCTCCCAGGGTTATTATCTCTCTTCTAAATGCAAACTTTCAGTGTGGTGTCATCAAACCTCAGTGAATTTTTTTTGGTTTCCAGGGAGTAAAATTGCTTATCCAGAAAAAAGACTCCTGGAAGCAAATGGGTGGTCTGGCTCTCAACCTCTGCAAAGAATTGTGATAGATCATGTGAGGAAAAAAAAAAGGGGGGGACCTGAATGCTGAGAATTCAAGTTTAGAAATTTCTGCATCTTTTATTAGAATAACAGAGACAAAAATATCATGTATGTTTTGGGAGGAGGAGATTAGGAACTTTGTATGTCAAGGAAAAAATAAATATTAAACTTTTCTGAGTCGAGACAAAAATATAATGCAGAATGTTGGACTGTTTTTATATGACACTAATTCCAAAGGTCACTCAACCCTAACCTCAACCACTAATTTTAATAGGAGAGTAAACAAACATAATATTGCCATGAAGCTTGAAGATTATTGATTAGTAAATAGGCAGTAATGCCAGGCTTTAGCTGTCCCAAAATCAATGATCAACATTTTTGGGTTTTCTACATAATGGCGAGAAATGCTAAAGGGCAACAGTTTGAGATTAGCAAACTATTTACTCTGTTCTGCTCTCTGTTACAGAAAAATATTAACTGAGACTGGCTCCTCCCTAGTAATGGTCTAGCTGCTTCTCTAGTCAAAAGGCAAAAGTCATCCTTGAATACACTATTCATTACATCTTAGAAAAACAGGTATTTTTAGAGGAGAAGCAAACATTTGACAGATTGCTTTGCAAATGGAGAGAGATTCAACAGGAAAAGCAAAGTGAGATAATTATGACAACATTGTGGAGTTCTTTAATGTATAAAGACTGAATGTTTCTTACCTCAAGAATAGGTCTCATTATTTCTGCTGTAGTACCACCTTGTTTTTCACAAAACTTATAAAATGCCTCAAGGTAAGACTACATGAAAGAAGAGAAATATTTTAAATGCTGCTTAAGACCTGGACTAGGATTGCACAAAGCCATGAACCTCATTTTTAAATACTTCCATTAACTTTGATAATTCCACCTATGAATTTAAATTTAGGTATGTGCTTAATTACTTAGTTCAAATGGAAGTTGAAATATTCAACTGCAAATGTCTGGTTACTACAATTTGAGTTCAAATATTTTCAAAAATTGTAATAGGACAAATATTATGTTTTACTTGTGCTCTAAAGAAGGAACCTTTTGAGCTCCACTGAGCTTCCACTGCATAATAAGCAGATGGCTGGAGGAAACTCTTCATTTATAGTGTGTGGAGGAGGGGATTTGGGCATATGCCACGGCTGTTGGGCCAGCAGTATGAGGATACACAAACTAATCCCTGCTGCTCTACCTAAACCCTGGATTAGGACAGAACAGCAGACAAAGCTTCTGTAATACTGGTCTGCAGAGCCCTCTGGTCTGTTAAGGATTCTGGCATCTGCACCCATTTGAAAATACCTGTGCAGGAAGAACACTAAATATCTCAGAGATGCTGTTCCCCCTGACTCTCCATCCCCCAAAATAGTGTTTTAGGGAATATTTATGTTAAAATGCATTTGCTACAACTTCACACAGTCTTGTTAGGAGCTGTCACTAATTACACAATTAAGTGAATTTTAAGTAGACATCTCAAGGGGGATCTACTGCATAGAATTATGCATTAGGTTCTGTACAGTGCTATCTGATAATGGAGCAGAAACAATTGATCATATTGACAGCTGAAGCAAAGGAGAAATTTTATATTAATAATTTAATAGTGTTTGCAGAATGGTCCCCCTAATAGATGAGCAAAAAGGAAAAAAAAATAGATTTAAGAAGTGTTAATATATGATCATCCACACAGGATATAAGAATCAAATATGTATGTTACCAAATTGGAAGAAGTATCTACTATAGTGGTACTGTAAAAGAATTATAATACATGAAGAAATTAAAATACTTGGGTATAATTGATGTTGTATTGAATGAAAGAATTAGTAAAAGTTTTAAAAATTAAAAATTGGCATGGGAATTTATAAATATAATTTATAAGACAAACAGAGGAGTTTTTTCTTTCCCCCTAGTGCAATCAGATCACTGTAAAAATACTTCCTGCAGTCTGGGGTGTCCACTGTGAAAGAAAGATAATAAAGATTTTGGGGATAATGTGCCAGGAGGAGCTGTTAATGGATTGGAGTATGTATAGCCTTTAAAGAGACCATCATAAGAGTAGAGATCTGTTTGCTAATATTTGTAAAGAAGATGCAAGGCACATGTTAGATGCATATCCTTGCAGCATTGTGCTGTAACAATGCTAAAATTATTTAGAAATGAAGAAAATTATACAAAATCCTTAAGTAAAAATTATGTTAGCTAGACTCAGAACGATTAGACCCTTTCAAATCACATCTTCCTTATATACATAAAGATAAATGTTAGCCAAAAGCCTGTCTAGACTCACTTAGGACCTAAGAGTTCTGTGGCATTTGGTGGATAACTGAGTTATTCATAAACAAATCTGGATCTGGATATTAGCCTGACATCTAGAGCATTTTCATGAATGAGATATTAAATAAGAATTTGGATGCAGACCTAAAATTTGAAAACTCCCCAAAGAGTGGAGTAGAAATGAAAGCAGCTGGGTTTCATTCCTGGACTTGAAATCAACCAGATGACCTCAGACAGCTTGCTTTACCTCACCATACTTCTGTTTCCCCATCCATAAAACAGGGTTAATGATACTGACCTGCTTTGCTGAGACACTTTGATAAACCCCAAATATTATCATTATGTTGCAAAAACTTGCCTTATACAGTTTGTTGCGCATTATTTCAATGTTCATTTCATCCAGGTCATTTTCAGACAGGCAGTCTTGAAAGAAAGCAGCTGAAAGTAGAGTTTATAATATAGCAGTATAAATCTGCATGCTGGTAATATGCATCTCCTGTTTATTGCTCACCAGTGTGTGAACAAGGATCCGAGGGTTCTGTTGTACAAGAGAGGGTGATATAACAGAGAGGAAGAAAAATCCACTTGATTTCCCTTATCCTCCTATCCCCTCCTTTTTAATGAGACTCTGCAGTGGGGGGAATCAATCAGTGCTGTAGCCAGAGTCCATATCTCCAGAGAAAATCAGATAGGAATGCTAATGAAAGCCCTAATCTTCTCTGAAGTGTATCGTTTGGTTATTATGGCGATTTTCTAGTGAGTGAAAAATAATTTTTGTCTGAAATCATGCAGGTATTCTGCAATTGTTAAGGAGAACCCTCTTTCCTATTTTCCTTTTTCTTCTTTGCATATATATTGTGGGAAAGGCAACAGGTTGCAGCTGATAAAGGGCACATGCTTTGACCTTGGCCATCTGTGCTTACGGGTCCTCTGCAGAGCTGACTAAAGAGCAAGCTTTTGAGCAGGGAGGCAGTGGATGAGTTTCACTTGTGCAGCTGGACCATTTAAAAATATGATATTCATAATAACGTGTGCCTCTCGCTGTTCCTGAGCTATCCCAGTGGGGCAGAGCAGTACTATATGACAGAATGTTGTCTCAAGCAGTGGCAATGGAAGACAGTATTTACAGAGAGGATGTGAGTCTGGCCATGTTTTGTGGTCTCATCCCTTCCTACTCTTCCAGCATCCAGATTTTAAATGAAGACTATCACAAAGTGTAGCTCTGAGAGTTCCCTTCAATTTCTCCTTATAGATCTATTGCCCATAAATTTGTCCCATGACTTTAAAAAACTGATACAGCTCTCTTCTTTTACAAAATAGTTTAGCAAAAAAAATTCCAGAAATTTACTACCAGCTATGTGAAAACAGTGGTTTAGTTTACCTTTTAAAATTAGTTTTCTGCTGGGATTTGGTCTTCTGAAGGATTTAGTAGGTTCATAACTCACTGTGAACAAACCACTGCCCTCAGGACTCTGTAAACCGTGTCCATATCTCTCATTGGCTTTGTCCACTCTGAACTGCATTCTGGACTTTTTAGCCTGTCTACACATGGCAGCACTGTTCATTTTAGCTGTCCTGCTCTGTCCCTTCTCTGATTTCACTGTACAGTTGTGCTAGTGCCCAGGCACTGGTGGGAGTGTGCTGCTCTGTGAGGGAAAGCCAGGAGTGTGCCATGCTGAACACAGCCAGCTCCAGCTGGGACCCACCACAGGGCACAGCCAAGCCCCTCAGTGGAGCAGATGTATCTGAAGAGGGCCTACCTGAAAACCAGATTGGGACTTTTTACCGGGGCATGTAATGATCGGACAAGGGATAATGGCTTTAAACTGAGAGAGGATAAGTTTAGATTAGATATTAGGAAGAAATTCTTTACCGTGAAAATGCTAAGACACTAGAACAGGTTGCCCAGGGAAGCTCTGGATGCCCCATCCCTGGAATTGTCCAAGGCCCTGTTGGATGGGGCTCTGAGCAACCTGGTCTAGTGGAAGGTGTCCTTGCCCATGGCAGGAGGGTTGGAACTAGATGATCTTTCAGCTCACTTTTTACCCAAACTATTCTATGATTTTATGGCTCTAAACTCCCCTGCTCCTTGTGACACACAATCCCTCTCCAGAGGGATGCAGTGTTACCTGTGGGGATAACAGGGGGCAGAGAAGAGGAGCCTGGCATGAAGGAGCGGCAAAGGCTGGAGGAAAGGTATTTTCCCCAAGTGTCTAAATGTTTCATTATTTTCTGCTTGTTTCCTTATATCTGGATCAGTAATTAATTATGTCATACATTAATCAGTAATAAATCAAGTTAATTTCCCCCCAAATTTAGTCTGGTTTGCCTGCAACAGTACTTTGTGGGTGATCTCAACCCACAATCTCTTTTTTCTACCTTTTTTCTCACCCTCATTGTGCTGAGAGTAAGGAGTGAGCAAGTGGCTGGGTGAGAAATTTTTTCTGTCTGGGGCCAACCTACCACACCTCCTAGAGAAGCAGAACCCAAAACCTCTCACAGTACTAAAGATGAGAGCACTTAATGGTTTAATATACATTCAAATCCATCCAGTTCCATCTTATTCTCAGTGCCCTTCACAGCCTATTAGGTTTTGTTTGTGTTGGCTGCTGCACCACATTGAGCAGAGTTTAATCTTAATTTCATAATGTGACATTCCCAAACTTTACCCTGTTTTACTTTTAGATTTAGTTCTTCAAAATAGGACTTTTATTTATATTTGAACCATGCCCAAATTTCAAGAGGGAATCTAGGTTCTACCATGACATCTAGTATGTATTAGTAGCTTTCTGCTTGATCCTTAGTGAAGACATATTTTTTAATAAAGATGTAGGTGTTGAAATAAAAATCTAGATGCTTTAAATCAGTGACTACTTTGGATATAAAAGATATACATTATAGTTCTTGAGTAGCATGTTTTCTCTGTGTCTAGCACCCAAGGTGGATATAGAAGCTGTTAATATATGTTAATAGAATGTGTCCTGAGCACCATTTTGGAAGTGCTTGATCCACAGTTCAAGTTTTGTGTTACCAAAATACAGCATATCCAGTGGGAAACATGCTGCTCTTAGTCATACAGCATTAGTAGTTTTGAGAAGAAGATAAGAAATAATTTAGTGTTTTTACCTAATGGTGTGTCAACCAAAATTGCATTGAAGAGCTCAGTGGGATTTGAGGCAATGCTGACTGCTTCCATTTGCTCAAAGCTTCCCAATGGATGGCACTTGGGAACAAGTTCAGCTATGGGTCGTTCATGTAATGTGCCAGTTATTAAAAGAATTACATTGTCAATCATATAGCTGTATCTGTATTGGAAAGAAAAAGTAAAAATAAATTATTTTTATAATCAACTTTCAGTTGAAAAAATACAACCCCCAAATTTTTGAAAATTAACCATAATACCAAAGTATTATCAGAATGTATGTTCATTCTATATCAATAATTCATTAAATATCAACAGAAGCTTTTAAATAGCAAGTAGATAACACAGAATTAGTTTTAAACCATATGACGGATTCTGAAAATGGACACTTTTAAAGAAGGTGGTGCTGACATATGACTATAATAAGCATAACAGCTGAGAGATGTAGATTCACTATAATAAGTGACAATGAGTGGTATCCAAAGCTGAGCTAGCAACTTTTCTAGTTTGGGATTTTCTTATTTCATATATACCATCTGGACAGAGAAGTACATGGGAATCTCGGCACTAAAACTGCAGAGTTCATGCAGATGGTCCAACCTCGGGGTTTTCTTCTCACTCAGCTTTAAACAACCTCCCATGAGGGAACTAAGAACAGGCTCTTATAGATTTCTTTATTACTAAAAGTTTTGCTTCATACTAGTTCACTGTCAAAGAGGCTGATAAGAGTTTTACCAGTGACTTGGAAATGGGAACACTATTCCCTTGAATGCCAGTCTTCAGCTTGCATTTTTGACTAAGAACAAGCTAGAAACATACAGGAATTAATATGTTCTCACCCAACATTTGTGAAGAGGGGTGGAGGATCTGGTGGAATGTAGTTCAATGATTTGTGTGAAATATGTTTCATTAGTGTATCCATTATTTAGAAAAACAACAGTGTGCAAAGGTTGTGCATACATATGTGTACATTCACGTCAATGAGTGTGAGAAAAGAGCTGCCATAACTTTCATGTTTTCATTTTTATTTCCTGAAACAAAATGTAAACATTGTATGAATACAGGTCCTATTAATATATTAACCTAAATAAAAGTGGTCAGCTACATATGACCAGAAAAAAAAATATATACTTTCTTTTTTACTGTTATAAAAATACTCCTTGAAAGTTAGTTGAACAGTTAATTGTTCTTGTTAAAATATATTAAAAGGATAAGATCAAGGGGAGTAAATAGTTAGATAAAATATCCTGCTGGTATTTTGCTAATCCATGTTGTTATACTGCTATAAAGCAAATTCCTGATCTTGAAGTTGTTTAAACCATTGATTTGCAAGTTTCATCTATTTGTGATGGTATTGAGATCAGAGCTTTCTCTTCATCTGGCATCAAACAGCAGCTGAACTTTCAAAGAAAGCTACTTGGATCTAAATATCTTGCAATATGCCACAGAAAGTTCTCCTAGTTTTTATTTATTTGGTTCAAATAATATAAAAAGTATGGTAGGTGTAGGATGTGTTGTCTTTCCCCCTTTAAAAAAAGGTCTACAACCTGCCACATGCCTAGGAATTAAATCACTTCTGTGTACATCATGAAACTGTTAATCTTGCATGAGTCACACTCCCCCCCCCAAAATGTCAGTTTTTCAAGTTCTCTGACTTAAATAGTGTTTAAAGATTTTAACCATTTTTCTCAATCTCTACCACTTCTTCTGTCACTGTTCACATAAAAGAATCTGCTTCTGCTCTTTAAAATAATTAGTGGCAAAGACAACAGGTCTTCATATACACATACAGTTTCAGAACTTATATTAGCAAATAAAGTATGCAAATGTAGCAGTATCAAAGTAATTTTTCTGGTTTTAAAACTTAATAGAATTTCCAATATGTTGCATTGGCATTATTTTAACTGCTTTTTTTACCTCTGTGTGGTAAGCTATGTAGTAATATTACTTACGTGACAAAATTCAGAAAAGTGGCAAGTGGTTCAAAAGCATGGTTTCTAAAGTAATGAAATTCTGTGAGTAGTTTTGCTTTCAGTTTATCATCAATGGTGGAAATAGTGAGAGGGCCAGTTTCATTAGCCAAGAAGTTGCCATAGTCTGTAGTCTGTAGATGTAACTTCAGATCTGGAATTAAATTCAGGAAAGATCATGAGAATAGACTGTCATATTGTCTGCAAACCGAATTTTAAAAAAAGTTAATTTCTAATATATTTTTCTATTAAGCAACTGATCATACTCTGTTGAAAAGTTTTTGCGTAGATCTAATATAGTATAAATGCAAAATTTATGCAAATTTGTACTGCCTTCTACCAGTAAGATTTACTGCATGCTGTAGGAAAGAACAAATAATTTATGCCATTTTCAGAGTGTTACTTACTACTGTCTCTAGTGCCTTCCCCATCAGGTTTGTTCAATGTTTCAATTTCACTGATTTGCACCATTATAACATATCAGTTGTTTTGTCTGCTGCACTCCCATGGACTCTTTTCATCAATAGGAATCATCCTTTAACTTTTTTAAGACCTTATATATTTCTATGAAATATTTAAATCTCAGGTAGGATTATAATCTTCTGTTATCAGGCTGTCTGAAGAGAGCACATATTGCCTGGCACACATTCTGGACTCCAAATGGATTCTGTAGTGGAGCACTTGAAAGGGTAGAGTTACATTCTCCTAACATTTCTGGTTTGGCTTTCTCTGATTTATGGCTGCTACTAGCAAATCCTTAGAAGCTGTTCCAGTAACTTGGGTCATTGTGACATTTTCTGTTTGAGCTCTCAACCCTGGTGACTGGGGAAAATGAGTTGTTTAGACCACAAAGTTAAATGAAACTTTCATGGTATCAAAGAATTCGTATGATAAATTTTCTCATTTTTTAGCATGAGACAAAAGCAAGCATTTGAGTCAGTTCAAACTGCTGTTCAAAGCAGTTTAACGTTTTCTTTTAGAAAAGCTCATGCTGCAATGCATAATTATGTTCAAATGCTGTATTAAAACTGTTGTAAATTATAGATTGGGATACTCTTATATCATTTGGGCATTCATAATAATTAGATTTCTATATGAAATATGAAGTGAGGGTTAGGGAAAAGAACAGCAATGCTCCCACTGACGGAAATAAGGGTGTACCTGTAAGGAAGTAAATTTGCAGTCAGCAAGGTAAGAATTTTCAGTACAGTTGCTACTTTTGCCTATTTCTCAATGTGTATCCTTACTTAATATGCAATAAGGTTGCCTACACTGGGAATTAAAGCAAAATAACTAGTATACTGTGAATTCGGACTCCTACGTTTAGCACTGTAGCTTACTGAGATAAGCTTCATAATCTTCTATGCAAGTTGGCTGCCACTCAAGGTTGCTCATGGTCCTGTCCAAACTGGTCATGAATATTTCTAATCTCTCTGGGCAACCTCTTACAGTGTTTCACCACTCTTCTTTTAAAAGATTTCTTTCTTGTATTTAGTCTGAATCTATTCTCTTGTAGTTTAAAACCATTACTATTTGTCCTATCGCTACAGGCCCTATTAAAAAGTTTGTCTCTATCTTTCTTGTAAGCCCCCCTCAGGTACAGAAAGTTGGCAATAAAGTCTTCCCAGAGCTTTCTCCAGGCTCAACAGTCCCAACTCTCTCATCTTTTCTTCATAGGAGAGATGCTCCAGCCTTCTGATCATCTTTGTGGCCCTACTCTGGACTTGCTCCAACAGGTCCATGTCCTTCCTGAGCTGGGGACCCCAGAGCTGGACACAGTACTCCAGGTGGGGTCTCATGAGGGCAGAGTAGAGGGGGAAAACCATTTCCCTCCCTTGCTTTAGATACAGCCCAGGATATGGTTGGTTTTCTGGGCTGTGAGCACACATTGTCAACTCATGTCTGACTTTTTACCCAAGAGTAGTAGATATCCAAGTCATTTTCCACAGGTCTGCTCTCAATTCCTTCATGCCCCAACCTGTATTGATACCAGAGATTTCCCAACCCAGGTGCAAGACCTTACACTTGGCCTTGTTAAACCTCATGAGATTCCCGTGGGCTCACTTCTCCAGCTTTGCAGGGTCCCTCTAAATGACATCCCATCCTTCAGTTGTGTCAACTGCACCACTCAGCTTGGTGTCACCTGCAAACTTGTTGATGGTGTACTTGATCCCACTGCCTGTGTCGCTGATGAACATATTAAACAGTACTGGTCCCAATAAAGACCCTCGTCACTGAGCTCTGTCTGGACTTTGAAGCATTGCCCACTACTCTGGATGCAACCACTCAGCCAGTTCCTTATCCACCAAATATAGTCTGTTCATCACATCCATATCAAATCACATAACACACTTAGAAAAAGTCATAGTTTCAGTACATACTTCCATATAGGAAGTAGAGAAAGAGAATACAAATACAAAAAAAAGAAACACAATAGAAGAAAGAGGGAAAGGTAAGCAAGATTAAGACATAAATAAACGCAGAATTATACCCAGAAATTAGTCTAATTATGTAAAACCAAGTTTTTAAAACATCACTAATATTTTAATTTCACACCTACATTTCCTGTGAAAACTGTTCATTCTTACTTTTCTCCTTTTTGTTGCAAAGAGTGTAAAAATACTTGGCATATGGTGAGATTAGATAATACTACTTTATTAGATGCAGAGCTGAATTCCAACTTCCCTCAATTCCTTTTCAGATGAACCCCAGAGATATACCTTTAGTCACATTCTGTAAATGCCTTTCAAACACAGTAGTCTTCAGGGGTTAACTACCTAAAGCAGACTGTAGCACCCAAATATCAGCCCAATTATTCACCATTCTGAAGTGTTCTTAACATCATGATAAGATGAACAGAAATAAAAACCTGCTGATCTAGAGTAGTTTCAGAAGACTTTGTTATTCTTCCTCAGTTCTCCGATTGATTGAGTGGCATCATAAACCATGCCTTAATATAAGGCATGAAAAATATTATCTGTAAGACATTAAATATCCTTACCCATCTCCCAAAAGCTAAGGAAGAAATGTTAAACCCAGGAATGTTGGGTTTATAACCCTGTCAGTTACACAGCCTGCTTTATAGATGTATTTCTTTAACTGAATTAATAAATGTCAGCATGCATACTGTATGTATAAAAAATATCCAACCCTACCTCATGGTCTTGGCCAAAATAATCATCCGCAAGATCCAATACCATATAATATCAATCAGGAATGTCATAATCAGAGTTCACACCAAGACAGAGTTCAGTGCAGCTCAGAGACTGATCTGGTGGTCCTAAATTACAGTCCTTTCATTGCTGCTGGTATAAATATAGCCTGGGAACTATTGCAGTCAGACCCTTGCACTAGTGACGTGACTTGGTGACTCAGCAGGAGTAGATGGCTGAGCATCACAGGTGCCTCAGACATTCCTGTTCGCCAAAACTTTTTATTGATTGTAGCTGCCCCTTTTTTCAGGGTCTCTTGGAGACCTACACAAGACTCTGGACTTTGTCCTAAAGATCCCTAGGAAAGAAAATCCTGTATTTCAGCTGTCATCCATCCATTTTATTTGTCATCTGTCTGCATTGTGTATTTCCTCATAAAATTACATGCAGGAAAACAACTTACAGGAAAAGTATTACCTTAAATAATGAGTTTACTCACAATTGAACGACAAAGAAACACAATTAACTAAAGTATGACTAAAATGAATTAATGCACAGAGGGAGAGTAAGATGAATGCAGTTAAAATGGAAATGATCCTTATCAGAAAGAAGGAAAGAGTATTGTGAGAATTTGAACAAAATGTTAACCTGTTTTTTGGCATCAAGTTCATGGTAACTTATCTGACTCCTGACTTTGATAGCCAAATAACCAACTAGCCACAGTTTTCACTCAGTTAACATTGTTATTTCAGCCACTGTGTGCTGGCAGGCCCTGGCTCTGGCAAGCTAAGTAAACTTATTTCAGTGATTTTGTTGGGAGCAGAGTTGTGATGCTTGTCCTTCTGTGACCTAGCCTCCTTTCTACAGAGCAGAAGTCTTTCTATCACACAAAAAGCAAGAGAACAACAAAGCACTGCATTTAAACACCTCCACACCCCCACACCCCCACATTCTACTTCAAAAACTGTCAGCAAGGTTGCTCTGGGAACATCATTCCCTTGAAACAGATGATGCTATAGGGCCAAACTAGAAAAATGCAGCCCATGAGGTAGCTGCATGGGAATCACAGTAGTTCAACCAAGCCCAAAAGGATTTCTAAATGAAGCTGAAAACTTCTTCTCCAGTCTGTATGGCCCTGAATTGAGAGGACACAGCAGTATCATTAGTCTGTTAGAAGTCTTCTTTCTTCTTTCCGTCTTGCTTTTACGCTTGCTCTGTGATTATCAAGCAGATGTAAAGCACTAATCTACAGCTCTTCTTGTGGTTCTTCAGTGCTGACATTATGGTTTCCTCTCTAGAGATACCAAAACCACTTTGAAATTAAAAGATCTTTTTTGTTTCTATTTATGGGTTACTTTGAGCGGTTTTGATTTTTGTTTTCTACTTGTTTGTTTTAGCATATTTATAGTGTTTTTAACTTAGGCCATTTTTTGTGGTGTGGTGCTAAGCCACAGAATGCAGAATAGGGTAAATTTATTACCTTTTAATGTGAAGACATGATGGCACTACTGAACAAACATCATAGTACTACAGCACAAATACACTTGCTGAATATTTCAAATTGAAACAAAAGACAATGTATGAAATTTACTTTAGAGGTAGGGGTCTGTGGGTTTGGTGCACTGTACACTCATGGCGCAGGTTCAGTATTACAGCGTCCTACATGTGCAGAGAGATAAGTGTGTTAACATCATGTAGAAACCCAATATGTCTCATATTTTCACTATAAAGAATACATTTGGTAGGTAAATGGTGGGAATCTGTTAGCTGTCTATAAAAAGTAGAAAAATGTTACAATGGTGGAAGAGATGTAGCTGAATAGCAAAAAAGGGGAAGTGATAGTGGGTAGTAGAGATGTGCTTGTAGGGGGGATGATGAAGGCTGCTGCTTCTATTGATGAAATAATTTGCATTCCAAAATTGAATGAACACCAGAAAAAAAAAGTTTCAAAAATAAAACTAATTGTTCTTCCTATTGTAAATTTTAATTTGAAGTGGTTTTTATCTCTCTATTATTATCATCTGCTGCATGCTCTTAAAAATATTGAAGGTTTATATATCTCAGAAATATTTGAAAACTACTTCATGGTGTTAAATAACTTTCTTGTAGCATGACTTATAATTTAGAGTTTTTTCACTATTCTAAACTTAACATGAGCAAGTATTTTTTGTGAAGGGTGCAAATAATCCTTTTGGCTTGTATGTTTTTAACTCTGTATACTTTCTTCTTATTCAGAGTAACTGGGATTTTTTTTCCTTCATGGAGCTTTGGATGACATCATTTTTTGAGCTCATCTGCAGGGAGAAGTGAAGTGACAACAAAGTTTAATTATTCTACCATTCTGTCCTTTGTGTCTTTTATAGGTATTTGAAGCTGTTACCTTTTTCTGAAGTCTGTATACTAATGCAGCAGGACTTTTTCACTTCACAATTAAATACAACATCAAGAGTTTCTGTAGACTCTTTAAGTTACATAGATCACAACTGCTGGAACAAATAGGATAAAGAAACTGTAGATTTTGTCCAGCTGACATAAGGGTTAGATTTCAGTTCTCAGAGTGATTGTATACATATGTTCTGTGTGTCTAAACTGCCACTGTATTAAATGGAGAGCTGATACAGCTCTCCAGGTTATCAGCAGAAGTAGACACATGCAATTGGTCAGTAGAACAGCGTCTAGATTTCATTGACTGCATTGATAATCTCTTCTTTGACTGTAAGAGGAACTTTATGCTGTGGACTAGTAAATATCTACCTGCATTTCTTTAAATGTAGTTGTTTTAATCTGAGAGTTGAATGGCAAGCAATCTTCCCAGACTTATGTTATTATTTATATTAATAGTTTAGACAGCCTCAAAACTGTTGGATATGAGAAGGATCATTCTTCACTTTTTCTTACCCCAAACCAATTACTGCATGCACAAATCAACCAAAGCTTAAAATAGAGTGAGCTTATTCATTCTCCTTCTTCCTTTTCCAAATTGATTTAATAGACTGCACATTATAGTAATTGAGTGTACAATCATAGCTTTCATTTTGCAGTCAGGGAAATGATCTTTATGCTCCTTTAAAAAGGTGATTACTTTCTGTTGCATTTTTTTCCTGCCAAGTGTCTAAAGGTACGTCATATGATTCTTTGGTACAAGTCTGTCTTCATCAGGCTGTGACCAGTCTTGGCCACAGAAAGCTGTTTTGGAAACTACTGTGTGCTCTCTTTATTACTGTGGCAAAGTCACCTTGAAAAGAGCTTTTCTTTTTTTTTTCTACTTCCCTAAGTTTTATCTTTGTGGAGTCTAGTTTTCTGTTCCTGGTAAGATGAATATCCACTATTGCCCTAAAACTCATGAAGTAACCAATTGCTAAAATTATGTATTTTATAGAGAAACTCAGAGCCAAATGGTAAGCTTTTAATAAGATTTTGGAAACTTTTTGTACAGCTGAAATGGTATGAAACTTCCACACCTGAACTGTTCTATAGCATTGTTAAAATCTGGGAGAAGGTTGCCAGTCTCCGTAAGAACTCTGTGGATGAGATTTCTAAACCTTATGAGTAAACCAAAAGTCCCATCCTCTCTATTGCTTTGCAAATCACAGCCTGCACGCAAATCACAGTCTATGGAAAACTATTAACTTAAATATGAGCAAGATTCTTCAAAGGACATGTAGGTTATCTCTGGGTTTAAGATAAGCTCTCAATACTTCAGTCTTTTACCTTTCCTTCTTCAAATGCCTAAGCAACAATGTTTCTTCCTAAATAAAATAAACCAGCAGACTTACCTTCTAGTGTCTCACACTGTGCTAGATTGACATAGTCCGCACTTGTCAAGATCCCAGCTTTGAACCCTCGGACCAGACCCTCCAAGTAGCCATGGTCCACATTGAAGTAAAACTCTGAGTATCCTGGCATGGAGAAAAAGATATTTGATCACTCTTCTGGGTTCTTGATGGCACTGAATATCTGCCACCAACTTTTTTTCTCCTCTTTGGAAGGAGTGACAAATAGTCACGGAATTCCTGCCAGCCTATGATTGTGTTTTACCAACTGGTTTCTTCCTGTTTCTTGCTCCTACTGTAGTTCCAGTACAGTTGATGCTTACACAACAGCCAGCCAGTAAATCCAACTCCCTCCTGTCAAAGCCAGAAAATGAACCTATTATTGTTGAAAGAGAAGCCAAAAAGGAAGTACAGAATTTAACCCCTGCTTGCAAGGATGCTCTGCACTGCTTGGAGAATGAGAGAACACATTAACAGCTTGATAAAACTTTCACATTTCTTAACTGTATTATAAACAGGAAGTTATCTGAGAATGCCTATAGAGAAACTATTTCTGCAGTAAAACAGTGGGTTGTGGCAGAACATAGCCTATTCAAGGAGCTTAGGTGGTTTGGTAGTGTCTCTGTATTACCTTCTTTTTTTTAATGTTTTTGCTTGCTGGAAATGTTTTGCTGCTCATCTCTATCACTAAATATGTATAGGAATTATAAGAGCTTTCTAATAATTACTGTGAACATTAGACAATGTGCAAAGGTGAAAGGTTTTTGAATGGTTTGACTTTCATTGTCCTTGAAAGCCAGTATTCAAAACTTGCCTCCACACCATAGTCTGTCCCAGTGTGCCACTCCTACCTAGACACACACACTCGTTTTTGAGAGCTTTGAACATGTTTGGTGTATTGTGTTGGCTGAAGACATGCACCATGCCTTCTCTACTGACCCTTGTGATGAAATGTGGCTGCAGCAAGAGTTGTGAGTTGGCAGCCAGTGGGACATGGCTGTGACTATGAGACCTTCTCCCCTGTCCTGGGAGGGGAGAAACTGATGAGACCTTGGTACTCACCAGATGATTCCTGTCTATACCACGCTGCTCCTGGCATGGCAAGGCTTTGAATGCCACACAATGAGACACAGGATGCCAGCATGTTTGCTGCCAAAACAGCCACCCCCTACCTCTTCTGGGGAGGTCACTAGCTGGCTGGTTTCTTGGCTGACTGGCCAGGAGCCTTCAATGGGCAAGAAGTGGCCACAAGCCACTGGGCAGCTTTGCTGAGCCAGGGGATTGATACAACTGCGCCTTGAGGGTCAAATTAAAGTTGTCTCAGGCTAGATATTACCCCACCTGTAACCCACAGTGGGGGAAATAATGACAGCATTGAGACATTTTGAAAAATCATATGCTCAGATATGCAAACTCTATTTAGTTGGGAGTTCAATGGGGCCAAGAGTATTGAAGTTTGCTACTTGTACACTGGATTTACAGTTAAGTCAATCAGTTCTTAACACTGCAGAGTAAACCCAGCTAAAGAAGAATGAGACAAACTAGGCCTATTAGACAATAGAAACAAAACATTTCCCTCCCCCACACAAACAATTTGGTTTTGTCTCCCAAGTCTCCATGCCAGCAGTACTCAGAACCTCCCAAGGCAAGAAGGTTTCAGTAGAATTTTGTTGATGATGTTTCAAAAGTCAGAGAGATTTCTCCGGATACATGACCGCCATCAGTGCTTCCTTACTGACACGTGAAGATAACTACATTTTATCTTAAACCTGCCTTTTTGTTGTTGTCATCATCTTTGTTCCAGTGTGTTTTGCTCAAAAGCCTCTGTTTTTCACCTTTTCAAAGAAAAAAAAATGGGGGAGAGGCAATAATAATTGCTGTGTACACTAAGAGCAGCGTGTAGGTTTAACCTACAGATCTCCAAAGTGAGTGTTGCATAAACAAGTAATGTCTCACAGCAGCTGAGTTCAGGCCGCCCCCAGCTGCAATCGCAGCAGAATATGGCACATGTCCAGCTGGGGGCAGTCCAAGGTTGTGCTGCCGATGAGCTTCCAAAGCTTCAGACAGCAGAGCCAGTGCAGAAGTGGCTTTGCAATAGATCCTAAATTTAGTAAGGCAATGTGAACACTGCCTGGCAGGTGTAAATACCACCACTGGTGATCCTCCAGTGGGAAAGTATTATCCACAAAGCCATAAATATTGATGAGACCATCACTTGAAGTATAATCACTCAGCAAAGATGTTTAATTAAATCAGTGTAGTTTTGAATGGTTTCATGAAACTGGAAAATCAGGATAAAGTCTTGAGTGATTTTATCTACTAAGGGATAAAGTGTCAGATAATTTGATCCAGATTGATAGGCTGCATTTGGCAGCATCAGAAAATTCTCTGATCTCTGATTTTTGTTGAAAGAAAAGTTGTGGAAAAGAGACAGCTTTAGCAACAATTTAAACATGATGCATATAGTTAGCTAATGCACTAAAATTTTATGTAAAAATATATATATTCAATATCTACTGTTGCAATCTATCAATAAAATGCTATTTGTTATGAGTGTCTAGTACTGTATGGTTTCTTTCACACTTGTAGTGGGCACAGTTTTATTAAATATTATTTGTTTACATATTAATGAACTTATTTGTATAGAGCTGTGAATTTGCTTTAACAAATTACCGTGTGAGAAAATACGATACTCTCACCTGTTAAGTTTGTGGAGTGAAAAGGTTGAGATATTTTTAAAAGGATCTTTTAGCAGTGAGCTAAACAAACATTGATAGTGTGGGTGGGAGGAGGAGTTATTTCAGGTTAAGCAGCGTTAACAACACAAAACTCTTCAGATCTAAGCACAGAATTTAACCTTTGATGCGGCAAGTTTTCAAGACTGAACCAAAACGCATAATCACTTAACCACAAGAGGTCACCATAACACTGCTCTAAGCCACCTTACTCCAGTTTTTTCACCTCCACTGAGAGAAACTTGGAAAGAAACATGAAAAAAAAGGTGTCATTTTTTGAATTTGTTTTCAGCTAATCTAAAATTAACGATAAATCCGAAATATAGTGATTATTCACTCAGAAGTGACAAACAAAATCCTTCCATGTTACCAATGTTTTGGCTATATCCACAGATTTTTCTCAGAACTTCCTCTATTTTTTTTCTTTTTTTAACACAGTTGACAGCTCTTAGCCACGAGGTTAATACTGAAGAACAAATGACAAAGAATCAGCAGAAGAGTGAGTAAATGGTGTTATATCATTGGAATGTTGGCTAAATCACATGAATTCAAGGTTACTCTTTTTTTCATTAGAAGTATGTAAAAGTGCTATTTTTTTCATCTTAGAATCTCATTTAGAAGTCTATATCAGCCTTAGGCAGTCAGATCTCTGGTTAAATTTTGCTTTATCTTATGCAGAAACAAAATTCACTCAAGTCTTGCCTATGCAGTTGTTTACAAGACAATTAGCATTATGAGTGACAGATTCACTCTTACCAGTGTACAATGCTGCTTCAATGTATAGGTGAAACAGATTTCTTCACTGGTGTGTATATTGACTCTTTTTGTTTGGCTGTGGGAGATTTTTTAACCTAATTTCCTATCCTGTCAGTGTTCCTCCCTTCCTTGTAAATCAGAAGTGGTTTTAAAAACATAACCTGTTTTTTCCAGATGTTGCACTCCACTCCCCCCCCCCCAAAAAAAAAAAAAGTATAATTCTTTCAGATTGGTTAAGTAAAAAGTATAAGATGTGCACTAATCAGATTAAAACTATTTTAATTTTCAAACACCAATTAATAGTAAATAAACAGATTTAGTTACTTTTGGAATGCAGTGTTTCTAGTGGGGGTTTTTTGTTGCATATCTTTGTGCTGGTACTGAAAGGCAATTACAGCAAAACTCTGTAACCTTTGTAAATTCTGTAATGTTCTGGTGTAAATTTCTGAATGGGTGTGACCCATTCCTAAAAATCTTTCCAAAATGTGATCTGTTGAAATACCTTATTTTCTGAAATAATAATAACAGGACAATTCTGACTGCAATACGTTAACCTGAGATTCAGCCTTTCTGAGGTGCTGAGTACCTGCAACTTTTGTAAAATGAATATCACAAACAACTGGATACTGACTGCATGGACCCTAGCACTCCATGGAGCTACAAGTATGCTGGCATGGGTAGCAGAAGTGTAGCTCAACCACAGAGAACACAATTACATTTATCCCAGTTTCTGAACTTTCTTCAACTGCTCTCAGCCATGAAGAAACAGTCCAAATGCAGTTATATCTGTGACTGCTTAAAAGTTAAAATGTATTAAATAAATAAAATATCTTGTATTTTCATAAAATATGTGAATATTGAGAATGATAGACTATACCTGTATAGACACAATTCAGCTACTATGCTTTGTAGCTATTTTTAAATAATGAAAATTATGCATTCCCAAGCAGATCATCTTGATAGCTGAGCCCTCTTGTGCCAAAAAAGTGCTGTACCCAGTTGACACACCCAGTGTTAACCTGCACCCTGGCCAATTTACTCTGTCTTTGCTGAGAGAATTCACAGCAAATATGCACCCCTAACTTTCCTATCACCTGATTAACTTTTGATTGAATTTACATAAAATACATCTTTTACAACTGCTCCTTGTTAGAAGTGTTATTTTGATATTGGATTCACAAATATCACTCACTGATGTTATGAAATATCAAAGAACTTCCTTTTCCCCCCTCCCTTGCTTTCAAAAGATAATCTAGCAGCTTTTTAGGTCAGAAAGCCTTTTGGTTTTTTTGGTCTTTATTCAAGGAATTACACGCCAGTGTAATAAAAAGGTCTTTATCAGAGACTTAGAGTGGTAAGTCTGTGGAGAGAAGCCAGGAGAAAATCATTTTCGGTAGATGTAAACCTAGAGAAAAGCAGATTTGAGCAAACTAACACAGCTCTGGAATGCTTTCAGAAGTGAAGCTGGAAATTTACAAAGTTTATATGCTCCCTTACAAAATTGGGAAACTTTGGTCTGAATAATTTGTAGTTTTGGACACAGATATTCACATGAAGTCAGCAACCTCCAGCTCAGACTCATCTTCTGGCTAATTCTACTGAGGATGGCAAGATTTAGATCCTGTTTACCTTAAGTCTTTCTCTGCACAGTGTCAGTACCTTTTTTCAGTTATCTTAATTTTCCATCTTCTTCTTGAGAAGATTTCATGCAGAATTCTTCATGGATCAGTTTATTATTCATTAACTGTCACAAAATTCACAATTAGTAGGTAACATCTTTAGATTTCAGGGATCCTGAAGGTTTTATCCTTGACACAACCTGGAAACAAGATAAGGATGATAAAACTTTGAGATAAAAAGTACAGACAAGTCAACATGAAGTGCAAGTGGTCCATTAATTCTCCACATTTACAGCTCTCTGAGGACCACAGCTTGAATTGTTTCCTCATCATTTTACTGACTTTGAACACAGATGCAAATTTTGACAGCTTTTTTCTCTGATAGATCAATTGGCAATTAATATATATCTTTTTCCCCACCAACCTTATGTACTTCATAAAACAGCCAGAAGATATACACGACATCAAAATGCAGCATTCTGTTAACATAACACTAACATGATTATAGATTCTATCTCCTATATCCCATTCCTGGTAATCTTCAATACAGTTTCATTTTCCACTTCTAACTTCTATCTCAAAAGGTTATGAATAAAGTCTTAAAACTGGAATGTACTGCAAAATCAGAACTCCATTTCAACAGGGAGATACATAGAATTTAAATCGAGGATTAATATATTTTATTTGGCCCCATGAATTGGATAGGTTCAAAAAATAAGTCGGTCAGCTTCAAACTTAAGCCTGATGTGTTACAGATTTTTCACTAGGTGGAGCAATAGTATCTTTGTTGACGTGCTATTCCTACTGTGAACTCCTATGCCCGGAACTTGGAGTATGCAAGGATATTCTGAACTAAATCTATATATATATTGTAAATGGGGCATTTAATTTGGGAATATATTTTTCTTCAATTTGAATGGTGTTTTTTTAATTTCTGACAAGCGTTTTTCTACTCTGATACATCTTAAGAATTATTAAAATGTATAATTATTAATTTTACTTCTTTTTTTTTAGCCTCAGATTCATGAACGTTTTATAGCTGATGGAAAAAGTAATACAGAAAACAATCCAGATAACAATTTGGTACTTCTGGTAGTTGATGTTTGTTTGTTTAATGCATGCAGTAAGAAAGAAAACCAAATTCTGGCTCATAAGTTACATAAATATTTAGCTAATTAAATTTCTCCAAAATGTCATTTTACATGAATGCACGTTTTTGCAACTGATTCTTTATATTTTATGTTAAAGTCTCTTTTCAAGGTATACAGCTTTCAAATATAATGATACATTAAGAAATAAATTAAGAAGTCTTTCAATCACATTCTAGCTTCTTAAGATTATTAATTTAAGAAATGTTAGTGGTAAGGTTTAGAATTTTTCAAGACATGACATTTTTGTTAGTGACCCTTGTCTTGATATCTACATGAGTAATGATTCTTTATCAAAAGATGAATTAATCTTTTCTATAGGATCATGTTTTCAGAAGAAAGATTATAGTATTTTACAAAAAAACTTCAAGGTGATAGCTTTTAAATTTTTATTCAATTATATCTATTTTATATTTTGATCCATACATTTTAGTTCATGGCTTGATTTACTCCTGCTTTGTTATACCAGTTCTTTGGCTTCAGGCCAAGAATGTAATACCTGAACATGTGTTATTCTGGTGGTTTATGAAATGGTTGTTAGAAATGGCCACAATTAATTTATGAAATTAAAACAATATATCAGATGTTGATTCACACTGAGGAAGAAATAAAGTCTGATAACACATTCATTTATGTTATTTCCTCCACATATAACAGCATCAAAATAGTGCTTAATTATATAAAAGGATTAGAAAATAAATAACCATCAGATGCAGTAAAGACAGCTTATGACTGCTGCTGGCAAGGCTGATAAAATAAAACCTAATTTTAGAAAGAAAATACACAGAAATTATTTTCTTTTACATTTTAAGAAATGCCTTTCTAACTTTTTAAGCTCTTTTGTTGATATATTGCTCTCTCTATGACACCCTGGGACCTCATTCATAAATTAACCTCAGTCGTTAGTAAAATGGCAGAGTTGGTTTTAAACATTAATTGTGAATTTTGAGATTTGGATATAGTATTCTTTGAGCCCCTTTTAAATTTCTGGTTAAACAAACCCACACACCAGCACTGCATCACCATGGGTGATTGAGCTGCCAGAGCACACCATCATAAGGACTTAAACACAAGAAGAAGTGATATTCAGGATAATATTCAGGAATTCAAGTACTTAAAGTATTCAGGTATTCAAGTACTATTCAGTTAGATAAAATTGTTCATATCACATTTTTCCACAAACCCAAATGAATACCTGAATTGTGGGAAAGGTTATTTCAGAGCAGTGTTTTCATTTTTATCTTTTCTGCTAAAGAATAATATATTTTGGTCAAAAAATAGAAAAAAAATTAATTGTAGTAGTAATGTAAGTGCACTAAATATCCTGACACGTCCTCCTTTACTGCAAAATAGATGCTAATGGCAGGGTTTGATCATCCATATGTAGGAGGAACCATGGGACAGATGGGTTAGACAGTACAACAATTTTTTACCCCGTTACTTGGGCAGTAGGATCTGATTTAACATGAACAAGTACAAACTTGGATTTCTGTGCCTCTAATGCTAGGAATATCAAATGCCAAACATCATATGCCATGTCCAGAAGTTTTGCATCTCTGACTCTCCTAATCTCAGACCTGTTGGCCTGAAACAAGTTTCAGACAATGCATAAGAAAACCTGGTAACTTTTCACAGCCTTATAGACAGGGTGAATGACAGCAAACAGATCAGAGTTTTGTCTGACTTCAAGTAGAGAAACCTGGAAACGTAAAAGTATTGTTGCTTTCTTAAAATCATAATCTTATTTAATTGAATAAATTAGCTGATGTTGGTGCAACAGTAGTCTGTAATAAATATGTATGAAAGTAAAGGATCTGTTCCTCACTATGAATAACTAGCACATTTCTGCCTCATATAAAAGCTGATTCCCCAACCCCAGACTTTAAACTTTATAACAAAATATGATGATTTTATACAAGAACTCATAAAAGACAGACAAAGATCTTGTTTGAAAATAACACTGTGAAATGCCTGGTTAATTCTCTAATATCCATGTGCTATATATATTATCTTGACCAAATTACATTTACAGTTCTTTGCCTTTGATTTTATGAACAAAACCAAAATACATCGAAGGTTTAAGTACTGTATGGTACTGTACACACAGTATTTTCACTAGAGTCAGTACATGTGTGAACAGATGATTAGATATGGAAAGAATTCCAAATACAGAGAAAATAATTTACCAGAAAAAAAGATAGGTTGACCTTCTCACAGCAAAAATTGCTTGAGCTTATACTTCTCTACAACTTCTGCAACTGCAGTTTCAGATAATTCTGCTGATTCCAAATGAGTCATATAAAGTGCATAAATATGAAACAAGTGTAACCAAAAGGTGCTGTTGAATTTAAAACTAAATTCATAGAAAATATGAAATTATTCGTCAGAATTTGCTAAGTGGTATATTAGTTTGGTCCATGAATTTTGTTACAAGATTTTTGATTTAAGGAATTTAGTTTGACTATTCCCCAGGTAATTTTGAAGTAATATTCACAACATAATACTTCTCAATGACTCAAAAATAGTCAAGATTACAAAACAAGCTACAATGCCAGAAATTACAATAATTAGTTTTTGAATTAACTGTCATTACTGCTTTGTTTTGTAAAAAATGTTGATGTTTTCTTTCTCTTCTTCTGCAAAGTATATAAATCTTCTTAAGTACATATTTCTTCAGTACTTTTCTTCCCAGTTCAAGTTCTATGTCAGACTTCTGTTGGCCAACTTCCTTCTAAATCATAATACTATGATTAATTCCTGCAAAGATTCTGTAGAGCTGTCTTCCTGTTCCTGCAATGGTTATATCACAACTGAGCAAGTTTATATTGTTTACATTTTTAAAGATTCTTAAATAAGATGGAATTTGTCCCACTTTGTCCAGCTTGTGTATTGTCTGCCCACAGCTGCCAAAGACATTAGTCCTCCTCATTTTTAAGCAGGTTTCCATGAACATAACTATACAGATTGACTTCCCTGCCAGGACATTGATTTCTTAACTCAGATTCAGTTTGAAATAACTAACATTAGTAATATCTCAGAAGGCAGGTTGACAAAACATCCATAACTATAAAAATATTTCTTTGTGATTGCACTAAAATTCTGGGTAGATTTTGCTGCACAACTTAGGTTTTTAGCTTGGATTCATCTGCTGGCAGACTCTTGAAAAACTAAGTTTTCTCCTACAAGTTTTTATGGGCCACAGCTCTCATGAAATGCACTACTGAATTGTGCAGGGCAGCATGATATTAGATAGATAAAACAACATCTTTTCATAAAGAGAGTTTTAGCATAACTATATTTTAAATAAGTTATTTCATAATTTCATAATTTTGCCTTGAAATTAAAACAAAGAACTTATTTGCATTAAAGATACAAAAAAAGTATTTTGAGGAATCCCTCTGAAATCAGTGGGTTAGTGCATTGTATGTTACCTGTCAATTATTTGAACCTGATTAGTTACACATTAAAATAGTGAATTTGTTGAACATATTTTTTTTTTTATTTATTAAACAATATAAAATTGAGCTGTAGAATGGTAAGTTGAGTATTTAAAACTGAAAATTGAAAGGGTCTTATAAGAATTTTCGGGACAGGAACACATTCCTTTATGATGTGTTCTTCAGAAAAAGAAAATACGGACTAAGCAGCTATTTCAGATGCCCTAATGAAGTGCAGAGAACCAAAAATTTGGGGTAGATGAACTGGATAATCCATTAAATACTTTAAAATTCTGATCTATATATAAACTAAATTTTCCAAAATGATTATTAATTTTCCATTTCACAAAATGAGTTTATCTGTAGGTATTGAGAGACATAAATGCTAAATATCTTTGAAACTCGGATGCATGGAGGACGCTTCCCAGGCTAAAGGAGTCTCATGTCACTGACTCTCAAATGACATTGGTGAATCTGGTGTCCTGATTTCCACATTTGTCTGGAAAATGTACCTCAGGGTGACTCAGATGTAATGACCCTAAGTTAGTGGCCTTTTTCTGGAAGTTCTTGTATATGGTTTTATGGTTACATCTGCCTTACCCACCAAATCAAAATACAAATTACTGAGTAAAACACAGAAAAACTGTATTAAGTTGTCAGCATTTCATATCACTGAAGTTAGTGCTAGTAGTCTTGCCAGAAGTGCCACTAAGGCTAAACATCAAAAAATGAGATGAGAAGAAATGTTAATTGTCATATGAATGCTGTGTGTTTGAGAATCAGCTGAATCATTTCCTGAAAAGAGAATTCCTGTTACAACAGCAGCACAGTCATTGTACAGAAGTCAAGCACAGCCACCATGAACTAACACCTGTATGTAAACACACACAAAAATAACACACTTACAATACTTCTGTAGAGGGAATCTGTGCAAGCCCTGCAGGAGTAGCTCAGAAGTAAGAATGATTAATTTCTAGAGTCCTTGTTCTGTTCTTATTCTTCTAGCTCTGGAGTTACTGTCACATTCTCCCCCTTTCTGTTAAGCGGTAGAAAAATGTTGCACTCAGTTAGCAAAAATACCAGCAATTTTCCCATGTAAAATCTTTAGCTGTTATTATAAAAGAAGTTTTGGGGTTTTTTTCTTTTTAAGATTTTGGTTTTTATGGGAAAGTTAATTTTCCAAAGGGGATAAGTACAGTTTAGCTGGGCAGAATTGTGTAGAATTAAAGAAAAGATAAATCTAAACTCAGGTATACCCAACCTTGAGTGTCATCTGCAAATCAGCATATCTACTTGTTTGCCTTTTAGCATACTGATTATCAGGTCAACATTTTCTTTGGGCAGAGTATGGTTTATGTATATGCTTTTTCAGTAGCTAAAATTGGGGTAAAATGGCCTTCTTTTTAAATGAAATGTATTCAGATCTTAAAACTGCTGATTTTGTGCTGTGCTCTGATTACCACAGGAATATGTGAAAAATTGAGAGTTCTCTTTTATGCCCTTTTGTTATATAGGAGTGCTTTTAGAGTCCAATTTGTCCAATTAATGCTGGGTTTCCACAGTTGTGGTGTTTTAGTTTTTGTTTGAGGGTTTTTTTGGTGGCTTTTTTTTTGTGTGTGGGGGGGGTAGTTGGTTTTATTGGGTTTTGTTTGGTTTTAAGTAGCACAAAATAAAGCACTCATATCTTCTAGAATTACAGCTTTTAAAGGATGGCCTACATATTTACATATCCAGACAGGGAAAGAGAGCAAGTTTAGTTGATATCTGACTTCAAAGAGTTAAAGAAGTGGCTTTAGTGAATGAAACTCTGACTCTGGTTGTGCCATTTGTTTCCTTGTTGATTCTCCCCTTTTCTGATGTTCTGTATGTTTGACTTTTATGCTGATCAGTTTCTTAGACCAAAATTACGTTTAATTACTAGGGCAGAGACCTGAGGCTTAATTCCACCATGTAAACTTCATCCAGTTGCACCATGGGTAAATCATGCTGAATTAACAGAAAACATTCCAAAACATTCTAGCTTGAGCAGTGTCAGAAAAAATATTTGAAATAAATGCAAAGTACAAAATGGACTAATTTATAATATTTCACTTTTTCATAACTCTATGGAATATTTACAAGGTACTCAGAAATTTTAAGACAGAGTATCAAATAAATCTATGCCTTCCTAATATTCTTTGCACACAACATTCCTTCCTCTAAGATGCAAAGAATCACCTTTGATTAAATCATTATATTTATAATGTTAATTTATAGTTATAAAATTATTTGAAATTTGCTTTCCATTTTTAGTTTAGTTAAGTCCTATTTGATAAAGTACCTCCATTTTACTCTGGAAAACACACCACCACATACCTGCATCCTCACAAAACTGCCTTCTGTAATGGTACAGCAGAGCAGAAGGAAACCTGGAAAGATCATCTGGAACCTTTCCTGTCTGTTGTACACTTGAGACTTCTTGTGATTTGTGACTTCTGACTTAAACTTGTCTGCTTTATTCCTAAAAATTTTATAAGCAGTTTGCTGTTGTGTTTCATGGTTCATAGTGGAACTGTCCATAGAAACTTTGTCTTAATATATAATATGAATTCTGCTCTTGCAATTTGAATTTATTGCTTCTCTATCTTATTTGGTACAGAAATGCAGAATAAATATAACTATTAGTAAGATTTAATTATTTATATTTTATTGTAATTTTTTTTTAATTTCTTATCATTCCTTTTGCTCTTCTTTGGTTTCTTTCCAGTTGCTTCATATTTCATATTTTCATATTTCCCTTGCAGTGCAACAGAACTTAGGTAAATGTTTTGCCTGTTCAGATCCCTCTGCAGAGCCTCCCCCAGCCTCCAGCAGATCAACATTCCCATCCAACTAAATGTCAACTGCAAACTGGCTGAGGGGACACTGGATCTCCTCATCCCCTCATCCAGATCATCGATAAAGATCTTAAACAGGACTGGCCCCAGCACCGAGCCCAGGGGAGCACCACTTGTGACGGGGCACCAACTGGATTTAAATCAATTCACCATAACTCCTTGGGCTCATGACATCTGCATGGATAAGCTGAGCCCAGCAATATGAGGTCAACACAGCTAAGTGCTGGGTCCAGCCCTTGGGTCACAACAAGTCCATGCAGCATCACAAGCTGGGGAAAAAGTGACTGAAAAGCTGTGTGATGGGAAAGGACCTGGGGGTGCTTTCCACAGCCAGCTGGACATGAGCCAGGGTATGCCCAGGTGGCCAAGAAGGCCAATGGCATCCTGGGCAGTATCAGCAATAGTGTGGCCAGCAGTGTCAGGGCAGTGACTGTCCCTATGTACTCGGCACTGGTGAGTCCAAACCTCAAATCCTGTGTTCAGTTTTTGGCCTCTCACTACAGAAATGATATTGAGGTGCTGGAGTGGGTCCAGAGAAAGGCACCAAAGCTGGTGAAAGGTCTGGAGCTCAAGTCTGATGAGGAGTGGCTGAGGAAGCTGAGGGTGTTTAGCCTGGGGAAAAGAAGGCTTGAAGGGATCTTATCACTCTTTACAACCACCTGAAAGGAGGTTGTAGCAAGGTGGGGTCAGTCTCTTCTCCCAAACAAGTGACAGGAGAGGAAATGGTCTGAAGCTGCACCATGGAAGGTTTAGATTGAATATTAGGAAAAATTTCTTCACCAAAGGATTGTGAAACACCAGAACAGGCTGCCTAGGGAAGTGATGGAGCCACTGTCCCTGGAAGTATTTAAAAGACTTGTAGGCATTTAGGGACATGGTTCTGAATTTTATAAATTATAACTTTCTGATGAGACAGTATTTATGGTGCTTTTATACAGTCTTGTTGTCTTAAGACATTTATTGTCCTAAGTCTTTGGAGAATATTCAGGTTGCAAAAATTGAACTTTGCCCAGTTACAATATTCATAAGATACATTAATATTATCTCTGCTTCTCCATTCCAGAGCTGTGCTACGGTTCATGTGGGCTTAAGCTTAGTTACCAAGTACCTCCAGCAGAGCACAAGCAGTGAGGGCTCCAGCTGCACCGAAACTCCATGTCATCAAAACTGCTTTGCTTTTAATACTTTATCTAAATATTTGTTCATCCTCCTTGCATTGTGTTGTGCATATGCTCTAATGTCAGGTTTCAAGACAAGTAAGAAGACATCCAACAGCAGGACATGACCCCACAATTGACTCTGCAAAATTTTTACTTGATTTGGACATTAGGAACTTTTTAGTTTATTCAATTGTAATCAGAGGTGAAAAGCACATAGATATCTCTACTAGCATTTATGTGACGGTGCATTCACGGTGTGATTATTCTTTTCAGTAATGACTATATTATCATTTACACTAAATTATACCTATTTAAAGTAAATTTCAATGAGCATCTTAAGTCTTCTTTTCTGCCTTCTAAATATTGATTGTTTTTTGGGATATCTATTTTCTGTCATTTAGACATGAGAATGACAAAAGTTTTAGTTTGCTGTATCAGTGAAATAAATCCTGGTTTAGGCTGCTTACATCATAAATCAAAAGAAGAAATTATTTTTTATTAAAATTGATAATAAATCAAAATTAAATCAAAATCTATATGCCTTGCTTCAGATTACAAGTTACAGACTAACAGTCTGATGCTGTTCTCTGTGGACAGGAGGCATTACAAATGTATTCCATATTCAGATCCTGGCACTGCTGTAGGACTAGGGAGAACATAGATCTCATTCAGTTACAATGTTCCTGGAGAGATAAAAATAATTCTCTGAAATGTTATCTTTCCCAGATTCTTGAATTCATTCCCAGAACCTGTATAGACTGTATTTCAGATTAATTCAAATGTATTTCAAATTAGCTTCTTTCCTTAACTATCTCCATGTAATTATGGTCTTAATCATTGTCCACACTCAATCATGTATTACAGTGTAAGTTCATTAAAAATAAATAGCTTTATTGCTTTAATTTATTGTAGTTACCAAACATGTTGATTCAAGACATAGATGCTTAGGTATAACCCTTTTGATCCAAAGTAAAGCTTTTCTAGTGAAGAATCTCTTTCCATATTCTTCTTATGGAAATCCTGTGGCTTGTTGTGACTTGTCTTCAGTACTGTCTTTCCAGGTTAACTTGGCACATAAACTTGGCTTCATTAAGTCAAGCAAAAGAAAATTTTATTATTTCTTGCTGTCAAACTTAAGGTTTAATGACAGAGATGGGAAAATATTAGGGTATTTTGCCCATACGTTTATACTTAGCCCTTAAATGGCAACTTTTGTTTTCAAAACTAGTAAATTAGGTATTTATTTCTCACAGTGCTATAGTAAAGTGAGTAACTGTTAGCAACCTTTTTTTACAACGAGATAGAATACTTTGTAGGAAGCTAAAAGAGCTTGATGAGGTCACTTGGGAATAATTATCATGTTTGCTGTATATGTAATTCTTCCCACCTGTAACCAATTACCTATTTAACCACCATCACTCAAGATATGCATTAGCAGCATGAGAAATTTCCATTAAACAGTAAATTTTGAAAACATCTGAAAAACATGAGGGTTGCAGTATTCTAATGTTTCTGGCTCTAACTGACTGTTTCAGGCAGATGCGTCTGGGTTAATAATGCTTTCTACTGAAATTTCACCTCTTTGCTTTATAGCAGCTGTAGGGAAACCAAAACCAGACTCTTCTGAGAGGTGCACAACAAAAAATAAGAGACAATGCTACAAATTACAAGAGAAATTTTGTCTAGCTATAAGGAGGGAAAAAAATAAAAGCCAAAAATTTAAAAGTGTAACAAAAATCACTGCAAATGGGACCTTGACTGCAGCTGCCCAGCTCTGGCTATGTTAGTACAGTAGGATCTGGAAAACAAAGAAGTACAGATGAACCTTCTTATGTAACTGCTGCTTAGCATCACACTTTCTGTAACATTTGGTGGCAGGAGACCAGAGGGTGGAGAGTCCCTGGGGACAATTAGTAATTAGTCTTAACTAAGCAGAAAGTCAAAAAGATTTGCCTGGGGCTATGTGATTAGCAAGGCCATTGACAGCTTACATTTGCAATCTAAGTTAGAAAGCAATAAATAATTAAGACAGTGGTCCCTAGTGGGTGGGTAGAGGGAAATAGCTTGAAAGGATGTCCCAACATGGCAAAGGCAGAGCCTGCAGTGGAACAGTTACGGCCAAGCTACCAGCCAGGACCCCGACACTGAGTGGGCAGTGATTGCCTGTTCCCCCTCATTCATGATGCAGGTCTGTGCTGGCCAGCCCAGAGGAATTGGGACCTGATTTGTGAGTGTGTGATGAATGTGTGTGGCACAACAGATGTCCTGGAACAGAAACCATTGGTCACATGCTCCATCCATCCTGTTAATAGTAACTTCAGAAATATATGTTTTTGTGTTTATCCCACCAAATTGCCGTGGAACACTATCCTTGGAGATCTTAAAAACTCAACATCTTCATCTAATGTTAGAATTGGTTCTGCTTTAAGCAAGGTTTCAGAATAGATTGTCTCCAGGACTGTCTTCAAACCTAAAGAATTCTGTGACATCATGATTACAACTTACTGCTAAAACTTCAAGAAACAATCATAGGGTCTTATTTATTAAATTACTTGGTTTTATTTGTTATACAATTTACAAATGTCAAAATCCTATGATATACAAGTAAATGATGACTATGTATTGTCACATTCTGACTGTCATATCCTATGATGTACATGGCTAAAAGTATTTAAAAAATTGCTAGTTTCTCTAAGTGTTGAAATGTGATTCAGTGAGGAAGATAATGAAATACTAAAATTCCTATAATTTATATTAAATCATTCTAACCTTCAACAGAATATTTTTTGAACAGCCTTGGTTTCAGGCTAGTAGATAAATAAAAATAAAAAAAATGCCAGTAAATGGCCAAATTCCTCTCCCAGACTAGTATGTCAATTAGTGCAATTAAAAGCAGGATCAGAGAGCAGTGTTTGGAGAGTGCTTTTCAAGAGAATGGAGTACTGTTATTATTTTCCCATAATATATTTGCCTTTCATAAAGTCTACAGATCTGCTGCCTTAAATGAATAAGGTTACTTATACAGCAACCTCTCTTAAGTCTCTTCTTCTTTAATGTCTGATCATCCACTCTGGGCTCTTTCACATTGGATGGAAGTGAGGGTACACATACTATGCAGGGCACGGAGGGTGGACCCTGCACATATTGTATGTGTCAGACAGCTGCACATCCACTTCCAGCAGAATCAGGTATGTTCTCTGTGTGTCAGACCTAGTGCTTATAAACAAGTGACAGACGCTCAGTGAGTCCAGAGAAATCTGAGCCTGGGATGCAGAGTCATCACAGGCCTATGGCTGCTCATCTAAGATTCTCAGCAAGTTTGTAGCACCATCAGAGAAACTGCTTCCAATCTGTAGTGTCTGGCTCTCCCAATAGACAAAGTCCTCTTTTTGTTATGCTTCAACAAAATTTTCAGATACAACAAAAAAGGAACCATCTGAAGAAAACTGGTTGCACATCCCTAATCTGTTTTTTTCAGATTCTGGGAGTGAATAAAGGTTCAGTGTTTGTATTCTGAAATGAAAACTCAAATCCAACATTGATCTTGGGACACACTGACCAAATGAGTGCTGGTCCAGGCACCATCATATTATCTGTCCCAGAGCCTGACATGGAGCTTGGATGAAGGCCTGTGCATCCCTAACACAGCCTTTGAAGTTCTTTATGAATGAATCTTTCTGAATCTTTTTATACAAATTTCAACTTGGTTGGTGGATCATCTAGAGTAACTTCTCCAGTAGAAGGCACTCTAAAGAAATGATGAAATGCAGCAGTTATGCTGTTATGTTTTGTTCTTTGTTTTTCCTTCAGCTAAACTTGCTACCATGCTCCTCACTTTGCTTTAGAACACAAGTAGTCCTCTTTGTCTTATTTATATGCAATAGTGAGCCAAAAGACAGTACATACCTAGCAAGGAAAAAGAACTAGAGAAGGAAAAACAGGTGATTTCTGATCTTTTTTGGTTATGGCTGATCAGAAGATAAAGCAAGACATACAAACTAAAATGGGAGTAATATGGATGATACAATTTTATTGTTAGGCCAACCTCTGTCTGTGTGAGGAGATCAGGAAGCTCTGGAATGTGCTGTCCAGAAACTTGCCTGAACGACAATAAAAAAGGATGTGGAATATCACCTCTGCAGGTCAGGATTTAAACCAACAGTGATCTTATGTTCTTTTAGTATCCTGGTTTCCTAGGTCCCAAGAGGCTATGAATGACCTGGGACATTTTTTAGTAACTGTTTGCCATATTGCACCTCCTGCAGTGACATTATGGTGCAGAAAAGAAAAAAAAGTCGTATGTCTGAAGTAATAATATTTCTAAAGAGCCTATGAACCACTTACAAGATAAACATAATACCTTTAATGGAACCATGACAAGGGAAAGGATTCAAAGGAAATTCCAAATTCCAATGCTTACTTCATCTCTAAGAGAAAGAGCTTCAGAGGCATGCATTTTAGAAGGAAATGCTGACTGTCAGCATTTTGAAGTGTAACTGACGAAGTGACACTTTGAAGTGTCTTACTTTCAGATGTTTATCTTAATTTCGACCTTTCAATCACTTAATATTGTTTTTAATATATTTTGTTCACATTCCTATGGGCTTTTAAGGGTACTTTTGAATGGCACAGTTATTTTACTAAAAATGCTAGCTTCCCACACTACCCTCCCCTACAGTCTAGGTTACAATAGGATTGTGTTTTGCAGTACAGATTCTTTTAAGGTAGCTTTTCTAAAATCCCAGAAGAGAAATTTGTTTCCACCACCATTCAGCTAAGAGAATATGGATAACTAGGGGAAGTGACTGGTTTGGAAACAAGACTTACCTTAGACCCTGTGCCCATTAATACTTAGCAAATCAAAATGTCACGTAGCTGGCGAAAGTTGTCAAGTAAACAGCCTGAGTCAATATTAAGTCTATTTTAAAAGTCTCTATTGTGGGGTTAGCTGTTTTACAGCAGAATTACCAATTTCTAGTCCCAATTATGCCCAAGTACTGACAACACTGCTGCCTGTGAGATAAAAGTGTCTTGTTATTAGAAGATCTATTCACTGTGAATGATTTAATTTTCTGCCCCTGAAATCATCTTAAATTAAGTCGTTCATAAGAAAGTGACTGCAGACAGAGGGTTATTATTTGGACAAGCCTCTATGAATGAAAATTCAATAGCCAGCCTCTCATTTGTCTGCTTAAAGATGTTGTTATATTTTAGGTTCACTTCATTTTGAAAAGTTTGATGGTAACAGAGAAAGACAGTCTTCACTGGAGCCTGTCTGGTGTAGGGATGTCCAATGTCCATCTCCCTCATCTAGCCCAACAGAGAAAAAGGTTAAATCCCACTGAACAATGGCAATATTGAGCTTCCATGCAGAGACATTTTAAATAAGGCCTTCACAAAATTTTAATGAAAGTGCCTCATGCCTGACCGGTGTTCAACTGCTTTTCAACACCTTCACCAATATATATCTGATTTTGGTTCCTACATGTTCCTTTTCTATTGCATCAAGGAAGCATTTAGGATGGGCATAGTTGGTTCTGCAGAGGCAAATGCTGAACTCAGCTTTTCCGAAATGGACATCTCTGGAAGCAGAAAGGGTGCTTTCAAAGAAAGTTTTCTAGGTTGTGTGTGGAGAAGTAGTAGCAGCAAACTTTTATCTGCTGGTGAAAACCATTGTTCTGCAAAGGGTTACTTTTGGGAAAATAAAGTTGAGACTGGAGCTGTGCAGGCACTAGATCTGCAGCCACATGTCAGCTTATCAGGAAACCTGAATTTTGTTCATTTTGTTATATAAAGAAACCATGCAAAGTTTTGAGTTACTCTTAGAGCTCGAAGCTGATAGCTGAAGACTAATTCTTCCCAGATCAGCTGTGTGTGTGCTTGGTCTACTTGTGATGAAACACCATTTTTCTGCTAAAGGAGAAGAAGAAAAGATACCAAGTGCTTCTCTAACACTTGCCACAGAGCACTTTCAAATGCCATTTACTATAGAGCATTAAGAAATGAAGAAATTTTAACCCACATTTCGTATCTTATACAAAAAATATAGTTTGGAAAGCCTGGATGAAATTAATATTTATGACATAAACTAGATGGCAACATATATTTAGGCAGAAGACATACATGCAGAACAGCAATAACCTTTGGCTTTTTTAACACACTTGACCAGTTACACATAATAGAAATTATTAATAATAACACTTCAATGTCTAGACATCTTCAAACAACAGGCTTCTTTTTCTAAGCTTCCAGAATTCTGCAAAAGGTTAGATAGCTGCCTGAGTCAGAACAGTAGGAAATCAGTGCTGACATTGTATAGTTTGCTGCTGAAAACAGAAGAAGGGGTCAATGTCATTGACAATTTGTCATCAGTTTGAGTTTGTGTTAAAACCTATGGCACTGATTTTTTTTTTTACAAATAATTCAAGTAATTCAAAATATTCTGCCCAAGAAACAATGCTCTTCCTGTGTATTGCTGTTAGCAGATTTATGTTGTCTGGTATGAGGATGTGGATGTACCTTTTGCATGTTAAAGAACGCATGGCTTTGTTTTTTCCATATCTGAGATAGTCAATATACATCTACTTAACAGCAATGTTATATTTCCTATGACTTCTTTTAAGCAGCCTTTTGAAACTTTCAGGATTCTCTTTCTATTCATCTATTTCTAGTAAACATTACTGAGACATCATCTGTTTGTTGGGGTTTTTTTCATTGAACAGAAGCTTACAAACAAGTCATATATTGTTTAAAACAGAAAACAAGAACATTCATTCTTAGCGTGACATCAGTTTAGGAAGTTTCATCAAATTTCCTTCATTCATCTGCACTGGCACTCCCAAGCAGATCCTAAGTGGGTGTGTACGTGCTTCTCATCACACAGTGCGATGCAGTCGCAGTATCTGGGTCTCCGGGACATGTGACCCCAGCGAGCACTGTACGGGTCACTTGCTATTTAATTTCTGTTTCACTAATAATCATAAAGAATGCCATAGGCACTTTTAACAGGCAGCAGCAAAACAGGGGCTTTTGAAGCATCTCTCTCAAATCTGAATGAAAATGTCTGATAAATGAATTTAGCTATCTCAAATCTTGGCTTGGGTTTCCTGTGTTTTCCTAGTGGCATTCCTCCATGCTTCCAATAACATGGCAATTTCTATAGAGTGCGTTTGTGTGTGCAGGCAGACAGCTCCTGATGACTCTTCTCTTTTGTCCCTGCAACACAAAGAGGGATGTATTACTCCACCGAATACAAAGGACTAATTCTACTAAATCAGCTTGTGTGCTCATTAGTGGACATAGCAGTTTGCAAAATTTAATCAACAAAGATTTGTAATCACCTTTAATAAATATTAGCAATTCTTAGTTTTCTTTATTATAATCCATTTTACATCTGTCTAACTGCTAGAAATGCAGTTTGTAGAATAGGTGGTTTATCACCCCCATGTGAAGGACACAGTGATAGCTCTTTTGAGTAACTTTTCAATATAATTTCCTTGCATTCGGGTGCATAAATTTTGTTATCAAAATTCAGTAGCCTTCTTTTTACAAGAACAATACATGTTCTTGTAAACAAGACATGAACATTTTTTGATACATTATCCTCATTTAAGAATAATAATGCTAATATTAACAGCTGACATTATAAAAGTGTGAAGAGAAAGCAGACATGACAATAAAATAGTTACAACATCTCTAGTTGAACTCGCTAATTGGTAAACTATTTAGGATTGGTGGTACACTGATTCCAGTTACTGCCTGGTGTACAAACTAAATTTTATAAGAGAGCTCTTTTATCAAAAGTGAGATAAAACTACTAAATATGTTGCTGTGCAGAACACCAGCCATCCCAGCTCTGTAAAAAATAAAGTACTTCAGATATTTTGAATATTTGAAAAAAAATCCAGATTTCAAGTTTTTAAAACTTCACCTGAGAAATGGTGCATTAGATAAACAAGGCAGAATATCACCTTGGGATGGAGAAAAATCCAAAGCATAAATGCATTTGCAGTGCATTTTTAAATTAAAGATTTTTAAGTTTGTGAGTTGCAAAGTCCTCAGGGAGAGTTATCACATGGCACTCTACATCCCACTTTGGAAACAAACTGGTTTCTTGAATCAGAACTGGAGCTTCTAAGTAAGTTTTAGAGGAAGCCCAGACACATTGCAGAATACAAGCTCCTCACCAAGATATTTGCCAGATTTCCCTGTTTACAGCATGAGTGCAACACCACAGATTTTGCAGATGTGAATTTTTAATATATTCTGTTATCTGTCAGTCTTTTTTATAATTTAATCCTCCACGTTAATTAGTATTTCCTAAAATATTTTCCATTAAGATGGTTGTATGTTGTTGCTTGCCTGATCATGCAGTTGCAAGTAAAAATAAATCACTGTCATTAGAGCAAGGCCCCCAGTGTAGGCAATAGGTTTAGTAATGGTACTTGAGGGTTCAATGTTACAATTTATGCCTCAAAGCAGAGGGCACATATGTGCAGAATCACTGAAGCTTGCACCTGGACACTGTCAGTTCCCAAATGTACATGAAAATCAAAATCCATATCCAAATCATTTTGATAAAAATAATTTTATCAAAGTTCTTTTACCTCCTACATCATGTTTACACTAACTGTGATAAAAGCCCTTATTTTATGGAGTAGGCTTTAGGTCACACTGATGTTACTGCAACAAAATAACTTGGCATAATCCCAGCTCCAGTTTCTTGCTGCTGATTATTTCTCGTATTGCTCTGAACATAGTAGGCTATAGTTTTCCATCATGGAAACATTACTGCAACTTCCAGATTTTCTTCAGAAAATACTTTTAAGTTTGTATAAGAGTTGAAGACCTTCTCTGTGGCCCTTCCTTGACAGGAAACATTATTTTGCTGTAGACATATATTTTTACCATAAGGATTTTCAGTGTGTTCATAATATTTTTATTGATTTATTCATTAATTGTTATTCAGTAATTATTTTCTTTCCTTTTTAGAATATTGTATGTTCATGCAGGTTCAGCATTTGATTTAGCGTCCTTTCCACGGTTAAACAAATCAACTAAACATGAACTAAAAGTGAAATAAAATAAGGGTACTGCTGAAAATACTTTCAAACCTCAGCTACAATGTTTGAACATTTTTATCGTTCAAATTTGAGTGACAGGATTAACTGACAGAACTGACAAGAGTATGAGTGAGCAGCCAAAGAGTATCTTTTAAGCCTAAACTCATTTAAATTTCTCCTGTTCAGATGCAATCTGACTAAGGATTTCCAAAGTGTCTGTGGGGCTTGGATCAGTGGTTTTGTTTGATATTAGTAATTCTGGATCCTTGGGTAAATCTGTTTCTCTCCCCTTTCAGGACTAGAAACTCTGATCATATTCAGGTACAAAACCAGCACCAAGATTTGCTGCTGTGGGAAGGGCAGCATGAAGATCCTGGGGAGTACCTAAAACCCAAATTCATTTAGTGAATCTAAAGCATAAAATATATGGGGAAGGAAGAAAAATACTGAGAATTTGCCTGAATGTCTCCTCCTACAGAAGTCCAACCAGATGCTTGTGCTTAGTGCGAAATCGTGGAGTGTGCAGTGCCACTTCTCTTTTTTAGCTATTGGAATTTTTATGCGTTTAAATAAAATGCATTCCAAGGCTTGCTAACATATCTGCTACAAACAAATTTTATTCTATAAGGATACATCTTCCAGTTCTGACTTCACACTGTTAAGCAAAAGAGCACTTAGAAGGGATCCAGTAATGTGAGAGGAGGTGGGAATGTAAGTTTATCCTTTAGTTTTATGTTTCACTGCATTAAAAAAAAAGGTGAGCAAGTAATTGAAGTATTTTAGCATGTAGGACTAATATTTTAGTGTGTTATTTCCAATAATTGCAATGTACTTAATAAAGTAGCAAATTGAACATGAACTTCCTGTGAAAGTTGTTTTACACACGTAATATGGAGCCCTTATAATGCAAATAAGAACACGTATTCCATGTTCCTATCTATTCAACAGAAAAAGAAAAAACCTTCCACTGTCACAAGAATGTACAATATGTCATATTAAACACTTTAAATTTCACAATAACATACATTTACACAGTTTTCTCATTCATAGGTAATAATGAAGTCAGTTACCAGAAAAAATTAAACTTTTTAGAAAGGGAAAAAATATTTTAAAATGTACACTTATTAAGATTAGGACTCCCTCAGAATTTTGGAAGAATTCACAGAGAGTTGAAAGGGGAATATATCAGATTTTAACTTTCTTTGGAGAAAAGAACATGGGGAATCAAGTGTGAGGAAGAGTATGATTTTTTTAATATAATATTGTGATTGTTTTCATATATCATATGAGTTACTATCCTTTCATCTGTACAATTTGTTGAAAAATTATGCCCAAATCATGAGTGCTACATCATGAATGGAAAATTAATGAAAATTCAATTCGCTGGAGTCCCAAGTCTTGTTGATCCATCCCTGGAAATGTTCACGACCAGGCTGGAAACCTGGTCTAGGGGAAAATGTCCCTGCCATGGTGTGTGGAGGGTGGAACTATGTGATCTCTTAGGTCCCTTCCAACCCAAACCATTCTGTGACTCTTTTGCTTTAGGAGGAAGATCCTGCAGAGGGGTGAGCATGCACAAATGCCCTTGGATGCTGCACCACTTCTACTGTCAGTGCTGCTACCACAGGTGGCTGGAAAGGCAGCCAGCCTGTGTCTCTTTGTAAGGAGCCAGACTGAGAGGACCTGGGAGGACCTCACAGGGCAAAGCTGCTTGTGCCTGGAAGGGATTGCAGGCAGGGGAAGACACAGGCTCCCGTGGGCATGATTCTCTGCCACTCTGCATTTTTGCTTGTATTTCAAACTTAAATAGAATGCTTTTGTTTTGACTGAATGGTAGTGAAAAGGGGTAGAAAGATAACTAAATTACGAGAATTTAATAATATTTTTTAAATTGTGGGCATTCTGCAGAATAGCTTGTGTCCAGATAATTTTTTGTTCAAAGGAAATAATCAGAACCAAATTTTTAACTCAGAGCTCTGTCTTTAATCAGTAGCACACAGTCTCAGGCACAGTGTGAGCTTTTATCACAATGAAGGCAAAATGAAGTCATAAAAATCTTGGAGAAAAAATTCTTGAGCATCATTCATGATGGCAGTAGGTGGGATGAACCAAGTTGCAGAATATGGTGCTCAGAAGTTCTGTCCACGTTGGGCAACAACTGCAGTGGTGGCACTGGTGACAAATTTTTTTTGGTTTTTTTTTTGTTTTTTTTTTGTTTTTTTGTTTTTTTTCTTTTTTGTTGTTTTTTTAGTGTTGGTCTTGTGATTTTTATAATGTTCATTTTCTTCACCACTGCAAAAAAAGACATAATTCTGATGGAACACTTCTGTAGTACTATGCCTGTGCCATATTAAAAGAATAGTATGTTGCGTGTACATTCTGGTTGTTATATCTTAGTCATGAGTTCCTGGACAAGTACAAGAGGAAATCAGAATGCCCAGTGGAGTATCTAACAAGGTGCTCAGAAACTCGGGTTCTGCATTTGCTGCTGAAACAGGGGTTGTTCAGACCAGTCACAATAGCCTGTTGTGCTGTGAAATTCTCTCACACTGTATTTGTATTTTGAATCAATAGCTGCCCTGTAGCTGAGGTTACTGTGACGCACCACCAAAGCCTGTGGAGAAGCAGAAACTCATGGGTGAGGCTGGTTAGAAACTTAATAGATTTGTGGTGCATCACCTACTGTGGGCTATAATCAACATGATATATGTGTCTATAAATGAAAATAAGAATGAAAATGTGAGGTGTAAGATTCAGGCATGGATAGGAAAGGATAGGACCAATTGCATTGCTAGATTTGATTTCGGTTTTCCTTCAGAATTATCTTTTTTTTCTACTCATATTTTTACCCTGCCATTCTCTTCATCTTCTGCTCTTGGTCCTTTCTTCCTAAGAGACTCACAAAGTTACCTGAGGCTTTGCTGCGGTCAGTGTGCCATTGCTGAACCTCTCAGGATATTGTGCCTTTGTTAGCAACAGAAACAAGAGTCTGTGTTCAGATTAACAGCTCCTTCTTGCTACCACCATGATGTTGCACAACTTGTTTGATTGCCAGAGTTCCAGGGGGGACCCCTGAGCAGTCCTCTTGCTCTTCCAGTCTTGGGACCATGAGAGCCAGCTGCAATATTTTTGTTCCAAAAAGTTACCTACCACAAATTCTTGAAAACTTTGTATTTATGTTCCTGCTTCTCAGGAGGTAGAGCTGGAGTTTTTAGTGTGACCATTGAAACATGTTTTCAACAGGTCTCATTTTATATTGAACATGGACTCAATAAATTCTATATTCCATGCTGGGATGTTCAAAATAATCCTTAGTAACTTTTCAATGTGACATTTCAATTCAGTACTTATATCTTTCAGAAAGCAGAAGCAGATTTCTCTGGGGGTAGGGTGTTACATGTTGGAAGAGTTTGGAAGAGATTTTTTTTATACTTATGGAACATGTGGTGCAAAACCATTCAGCAGCTTTTCAGAAATATGAAGATAATTTTTCTCCTTTTTCATTAGAGTTGTTGGAAGAACATCTCATTCACTGTGAGATTACTTCCACAGTAATTTCATACTAATTTTTCCCAATCATTGATGTTCTCTTTCACCTACCATGTTTTTTTACTGAAATTTTTACCTGTTTTTTTGCCTGAGGATACAGATGGACGAATCATGCAAAAAGATAATTCTTAATTGTTTATCCCAATAGTGTATGAGGCAGACAGCAGGAATATCTAAAATTTTTGTCTCTTTGAGCATGACTGTCACACAAACTGTTCTAAAGAATGTCTTTAATACCAGCTGTAGGTGTTAAAAATGATCAGCCTTTGGCCAGATAAGTCTCTGACTTTGAAATCTAATCTTCAGCTACAGTAATTTCTTTTTGGCTTTTAAAAGATGGCAAGGTATAACACTAGAGACTTTAATCTGGTTTTTATTTCTCAATTTTTTCAGCTGTTGAAAAGCAATGGGATTCTGCATCATGTGGGCAATACTGTTGGGTGGGGTGGGTTTTTTGGGTTTTTTTTTGGTTTTTGTTTTTTTTTGTGTGAGGGGTGTTTTTTTAAATTTAACGTCTTCACTTTTTCAAAATGTCAAGAAGTCAGACATGTGGATGAGAAGTATGTATCATTATCTGAAGCCAGGTGAACAAAGTAAAATCCCTAATCCTTCCAAAAGGCTATGTAGGATTCAAGCAGCTGTAACATCTTTGAGATACTAGGAAAAAAACCTGACGGAGGGTGGTATGTTTGACCATGGGAAGGGAATGACAGTGTCATTAGCTCACCTGTTAATGACATTGTTTTAGAAATGCTTATCTGTAATTGTCCTGAGTTTTCAAAACTATGGTCTATGTTCTGTGTACCTTTGTTGGTCTACAGCATTTGAAGACACATATTGAAATAGACCACATATTTTTGTTCCTTTGAATAAAGGGAGTATGTAGCCTTTCGAAGATTGATTTTGGTCTTGCACAAGCTAGGCCTGGAAACTGGCTGAAGGGCAGTCATTAAGTACACTGTTGTCTAAGATCTAATAATATATTTTTGTTCCTGTCTGCTGTGACGCAGTTGTTCCCAGCCCTAGAGTTGTGTGATTCCAGAACAACTCACTGTGGCACTGTGGAAAGTGCAGTGAGTATTGTTTCCCTCAGCAGCGAGGAATGGCATTTGTAAACAAAGATAGATTTTTTTAAAAAGTCTCATTCTCCTTCATATTTCATTAACTTCCTTCCAATCTCTCCCAGTCAGCATTGTCAGTGATCTCATTCTCAATTCCAAATTGTGAAATGGGTTAACAATAACAACAATACTGGAGTGTATATCCAAATACCTTTGGTTTTTTTCATATAACTATCTGATTTGTAGTTTCATTTGTTGTCCATTTATGAATTTCAACAAAATAATCACTTTTTTTGGTGCCCACAAATAGTGTAATGAACAATTTCCTATATCCATCAACATGCTAGGAACTTTTATACAAAGGATTGTAGAGATAAGTGATATGGCTTGTTAGGTATTAGGAGAAAGTTCTTCATGTGTTGAGAGCTACAAAGTGGTTTACCACCATAACAAACGACCTGCAGATAAGAGAAAAAAATGGCTTTACACTTCATTGAGGTTTGTAGTTCATGTTGTGACTTCAACAACTTCTAAATCTTTTATCAATTAAAAAAGTTTTTTCTTTTGCCACAAAGCAAACAAAAATCATCTGTCAGTTGAGGTCATTCTTGGTTTAGTTCCTTGAGACAAGAAAAAAAGTCTCCAACTCATTTTCAGATTAAGCAGTATACTTAAAAAATAATAACTTTTTTCCTTTACTCCCTGTTGTAAACTTTAATCATATTAAATGTACTTTTCAGGCTAGGCTATTAAGAGAAATGCTGAGTACATAAAAATATATTAAAAAACATAAGGGGAATGGAGGTGAAGTCAACACAGTTCAAGTTCTAAAGAGGTCACAGACTGAATTATATGTACTGTAAGATCTCCTTCAGTAATGGGTATCATACAGATAATGCTGTAATTCTGTAATTTGTTGTAACCATCACCTAAACTTCAAACCTTTTCTCTCACAGGGCTTATCTATTGTATGTGCTGTTCTGTTTAGCTGAAAGTGTGATTACAAGTTAAACTAGACAAAATGCCTTAAAGTATTATTGTATCCTCAGCTGGAAGCTCCAGCCCCTTCAGTGAGCAAATACTGAAATTCAGCTGAAAGACAGTAAATGACTGAGTGTCTGCTTCCAAAATGAGGCAGATCAAGTTCACTTCAAACACTGTGGGAACAATAAGCCGAACCGACTGACTGCGGTGCCTCAAGTATAAGTAGCGTCATGATGCCCAAAGACAACATGTAATTTGGAGAACATTGTTATTTTAGTTTCTGTGTTTGGCCCATTTTCAAGAGAGTATGCAGTGTGTGAATTATGTAAAATATCATACGGTGGGGTAAAATGAGAAAAAGATGTATTTTTTTGGAACTGCCTGTCCAATGTATTCAAGACTTCAAAGTTTTATTAAGTGGGACCTCCCATGCTCCTTCCAACTGAGTATACATATGCTCCTATGAGAAAAGTAATCCATTACTTCTGAATGTGACCAAATTTTGGAGCAAGATCTAAGCAGCAGTTGATTATTCTCTGCAAATGAGAAAAAGAAAAATCTTAATAATTTGTTCCATACAGTCCGTCCTTTCCAGACCCTTTATATCCCATGATGAATAAATACATTCCTTTTAGTAGCAAATAGTATCTATTTGAGACTTAGTATGTTTAAAGACATTAAAAATAAATCATTGATAAAGTACAAGTACATAATTTTTTTTTTTTATTTAAGTCTGTTTCAACACTTTCATATCTAATTTGGAGTCTTAAGGTTCCATTATTAGGTCCTGCAGTGATGCCACACCCAGAAACATTGCCTCTGTTTCTACTTTTGCACTCCCCTCTTCTCATTATTGTCCTTAGGAATTGGAAAGAGCAGCTTTCCAGGAGCTGGGAAAGACCAGTGTAACTGCAGTGGTTTAGTGCACTGCTGCCCAGCCTTCACAAAATCTGCAGGAAATGCATCTTCTATTTTAGGAGATACCAGTTCATCCTGGATAAAGATGAAAAACATTTTTAGACAGATTTAGGATGTCACTACAGTAGCAGGAATAGAAGCGCAAAACCAGCTGCAGATAGAGCTACTCTCAGAAGGAACTGGGACAGCCATACCAGAATAACTTCTCTGGAGTTCAAGGGGATACAAGCTAAGGTTTTTTGTCTGCTGTGCAGAAATAGGGTCTGAAAGTTGTTGGGGTCCTGGGAGAGGGGCCCTGGGGGGGAGACACGGTGTTTCCCTAGCCTCTGGTCAGCCTCGTTCTCCACTGGTTGTTTTGTGTTCCCCTGCACGGGCAAGGACCCTCGGGTCCTGTGATTGAGCAGTTCCTCGGCAGATCCCGGCCATGAGGTTGGAGAAATAAACATCTCTGAAACATCTACCAAGAATCGGTCCATAGATATTTCTTTTCCACGGGCCTTGTTGTCTGATACACATGTTGCAATACTCCCACTGTAACAAATGGTAGAGAATTGAGAGCAGAACGATCCCTGATCCCTAAGGACAGCAAATGATTTGTGAGTAAACTCTGGATTTCTCTTCTTGTTTTTGTTTTGCTGTTCCATCTCTAAACTATGGAGGAACTGCGGAAAGACTCTTGGCTCTCCGAGCCGCATATGGACATTTATCTTAAACTTGAAAAGGTTCTTGAACAACAATTTGTAAATTTTAGCTTAATTCAAGCTCAAAAGGAACTGAAACACTTCCTGGCATGGTTGTTTAAGACCTTTTTCTATGTTTCTTGGGATTTGATTCTTATCAAAGACTTTTGGAAGACCGTTTGGATGCAGTTAATTTCTGAGTCAAAATATATGCCAATGGAAGAATATTTTCATGAATATTATTTAATTACCGAGACTGTTGAACAATGTCAGCTGTGTCCTTACAAAGTTAAAACTGCTTCAGGGACCGTGTGACCCAGGCCACGTGGTCCGAGTGCTCTCTGAGCAGCAGCGAGGCAGTTCCCGCGCACGGGCGGAGCCACGCGAGCTGCAGTGTCGGCAGCGGAGCGAGGCATGGCGGGAGCCTGCCCGGCCCTGTTGCAGCGTGTGGTGGAGCAAGTCCCGTGAGAGGAGTGGCACGCAGGCAGTGGCCAGTGGCGATGGCTGTGGAACGGAGCCACGCCTAGCCGAAACGCACACTGGAGCAGGGCGCGGGGGGGTTGTTGTTTGGAGGCCCAGCCAAGACGTGGGTGCGGCCCCAGACAACGGCAATGCAGCTGAGAGCAGAGGCGGTGGCGCGCGGGGAGCTGAGCGGCACGGCCCGGCCCAGCCCACATGGCCCCGAATGCAACCCTGGGAAGAGTGCACAGGCACGAGCAGCCCCGACGGCCCCAGCAGCCCTGGCAATTCCAACACGGGAGCGAGCGAAAGAGAAAGCAAAAATGCAGCAAGACAGAAAACAGCAGCCACTCGGAAAAAGGAAAAAATCATCGTAGCTAAGGTTTTAGGAATAGTAAAATGGTATAATGTTAAACAAAATTATGGTTTTATAATGAGATGTGACAACCAGAAAGACATATTCGTTCATAGAACTGCTATTAAAAAGAATATCCCTGAAAAATACATCCCAAGTTTAGGAGATGGAGAAGTAGTAGAGCTCAAAATTGTGCAAGGTAGAAAAGGGTTACAAGCAGCAGAGGTCACTGGGCCTGATGGTGTTTCTGTAAAAGGCAGTATATATGCTAAAAATCGTAGTCATGTTAGACAATATCTCCATTATAAGCCCCCCTACAGTCTCCCTTTCCTAATCCCACCTTTCCCTTTTACCCTATATCCTATTACCCCCAGTGTATTCCCAATCCGTTTTTTCACCCATGGTTTCCCTCACAAAACCATGCCTTTGCCAAGTGTTTCCCCAAAAATCCCTTTCCAATGCTGAGTGGGGGATGAAGAGGGGGAGGGAAGAAATTAACTATTTTTGTTTAGAGTTCCAACAGGTAAAGATGGAAGAAACCCTCTCCTGCCTCAGTTTCCCCACAAAGCATGCTCGGAGAGTCCTGTCTCCCTTCTGACAGCCTTAAGATGTTCCAGAGAATCTGTTTGGACATTTAAAGACTCAGGAGGGTGGCTTGTTTTGTTTTGAAACTGTCCTTGTTATCTCATGTTTATCCAGTTGTTTTCAATGGTAAGTTTTAAATCTCTTTCTGTCAAAAATAAATGGGTGAAATGTTGGGGCCCTCCCCGCTGCCATGTGGCCCTGGGAGAGGGGCCCTGAGGGGACACACGAGGTTTCCCTGCCGCTGGTCAGCCTCGTTCCCCATTGGTTGTTTTGTGTTCCCCTGTGTGGGCAAGGACCCTCGGGTCCTGTGATTGAGCAGTTCCTCGGCAGATCCCAGCCACGTGGCTGGAGAAATAAACATCTCTGAAACATCCATCAAGAATCGGTCCATAGATATATTCTTTTCCACGGGCCTCGTTATCTGATACACGTGTTGCAGTATCCCCACTGTAATAGAAAGTCATTAGAGGTAAGGAGTTTGAGAGCAAAAAGAATAAGGAAACGGATGTAGAAACCAGCTGTGTATCCATAATTTTAATGTTTGACCACTGATTTAAATTGAACCATGCTAAGGAAGTGCATATGAAATTATTTCCAGTATGCCAAGGTCACAAAAGAAATCCAGCGAATGATATAGGTATGTATGTACATACAGAAAGAGCTAAATATATTCATTAGTTGTTTTTCAAGCCACAGACATGATGTACCAGATGATGGAAAAGGTCAGTGCCACTGAAGTGCATTTCTCCAAACGCACAATATCTTATTGCTGCTACAAAGGCAGGTCTTGGCATTGAGACCAGTCCCATTTAGTGTCTTTATTGATGATCTGGATGAAGGGATCAAGTGCACCCTCAGTAAGATCATAGATGACACCAAGTTGGTGAAATGTTGATCTGCTGGAGGGTAGGAAGGCTCTGCAGAGAGGTCTGGACAGGCTGGATCAATGGGCCAAGGCCAAGGCCAAGGCCAAGGCCAGCTGAGGTTCAATAAGGCCAAGTGCTGAGTCCTGCACCTCGCACTTCAGGAATGACATTGAGGTGCTGGGCCATGTCCAGAGAAGGGAAACAGAACTGGTGAAGGTCTAGAGCACAAGTTATATGAGGAGTTGCTGAGGGAGCTGGGGGTGTTTAGCCTGAGTAAAAAGAGTCTCAGGGAGACCTTATCATTCTCTACAACTACCTGAAAGGTGGTTCAGCCTCTTCTACCAGATAAATAGCAACAGGACAACAGGACATGGCCAGGCTGTGCCAGGGGAGGTTCAGGCTGGACATCAGGAAGAATTTCTTCATGGAAAGTGTTTTCAAGCATTGAAATGGGCTGCTCAGGGAGGTGACTGTGTCACCACCCCTGGAAGTGTTCAAGAAATGACTGGACATGGCAGTTAGTGCTATGTTTTAGTTGACAAGCTGGTGTTTAGTCAAAGGTTGGACTTGATGATCTTACAGGTCTTTTCCAACCTAAATGATTCTATGATTCTAACAATTAAGGGAGAAAATGTTGTTTTCTTCTCTCAAGATCTCAGTCTTTCCGGTAGTGGCCTGACAAGGAAGATACCAGGACTTCTTTTGCTTTTCCAGTCATGGTGTGTTTGCTCAGGTTCAATCATTTCCTCCAGAGGCAGCAGATGGCACTTTTCAGCCACTTTACTTGGCTGCTTCTCAGAGCAGACACCATGTCAGAAAGAAACCCACATTTCTTATAGAAAACAAGAGTTAATATAATTATGAAAGTTCTTGACAAACAGGAGTTTTAGAAGAAAATTCCTCTGTACTTTACTTTCAAATTGACACCATGACAGCAGACTGAGGCCTGGAAAGAATACAATAGCTTTATTTCAGGATAGTTTTTTCTCACAGAAAAATTTCTACACAAATGAAAGCTGAAAAAAGTCCCCCAAAACACAAATAAAATATCCACTTAATCTGCTTTCATTAAGAAAATTGCATCATTATTTAAACCTCACCAGTTTTATTGTATTTTACGTAGGACAATGATTCCATACAGGAAACATGCTGATGTTGATTTGCTACCAAGGCACTCATCTGGAAAATCACTTTAAAATATGGGATAGCAAAGTATTTATGTGATGAAAAGAATAGTAGTGACATGTTACTATCTATTTGAAAACAGATTAGGGGGGGAAAAAAAGAAGAAGAAAGGGAGAAAAAGGTACATTTTTTCCTAGTTTTAATAACCAGTGTGTGGAGATGTTGAGTCTGTAACAATCTCCTGGGGAAAAAAAAAAGGAGAGAATGTTAAATGTCAGTTTTTATTTTTAGAATGTCAGGAGTACCATGTTTTCAGATTATTCGGTTGCTAAAAGTGAGTAGCTTGGATCTAAAAGTGTTCTATTCATGTGTGCATGTTAAAATACCTTTTAAGAATATAGTCCTTGTGAAGGTGATGGTAAGCAGCATTGGTTTCTAAATCCCTTCTGTTACACTGGAAGAAATATTCTCTATTACATTCAGGTTAATTAGATCATTCCCTAAATACTATACTGTAGAGAACTGTTTTTTCCCATGCAGCACATTAGAAACATTCTCTGAGCTGCAGTATTTTGTCAAGGATAACTCCAAGGTGAAGTCAAACAGACTTAAGGTTTACTCTGTTTCTTCCAGGCTCGTCCTGTTTCCACAGGATATCTTTGTATAGAATATCCGACACTCTATTGGGAAACTGACTTTGTAGTTCAGCAAGTGATGGTGTTTCACTTCAGAGAGTAGTTATTTCCTGAATGGAACTTGCAAAACTATTGAGAGAGGTACCACTCCATACTTCCCTGCACAGCCAGATTGTTATCACCCTAACACTTCTGCTGTGACTTCCCTGTGACTCAAGAACCAGCAGCTAAATATGGCTCCTATTATTTTGCCACAGGGTCACTGAGGACTGTCTCTCACAAGCTACTTTTGGAAATCATGTTCTTTGTTAACATTACTTTAAGAGGGAAAAAAGTTCTCCACCCAAATGGGTATTAAGCAAGGCAATGCTTCACAGGTTTTACTGGAATGTCAGAGTTAGGTAGCTGTGGCTACTTCAGCCTGCTGCTGCCAGGCCTAGACCCAGTTCTAACCAGCTGAGTCAGGTACTCACCGTGAATTCTGTGCCAGTATTTACCCGACAGTGAGTATCATGTAGACAAAGATACCATACCACTGAGATACCATGAAATAACCATCCAGCTGTAACACAGTAAACCACTTGCATTGCTATATCAATCCCCAGGACCACATAGTCTTATGTTGCTCTTGATATTTGACTCATTTCAGTATTTTTTAGCAAACAGCATTTACCAGTGAATTTGATTTTATTTAATGAGGCTTTTCTCCAGCAGGAAAAGTTGAGATAACGAATGCATTATAAACACTGTGACATAAAATCTTGCATTTTTCATAGAGAAAACACTATACCTCTCTGAAGTGCTTCTTGTCCTGGTAGGAGACATGAGGCAACTTCCACAGATGAATCTAGGAAGAAAAACATCATTATTCTGATCGAATTCAAAATCCCAGAGGAAGGTTATTGATCCTATGGTACGTTAGCCACCCCAACCCTGTTTGTCCACCACACTTTAAGGTTCCACTGAAGATCATTATTTTTTCCTCTTTCTCCTTTTCAGTCTCCTCTTAAACTGGCCTGTTCTCTACAGATTTCAGTATCTTCTCTTTCAGATTGTCTAGGTCATTTACATAAGCCAGTAAAATTCAGTGCAGGGATTTTTTTCAATCTGTGCTAAACTGAAGGTCGCAGTTTTGTTCTGAAGTATACCTGTTTGTTTGGTTGGGGTTTTTTCTCCCAATTACATCAGTTGTCTAAAAGATAGATATTTTCCTTCAAATCATGCTTTGCTAATGTAGTCACAACAATCTGTTGTCTTTTAGGAATAACAGAGCTACTAATGAAAATGTTAGCCTTATTCTTAGCATGCCAGTTTTTGTTCTCTCTATACCTTTTATTCTTGAGGGTTTACTGTGTTGCCACAAGTTTTTTAAAGAGCATTGAGAACAAACTTTTTTAACAAATATGTTTTACATACATAATTTCAGTTAAAGCTGTAAAACTGTGTGAAATAGCAGATCATTTGGCTCTATAGACATGGTCAAATTTAATATATCAAAGAAATGGTAATTACCTGCCCCTCTGTCTTAGTTTGCATCTCTCTGTAAGTTGTAGCTACCTAGATTTGAACATCATCAGCATCCGACCCCCCCCCCCCCCCCCCCGCCTTAAACCTAGAGAAAATCTAGATTAAATTCAGTTTTCTCAAAGTAGAATATTGGTGCGGGTCTCAGGTTTCGTGGGATTTTGACTTGTTCTTAGGAATGGTAAGTATAAAATGGAATCTGTCTGTAGTCTCTGCAGATCTAGCTGTAGTTCTTCCTCTTGAAAGAAGACACTTTGGAAAGGACTACAGATCTCCATATTCTGATGCCTTTTGCACTTTGATATGAGAGGTAAAAATGTTTTCCAGCAGAAGTTCCTCTGTCTGGGCTAGCACCCAGCTGCCCACCCAGCCAGCCCTTCCTGATCCTACTGCAAAGCTGTGCTATGTCAGCTCTCTGCAAAATCCATCATGCTATTTTTTAGCATTGTATGAATATTTTGTATTTGCCAGACCCTTCTCCTATGTTTCAACTTTTCCCTCTTCATAGCTGAGGGAGTAACTCGAGCAAATTCTTTTTGTCCTCACACTAGATTGCTCTTAGAAGTGCTGAATATCTTTCATTACACTTATTGGAGCATTTCCAGAGAGGGAGGAGGAAAAAGTGGGATGAGCAAATGTGAAAGTAAAGCATGGCCCGAGGAACAAGTTATTACTGTCAGCCTTTACCAAAGTTCACTGTAGCCAAAACAGGGTGTGTATATAACTTTCATGGGAATCTTGTTTGTTCTTCTGCTCTTACCACACTCCTCAGCATATGTGAGCCTAAACCATGGACTTTGGAGCAAGAACTGAGCCTTCCTCACTACACATACTAGCTGTGTGCCATAAGGCATGCTTTGAGGTGGTGGATTCAGATATCTTCTTTGGCATATGCCAAAAGAGTTTACAATCTGTTTTTCCATTATTAAAATCCATCACCTATGAGTTAATGAACATATTTGAGCAAAATCTCTTTTGTTGACTTGGGGAAATTTTTAATTTTCTTTGGTGGAAGTATTCCCAGTCATCTGTAATTTCTTTCCAATTGGAAGACAGAGCACAGAAATTATTCTATTCTGATCCACTGTATAGTCCTTACCTCCTCCTTCCTTCTCTTCCTCCCCATGCCTCTTACCATTGTTCTTTATTTTTAAGCAGCAGAAACCTGGCAGTGAGCTGTAGCTGTAGCTACTTCTGAATTTTTAATACAAGTAACAAAAAATTATTAGTAGGATTGGAGCTCTGGACATACAGTAGATTTTCACCACTGTTTCTATCTCTCTTGTATCTAGACATGAATATACATAAAGTAGGGAAAGATGCTGTTCAGTACCTTCTGGACTGCAGTATTGAAGATATATGGAATATATCTGAAGCATGGTAAGCAGTCTGAATTCTAATTTTCCAAGGCTAATGGTGAACATTAGCATTCAAAGCAACAAAATTAATTTTTACTTGACACAAGGCATGGGAGAGGCTGACATATTTCTTCAAAGGCTTCAGGTTTTGCATTAATATTTCACTTCTTCCAGAGAAATTGAGTATTGATTGAGATGATTTAAAATCAACTTTAGTGACCACATGCAATATTTCAATTATTCAGACAGTTAATTTTATGGAACACTGTGCAAATAATATAGGTTATATATATTTATATATACATGTATATATGTATTTTTATATATATGTATATATATAATGTAGGTGTAAGAGTTGTGCTGCTAAAATGAATGTCTACAGCACTCTGCTGGGAGGTGGTCACTGCCAACACATTGTGGTGAGAAGGCAAGGAGTCAATAATAGAATTGCATATTAAATAGTATCTATTAAGTTCCAGAGACTAATTTAAGCCATAAAAATCTCATCATTGCTAAGAGAGCGTTTGGTACGCTCTCACTAGGAAAAATAAAATTTAAAATAAAAAGGAGAGCACCTGTGCTGGACTCGTGCAGTTAAGAAAATTATCTGAGTATGCATTTAGTATCCAGCACTCCTTGGGTTTGGCTGGGCAATGCTGCTGATTTCACCATGAGGCAGACAGGAGAACATGGGAATAAAGCATAGCCCCAGCTATATCATCTTCTAGTGCAGCCAACAAGTTACAAGCCCTTTAGATAGGGATTAAAAAAACCCCCAATGTTCCTAGTGATCTTCAGGCTGTACCTGTGAGTGTGCATATGGTTGATGGTGTGCATGCACTGCCTGTTAATGTTTTTTCAAAACCTTGCTGAGTAATAGTTACAGCCACCATAAAGGAGAGCTATGCAAGTTCACCATTGTAATTAGAAGGCCAAATGCAAACCTTTTTGAGAATTATCTCCGGCTTCTGTCATTTAAGTGACAACTGTTTTTGCCAATTACAGCTAAACCAGATTAATATTCCATTAGAGAGAAAGCCACACAGTTTGGCCAAGTGATAGAAAGATTAGAAGGTGACCTGCACTTGCAGTAATGTAGTCAAACTAGTTATTTTTGTTCTACTGAGTTTGACATCTGTCTTTGGTTTGTGTTTTAATCTAGACCTTTATTCTTACTAAATATTCACTCTTTATCATGTACTCTCAAATCTCTGCTGCTTCCCTGGCTAACACAAGTGTGTTTCTTTCTCACCGAGGGTGGAGTTTTTGCAGCTGAGACAATTATGTTTAATAAATATATCAAAAATAATTTCAACTTGTTGAAGAGAGTGTTAGAGCAAGGAATGGGTGCATTAACTGATAACTCAGTCTATTGCAACTCTTTATTATAGTGAAATTTGCAAGTGAATTGGACAAGGATGAGACTGTTAGAAAGACTATATTAGATTATTCTAAAAAGGGATTTCCAGGCTCAGTATTTTTAAACTACTCTTTCAGCACTTTTTTGAAGCTTTTTGAGAACAGACTTCTTGGAGGGAATCTGTTGGAAGGCCTCTGACACTGAAGGTCAACAAACTCAGACAAAAGTGCAAAGTTGTCTTCTGAAATGACAAATAAAATGTGTTGGTTGTGGCTAGATGTGCTCATTTCCCTTTTGCTGAACACTAGAGAATAGTCATCCCAGAATCCGGTTTTTTACTTCCGTTGACAGTGGTAAAGAGTGAAAAGCCATACCTGGACCCTGTACTATCACGTGCTAGACACTACAGAACTCCACTTTAGGACAGTACTTTTGATAATTACAGTAGTTGAACAGGATGGAGTCCTTTACATGATGATAAATCAAAATAGCAGATTTTCATCAGTGAAAAGTGGCCTGTTCCACAAAGTCATAGATGCTTGTCAGTGAGCTCTGGGTGATTACTGTTATGGTCTTTCCAAGTTTCTTTCTGTGCCCTAAAGATCCATGAAAGACCAAAAAGAACCGTGTTTTTTTGTGGGATTGTTGTTGTTTTGGGCTGTTATTGTTTTTTTTAAAACAGTCTTTTTCTTTTTCTCAGACACATCAGTTTTGGTTTTGTTCTTAACCCTGCAGTTTAAATATGTTCTAAAGAGTTTTACATCCTTTTCCCTCCCTTGCACACAAACATACACACCCATGCCTGGTAATCTATGACATGAATTTTCAAACCTTTGCAGCCCTTTATAGTTAAATGAATCAAAGGCCATTGAAGTCTAGTCATTCAGAAAAGCAGGTCTAGAATCCATCTCATCCTGATGCCTTCTAGAAAATTCAGCACACTGAAAGTCCAGTTGCAATTAGGAACTTCATAGCTTGCAAAAAACCTACAATGTCAGTTTTGCAAATGCAAGTACAAAGTGGTATCACTATTGGCCAGAGGCTGAGTCTTTTAAGATTGTGGGTGAACCCAAGAGAGTGTAAGATTGTGGTATCCTTTTAGAGTTCCCTTCCCTAACCAAAGGCTTTGGATTTGCAGATGGGCTTTGGGAGAAGGAATTAAGACTGAGCTTTGAAGACTAGGAAAAAATGGTGGGGCACAGCCATGTCATCTCATATTGCTTATAATTCATTAACAAAGCTTTTGAACAGTAATGGGATCCTTGCCTAGCATTGGTTTTGATGAGAATCTGATAGGACATAAAGCTATCAAAGTCAGGCTTCTTTAAAGATCACAGTTCAGTGAGCAACTTAAAAGCTTCAGTAAAACAAAGCACATGCAGCCCTCTGTTCTGGTGTTCTGCACAAGATAAATTTCAAATAGTCTATGCAGAAATAATGGCTTATTACAACAACTATTCACATCTAGTCACTGGACAATACTGTAGCTAAAGTAAAATGCAAAATGTTTTATTTGCGGAGAGCAAACTTAACAATTAGCTTTGTTAAGTCAGCTGGTTCAGAGTCTCATTAAAAGGAAGTGTATGTTCAACAAAAGATTCATCTCCCACACACTGATCCTGAGGACGTGTATATGTTTGTCCTGACAGAAAGCTGAAAATCTAGGAACCATGTGAAGCATGTGAGTCCTAACATGGCATTGCTTTTACTTCAGTAGATGAAAATGCAATCTAAAAATACACAATTTCCAGAACATCTAGAACACAGAGCAGATGTTTGCATTCAGACCACAATATGGTACATACAGATTGTAATTAATTGGCAAATACTTAAAGGCCCAAACACCTCCTAAAAATGTGTTTTGTTGTTTCACAATTAAACTGTTGGAAAAATTCAATGTAGGTTAATAGATGTGATCAACAGTGTTGTCTGTTTATGACATATGAGAAGTCACCTGAGAAACTGGGATTTAGTCATCTCCATTATCTGCTGCAGTGGCTCACAGCTGCAGGGGTCTTATCTAGGTCAGACTGAGATAATCAATCCACATGATTAAAAGGGCAAGTGGCCAAAAGGATGTGTTTGGTGCTTTGTAAATTTCAAAGCTGTAGAGACTTCCAGCCGACAGCACTTAGGAGAAAAATGAGATGAGAATAGTTGAACAGAAGTGCATGCAAAGGTGAACTGCATGTGCAGGTATTGGGTTAGGCCAGCACTGAATAATGTTCTATTAGGTTTAGGAGGATCATACCTCAGTTTGAGTATCTTCAGAAGAGATAAATAGGCATTGCAACATAGATGAGCTTGGGAGCATCTTGTGCTTTTGCTGTTTAGGAAACTGTACAGAAATGAGATCACAGTTCCAATGCGAGGTTGGTTCTCACAGCGTGGCAGGGTTGGATTCTGTAGGCAGTGCCTTGGGTTCTGCCACTGATATCCTATATGACCATATAACCTATTGCCTTCTGTGTTCCTATTGAAACTCTACTTTTTTTGCTGATTTGTAGTAGCAATTAAAAAAAAGAGTAAAGCTGTCCTTTTGGTGAATAAAAGTTGGAAAAACTTAAATGTGGTGTTCCAGGGAAGTGAAAAAACTGCATACGCTTTTGCTCTACCAGTCAGGGTTCAGTGTTATTTCTCTTTAAATCAAAGAAATATCTCTGCACTTACATAAATGTATATAGATAGAACCCACAATGCTTATTTAAAAGTCATTCAGAACTGCAAAGTCTAATTTTTCTGTCTTATATATAATTGGAATCCAAAGAGTCTCAGACAACTTTAAAGACTTTAATTACGTTAAAGACTTTAACAACATTAAAGAATGTTGTCTTTTTAATTAACTTACTTTTGTCCTACTCTGTTATGGTTTTGTGCAGGTTTGGGCAAAAGTGTTACATCAAAGTATTTGCCACTGCTCGTGGTAACTACAATCCTTTCATTTGGTACCTCTGGACATCAAAGTATGTGCCATTGTAGCCAGAAGGGAATAACTGGTGTCTGAATGGATGGCAATATTAGGCATAAGGCAGAGAAATAAAAGGCTTTTTATTATCTGCACAATTCTTTTAAAGCATTTTTGTTGCATTTAAAGCCCTCAGTCATGCTGGCATCTTTTGACTATGTTCAGAATCTACAGTACTGCCCTTGTAGTTTTGCCATCAGTTTAACAAACAGCTTAGCTTCCACAACAGCTGATTATCTCTAGTTTCATATCATCAGTTACAATCCAATAATACTCTTTCGCATTCCAGAAGGTATCATTTACATACTCTTCTGCTGGAGGAATAAACATATATAAAATACAGAAAAGTCACCAAAATAGTAGCAGACTCTACATTTTCTGGTAATCCGCCTGAAAACCTGAGAAGAAAAGATTAGATCAAAAGGCCCAGGAGACCAAACTACCCTTTGCCCCTTTCCCTAGGGTGATCTAATCTCTACAGATCAAGGTTCAGCACAGTGGTGCAGCAGGAAGGAGGTGGTGATGGAGTGATAAGGCAGGCAGTCAAATTGTGAGATTTGAGCATGCTAAGAAATGTGTGGTCATAAATGCAGACATCTAACAGAAAGAAAATAAATTATCTATGTGCTCTTCAACATAACACCACAAAGCAATATTAAAAGTCTATCCTGTACTTCTCCCTCAGCCAGGCCTGCTTCTGCCCAACTTTTTTGTGAATATACTGAGGGTAATTAATCATTTGTTATGAATATACTACCAGAAAAAAAGCTCAGTCTCTGTTGAAACCATTGAGTCAATTACAATTTTCAGCAAAGGGAGTAGCATGCTAATAATAGAGAAAAATATTTAAATGTCAAATTATATTATTAGTAGTAACAGATATTATTAATTTATTACTAATAGAGATAGGCATAACAGAGAGAAAACCTTAAATGCAGCATTTTAAATCCAGGTCATCAAGCCAGAGAAGGCGTGTAACTTGTATGTGTCTCAAAGGAGACCCCGAAATTCTGGGCATCATCATTTATATTAAACTATAAAACATAACAGACTAGAAAATTAAGAATATATTTTAATATTTAAACTGAAATACATATTCAGTAAAATGAAAGGACAGATATATATCATACAAATCCGTCCAGTATGAACATGAACTTTCATTTAGAAAGGAGTAACTGCTGTACTGTGTGATATATCTAAAGAAGGTCTCCTGTTCAGGTATGCACTGATTTTATCTAATAAACAACCTTGCCTCCTGCCTGCCCTCCTCAGCGTCCTCATTCTCTTAAAGGTACCTGAGCAATGCTAGGACTGTGCCAAAGGTGAAGCTGGGGGTGCCATGGGATGAACCCAACAATCCTCGGTCACACAAGAAGACTCAGAGACTTTAACAAACAGAAAACAAATGCCATGAAATTCCACATTTTCTACTGACTTCTGAATTCCCTTCAAAAGCATGAGAAGATGTCAAAAAATAATATATTTTTACTTGACATATGAGAAGGCAAATCTGGAGTAAAACAGTCAGTCTAAGGTAAGCATCATAGAGATAATATCTGAACTAATTTTTTGAATGAGATGAACAGAAATAAGGTGGAAACAGATAATTAAGATTGGAGCCCCTTCAAAGAGGGGCAGAGGTGGTGGAAGCTTTTGGGCGGTAGGAGGGAGAAATGTGTCACTGAGAGTGAGGGAAGACTTGATGCCATAAAACATGTTTGTCTCTCTAGCTGTCATGCTGCTACGGATGGAGTTGAGTTCTGACCTTGCTGCAGAACTGCCTGTAGAGATTCTGGTCAGAGTAGTTTCAGTGGGCTATGAGAGACAACTTCTGCTTTTGCAGAGGAGTTCAGGAACTGCTCAAAACACAGTAGTGAGAGAAGTACTCACCAATGACACCCAATCACTTCACTAAGTTCTAAACATAAACGTATTTGTGCTTTTGTTTCATGTGTCAAAAGAGCAATACACAATTTTCTACAGAAGCAAGTAGCCTAAAGTTAATTCATACTCCTCCAGAAATACTCCATAGGCAAAGTCTCCCCTCCTCGGTATGACTTTACTCCAGTACCACCATAAAACTACCATTTGCCAAGGAGTTAATTCCTTTCTAGTCCAGGACTAATCTCGCAGGCAGGTCAGAACAGAGGTTTGACTGACAGCAGAAACATTCTTGGATTTTAGATTAGCAATCACATGGGCGGGAGAACAGGAATTTGCAACAGGGGTTGGTTTTTTTGAGGATTACATTGGATTAGTATAAAGCAGGTCTCAGGGTAGATTGGGGCTGTAGCATACAGCAGTAGAGTTCAATGGACCTGTTGCCTTTAGGATAAGAGCTAGACTGAGGTTAGCTTTGACTGACAGGGAAGGGGCAGTGCTCAGATCTCAATTGTGATGAGCCTAGGTTTGAGAATAGTTGTTGTGGGACGAGGTAAATGCGAAAAGGCAGGCACAGACAAAAAAGCATGAACATAGAACCCAAAACCAAGTCACCACACTCACTCTGACACAGCACACTGACATGTTTCCTTCTGTGAGCTTCACTTACCTTGCTGAGGTATCATACAAGGCGTGGTGCTCTCCTGCACTCTCTCTTCTAGCACAGTGCTTCACGAAGTTGGATGAATTAAAACCCTTGCTACTACAAAAGACAGGCATGACATTTTTCTGTTAGACTTTATAGACCTAAAACTGGCAACAGGGATGAACATCTGCCAAAGATTCAGGAAAATCCTTGTCACATTCTGCAAAACATTTTACATCTTTCTGATTTACTTGCAATCTGAGTATTAAGTTAAGGTCTTTGACAAGTGTGATTTTTGGTTCTCTGTTTTCGTTAGAATCTATTCACTGAATGATTTAAAAAGGCAAAGAATCTATAAAATGAATACTTGGTTGTTACTTCCCCATATTTTGTCAGTCTTGAAAACCTTTCTTCATATTGAAGAATGAACATAATTCATTGCCTTGATTGCACTGTATGGGTTTTTAATCCTTACCTTTTTTCTCTATTTAGACTTCTATGTTTTCACCACTGCCACATGCTTCTTACATTATTCAGGAGTACAAAATCCTTAAATGTCTGTATGTATAATTAACTGTAAGGATGAGATCTCACTGATTTTAAAATATATTGTTCTTTCAGATGAGGATTGGGGCCCTTAAAGCTTAAGCAAGGCAAATATATGAAAATGAGGATATGAAGCAGAGGAAAACTCTGTAAACAGAGACTGGTGCTAACTAATACTCTTATAAATACTGTGACATTTATTCTGTATTGAATGACTTGTTTATTTTATGTAGTCTAATTTCAGAGCTTCACTGGAAGATTTTCATGATGGGGAAAAAGTGAGAACATTGTCAACTGTGGTGAAAGAAGGGGAAATAAAAAGTGTGCTGTAATACCAGTAAAAGGTAATTACTTATTTTGCATGTGATCTGATGGGAAATACTTGACGGAAACATCACCACAGAAACTGATAATATGAGTTTGAACATGAAAATATGTCATAATATATTCATGAAGGTGAAACACCTCCCACACATTTGGAGTAGTATTAATTATGCCTTCCAAAGCAGAACAATCCCTTATGGGCTGCCAGACATTTAACAGATCATCGTCAGAGTCAGTTCTACAACTGCCTACTTTTGCTGAGGTATTACAAAATAAGACATCAGTTTGGCAACTGATATCTGTAGTGGCAAGACTAGAAAGGACAATAGTAAGCAATGACCAAGTGTGACTCCCAGAATAAAAGAGTGGAAGAACTGAGTCTCACATTCCTGAGCAAGAACATCTTATAGAGTAGCCACAATAGTACTCCCTTCCCCCAGCTCTCTGCTCTATCCCTTTCTTGCATTTTTTTTTAATCCCTTCTTCATGGATGTCCATGAAAAATAATTTAGCCAATAAAATTGATAGTTTTGTTTCCTTAAGTATCCTGAAATTTGTTCCAGTGTACCATTATGAACCCATCTGCAAATGGCAGTGGCAATGCAGCAGAACCTTACCTAATCTAGGGAAAGGACTTATTGTGAGAGGGTCAGGAGTAAGGAGCTCCAACCATCCCAAAGCAAGCCAGTCCCCCTCCAGAGAGTTTTCAAGATGTGTTGAGCAGGTAAATGTCAAGGGAAACAATGGCACTGAGGAAAATCTTTAACATATGGCAAAAGACATCTTGCTTTACAAAGAAAGAATTGAAAGATGCAAAATTAAAGGTAAGTAAGGTCAACTCCCATTGAAAATCTGTGACTGCTTAAACCACTGATTGAAGTCTAGATAGAGGAAACATATTTCTGACATCTTAAAAATAGTCCTAGTAAATGCCTCACATATGCTTTGAATTCTTCAATGTCTGAACTGTCTATAATGCTCCATGAGTGCCTGAATTACACAGCTCATTTCCACATGTTAACTATTTTTTTCCAGGTTAAAAAAGAAACAACAAAAGAAAAGAAACCTCCCACTATTCAGTGCAATGCTCATGCACTTCTTAATCTGTCATTTGGAGGAGAACAGGCTTCTCGCCCAGTGAGCTTGTGCCCTTGTTGCCTTGTTCTGGGAGTGCTGGGGTGGGGAGGGCACGGCTGGCAGTGGATGTCACCCAGAGCTGTGTGTTATTTCCAAACACAGACCAGGCAAACTCCTGGTTCATGCACTGCTGGTACATGGATTGGCTGGAAAGAGCTGATAGCAGGAAGCTGGAAAGTTCTCCCAGCTTGGTAGAGACCGAGTATCATGTTACAGCTCAGTCTCTACCACCCCATGGCGCACTACTCTTGAGAGCCAGTCCGAGAAATGTATTTAGGAAGACTGGTAGTGTGGATTGCCTCCTTTAAGAAGCATGAATATTCATGTTTCAGCTTGCAAGAGATAGACCATGCTTAAGCCAAACCTTCAGAATAATACATGGCAGGGAAATCTCCTAATGGTGGTCTGCTATGAAGGAAACACCCATGCAAGCAACTTATTTCTGATTTGAAATCTCAGGGATTGGATGTCACCCCAAGAAAATTTTTCCCTAAGTTGTGTGGTGCCCCATATCACAGAAGTTGCATGGATGGTAAAACAGTTGTGCTTTCTGGAGGAAACGTGTACTTTCTGGTGCTTCAGTTATTGTATCTCTTGTTCATGTTCTTCCTTGTTAAAATAGACTAAAACACTTCAAACACTTTCTTTTACAGAAGAAATTATTGTACAAATGTTGTAAAAATGCAGTAATTTCCAGTCTCAGTGGTTAATAGGTTTGGGAATCGCAAGACACAGTGAAAGATGGGGGTTGAAGAAAAGAAGTGAGAAAATAACGAAACAATAGAATTGTCAGGTTTTGCTTAGTGAGTAGCTGTCTTGGCTTTCTACCAAAGCTGTTATTTCTGTGTCTCTGCAGACGGAGGTGACATACACTGTGGATCTTGCATGTCATCCTGCCTAGACTTTGGAGGAGGCTCTGCACTGATTCATGCCTGTGAGAGACTACATCTATTTTTATTTCCTTTGGATAAAATGTAGAGAAACTAACGTGTCTGTGAGAGTCATAGAGGTCATGTAGCAAGTAAGAAACACGGTACAGTTATCAGTTTCACTTTTTTTTTAACCAAAATGTACATCTTCACAAAATATGGGTATGTGGAATTTAAATTTCATGGTTACTAGAAATCCAAATGTAGAAATTAATGGAAGCTTAAAAAAAATGCTCCCACTGAGTACTTACTTTATCAATGAATTAAACCTAAATAGCTTTGTTCAATTTTAAAATTCTAGTTGCAGGAGAATCTTTCCTAGGAGTAAAACATCATGAACAGAATACCTGTAAGTTTCCTTAAGAGAGTGCATTAGCTGTTCTGAAAGATACATAAAATGTTCGTTCCTTGACAGCACCAACCTCCATTTGTGCCATGTCTTGCAACACACAGTGCGATGGAGGTCTGTATCTCAAGCTGTAGTGCACCTAAAAAAATGGAGCATATGCCTGCAAAATCAATAAAATATGTCAAATTGAGCAAATTGTACCTATTCCAGACCTCAGAAAGTGTGGGCACTGTTGGGTGAGAAACGCTGTGCCTGGAAGAAAAGGTTGGATGTTTTCTTAGCTTAACCTAAAGTCCTTGATCTATTTTGAGACATGAACAAGATTTGGAGATATTAGCTCGAGGACACATTTAGACAACAATGCTAACAGTCTTAACAATGCCAGATTAAAGGAGCTGGGTGACATTTATAGCTCTACCCATGCTGTACCTACGCATCAAGTTCTCTCTTTAGGCAGTTAGGAAAGAGACATGCATCTTATTCTTCCAGAAATGTATACAGGTGGCAGTTCACAGAAGTGTGCAGTAAAGCAGAAGAATGATTTCACAGATTAGTAAGCATCATATAAAGTAAATATTCTGCTTTAAAAGAATAAGCAATGTGATTAGGCCAAAAGAGAGCTCTGTAGTATTTGAGTTTGTGGTGAAGAGCAGAGAGATTTTATTTGCACTTTGATGCAAAATTATTGAGGGGTGAGATGAAACTGAAGGACGAAATGTTAGAGTCAGTTTTTTTTTATGTTGAAATCCCTCACCATAAACAAGTGGTGTACAGGTGTCAGATTTATAAAGCAATTTTTTTCTTAGAAAAGGAAATTTAATAAAGAAAACATGCTAATTGAGTTGTTTGAAAAGTGTGCAATGGCTCATTTAGCAATATAAAAACTTCAAGAGCATACATACGCATGCAATTTTATTTGTCCAGGTGAAGAATAAATTGCCTTCCTTATGAAGAAAATAATATTCCTGAGGGTAAAATAAATTATGAAATATAGAATGAAGCAAAAGCTGAGAGACGATTAAGTGAAAAATATTTTTCCGTGTCCTTTATCTGAATTCAAAGCAGTATCTTTTTTCAATGTAACATTTCACATCAAGCCATAAGGATGATGGCCTGGGTAGTAGCTAGTTTAAAATTTTTACTTAGCAGTTTTTTATCCCACAGAAAAATTGAGAGCTGATTCTTCCAGACTCTAAATGAAGGACAAAATTTAACCTGGAGCAATGCCCCGTTCCTTATGCTTTTGTTCTTTCACTCTCTTATGTAGTCAATAACAAAGGTAGGGGGTTTTGATTATTTTGTTTTGTATTGTTTTCAGCTTTTTAGGGGTTTTGTTTGTTTTCTGGTATTTTTGAAAAAATTTTTTTCTTGTCTGAGGATAAAGGCAGTACCTAGGAAACAAATGTCTCTTCCTTCTGTGAAGTGGAAGTAAAGGTGACTGTGTGATTATGTAACCCCTCTCAGTTTGTTTGAGTTAAAAGTCAGTAGTGATTTTTAGCATTTTTTTAGCATTCATTTTTAGTCTTTCAGCATTTCCCCTTGGTCCCTGCTATGGGAGGACAGAAGGAGACAAAATCAAGAATTGCCAGCACTGTAGGCCTTTAACAGACTATAACATACACTGAATGGTGTCACGCAGTACTCTCTGCTCAAAGAACAGCTGTACACAGTGCTTCGATGAGAGGGTAAAACTCCAGGACTCTGTTTGCAGCAACTAAAGGTATCTCCTGCCTTAACAATACAGCCAGTATATTGAAATTTCTTTATGCCATTCACAAGGAATTGCAACAGCATGGAATCTACTATACTAGAGCATGTTATGTGCCTGTGTGAGTTTATGTGTCTTCTCTGCCAAAAACTTTGGAGGAAATTCTTCAGGGAAACTCTGAGGGGGGATAAACATTTCTATCTGCCTTTAAGTAACATGGCTCAGTTTTATAACTGATTAATGTGGACTAAAAGAATCTCTTTTTTAGTAAAGCAGCTGTGTTTATCTTTTCTAGTGTAATAGATTATATTTCCTAGTTTAATAGGGTGAACTCATTAGCTATAAAAATGTCTAATGCTTTAAAATTTGCTGCCTTTCATATCTTTTTCTATGTGTATTAGGCAGACATGAACATGTAACACCCTCTCATTAAAATAAATTTAATGTTGTGACATAAAGTGACAGAAGTATGTAAGTCCCAAAGTAGTGTTCTTCTCAGCCTCCTCTTTCATATTGCCAAGATATGAAATAAAAGAAGATTCCTCACTCACAGTGTTTAGAAGCATCAGGGTTAAAAGAAGAGAAACTCAAAAGTTTTGATACTTTTATTCCTCTTTTTCACCCTGGAACTGCATGAAGAATCCTAGCACATTGTTTCAGGATACTTAGAGGGATAGAAATTATTGTGATTAGGATGACAGAATGGGTTCTTAAATGTTGCTTGGAGAAGGGTCTCTGACAGAAGTGTCATTTTAAAGTGGTAGTGAAGTAACCAAACAATAAAAATACACCAGAACCAGAAAGAGAGCGGAAGAAATTTATTCCTTTTTAATATCTTCAATTACAGTTTGTGTTGTTAATATCATCACATAGATAATTATTGTTATACTTAAAATGTACCTTTTAAACTCTGTAAGCAGATTTCTTTTGCTAATGTTACCACAGACAAGACCATTCCATTGTGCATCCTATTGTAAGGGAAATGCAAAGATGAATAGCAGAAATAAATTACCACTTAACAAGAAGCATAATTTCTAGACCCCGAGTGTATCCAGAAATACCATTTCCCAAAAGAATGCTCAATCTCAAACATGTCACAGAAGGAATAAAGTACATTTGTGTAGAGGCTGGGCTGTGGTATTTACCCATGACATTTCCCTGGTAAATTGAGTTGGAATATATTTCCAAGGTAAGGTAGCATTTCAGTTTTGTTTGATGTGTAAACATATTGACATAAAACATATCCACTTCAGTTTTAAGCAAATTCCATGCCCTAGATCTGACACTGCAGGAAATGAGTTGCACAGAAATTCACAGCTCCAAAATACAGTGCATGTGGGGAGTTTGGGGCTAGAAAAGTGGGTTACAAATGCTGGTGAATAATAAAGGGGAAGGACAGTTTTTATCATCTTGGGAGCCAAAATCAAGCTGTATCTTGGCATAGAGATACGCATTGGAAGTTAGAAGGACACTTTTCAAAGTTGAAAACTGGAAAGGAAAACCTAGATGTTTTAGTGACTAGTTGATGCTAGGCCTTTGTAACTTATTTTTATCACAGGAAAATTTAGCATAAGACACTGTATAGGCAAGGTCCTTGGGAGGATTTGGAATGAGATACCCAGCAAAACTGAGGTTCCAGCTACAAACAACTTGCTTATCTCAGCTTTGCAGATCTTCACAAGTTTAAAGCTAATTATAACCTTGTCAAAATGCAAGAAATTAAATCAAGCCTTTAGATTGACTGCCAGAGCAGGCAATTAAATCCCTGAAAGTGCTTATGGCAGCAGTTTTTCTCCAGCTCATCTTCCCAACAGACATTATCAAAGAGTGATGGCTTTTCCAAGTTCATTTAAAAAAAGGCTGGTTATAACACACGTAATGACACAACATACACAAACAGTTCAAAATTTAGAATGTTTGTTTCCAGGGATAAGGTACCTACCACCTCTCAGGTTTCTCTTTAGTAAGTTCCTTTTAGTCTGAATAACACCAAGTCTGACCTTTTGTCCTTTTCTTCTGAAATGTTTGATATTTCCTGGGTTTGTGCTGGGAGTCTGGGTACTTTGAGTTGCTCTGCCAAGTACCTGGGAAAGTAGAAATGAAGTAAGACAAAGCTTCACACAGTTTGAAATGCTCAGAAGTCTTCATTCAGTCCCAGTTCACGAAAGGAAAGTTTTAGAGGATTGAAGATGATCCTTGACCTGAGTTCAACATGTTAGTCCTCAGCAAAGGAGGGTATGTGTCCCTCTCTCTCCCCATTCCCAGCAGAGTGTCCCATGGTGGAGCTACTCTACCCTGGGCTATCCTAAGCTAGCAGGGTCTGTGTGAGGTGTTGCATGCCGCCGCAGTTTCAGCTAAACGTGGAAAATAATGTGGTTTGTGAGGAGACTGTAAAAAAAAATATGGTTCTATAATATGGCCATAAGGAGAGAGTAGGGGTGGTTGTTCTGGCTGCCTATCCCCATTAGTACTGAGGCTTCATTACGACACTTCAGCATAAGTGTGGAAGGACGTATCCTCCATTTAAGTGCAAGAGGTGTCTTTTTTTGCCTCTCCCTCCTCTTATGGCATTTGCAGATGCCTATTCCTAACAGAAGGATCAGTCCTGAGCAGATGAAGGTGGTTGCTGGCAGTTCTGGGCAAGGTACTCTGGCTAGAGAGGAGAAAGAAAGGCTGAGGACATGTGTTTGCATCTATCCTACTGACCATCTCAAAGTGGGTCTCGCCAGGCAAGCCACCTAATCCCATCCAAGGGCACCAAATGCAGCACAGTGAGCTGCAGCATTGTCTGGGCCAGAGCTGTTCATCAGATTTAAGCACTAACTCTATTCACAAACTCATTTCTGGAGCTCTGTGTTTATGATATTTAAAAAAAAATTAAAAAGAACAGTTCAATACACAAAGCAAACACAAGGTAGCAGTGGCACCATATCTTGCTGGGATGACCCCTCTCTGTGGAGGAGGAAGCCACGAGGCGGCACTGGAGCATCACTTTCCTGTGGGGAGCAGTGAAGGTGCTAATGGGGCCAAAAGCTTCCAGCCTCTTTCCCCCTGTGTCATGGGCAAGTTTTGCAGCTGAGGTGGAATCTGTATGCACTGGTATTACTATGATTCTTCACTAGACATAAAAATGAGGCAAATCCCAAAACACTGAGCACTTGAAGTGGCATGGCTTTCAGCGGGTTTTTCTTTTTTTTAGGCACTGCAAATGTTTCTGCCTGATGGAACCCTTGGCAGCCCCAAGGAAAGTTGTTTTAAGATCCTTCCAACTGTACTGCAGCCAGAAACTCCACGATATGCTTCGAGTGCGCCTGTGCCTATGCATCCCCAAATCAAGTCCCACATCAGACACGTTCATATAAGTTTGTAAAAGCCTTGCAGTGACTCATCAGCACTTTCTGTGCTTAGCAGGATAGAAATTCAGATCCTTCAAAGGACTTTCTTTTCAAGGTTTATGAAAAATATAGAAAACAGCAAACCCCTCTGTGCTGCATTTGTTGATGGACCTTGTTTTCCTACTGACTGGAGCTTGAATTAAACATGACTACTGAACTAAATGTACATTTTGTATTTGTCAGTTTATGATAATGGATGTCTTCATGTTAAATCTCCTAATATTAGACAAAATGGGACAAATCCACCAAGGTGCAAATTCAAGCCTTTACTTGAAAGCAACAGAGATCAAATGCCCTAAATGAGAAAACAAGACATACTTCATAAGGGGTAGATAGAATAACTGTCCTTCTGGACTAAACTAACCATGAGCTTCTTTGATTTAAATTGAAATTATAGAGAAAAACTTATATTAATTTCTTGAATTGTTTAACGCATCATATAAAATAATCATCAAATAAACAAATTCCAGAAACTGGACTGATGAGAAGAAAGAAAAGAAAAGAAAAGAAAAGAAAAGAAAAGAAAAGAAAAGAAAAGAAAAGAAAAGAAAAGAAAAGAAAAGAAAAGAAAAGAAAAGAAAAGAAAAGAAAAGAAAAGAAAAGAAAAAAAAGAAAAGAAAAGAAAAGAAAAGAAAAGAAAAGAAAAGAAAAGAAAAGAAAAGAAAAGAAAAGAAAAGAAAAGAAAAGAAAAGAAAAAAGAAAAGAAAGAAAGAAAAAGAATTTGCAAGTAAGAATTCCTTTGTCATATTGGAGGTGAATTTGTATGCTGCAAACATATCAAAAAGCTAAAGAACTGATATATCCCAAACACACTTTTGAAAATTAATGGAAAATGGATCATAAGGATTGTTGATGTGTTGAGTTCTGAGCAGCCATGCACATAACCTCTGCAGTGCCTGTGCTTTCAGGGGCCTCAACAGGCTGCAACTCCCAGTAAATCCACAACAGTAACAAGTCTTTGTGATCTGTCGTTCTTACGATTTGAAACACAGAGAATACCTTTATCAACTTTCTTTGGCGTCAGTTAATGCTTGTGAGCAGCTTCTCTTTTCTTTTCTTTTCTTTTCTTTTCTTTTCTTTTCTTTTCTTTTCTTTTCTTTTCTTTTCTTTTTTCTTTTCTTTTCTTTGCTTTTTTCTTTGCTTTGCTTTTTTCTTTGCTTTTTTCTTTTTTCTTTGCTTTTCTCTTTTCTTTTCTTTTCTTTTCTTTTCTTTTCTCTTTTCTTCTTTCTTTCTTTCTTTCTTTCTTTCTTTCTTTCTTTCTTTCTTTCTTTCTTTCTTTCTTTCTTTCTTTCTTTCTTTCTTTTCCTTCCTTCCTTCCTTCCTTCCTTCCTTCCTTCCTTCCTTCCTTCCTTCCTTCCTTCCTTCTTTCCTGGCAGATTGATATGAAGTGGTGAGCAGCACTCAACTACTCTGACAGTGGAGAGAATGACATTCAGAGCAACACCTCCTTTGAGTAAAATTGCCTTTCATCCAAGCTGGGTTTTAGCTTGAAAAGCTGCATTTTTGGAAAAAAAGGTTGCCTGCCAGCTAACACTCATATTTTTACATATAATGCATACTAGAAAGTAGGTCTTCCTACATGTTCCCTCCAATTTTAAAAGCAGTTATTAAGTCTGTCAGTCCTGGAACAAGGGATTAAAGAGAAATTGTGTGGGCAGATAAGGCCTATGAAATGTGTTGATTAGCAATCTTGGTGAGTTCTGTCCATGGAACAGGGACAACAATGTGGTCTAGCCTTGACGCATCAGGATAATGTACAGAGAGTTCAGTCACCGGCCATTTCAGCTTTAACTATGGCTGCTGATATTTTAATCATTCCTGCTAATTATGGCTTTGCATTATGTTTATCAGCCCATGATAAGTGGAATAAATAGACCACATTCCCCTTCATGAGCCCTCATGGAGCCATCAGAAGTGAGTAACTTCTGATTGCCAGTGATCTGAAAAAGATCAAAGCAAAGTCCTAGAAGCAAAGGAAGGCAAGTCCTGTGATCCTTTCTCAAACACAGCCCCTTTGTATGGGTTTGAGATTTCTACAGTCAACTACTTTTTCCAGATGTCCACTAGGCCATTCCTCCCAGAGCAAAGACTGGAATCCAAAGCCAACACATCAGTGCTGTGCTTGAAAGGACAGATTTAGGTCATTGGGAAAAAAAGACTTTTACATGTATACATATTTTTCAGTCCAACAATGATCTTCAAAGAGCTGTGAAAGGCAGAAAAATAAATGCAGAGATAATGAAAAAGGAGATTATAAATCTTTCTTTAGACCTGCATCTGACTTGCTCTGAGGAAAGCAGTAATGTGGTTGTTTTTTTTGGCGCAGAGATTCTCAGTCTCTTTTGTACCTGAAGCCCCTTCTCCTGCCTAGCCAGGTTAAATACCAGCAAGACCAGGAAGGTATAATTACAATCAAGCTCCTTCTAATCTGGAGAACAATGATTTTCATCTTGAATTAGTTTTCCTTTTTAGTCATAACACTTTGGTTTTGTACAAAATTTGGATCTGAATGACTCCTTACAAGGTCATGTAGGAAATTCTTCTTTGTCACAGATTATTTGTCTTGCAAAGAGCCAAATTGTGGAGAGAAGACATGTAGAAGAGTTGTCAGTTTGCTGTTCATTGGATTGCTGTGGATTCTTGTCTGAAAGCTTTCCTTGTTCTCTTTTGTAAACTCAGACTCTTGACAAGCAAGCAAGTAAATTGCAGGTAAGGGAGTAGTCACATTTAGCTAGGAGGTTCTTGGTGATTCCCATCAGGAACTGCTCTGTGCCGCAGCTGCTGCAGTACTGACAACAGTAGATAACGTCAATTTTAGCTCGTTGGAATGGGATTATAGTCCTAAATCACACAAGAACAAGTTGTGAGAAAAATAGACCTGGTAGATGCCAAGGAGTACTCTCCCATGAAAAGTATTTGAACACACAGAAGAAATGGCTGAGGTCTACAGAAAGCCAAGGGTAGACAGTGAGGCCAAGTATGTCTCCTGAGAGCTCAGAGTCTGGATTAGAAATGTCCTGTGGAGCTGAAACACCTGGGAGCAGAAAAGCTGAATGAGAGCGTTGCTGTCAGCTGTGTGTCACTTGGTGCAGAGAGCAAAACCCCAGAGCTGGTTCTGGGGAGGAACTGAGCAGCAGACAGTGCTCAGAGTGGGATGGGAAAACACAGAGGGGAAATGCTCTATCAGTGATTTGAACTGTGAAGGGCCAAAATGGACCAACAGAATGCTGAGTTTTCCACAGGCCCTGGACTGACAATTGCAGGAGCTAGTGCAAAGCCAGTAAGTGCTGACCCTTCAGGCTGGATGTGAAGGAGGCTGCTTGTACCATAGCCAAGTGCACTGGGTACTCCATGGCATTCAATGACAGAACAAGCTGCTGTAGAAGCAGTTGCTTGTGCTGGGGTGGATGGTAGGACAGTACAGGTTTTCATTGCAAAGGCACAGCTCTAGGTGTTCATAGAATATCCTTTGTTTCTTGGATGTTTCTGTCATCCCATCAAAACCATGTGTTATATGCATTCTTAGTCAAGTGCCAGCTTTTTATATGTGATGATTTTAAATTGAAAATGTTAACCACTACAAACTAGGGTATAGCACATCAAAGTCTAGTTTTCAGCATACACATGTGAATGCCTACTTTAGGCAGTGAAGCACTTAGGATTTTATTTCACTGCCAAAAATTGCTGTGAAAACAAGAATCTGTGGGCTTAGCAGTAAGGTAAGAATCAATATTAGAAATATCTCAGTTCAACATGGTAATGAAAATGGGGCATAATAAAAACCTACTCTGAATGCTTTGCTGTTTGGTTTGGGGCACTGATTTCTTTATTACATTGTCATCTCTCTGCACTTTTACTGCAGTACTTATGTGTCTTACCTCTCTTATTTCTGGAAAATTTGTCTTACCTCTCTTATTTCTGGAAAGTTTCAGTCAATAACAATGGATCACTTTAAATTGTGCTTTCCCCTCCACCCTATAAAGGGGAAAAATTTTATCCACAGGCAAATACTCCAGCTTTGTCAAGCTAAATCACAATTTCTGGATCATGGTGTAGCACATACAACCTATGTCACTTTGGAGTGAAATGCCACTATGCAGAACTTTGCAATGCACTTAGCTGTCTTCAGCAGTAGCAGTAGATGTCAAGGTTTATTTTAGGTGAATGCTGAAAAATGGAGACGTCGCACAAGCTTAAGACTGCAAAGGAAGGCTTGGCATAATCCTCACAGAAGGACCAGCTGTTCATAAAATATTTTGTCCTTAGATGACTTATGAAAGTCTGTTTACCTTCATATGGATTTGTGGTGTCTGATATTTTGACAGATGATCAATAATGGATTTGGTAGCAATAAATGAAGACTGATAATTACCATGTCAGCTGAGGTGCCTCAGGGCATTTGAGACATCAACAGCAGTAGCCCACAAGTTTTTCAGAAAACCCATGCCCTTCTGGAGGAACAGCTGAAGACCAAGTGAGAAATTCTAAGGATCTTTAATGATAAAGGACTATCTTTAGGCAAATGAATTGTGCCCAGTGGTATCATTATTAACAACATTGTGTATTTTTGCTTCAGGAAGATATTATATATGCAAAGACATTCTTGCGAGTGTAAAGAAGATGGCACAACATTCTCTTTAAATTCTTATCTGTTAGGAAATTCTGAATAGAGGTTGAAATCTGAAGATAATAACTCAAAAATCTATGTTGCAAATAGAGAACTGCATTTTATTTGGCTATAGCAGAGGAGAAAATCCCAAATTTACAACACAGCACATGCTGTTGTCTCTCTGCTTGGGTACTTCTCTGGATACAGTAAGCCCCAAAGTCCCTCAGCTTTTTAACATTTCATCATACAGAGTTCAAGCAGACTCAAGTGAATGACTGTGCAGCCTCTGGAGTGCTGCTCCTTCCAGGATGACATTTACTGGCATGGCAGGTCTCCAAGGCTGCTCCCAGAGTAATGTGGAGAACAGGTTTAGCTGTAGTAAAAGCATTAGTTTAGCTGTAGTAAAAGCATTTATATCAAAGAGCAAACACTGCTGAATGTCCATAGTCTGGTTTACCTACTGGATAACTTGTTCAAAGACTGTATTGGGAAGCACCTGTTGTTTGAATACAACCCAGAAGTAAAACCCTCTGTGTACTCTGACAGTAATGATAGCCAGTCCTGCTTTATCGATTACATCCGTAAGACTTATTCTAGGCAGTCCTAAAGTGTTCATCCCTATGTATTTTCACCAGTGTATTTAACATTTTAGGGCATCTAATTGAACACAAGTGGAAAAGACAAAATGGTCTCTAGAAACTAATGAGGCCAGGTAAAATATCAGCAGGAGATTCTTTGGCAATCTAATTCTCATTTACTTGAAAGGAAAAACTCAGAGAGGCAAAAGGTAGGTTTGATAAGTTTGGCTAGCCAGCATTGAGGCAGCTGCTGTCCTATTTGGGACATGAGGTCTCTAGAGCAAAGTCATACTTTTTCCAGCTGTGTTTTGCTTATCCACAGAAAAGGGATACAGATTTGATACACAAATATGAATATAATTTCTAGGGTCAGTGAAAAAATGTGTCAGCTTAGTAGACAGAGCAACAGGTGATCTTCTGGATACTTTGCAATCTGTCTCTAGCTACTCTTTGGATGACCGTTGTTTCACCTCTCTAATCTTGTGTAAAACAAATGAAGACACAAAGAAATATACTTTGAGAATATTAATATATTAGCATGAGGTATTACAGACATTGTAGAATTTAAGAAACTTACATGTTACTATAAAACAAGCTAAATGGAAATATTATAGCCTATCTTGAGGTCTCCAGGTTCAAGTGTTTTTTGGTGACATTGCTTGTTTGGATGCTAGCTCTGCTCATCAGGAATTATCATGCCCAGCAGTGTAGTTGATAAGCTGAGTAATGCATCTGAAGAAAGACCAGATGGCCAAATTCTGCCCTATATTCCTTTCTGAAGAAATATGTGGCCTAAAAATAGATTAGAAACAGTGGCAGATGTGTAAATAAGTCGTTCTTTGGCATAAGCTACCTCAGTCATAATAATTTTCTAGCCCTTTGTACTTTTCTTTACCCCTAGTCTGTGTTTCGGTTAAAGTAAAATGTGATGTGTGGGGAAGTGATCTATGATTGTGCTATTCAAGTAACAAGGAAGGAGAAAAGAAACTTCTTGTGTGGCATTAATGGAGAAATTAAGTGTAGCCCTATATAAGCCCCTGAATTTAAAGACTCTGTTCAAGGCAGTGTTCAAGGTCAGGTTGTATGGGGCTTTGAGCAATCTAATATAGTGGAGGATATCCTTGTGGATGCCAGAGGACTAGGTGGTCTTTGAAGGCCCCTTCTGACCCAAATCACTCTATGATCCTGTGATTCATGCATAAATCTATAGCTTGGGGCTGGTACTCAGAATGTTCAGTTTGTTGTAATGAAACTAATATTGTAGTCGGTGGGACAAAATCCTTTTTTGCACTCAGAGGATGTAGATCTAGAGCAGTTACCTTGCTTTTCACAGAGAAAGAATAGCAGTACAATTTGGGGTAATCAGTTATTAGGATCTGGGACTGCCCTTTAAACACAGCTTATTGATTAACAAAGCTATTTCTGTACCACTTGCTTCATGCTTTTGAAAAATTAAAATTAGGTTGAAAGAATCAATGCAATTTATTGTCTGCTTCCTAAGGATTAATGGTCAAGATTTAATTTGACAGTAATCTACATCAGAATAAGATTTTACTATAAGATACTTCTACTGAGCCCGTTTAGTATCATGGCTACTTTAATTAAAAAGGAAATCTCTCAGGAAAAAATGCTACATTGCAACTAAGCACTATTGTTATTGCTGCTATTAATTATATTGTGTCTTAGTTTTTATTAACTCATTACAGTTTATCAAAAATCCATACAAATCATAAAGGAGATGCTAGTTCTGCTATTGCATTTGCTGGAAACTTTTAGATAGAATAACACAACAGTGCACGTATTATTACAGTTTAGTAGGTCATTCTTCTCCTTTTGGTGCCTACATTATATTTAACTTTTTCAGCCTTCTTCAGAATATTTATTATATAGGCAAAGCAGACCTAATTTTACAGATCTTTATACTGCTTTCTATTTAAACCTTCCCTTTGATATTTCTCAGGATTCAGCCAGTCTATGAGTTTTCAGGGCATTTTAGCAGAATTCAGTTATTCAGAGTGAATAACTCTTCACTTTCTGGCAACACAATGAACATCAGTTGAACTATCTGTATTTTTCCATTCTGAGTATCAATCACCAGCATATTGCACATTCTTATATTTCTTTTAGTGCTATTGATAAAAATTAAAAAATGAAAGAACAAACAAAACTGTTTCCATGGCATTCTCTCCCTGTAAGTGGAGAAACTATAAGATTTCCCTGCAATCATGGTGATTTTTACAGTGGTACAGAGAACTGATCATGTGAATGGCATGGAATATTAATTATAGTTCTTCCAAAGATCTCAGATAGTCTGAAGGATGATATGATAAATGTCTTTTTAGAAATCCTTCAGACATGACTCCCCTTTGTCCTTCAGAATCAAGAAGAATTGTGGACAACCCCCAGTCATAATTGACATAAGATGTCCACAGGCACAAAAAAAATCTTAGACTCTAAAATCTAAAAAGTTCAATTTTTTCAGTACTATTCCACATCAAGCTTAAATTAGGCCAATAGGAACATAGAATGAGCAAATAGGGAATTGTTCAAATAACGCAGCAACTTTGAAAACTTTGTTTATCCAGTCAGTTGACGTTTTTATTTGACATAGACTCTTTTCTGATTCAATAACTTACAGTAAATTTTGCTTGGATTTCAGAGACTCATGCAAACTATACCATTGATCCTGCAATCAGATTAAGTCCTGACCCTTAAACTGACGGGAAGCCCCATATCTTTTAATTAAATTCTGAGTCTAGACTGTCCTGACACATAAATAACCTCTAACCAATCCAAAGGTAGAATTGTATCTCTCACTAGAAAAGTTATCCTTTAATTCAAAGAGCCTAATTCTACATTTTCAGCTACTGCTTTCCTCTAATTGTTTGGGATCAAGTATTCAAGGCCTCCCTGCTGTCTCGGTGCCTGACTGGTCTATCTGATGTCTGCTTGACTACTAGCCAGGAAGAGTCTGCAACTCTCAAAGTGAGCAATTCACCAGGGTTACACACCATGCACAGAATCCTAGGGTGCCAGTGATGCTCAAAAATACCTCTGATTTGTATGGTGAAAGCAAACCAGTGAAGCTTAAAATATATAAAAAATATTATTGCAATTGTAATCATCTTTTAACCATACTGAGAAAAAATCACAGTACCTTTTTTTTTTTTTTTTTAAGATTAGTTTACTAGCATAAAGAGCTAGTATACTAATATAGTTCATGTTGGAGACAACATGAACTCCCATGGTTAGAAACACTGTGTAGTGATTCAGATGCCTAACAAAACCGTATTGGAATATGTTTGATATGTTTTTAGGTGAGAAACATATCCTGTTGCAAGGTCTTCTGGGTCATTCTGAATTGCAATGTGTTGCAAATGTAGCCATTTCAGAGTTTTGGTATTTCTTTTTTCCTTTGTTTTCACTATGATATGAAATAGTTGCCTGAAAAAAAAGAAAGTTATGGGACTGTGAGACCTGGAAGGATGTAGATTCTGAGTTTCGGAAGAAGGTTTACAAACATCATATGAGTTTACATATCCTTGTTGTACTAAAACATTTCTTGGTTTTCAAATGGAAAAAGTATTCCATTTCTGGATTAAAAAGTGGTTTTCTAACCTTTGTTTCAAATAATACTAGCATGAAATATAGGTTTCATCTTCACAATATCTGTGGAGAAAGACAGGCTAAACTATCCTCTAAGGACTCCAGCCTTTTTCTGGAGATTATAGAGGGACTCCCAATCTCCAGTTAGGACTAGATGTTTTTCTTGCAGATGGGTAAGTTAGCTTGTTCCTGTTTGGCTCAGAGCATATCTTTTAAAATCTATTCAATTCGATTTTAAAATTGCACAGAGGGAGAGCCAACCACATTTTTGATGTTTTTTGTTGTTTTCCCATTTAATCCCATCATTTTGGGTTTTCTGCTTGATTTACAGCCTAGCACCAGCTTCCAATATTTTGACCTTGCACTCATATGTAAATTGAACAGCCTATGATATTTAACATATCCTTTCTAGGAATGTAATCACAGATTCATCACCTTACCTTCCCCTTATTCACAATTCTTCATGGTGTGTAATTGGAACCTGAGTTTTCATGATTGAATCCAAAGAGTTCTGATTACTGAAGCTCTGAAATATTTGGTATTTTACTATTTCAGAGGACTCCCTTCTTTTCTTGTCCTGCATATATCACTCCCTGAGGGACTCACAGCACAGGTCAGGGAAGGAGGGATTCCACAGTTTACCCGAGCTTTTTCTCTGGTCCGGGTCAGGTGCAGACCCCTTCAGATCAATCTGTCAGAGTCTTCTCTTTACTTGAGCACATGCAGAAAAGTCTGTGACAGGTCCTTGGTATGTGAGGAAAGGGGTGTTTGATGTTCCACAGTTTACTTAAGTGGAGTTCAAACTTCTATTGTAGGAATCCTTGAGAATTTAACTCTGTGTGTGTGTGTTTATGTGTGTTTATGTGTGTATGAAACTCCTCTGATAAATAATAACCTTCTCTAATAATAACAAAGGGATCCCAGGGATATAACCTCCATTATGCATCCTCAAGGAGAACTCACTATCTAAAAACAGTAAGATTTTTTTCAAGCTAAGGTCTTCATCTTCAGATATTAAACATACCATTTACAGGTTTTCTGTGTTTCTAATGATTTTAAAACAGAGCTTGATCATAACAACATTTTTTCTTGCATTTTTCCTACACATTTGCTATGTTTTTGTGCAGAAAAAACCAAACCAAAACCAACAGAAAACAAATCTGTTGAGTTTACTTGAGGTTTCAATGTCCTTGTTTGCTCCTACTGCCATAAAAATCATAAGGGATCTTGTGTTGCAGGTCCAGGTGTCATCAAAGTTTCATGATGTTTCCTTTCCTAGCCAAGTTTAAAGGAATTTCCTTGAACAGAAGTTATCCTTGGTGAAAAGTATTGCCAGACACACATAGCAAAACATACCTTGAATGTTTTGCATTAAACAAGTTTTATTTGTACTTTCTGTCTGTATATTAATCTCTCTGTGTGTATGTACACTTTACATATGCACACAAACTCTGGAGACACAGTGGTTCTTTGCTGTGGGTTTAGCTAACTGGGTGGAGAGCGTGTCCTCAAGTCCTGCATCAGAATGCAGCAAAACTCCTCAAACCTGAACAGAACCTTGGAGAAGTTTGAATTCATGTCTTAACTTCTTGCAAGCTAAGGATGCATTAATAGATCTTTAGTGCTGGCATAGAATAGCTTTAGTCATACCCTCAGTCAAGAAGTAGCGTAGCTTCATGTCAATTGCCAATTAAAAATGCTTTTGGCCTATGCCAATTCCTGAACTGTCACCAGAAGGACTCTGGGACATTATAAGTTGGACTGACTGAAACATACCGAGATAAGTATACAAAACCAAGTGCCTGGAATTGTTCCCTCCAATGTTTACTTTTACACACAGAGCTTAAGATTATTAAAGTTTTGAATTACCTAATTGCCTACTTGTGATTTTTCTAAATAGTGTGTGCTCTCTCCCTCTTACTTTATATGGTGTTTAAATTCCCTGTGATGGATCTCACTTGAATGCTATGCAGTGAACCCTCAAATTCACCAGATTCTTTTGAAAATGCTGAAGATATTGCTTGATGTTTTTCATAAAACAAAAAAAAATGTTCAAAAGCTGTTTCTATTGCTTTGGAGTTGTAATTGGTATGTTTTCAATAATGGTTGCCATGTTTCCTTGGTTTTGGCCACAGATGACTTACTAAAAACCATTTATTTAATAACAAGATATACACAAATCAGTAGCAACCAACAAACTTCATGCAAAATGCTTCAGGAACTAGTCACCACAGTGCCTGTACCACTAAAAATGAAGGCTAACATCAAGGGGAACATGAAGGACAAGTATATCAACTATTTTTTAAAAGAAGAGAAAAAATGTTCCAGGGAGGAATCTATAACAAATTGCTAAATGGCACACTTGCAGGCTCTCAGTGGAAGGGGTAATGCTAAGCAGCAAGCACTATGGATATCAAGAACAAAACTTATCAAACTAATCCTTTGTGCTCTTCAATTGAACTTGAGCCAGTACTATTACGATTTTCAAGACAAACTAACAACAAAGGCTAATTTTAGCTCTTAGTTAATTAGTTAGTGTTGTGTGTTATATCTGAGGGAAAATTATTGCAGCCTGTTTGACATTGTTGAGGCCAAGCTCTTCACTTAAAAATCACGTTGGCTTTTATCTACCACACTTTGAAAATGACTGAGTGGAATAAATGGAAAAGAGCTCAGAGAAAATTAATGAAAACATAAAATGTGAAGAAAAGTTGGAAAAACGAGACTTGCTTGGCCTAGGAAAATATATGGCGTGGGATCTCTTATATATGTAAAAAGTTGTTTATAGAATGGATGGCATCAATAGTTCCAAGTGCTGGTTGAGGAAGAAATAAATGAAATTTCCAGTAGACAGTTTAGATAGTTATTTTAAATATTAATTATTAAATATGAGAACTTTGAAGTACTGGAATTAGAAACCCAAAATATTTCAGCTTTAAATAAAAGCTGAAGCAAGAATCTCTCTGCACTAATATCTGAGCTGGTATCTTAGGAATGCAACCACCTTACAGTGCTCTAGGAGAGGGGCTGATGTCTGACTTCCAACAGCATCAAGCAATGAAATCCACCCTTCACTGAAGTAACAGCTTCTCTAGTAAATCTGTTTTGGGGAGAGTTTGTTAATGAAATGTAAAGGGAGTTTGGGAGAGAACAAACAATTTAATAGGACAGGCAGCACACTGGTGTGGAACTCTTCCCAGAGCAACACAAGCATAGCCTTCTGAGCCTGCATTTCCTTATTCATTATGCCAGTCAGGAAAGGATTGGTTATTTACCTAATGCTGATAGATAAAGCGTGGAACCTATTTCCAGTTTGATCAATTTTTTGAGGAATAGAAATTCATTATGAAAATTTTGTAATGATTACACTATTATTATGGCATGACATTACTATATCCAGAATTAGCCTTAGGTGTATTGGTACAGATGTTAGTTCTCTCTCTGTAACTGAAATTTGAAGAAAGCAAATTTGAAGAATGTTATTGTTCAGAGTACAAGTCCATGAAGAACTGCCATAACTGGTAGAATTATATCAACATATGTATACAGAGAAGGTACTATACAATAGCTGACAGAAATCTTCTTTCTGAAAGCTTCTTAAAAGGTAGCTTTCTGAAAGCTGTTTGAACCATGTGTTGTACATCCATTGCAGCCAGCTTTCTAGGGAACTGCACATAGAAAGCGAAAATGAGGAAACACTATTTCTAAGAACAGGTTTGACAGCTTATTTTGTCTTGTAAATTTTGCCTCTGATTCCAGTGACTAATAAAAAATGAAGCAATGAACAGCTTGCAGGTTTGGGGTCATTCTTTGTCTGTTTTTAAAATGGAAATCTACAATTCAAAATTTAAATATATCTGCCTTTCCAATCTCTGCAGTTACTGAATATAAAATTGTGCACACCAGCTACCTGTGAAACGGCCAAATCCCCATTGAAATAAGAGACCATTTAAATGGATTTTTCTGGATGGAATAATACCTTTGTCAAAAGTCTTTACATGAGAAGGCAGCCAGCTACTCCACACCATACTTTGGCTGACCATTCCCAACCATCTGTTCTGTTTCCTGATGGAGTCCTTCATTTGCAACTGATGCACTGCAATTCACTATCACAGCAATGAAAACATCCTACATAGTGATCCCACCCTCAGACTGCTTAGCTGCTGCCTTGCCATCATCCACATGTCAGAGAAATGCATTGGCTGGGCTTGGTGGGCAGAATTCACTACACTGGTCTTGAGTTTCCACTTGAATCATTCTGATGTCTGCTCATTTTGACATGTGCAGCAGCATGAACTCATTGAGGCACAAAATGTCCCTTCCAGTTCCTTCCCTGTCCTTACAAACTAAAACTAGCCTATTTAATCTCATGCCTTCTGGGGAAACAGTTACTTTGGTGGCCTTTGGAGTGAAAAATGACATGGTTAAGAATTAAACAAGAAAAAATTCATAGCCTGGTTCAAGCATGATTTAAAATAATTGCACACAAAAACAAAGTAAAAGCTTAATTTCTTTCTATCAGAGCTTATGCCTGTTTAATACTATTTATCAATGTGCAGCCAACAAAAAGGTGACAAAACACCATATTTTGAGCTCTGGTTACTTTGACAGAAATTTGATTATGGATTTATTCCTGATCTAGATTAACTTTGTACTGGCAGGTGGCTTGCTAATTCACAAGTCTAATATTAATGAGTGTCGAAGTAGTGCTGCAGAGTTCATGACTACCTGCTGTCTGCTTTATTGGTCAGTCCCTAAAATCTAGAGGTCAGCCTGATTTGATTACTGGTTAATTGAAGCTGATGACTGGAAGAATCAGCTCATTAACTCTTATGGGTAATGTTAAGCATGCATTCCAGTGACATAATTAAGCTAAGTACTAAGGAGTTTAGTAATGGGAGTAGTGGGAAATTTCTTGTTAAATAATAACTGTGTTTACTCTCAAGCTTATTACCAGTTTATTTTTTTCATCCATGTCATTGTGTGCTGTGATGGTGTGTCCTTTTTCAAAGACAAAATGGGAATTCCTGATGGCAAATGAAAATACACTCTGGAAAGCAGAATTACAGAGCACCATAATCCAATGGCCAACAAAAGGTTTGTTATATCTAGACATCACCTTCTTAAATTAATTCAGTTGACATTTGTTTAAATCAGTTGTGTTCCAAGCAAAGTAATGTTTTTCTCTCTAAAATATTTTCAGTGCAAACATACTTAAATAGATTGCAGGAGTCTACTTAGTACTAATTGTCTTATGAATATTTATTTTGAATAAATGTCAGTTGTACACATGAAAAAAAAACAAATTAAGATCCCAAATACGTGTTGAAATGTAGTACACCAGATCATAAGAACCATTTTAAAGAACACATTGTGGCATATGACACTGAGCTGTTTATTTGAGATATATACACTTCAAAGAAAAATACTTGCTATTCTAAGAGGAATGGTTTTCCCATCATCTTAAAATAAAGCATACTTCCTTGTTTATGACCTTGCTGCTTTTCAATTACATTCAGCCAGGTTGTTTGGCCCTGCCACAGCAATGCAACAGCATTGCATTAAGCAGGACACCTGAGTCCTGCTTAAACACCTGGCCAAGATAACTGCATATACCCTGATAAAACTGGAATACTTATAATCATTCCTTAGTGACTTTGTCCCAGAAAAATTGACATATTCCATTTCCTAGAATGGAAGTATCCCATGAAGGCAAAAGGAAGGAAACATGTCATCTATCAGTCCTCATTCCTGTCCCAACACTTGCATCTTGCTCTGGGCTCAGCTATTCACCAGGCTCACAACTGCTGTCACCCACCAGCCACCTCCACCACCAGAGACTGTGTTCAGCCTCTCAAAGAACCAGCCTTCCTCTGGGCTGTTTTAAAGTAAGATGTCACAAGACATCTCTTGTGAAGGCAGAAAACCTGTGAGGAATCCTGAGTGGATTTCACTTCTGGGTGAAGTTTTTCTAGGAATGAAAGAGATACAGCTTCTTGGATGAGGATAAACTGTGCTGGCTATGACCCAGAGAACAGCCTTCCTGCAGCTTTTGTGGCCTGAGTTGACACACACCTGCCAGCTCTGAGTTCATTCTAACTTTTCAGTCTCCATGAATAAAAGCTTTGGGTGCCAAACAACAGGAACAAAGAATTTATAAAAGTAGGCCAAGAGACGTATGGCAAACATGAGGGTGGTAACTGCACAGAAACACTCAGAACGGTGTTTACACTGCTCTTGTCACAAGAAGACTGCTCAGGATTACAAGGCTGACCTACTTTAGGGTTTGACATTCTTCTTAAGTGCTCGAGGGCAGGTACCTTTTAAAGCAAGATACTTCTCTTCTGCCAAGGTACATCTACATCACATTGACTGCCAGTACTAATATTTCTTTTTAAAAGATATTTGAAGGACAGGTTGTATGCACTGTTAGAACAGAAAACATGAAGAAAAATGTGTGTAAGGTTGAGGGAAAGGAATTGCATACCCACAGTATAGAATTAATGCTGAATATTTGTGAAGTTTATTGGTATAGCTTTTGTATGCCATCAGCTTTCTTCATTCAGAGTAACTGAAATTTGGTACCTGAAAAGGAACTAAAGGTCTTTGTCAGATGTTTGTCTTTAGAAACCACTGGTTTCCAACTAGATACATTAAAATCAACATCACTAAAAGTCAGGAAATTAATTTCAGCCATGTTAATTTTTCTTTCAACTTACAGTAATGATTATTTTAAATAAAATTATTAGAATATTAAAACAAAGTTTTAAAATACCATGTTTTAATATTAGAATATTAAAACAAAGTTTTAAAATCCCCTTACCTATACTGTTCCTATTAGGTACTGGTTTATATTTATAAGAAGCAACTGTGCACACAGTGAATTGTATGTATTTATGTGCTTCGCTTTGGAATAATAGGGTATACAGGAATAGCTGCGGGAAAACACAGATCAAGCAATATTGAGCCAGTCATTGTTCTGTAGTTTCTCACTCTGTCCGTTTCTGACTAATAAGGGAGCTGAAATAGCACATAAGACTAAATGGGATAAATTTCAGTTTTAACTCAGAATACTCTTACTGTCGGATCTGATCCAGTTTTCTCCAAAATCACTGTATAAGTTCACATTGATTTCTCTGTGAGCTAAATCAGACATTCTTAGACCCTTCAATTAAATCCCCTGAGACAAATTCTTTGTTCTGCTGGATTTCTGTGGTCTCATGGAACTAATGAGTTCAACAGCTGTGGCTAAAGGATAAAGTTTACTCTATGCTATCTTATAGTTTTTTAGGGTTGTAATATCCATCGTCCTTGTGTGAAGGGAAAGAGGGAAAATCATAAAAGGGAGAAGTTATAGTTTACTTTTTGTTATGAGGTAAACAAGAGAAAGGCACAACATTTCAGATCTAAGGCTCATATTTTGACCTTGAGAACTCAAACACTGTATCCTACTCTGTACATTTAAAAATTAATTCAGCAGGGGTTCATTTTTTTCACACTTCTGACCTTAATTCAACTGTAAATATTTTGTTCATAATTTTGATATCTGAATTAGTAAGTCTGCCTTTACAATGTGGTCCCAGGGTGCAACTTTATACCCAGACATAGATGAGATCCACCCTGTAAGTAAAGCCCGTTCTGACATCTGATGAACTGTGTCATGCTGCCCATATGCTCCTTACTACTAAGGAGATCACCCTGCTTTATGCAAAATTTAAAGGATCCATTAGAAATTGAATTTGAGTACTTTTAATAAACACATGGCAAGATACATGAAAAAACCTCCTTTTACAAAATAAAATTATACACTGCATCACCATCTGTATGCTTTGAAATGTTCAGTGTATTTTCACATTATCCCCCTTTTAACCTTTATTATTCTCTGCAATAGCCTAAGAAATCCTTTTATCTCTTTTCAAAGATACTTACCAGTTCCTAAATAAGTACAAGTCTCCTATATTAGGCTACTGTTATTAGCTGCCCCTTCCATAACCAATAAAAATGAAATGTTGAAAAGTAATTTTCAATAAGCTTTGAATTTTCATATTACATTTTTCATGATGACCCGTGCTCTCCATAGAGGAAAACGCACTAGCTGAAGTCAATGTAGAAAGCTGATCCGACGAAATGGTGTGAGCTCTGTTTCTGTCACAGCAGCTTATTGCAGTCTGGAACAATGAAATCCATTTCAGAACTATGTAGACCTTCCCATTATCTCTGTAATTCCTGCTGATGTTAATCAAAACTATTGTCCCTTTTGCAAACTACTTAATACCATTTTGATTACCATTCATTTTATCTAGCCCTTGCCATCTGTTTTATTTTACAGTTGTCTCATAGTCAAAGTAATGTCTCAAATGTTATTTGTATAGTGTTCATTTTGATCTGAACATAAACACATAATATTAATATGTTAATATGTAATTAATTTCTATGAAGTTACATTAGAGTTTTTAAGTGCTTTTTGGTGTTGGAAAAGACAGAAAAGTATTTTCCTAAAACAACAAGCTTTTAGCCCCATGGGTATTCTACAAAGTTGAACCTTTTTTAATCTCGTAAGCCAGTTCCTGACACTGGCTTTGAACGTCAGGAGTATAGTGTGAGTATCTGCTTACAGAGAAACTCATAAAGGCCGAGACTGAACCTTAAAAAGAAAAACTGATAAATTCTATTTTCTACAGTGCTGGGATCAATGGGACCAAGCTACTCCATTGGCTAATGCTAAGAAGCTATATTAATTTATTTTTTCATTATTATGCTGTTGAAATTATGCCTTTGAGTGGAAGTCTCTAGACATTTAGATCAAATTACTGCTAAAGGAGCTTACCCAACACTTCTTTCCCTTCCAGCTTTCCAAACTTTTAGTTTAATAGAGAAGCCACATAGAGATGAACAGAGCATACATTGAGAAAAAGTAAAAAATGTGGAGATGCAGAAAATATGAGCAGTTCTGTCACAAAGAATGTAACATTTAATTCAATCTTTTTCGCAAAGGTCTCAGCACCAGAAGAAGGAGATAATACAAAAATGCTTTGGCATAGAAGCATTAGAACATGAATGTTTGGAAGACCCTTCAGTAGAAGTAATAATGATAGAAGGCCTTGTTGTTCAATAATTTGTCTTTAAGATGCTTATATTGTTAAACAAGGCAAGACCAAATCTCAGTGATGGAGTAGTTAGTTAAATAAACATCAGTAGGCAGCTCTGGGACAGTTAGCCTTCAAAAATGTTCTGGCACTGCCTAGTGAGCCTCCTCACTAATATTTATAAAATACAAAATTATTCTATTCTATGGCTGAGCTCATTAAAGATGTCAACAATTTCAATGCTGCACAAATAAAGCGTCCAAAGCACAGCTTTGTGAAAATGCCCAGGAAAATGGAAACAAATGAATAAAAAAATGGGAAAAAAAAATTACTATTCTGTTCTATCATAAAAATGAAGCCTGACAGAAAATCATGTGGTGTCCATAAGTTAGCTAACTGCAAGCAACAAAGCATGCAGTCATTCCATGCCACAGATTTAAATCATGAGGCATAACTATGTTTTACCTGCCCTAGAAATGTGCTTGGGAAAACAATGGGGTCTGTGTTCCTCTCTGTTGTTAGATCTGGTTTTTTGGGATTTTGCTTCCTATTTAGGTGCTGGCTCCTCTAACTTGGAGCCAGCCAACAACAGGCTCATTCTCCCCTCCCACATAGATAAGATTAAAAACTGCATAAATTTGCCCTCTTCCTCTTGAAAATGTAATCATCAGGGCCCAAACCCTTGTCACTATGGGGTAATGCACAGCCAAGTAACTAAGTAGCTCACAAAAGAAATATTTTTATTATTAAAAGCCCCACTGTTTGGTTCCAGTTCCAAAGGCTGATGTAGTATCTGGAAGCATGGTATTGAACTAAGCATCCCTTACTGAATCCCAGGTGGTAGAGTTCATAAGTCATGCTTCATAAAATCTTTTGTTCCTGTAAACTGAGTTCTGCCAACAGGCCTACATGGCCTCTTTCTTGCACCTCACACCCATTTCTCACCATTCTAAAACAAACACAGTTGGGCTTGATGACCTTAAAGGTCTCTTCCAACCTTGATGATTCTATGATTCTAAACCCTACAGCTGAACTGGCTCCCACTCCCACCCCAGAAGACACTGAATGACCTCTCCCTCCCAGCTACTCCATGTATTGGCTTGTTGAGCTTCCTTCTTTATACTGCCTGAGGAATGAGGAAAGAGAGAATGTTGCTTTTGATGGCAGCTTACCAGATAAATTAAAAATAAGCAAAGTTGGGCAGGCTTGCTAATGGTTGTGATTTCAAGGATAGTTTGTATGCCCTGGAACTCAGTAGAGAGTATCTTTGTTTGTAAAGTGCTCATGATGTGCATGACCCTCATCCTGACGTGCATGACCTTCACCCTGGAGTGCATGACTCTCACCATTTTAAGACCTATGTTGACTGGACTTGAGAAGAGACTCTGGGGAGTAATTTTCCACTGCCACTTAAACATGTCTGTGCTGCTGGAAAGGAAGGAGTAAGTTATTGTTTGTATTCTTCCATTTCCCTAACAGAAAAAAAATTAAAGGTATCAGAGACAGTGAGCAAAAGCAGATCAGGGGACTATAACTGGGAGGAGGATGTGCTGCCATCAAAATAGAATATAATAGAGAATACATTCCTGTTGGATGCTGATACTTAGAAAAGGAACTGCAGCAAAGGGTTTGCAAATATGCTGGGTTCTGAATGCTACAAGGTTAGTGTTAGTGTCAGCTTTAGTGCCCTGGCCACCTTCCAGTCTGGATAATTACATGCAGCTTATTCAAATAAGCCTACAGTTCCACTTGCACATGGCATTCCTCTCTTCCTATCCTGAAATGCAATAAAGAGTTGCTGTGAGTTCATTTACAATAGAACACTACAAGAGTAGGCAATCCTCCATTCTGTCACACTGTTTGCAAATTTTCTTAGACCAGTGTAGGTGTATATAAAACAAACAGCCAAGCACAGTTAGGCCCTGGCATGAGTGAACTATTTCAGTGCCAGTGACTGTAAGCAAGATTACTTTTGCTCTTTGTACTCTTTAGAAGGTCACTAATTTTTCTTGCTTTATTCTGAATTCTCATTTGTAATCCTGTTTAGGGGTAAACCAATAATAATCTTGTTCACATGTCTGTGGCATTTTGTGCTGTAGCTTTAGGAGTTTTGAATTTCCTCTGTCATATAGAGAACTAGAGAACAAGGCTTTCAGTTAGAGACTAAAGCAGCTACATGTTCCTGTTACCGCAACCAGAAGGGAGCTAAACTCCTATTATAGTTAAAAGGTAACACAATGTTTCACACTAAAAATTAAATTATTTTTTAAGTGGTAAGGCACCTACAGTTTGCACCTGGCAGTTAAGTCCACAGACCCCATCTCTGCGGTCTGAAAAACTCTCTGAAAACTATCTGAAAGCAAGTCCAGGTTATTTATTGCTCCTTGTCCTCCACATTATTCACTGCTGAGCCTGGTCTCAGACTTTCTGTGCACATACAGATGTATTCCTGCACTTGTGGATATCACATTAGAACAACCCTATAATCTCCTATGATTCCATCACAGAGGTCACCTACAAGCCAAGCTATAAAGCAGTTGATGTGTACAGGACTGCAGGTTAAAAGTGGCTGCTCACAAGCTTCCGTGTCTCTCCTTTGCTCATAAAGAATTCGGTAAAGTTCTGCCACCTCTGTCAGCACCTGTGCACTGTTTTGGTTTGATATGCACAAGGAAGAAACAAAAAATAAGAGCAGAAATTAGAAAGTAGGCAGCAAATAGAGGAATAGAAGAAGGTAGAAAGCAAATAGCAAAATAATGGCATTATAATCATTATTCTTGACACTACAAATAGGAACAGGCACAGCATGGGCAGAGTGTGGCTGCAGAGAAGACTGTTAAGCAAAAAGCAAGCTCTTCTGAGATGAAAGGAGACCACCTGTCTGCCAAGGTCATCCTTGCTGGTTGTGCTGAGTATGCCAAGGTCTCTGCCAGGGATTTTTTTAATGCTGGAGGGCAGCAAGGAAGTGCCCTGTATGGATGCACACAGCGATTCCTTTAAGTCCTCCTTCAGTCTCTGCTAGTGGTAACCATGGCACTGCCCTCAGTGTTGGCTTGTGGGTTTGATGGTGACAAAACCTACATTTTTCCACTCGTCAGGGTGGACCCTTTATTTTTCCATTCCTCTGGTGATTTCTACCAGCAAGGATAACTCCCCTCTCATTGACTGAAAGTTTATCATGAAAACTATCACATTTCTTACTGTACAGTGCCTCAAGCCTCTGTGATCAGTACTTTTCTGGCTGAAGTTTTGATCTCTTTGGAGCCTAAGGGAGAAGGGCAATGAACAAAAATATGCACATAAATCACAGCAACTGGAAAACCAATATGAACATTCTGGCTAGTATTTTGAATATGCAGGGTCCCCCCAGGGGCAGTGGTATCAGAAGGCAGTCTCTGTAACATATTTCCATCTTTGGTTTGTGTGACACTGGATACTTTTGGATATATAAAGTGATCTCCAATCTCATTTCCTCTTTTCCACAATGAAAAGACTAAAATCTCTTTGTATCTGTTAGAATAGTTTAACATTTTGGTGATAAAATGTAGTTTTCTTCCTATATTTCATAAGGTATTTAACTTATTAATGGGATTGGGGGTAAATATCTGTATCAATACACTTACATTGCACCGTTTCTGTTAAAATTTGGTTGTGCTAGATTTTACTTTTGTGTTTATCCAAGTACAAACAAAGTAATTCCCCTTGAGAAAAACTCTGAGTTATAGAAACAATTTGTTGTACTGTTTATTCTCTGCCAACGTAGTGGAGGGAAGCTTAGGATGTGTTGTTTTGTGTTCATCAAGCCCTGGGCATAAACAAAAGTTAGCATTGTGGAAAGGCATTTAAGAAGACAACACAGTTTATCTGACTCTGTGATAAACTCAGACTTTTGTTTTACTTCTTCCAAAGAGTCTGGTCCTACAAGCTCCCAAATGAAGCAACAGAAAATCACATCTGAATATTCAGTATCTGGCCTCCAAAGTGAAGGTATGCATGTCCCTGGAGAATGATCAACATTTGGTACAACTAAAGCTTTGGTTGTTCTCTTTTATTCTGGAAATTGTAAGCAAACTGGAGAGACATGAATTCAAGTTCTATATATTGATCAGTAAAATTGCATTCTTTCAAAGAACTCGTCTATTTTTGCATGTCAGTCTGGACTCAGACCTAGTCTGGATGGGCAGGCATAAA